>NC_091713.1:32810000-33435000 GCF_041296265.1 Equus caballus
GTGCTAAAGCAATGTGCTGTGAATTCCAATAAAATAAAAGAACAACGTAGCTAAAAATGTGTGAGAGGAGAGCAAGGAGCAAGATAAAGCTGGAGAGATACATAAGGGAACCAGGCAGCACTATAAGCCTCTTAAGATTTCTGGTCTTTATCCTAAGAAGAATGAAAAGCTTTAAAATGTTTTTGATGTTTTAAAGACAAATACAAATTAAAAATAAGAGGCTTAATCTCCCTGTTGAAAATAAGGGAAGAGATTTCTCCATCCTCCTTTCTCTTTGAGCATTTACTTTAGAAAATTTGTTTTCTTAAGTACTTTCCTCCTTTGCAATGATATAAATCCTTTTGAAAACCAGGAAGTCTCAGGTTGGCTTTATAGACCCAGGACTGTCCTTCTCAAAGACCTGGAGCCACCTCTTTGAAATGTAAACATCAAGGGAGATAGTACCATCTCTCAGTAGTAGGATAGCAGCCTAATTTCAGTGCTCCAAGTTGCAAAACTTCTTATAAAGACCTGAGAAGTTTGTTTTTCTTGCGTATAAAGCCAAACAATTAACACAGGAGGTCATCCCAATTACAAGGTAAAGTTAGGATGAACTGTGTGTGATAAATGGTGCTATCAAGTCCTCTTACTTGAAGACCAGTTATTGTTTATCTTGAAAATAGGTATGTAATGGGTTGTATCTGCTTGGCTATATTAGAGGGTGAGATGTCTATTTTTGCAGTCTCTTACAGGATTGCCTGGGATGTCTATAAACCCATTAAGGCTTAACGCTTATTCAACGATAAAAGTGTTCTCTTTTTCTCCTACCCTCGTGGAGAGAATTTTTGGGTTGGAAGAAGATTTTGTTTTTAATTATTTTTCCCCAACAGTGCAAAAGGAGTAAAAATATACTTAGTTTTATATGTCAAAATGATCCCTTTGGCTGTAAAGGAGAAAATGGATTAGAGAAATGGAATAGTCTCACCCAACCAGTAAACAGTCCAGGTGAGACTGGGAGGAGTTTGGAATAAGATGGCACTGATAAAGGGGACAAGTAGATGTATTCAGGGATATTTGGTGTATAAAAGCAACAGTATCTGGTAATGAATAGGATATCATGGTACGAAGTGTAAAGATAACCTAAGTTATTTTATAACAGGATAGATAGTCCAAGAAATATAGACAAAGAAGAAGGAGCAAGTTTTGCGGAAGATCATACGCTTGGTTTGGGAATTACTGAATTTGAAGCGATTGAAAAAAATCAAATAAAAATGATAAGTTAGCCATTGGATGAGTTGTTTTGAATGTATTTTGGTGAGTGAAGTGAGGTTCTAATTTCTGCTTTTCTAAAGAGCTAATTACCTCGAGGGCAAATTCCATTTTAGCTTGGTGCCTTAAACAAAGTCCTCTCTTGCTAAATACAAACAGATGAAACAAACTAAAAAGCCTGAGTAGCTAATAAAAATATCCTTTTCCTTCACACCAGATATTTTTCTTTTCAATTTAACTAGACTCTACTATCTAAATCTAACGCAGAATCTTTGCTTCAAACTCATTTGTGCTCTCCACCTCCCTTCTTTGTTAGAGCAGTAATATAAAAGAGTATGGATTTGATTCTTTAGGACTATCCAGTATTTGAGATTTTCTACATCTAAAATGTGGGCTTCAAATCATGATTATTCTACGCATTCAGTTTTGGGTCTTTCCCAACAATTGCCAAGAATGCAGGGACCTTAACCTAGATCCTATTTCTTAGCCCTCCCAATTGCCCAGGAAAGTCAGGCAACATTAGGATCATGAGGAAGAGAGAAAGCATTTTTGTTGTTGTTATTCGTTCTTAGAGGTAACAATTTTCCTTCCAATGCCTGCCACCTGCCATTCCTTTTCCAATCATGGGTAACGAAAAATTGCCCAGACTGGCTTAATATAGTTGTCACTGTGTGACCAAACAAAAGGGGGTTTGCCTCCTGGCGCATCAAATAAGACTGTGCACCAGAAGTTAGTTGTCTCACAAAGTAAAGTATATTTGCAGGAAATAGAAGACCATGCGGAATGATTTCTAAAGTCCAGGCGTCCTGGAACAAAGGGAAGCAAGGACCTTTTATTTGGGATGGGGGATGAATATTCAAAAGGGAGAGGTGGGGAGTCGCTTGCACAGGCTCAGTTGGAAAACATGCTTCCACATACACTCAGGTGATGGTAATAAGGCCTAAGCTCCTCCTGGAGAGATCTTAGCATTAGAGATAAGGCAAAGTTCATAGGCGGAGCTCTCGTGGTGAGGCTTGGTCTGGTCCAGGGTGGTTGGTGCTAGCATCTCCTTAACATAACAAAAGAGAAAAAAAACAATTTGGAAAGACAGTTGAATGCTTCCAAACCCACCCTTGAGTTCCTTGGGGCAGTTACTCAGTGACAACTGGAGGTGGAAGTTACTGTGCTCCTGAAATCATCTGCCTGAGTGCCTACCCTGAAATGCAATCACTTTAAGGCGATGGACCTTGTCATTATCATTTTATGCCAATAACTAAAGGATTTTTGCCCCTCCCAATTAAGACCTCAATGAATATTTACTGAGCTAAATAAAACAGAAAGAAGCCGAAGTTGAAGAAAAATATAACTGGGGTCAGGAAATCACTAAAGATTCTTTATTGCCAAGAGGAGTGGGACCCCTATCTGTAGGTCAAATTTAATCAGGTTCAAACGATGAAATAATGATCTTCCAGTCAGGAAATAGTGATAAAGCAGTAAAGCACAGTTACCTGAACAGAGCAGCTTGAGCGATTTCATAGGTAATTTGGCGTCAGAATTTGTGATCTTTAAATATTAAGTTGCAGAGTTTAGACTGTGTCCTTTGGACCATGGAGAAGACATGGGGGATGCACAGTAAAAGTTGTTTCAATGAAAAAGGACATGATCAAAGCAATTTTTATGCGTAAGAGTATGGCAACTGTGTGCAAGATTAGTCAAATGGATGGGACAGGGAAGCAATGCCTTAAAAGGCTATTTCAAGGCCAGATATAAAGTAATAAAAAGGCAAATTAAGGTGGTGGGAGTGAGAATGGAAAAAAGGGAAACTTTGCAAAATCTAAATGGAAGCTTACCTGTAGTTTCAGTGAATAAACTATTTTTATAGTGATCACACTAGTGCCAACTGACAAATAGCCATCTAAAGGACACTTCCTTAGAGATAGGAAGGAAATTGTATATCATTACCGTAGCTCACTGTGGTAGATGAATGCCTCATAAGGACATCAACTTAACATGGGTGCCTGCTATGCAAAAAGTACAGGATGTACATAAATAGATTATGATATTTAGCACTTTGCTCTATTAAAAGATATTTTTAAAAGCAAGATAAAAATATTGCTAGGTTTTGAGTATATACTTAAAATATTTGAGACAATATTTTGAAAAATTAATGAATAAATACACATAAGGTCCATAGACAAAACTAAGTACTAAAATGCATAAACACATAAATTAATACAGGAAAAAAACACGTTTCATGTAACACCTAATTAAGAAAGACAGTTATTAATCAATATACTCCTTAATCAAATATACTCCTCAATCAAAAGCTTTTCTGGCTGAATATCGATTACAAAAGTAATTAGGAATCCCTCAATTTAAAATAGGTCCATCAGAAAACAGTTTAGTCTCTCCAGTCCTACCTCTCACTCCTCTACTTGGACATCAAGGTTTTAGTTAAACTACAGTAGACTAAGTAGCATTTCTTGAACATAACTCATTTTCGCATACCCTCTTCCATCCACATGGAATGGCTTCTTGACAGTATAATCTCTTGTAATCTCCTTATCTGTCAAGAACAAGACTCAAATCTCCTCTCTCTTCAAAGTCTGTCTTGTGATAACATTGCTTACAAGTCTCTGCATGATGAGATCGAATCTCAAATGCTCTTGGCATAAATCTAGGACTTTCCAATGCTTTCCTCCAATCTTTAGACAGGATTGGTGATTGATGCTTGAAATTCACAGGAAAGAGAAAAGACAGGGTCCAGAGAAGGTACATTGTTCACCACCTGGAAGGACTCCTCTTCCTTGTATCCTGAGCAATGAGTATGGGAGTGTGCTCATTTTGTTACAGTTAGAAGAAGCTGAGGGAATTCTCCTGTGTGACGGTTTCTGTCTTATTCCTGAAGTGGAAAGTTAGGCCTTCTGTTAAGAAAGAGATGAAGGTAGTGAAGAAGGACCATTAAGGAGCATCGAGAGCATTTCAAAGAACCCACATGGGGAATGGGATATTATGAATCAGCACAGGAATTGCTGGGCAGCCTTTACAGCTTAACCCTCCCTCGGTCGTCATCAAGCCTTCCTTCATCCAGGACTTTGGTCTCATTTATGATAACTCGATGCCGTTAGCCTTGGCTTCCAATTTATGCAGTTGTGGTTTTCTTCACAATTCTCAGCAGCTCTAGTATTTGAGCATAGAAGGCAACATCTCTCAGAAAACACACAAACAAAAAAACACCTTAAACTTGCTCCTGTCTCAGACTAAATATCTCTTCTCTGTTCTTCTTAATACCCAGTGCTAATTTCCATCTACATTTACCACAAATTAAAATGCTTTCTTCATGTTATATAATGGGCTTTTTTTTTTTCTCTCCAGAGTCTGACACAATTGAAGCCAATAGTATATGTTGGTTGGATGCAGGCCACAGAGACACTATGCTAGGAACACAGAGATAAAAGACAGAACTCTGGGCTCAAAGATCTCAGAGTCTGTAAAGTCAAATCTATTGATGTGTTCCCTTGACGTAGTTTTCTATCCCTTTAAAGGAAAGATAATCCAGGACAAAGGATGGGACAGGAATAATCGAGGTAGTGTCACTGCTCTTAGAATTTTATTCCTTTCATTGATATCCTAAAATCAATTTCTACTTTCTCCTCTTCGTTTTCCTAGGACTTTTATTTTATGTTTATCTTCTTAATCTATTGAAATATTTTTAAACTGATTTGACTTTTGCAGTTAGTATATTTCTTAATTTCTTTCTTTAAAAGTTAATTGATTATCTCTGATGACATATTAAATTCTTTTATTAACTTCCTATCATTTCAGGACAGTCTATACTGTTTCACAGATCTCTACAACTATCTATAATAAAAATTTTTAAAGGACTATATGTCCTTTTAAAATGTATTTTAATGTTTGGTAGTTAGTGTCTATCTCTGTTTTTCAAAATGACCGCTTGTATTCTAAACATTTATTTTTCAGATTAAATTTAATAGTGACATTTAATTTTTCAATGAAAGATACATTTAAACCATTATTGGAATTGTAATAAAGCTGTGAATTTATGTATTTGGTGACGGCACTAGGATAAAGCTATACCTTTACATTTCAAGTCTCTATTTTATATATCCCAGTTAAATTTTCTAGATTTCTTCAGGATCATTTGGAACAATTTACTGCTATAGCTATTCATGGCAAAACATTACTGAAGGAGTTCAGACTTCTAGACAGATCTGAAGATCCTCTGAGTTATTTTTGTTAATTAAGTTAATTCAAAAGGATAGCAACAGGGAAGTAACATCCACTACCCACAGGGAAGGAAGAGAAGAGCAGACTTAGGGCTACAGACCCCTATCCAAAGTTAAGCACCTGGAGTTCATGTTCACCCAAATTGGCCAGATTGCGAACAAAATTAAAAGACTGAGATTTCCTACACTGCCAGAAACTTCTATTAATAATAAATTCATGCTTTTGTTTTGATTACAGGACAAATGGACAATTTCAGGAGGTTGGGAAAGGGGTAGAGATTGAAGAAAATCTGCAACCAAGTTGATCATCTCCAAGGTCACTCAAGGGCTACCGGAGTCTTCTGTGTATGAAGAGGAAGTTCTGACCAACAACAAGGCTCCAGGGCCCAGGGAGCCTGAGCTGGAACAGAAAAAGCCCTTTCAGAAAAAAAAACATTTTGTGTAATGGTGGGCTAGGAAATGCATTCCATTAAAAACAGCAAAAAAAAAAAAAAGAACCCAAAATGTTTTAAAAGTAAGAATAAACTGTTTTTAGGGTAAAGTGCAGTCATTATGGAAATAAGTCTCATTTTGAGAAATTGCTGGAATTTGATCATTCTCATTGTTAAAAATCTGTTAAATATTTGTGTTGGCAGATTTTTACGACTCATTTTCATTACATAATTTTGACTGAGCCTAAATAAATCTGACTTTAAAACAATCAGATGAACTTTCTCATAATATAAAGAAAGAAATCCGAAGATCTGCTGAATTGAAAAGTTGGATCTATTTGTGGGAACCTCATTCCAACACTTTCATATCACATATTGGTGTTACACTCTGACTCAACACCAAGTAAACTGAAAAGTTTTGAGCTGTGAGTAGAGAATACTACTTTGAGTAGCATTCTCAAAGCAAGAAAACACACATCTTATAAGCTGGCAGATGCCATGGTACACAAATCATCTGTGGCAGATTAGAGTGCTATAAAGAATGTGTGACAGGCTCTCATAGGAAGAACAAAACAGGGATGCCTAGGATTCTGAAGCAAGAATAAATCTTCCTTGGGAGAGTATTGTCCTTTGCAGAAACAGCAAGATTCTGGCTTGCTATTGGATCCAGGTAAAGACTAGTAGTCTTCACTAGAGGGTTCATCTTGAAGGTGCACCATAAATAACTGATTGCAGCTGATCCATTCAGCCATAAATCAAGCATTCACCATTTCCTCTAAGGGAAGTGCCCAGAAGGCTAATGTGTTACATGAGCAGACAGCTCAGCCTCCTAGCCTACTCTTGCCACACTATTTTGATATGGTCCCATATGACAAACTATATTAATTTGTCTTCCTCTCCCCTTTCCCTGCCTCAGGAGAGCAGAAATGTTTGCCTATATTATTCACCTATATGACCTCAACACTTTGAATAGTGCCTGGTACATAAGAGATGCTCAACACATATTTGTTGAAACAATAAATACTTTAAGATTAGATATTTTTGCAAAGAGATGGACAGGATATTGCTATTAAACAGTAAAGAGAGAAATGAGCTCAATTGTAGAAAATGCTTATGGATCAATTTACATCTGTTGGAAGAACTTGGGCAGCATGGAAAAAGAGCTGAAGAATTCCTCAGACTCTCCCTGCTCAAAATATTGATTTTGAAGGAGAAAGAATGAGAGGTGATAGGGATATCCTTGGGCAACATCCCAGAATATAGTAGTCTTGGTTCAGACAGAGAGCTGAAAGAAACATAGGAATGAATAAAATAGGCTGCCCCTTGATGTAGAATTTTTGGTACCCAAGATACTGGAGTAAAGCTGGTTTTTAAAAAAAGCTCAAGTGTCCTCAGAAGAGATCTGAGTTCCTGGTTATTAACCTGGCTGATTATTTAGCGTCCATTGTGGAATCCGAGTATGAACAAGACAGTTGTTATCAACAGGTCGGTGAAGCCCCAATGCCTAGCAAATTAGAGTACAACCGGTGCAAATCCAGAAGGCATAGGACCTCAGAGACCCATATTTCCAGAAATCCAGTAAACTTCATTATTGTCCCAGAGATGCAGAAATCTCTTTCCCCAGAAAGGGTCCAGCTCAGCTTGGAATGAGCTGTGTTTATGGAAGGGTGATGTGTCTTCTTAGGACTTCACAAGGCAGAAATGCCCATTCTTTTGTTTTAGTAGAGGAAACAGCATATATTTTGGTACTGTGTATCCATGCTAAAAATCTGATCCTGTTTGTGCAGATGTCAAAACTTGCCTAAAGCAGATTTTAAAAATGAGAAGCACAGCCTGAGACATAATGTATTCCAACACCATGAATGAAATGGTCCGATGGACACCATTGCGCTCTTGCCTTACGTAAAGCTCAGATCCTGCTGATAGGGGCTAATGAGCACATGGTGCTCACCTTCTAATCTCTTCCTCTGGTGGTAATAAATCTTTATTGTAAAAGAAAAGGTGTCGTAGTGACGTATTTTGAGACTGAGAGTTTAGTCAATCTCCCGGCCAAAATTAAATCCTTCAAATTCAAGTTTGGGATCTGATGCAAAGACCCACTAGGGACTTGGGACTTCAGCCAATGCAGGGAAAGACACAGGATCCTCCAAATCCAGAGTAGCCTAAGCTGGGGTGGCAGAAGTTGGTGTGATGACCTAGTGACTGGGACAAGTGAAGGAGGAGCTCTCCCAGCATCTAGGAAAGAAGGCAGATCTAGAAAACAACACACACAAAGCAGATATTTGGTCTCTTAATCCCAGCCCTCCAGGAAGTAAAGAGTAGGAGAGCGCCATGAAGTGAAATAGAGGAAGAAGCATCCAAGTGAGAAAAGCATGTTTCGCCACTTTGTCAGCAAATCTGCCACCATCACCACTTTTGGTGGGATAATTTGCAAGGCATCATTGTTATGGAATGCAAATGTTTTCTAATGAGGGTGGATATTATTATTATTAAAAAGCTATTTTGGGGCCGTTCCATGGCCAAGTGGCTAAGTTCCCACGCTCTGCTTCCGCGCACCACGATTTCGCCGGTTAGGATCCTGGGTGCGGACATGGCACTGCTCATCAGGCCACGTTGAGGTGGTGTCCCACACAGTACAACCAGGGGGACCTACAAGTAGAATATACAACTATGTACTGGGGGAGGCTTTGGGGAGAAGAAAAAAAAAAGATTGGCAACAGATGTTAGCTCAGCTGCCAATCTTTAAAAAAAAAAAAAGCTATTTTATGGAGCACCATGATGCATGCGAATAGGCAAATGCAGGTTCAAGAAAGGCTGATGAAAATGGAAAAGAGAATTTACTGAGATGATAGAAGGTAAGCACTTTGTAGAGCAAAGTAACATGTGGAAACCACCAAAAAAACAGTTGCTGCAAAGCCTTTAAGAACAAGAATGTCAAACCTTAAGCGTTAAGTTCTACTCCATATAAATGAGGATATAAATGGAAAGGGGCTCTAACGTCTCAGGGTCAGCTGGATGCTAGGATAAAATAAAACACATGTATTCATGAGAAAAACATCTCTAGGAGCTGTATATCTGAGCTAGTGTCAACCATAGCAGACCTCATCTTTTTAGAATTTTGAAACTTTGAGTGTTGGTGTTGAACTTCTACAAGGTACATCATGGATACTTGACAAAAATCCTACCTAATGTGGGGGCGCAGGAGGGCGGGGGGGAGACAACTGCTTGTCCTTCAGCGATTTGGTCCATTACATTTAACTTCACAGAATGACTTTAACAGTCATATAACCATTATGAGTAATTTTAAATTTTAAGAATCAAATACAGACACAACCAAAAGAGAGGGAGAGAATTCTGAGAGATACATTTAAAATTCTACGAAAGTATAGAATATAATTCCTAAACATATTTGTGTATGTGTGTACTTGCGTGTGTGTGTGTGTTTAATCACTTCTTGGCTTACTTAGATCTAAAGTCAACTGGACGTTTTGAGGTAGGAATTAGCATAAATAGTGCTTTTGATTTGGTTATACATTCAGCACTCCATTTAACTGCTTAATTATTTTTTTTAAGAGTTACTGAGAGACAGTCTTGATTTCTAATCAGACCAGGTGAAAATGACCTTAACAACTAAGTTGATGAGTCGCTCTGTAGAACTCAAAGTTAGATGGAAGATTTGACATCTGATATTCATACTTTCTTCTAGCTCTCTATCCAGTATCCTTCAATGTGTGTTGAACACTAAATAATTGATGACTAAAACAAGGAAGGAAAGAAGGGAGGGAGGGAGAGAGAGATGGAGGGGGGCAGAGAGGAGCATCATAATGTGCTACCTCATTGAAAACTGGCTGAAATATTCATAAGATTCAGTAATTTTATTTCTAACAATTTGCTGTGCTAATGGAGGAGATGTGAGAACTGTTTTCCCTCTGGGGGCATTTATTTTACTTATGTTTACTGCTTTCTATTTTTTTAAACTCTTTTATTTTGAGATGATTATAAATTCACGGAAAAGGCAAAGAAAAGTCCAGGGATGTCTTGTGCACCCTTCACCCAGCATCCCCCAATGTTAACATTTGATGTAACAATAGTACAATACCAAAACCAGAAAAATTGAAATCAGTACAATGCAAAGAGCTTCTTCAGATTTCACCAGTTATAAACACATGCATTGGTGTGTGTGTTGTGTGTGCAGAGCCTTATGCAACTTTGTTGCACGTGTATCTTCATGTAACCAGTAAAGATACTTAGTTGTACCATCACAAGATGCTCTCATGCTATCTGCTTATAGCCACACCCAATACCCCCATCCCGAACACCTCACAACCACTAATCTATTCTCCATCCCTATAATCATGCTACTTCATGAATGTTAAATACATGTAATCATGTAGTACGCATTCTTTTGAGATTGGTTTTTTTCCTCTCAGCATAATTTCCTTGAGTTCATCCAAGTTGTTGGAAAATATAAATCATTTTTCCTTTTTATTGCTGACTAGTGTTCCATAGTATAGATGTACCACAGCTTTCTAAACCAGGCATTGGCTGGCTGCTGTGAACATTTGTATACAAGTTTCTGCATGAAAATCAGTTTTCATTTCTCTGGGATATATGCCTAATAGTGAAAGTGCTGGGTTGTACGCATTATTTAGAAATGATTGAGGAATACTAAAATGAAAAAAAATACATAGAAAAAAGGTTGCTCCTTTCTTCTTAAAAACTAAAAGGTAAAGAAGAGCTTTAATCAAGTCTCTCTATACTTCCCTCGCAGACTTTTCAAGAAGGAACATCATGCCTTGTGCTCAATGATCTCAAACAAAAGTCAAGGCTCATTATCAATTGATGGCACCTTTTATATTATATAAATTGCCTGCATACATTTTGCAGGGAACTTAGTTCAAGCATTTTTCAAAGTTGTCAAATTATGATAGAACAGAGAGAGGTTTAGAAGTGAAAATTTGCTATTTTCCCAGAGAAAATGGTGAATTATTTAACTAATCAAACAAGGAGAGATTTTAAATATCCATATATAATTACTGACCACTTCCTTAAATTCCCCTCCATTTTTTCTTGGTGAGGACGATTGGCCCTGAGCTAACATCTGTGCTAATCTTCCTCAGTTTTTTTGTATACGAGATGCCACCACAGCATGGCTTGATGAGCAATGTGTAAGTCTGCACCCAGGATCCAAACCCACGAATGCTAGGCCAGTGAAGCAGAGCACGCAAACTTAACCATGATGCCACCGGGCCAGCCCTGTTAAATCCCCCCTTTTAAATTCAGAATTCTGGGATCCAACAATGATTCAACTGGCTAATTTTCCCTTTCGCCAACGATATCTACATCATTTTTTTTCCTTTCACTCAACACTTCTCTTTGGAGATGATACACATAATAACATACTACAGTTTTATAGTGGATGTGTCAGAAGTAAAATGACCATAGCCCTGAGCTTTGTCCCTGAATATAGAAGAACCGTGAGTGCACTAACCTCTAGCCAGGAAACATTTCAATCATTATTCAGCTTAAGAAAGTTTTATCAGTTGAGCTGACTTTGATTTGGAAATTTATGGTACAAACCTACACATAATTTGGGTATTGGTTTATAGCCTACAGCCTGGATGACTACCACAGATGTAAATTACCATTTAATATGCATACTGTTTTTAATAGTTTCCAAATATGCTTATGTCTATATCTAAGATTCATTATCCCAACTGTCTTGGTAACTCAAGCTGGGGAAGATATGGCAACTAGCATTTGGAGGATATTTGCCAAGGGCCAGGAAGTGCTTTAGGCTCCTCATACACAAGTCTTCAATGAATCGTAACGTCAGCAATGCAAATAGATACGGTTACACTCATTTTACAATGGAAAGAATTACAGCTCCCAAGATTAATTAACTCAAGGCTAGTAGATATAAAAAGCAATATAAACAGAGATATATCTGACTCAAAAGCTCGCGTTCTTGGCTTTACTACCATTTTATAAAGAGAAAACTGAGATTTGGTGTATTAAACTAATTATCCAAGGAGACACAAGTAGTGATATCGCAGGAATTTGAGTGGTTTTTCTATTTCTGTATACTGTCTCCTAAAGGACTTATACTATTGAGAAAAACATTCCAGGCAAAACTCATTAGGCGAGCCAGTTAACAACATGCTTCAGAGTAAAACAGATATTATCATACATATGGTTATGTAAAAAGTTTGCACATTATTCCTACTATACAATTCTAAAAACATCTGTAAGCTCTCATAGCCAAAATAGGAATAAACATGTATATTTGAAAATTATAAAGTACGTGGAAAATACCACTAATATGTTCTTTGACATCTTATACTATTTTTTTCTTATCTGTACAGACCTGCCCTTTTAAATAAAAAAGTATGTTTGGCTACATTTAAATATACGTGTTTACATTATAAAGTGAATTAACCTTTTTAAATCACTAGGTATTGTTGGTTTTGAAGTTCTTTTTTTTTTTTTTTTGATGAAGATTAGCCCTGAGCTAACTACTGCCAATCCTCCTCTTTTTGCTGAGGAAGACTGGCCCTGAGCTAACATCCATGCCCATCTTCCTCTACTTTATCGTGGGACGCCTACCACGGTATGGCTTTTGCCAAATGGTGCCATTTCTGCACCCATGATCCGAATCGGTGAACCCCGGGCTACCGAGAAGGGGAAGTGTGAACTTAACTGCTGTGCCACCGGGCCGGCCCCTGAAGTTCGTTTTTAAAGACTGCTAAATGTGAATTCACAGAGCAATCGATCTCATCAGTGATCTTTCCCCTTCCTTCTTGCCTGTATTTTCTTAAGTGGTGAAGTCAGTGAAGTTAACTAAACTTTTTCTTTCTCAGCATTTTCTTGGAAAAGTGATCAACTTTTTTTTTCTTTGCACAAACAATTTCTAAGGAAATATATTTGTAAGGACTTTTGACGGCATATCGAATAGAAAAGAAATATTTCTTCGATGAATTTTCTCATTTTTTATTCAATGATGCCAACAGATTACTACTTATCAACTGCTTGAAGAAAAAAATGGAGTTCTTACAAGAATGTACAGCAATCATCAATTAAAAACCAACATCTGTCCTACAGCTTCTATTCCTGGCCACAACGGAGTAACATGCATCAGATTTACGCATGTCCCATTCCCAGAAAAAAACCAAAAAACTGATAACATATACACGCAAAAAAAATTTCAAGGCAATAAACCTCAGGCAACAAGGGACGGTGATCCCTGAAAGGTGAAAAAAAAGATGAGGTGGCCCTCCAGTTGCCTCAGTTTACTATAACTGCTTTGAGAATGTTTCCTACAGGGAGAGAAAATCCAGAAGGAGCCTGGCAGACTCTGTGAATTGAGAAGACAGAGCTAAGTGTCTAGAAAAACCAAGGCAGCTAGAATTCACAGGATACAGGACCAGAGAGGAGAGAGCTGCACATAGGAAAAACTCCTGAGATCAGCAGACGCTCCCTCAAACACTCAGTTGACTACTGATTAAGCACGTTAGGAAACGATGCAGGGCTGGGGAAAGAAGCAATGGTAAGTGCCCAGCACTAACACGGGGCCAGGAATTGTGCCTGCTAACACTGACTAGGCTGGAAAACCTCCAGACTCTCAGGACTTTAGTACACAGAAGAGTCTTGCCTCAGTAACGGGGAAAAATAAGCCCCGGCCTGAGCACGGCTCTGGGGCTGCCTGACGAGTCTTAAAAGCAAGAGTCACAAGGATCAAACAGTTTCCAAAGAACAACATTCCAAAACAAAGCATAGAACATTTATAGAAATACAAACTATCTGCCCCACAAAGCAGAATTCACAATGTTTGGAATCCAATAAAAAATCACTAGGAATGCAAAAAAGCCAAAAAATATAATCCACTGAAGTTTTAAGTTCTTTATTTTCTTTGCACGTAGGCTATTTGAAAGTTTGTGGACACTTTTCTCATTAGGATAAAAGGACAATGGGCCATGAGAATGTAATCTGCACTGTTTTCAGCATATTGTGGGATTTTACTTAATGCTCTACATTACTCGTCTGCTGTCCTCGGTCATTGTTTCAGTATAGTGCTCAAAGAACAATGATGTATATTAGAAAACTTTTTCATTTTTAATCAAAATTTAGAAATCAGTAGTCATTGCATACTCCACAGTTAGGACAAAAACCAATCAATTGAAACTGATCCAGAATGGACACATAGGTTAGATAATACAGAAGGACAAGAAGCACCTTGATACCTGGAAGGACATCGTTAATGGGGGAACTGGGAACCTTGGGAGTGGAGGAAGGGCTGGTGAGGAAAAAGAATGGATGTAAGATCTCTTAGTACCAATATTTCCTTCTCCACCACATGCAGTTAGGCAAATATTACTCCCTGACCCCCAGAACGCTGGAGGATGAAACAGAGCAGTTACAGACCAGGGTCGACCAGGAAAGAAAGAGAGTGAGAAGGGAGGTGGTACTGTCTGAAGACAGGGAGCTAATGCTACAGTGGAAACAATGCAGGTTAATGTAGAAAGGACTCCTCTTCCAAGCTTCTAGATGAAACAGATCTGAAGAAACTGACCCAAGAGACAAGAACTACAAATATTGGCATTTGGGATGGGGGGATAGACAAAGAAATAATCAGCTCTTCTCCATATCATCCACAGTAAAATCCACAGGCAGCAAATCTCATCCATTCACAGAGCTTCCAGTTAATTTTTGGTAATTCAGGACTAAATTAATGAAAAATTAAAATAAAAAGACCTACACCAGGGGACATCATCATGAAACATCAGAAGAGCGGAGACGGAAGTTTTCAATAAGTAGAAGTAAGTCTCATTCAAAGGATCAGGGTCTTCTCAACAGCAACACAGGAAGATAATAGAACAAGGAACAATTCCTTCCAAATTCGGAGAGGAAATAATTTTCCAAAATAAAATTTTATATTTGTTCACATGGAAAGGTAGAATGAAAATATTTTTAGGGACTGGACTGGTGGCATAGTAGTTAATTTCACATGCTCCACTTTGTCGGCCCAGGGTTCGCAAGTTCAGATCCTGGGTGCAGACCTACACACTGCTCATCAAGCCATGTTGTGGTGGCATCCCATATACAAAACAGAGGAAGATTGGCACAGATGTTAGCTCAGGGACAATCTTTCTCACAAAAAAAATAATAATTTTAGACATGCACAAGCTCAAATCTTTTCTCCTAAAATCCCCTTCTCAGGGAGCTTCTGGATGTGCTCCACCAACATAAAGGAATAAACAAATTTAGAAAATAGGAGACCCAAACATAAGAAAGTGAGAAGCATTCCCAAGATCATGGAATGATGATTAATTGAAGTCCCACATCAACAGACAGCAAGCGATGAACAACACTAAAGAGTTCTGAGTCCAGAATGAAGCATGAAGATGGTTCAGTGGGAGAAAAAGGAGTTCCTGAGTAACTCCATAGAGAACCAGCGAGGATTTGCAGCTGTTTCTGACCCGAGCCTAACCTGAAGCATCCTGACTGATACACTACCCGATGAGCTGGTCTACACTGAGAAAAGATTTACAGTTTTGCTAGACTGTTGGGGAAGTCCTATCAACAGGTAACTAAAAAACCAAGCAAAAAATCCAAAAATGATTAAAGTTCTAAGAAACAAAAATTTTAATAGAACACTATAATCATAATACACTACATTACTCAGGTCTGAGCAATATTTAAATAGTCATACAATATACACACTTGGTGTTCACTAAGCAAAACCCAGGGCTATTTTGTGGCGGATGGGGAGTGGAAGGTGTGTGTTGTGCTAACTTATTTCCCATGGTAGGAAGCCAATGGATTTGCCTACAATTGAAAAACTAAGAAATATACTATGGAGTTAAAAACTCTCTGTAGAAAAAAACAGTTCAAAGACTGAAAAGGGTTTCCGTCTGAAAGGGAGATCATGGAAGGGTTGGTGAGATGGAGGGAGGGGTCAAGTGTTTTTGTTGTTCTTGTTTTCTTGCTGTGAGCTTCTGATAGCTGACTTTTTGAACCATGTACATGTACTATTTTGATAAAAACATTTTTCTAAAAGGAAGTCATTTGTTCTCAAGGAATTGCAGCTACTATTTACAAAACATACAAATTTTTTAAAAATCTAAACATCAGTCTACATGCAATATCCTTTAGCATTTTTAGCTTTTTATATCACAAAGGCTTAGAATAAAACCACAGAAATGCTAATCTGTGGCAATAAATTATAGGTTAGGTTGCAGCACTTCACTTTTTCATTAGAAAGATCATTTTTACGTGATACTTAGAGAGTGGGAAGCAGGGAATATTTCTCCTAAGTATTTCATCTTTGTAACTTCCTAAATCCATGTGCTTACTAATATCTAGTGTTAGACTAGTTTAGTAAAAATAGTTCTATTTTTATCTATATGTGAAATAGACATGTATATTCAAAACTAAACAAAATAAAACATTAATACTCTGAACGTTTTTGGGTTTTGACTGCTCTTAACTAAAAATGAATGCCACCAGATGGATATTGCCTCATTTTTCTTCTCATCTCTTATGGCTTGAGGCTACTCCAGAGTCTAATGAAGTTAACATAATACAAAATTCTCTCAGTGGCCTGACTCATTCCAGAGAATTCCATAAGTATCTTAAGGAGAAAAATGGGTGGCGGTGGGGAAGGGGGAGTTATTATTGGTAAGAAGAGATTTGCTTTCATTCATTTAAATAACAATTTTCTGAATAAAGAAAGAAGTCCTACTCAAATACAAATTATCTTCAATTAATCTAAAAAGTATTTGCTAAAAGTCATGTCTTATAAAAACGCCCAATTTGCATCCCTCCATTACATTTCTTTATGTTTTGAAAACAAAGTCTTCCATTTTGTTGGTCTTTTATTTAAATTATACTAGATGTGTACATGAATATACAGATGATAGTTGAACACTGGGCATCACAAATGTCTAAATTCTCACACTTTGGAAAAATTCTCTCTCATAAGATGTTTCTGTGGGAGAAGGAATGATACTGCAAATCCGTCAGGAAAGCTTCCCTTAAAATGATTTATTATATACCGTCATGTATCACTTAACAACGGGGACACGTCCAACGGTGGACACCGTCGTACATGTGGTCCGTCATTAATCAAAACATATGGCACATGTCTGAATTTCAAAATCAACGTGTATTTATTAAGGATCTATTATCTATTTCTCAACACTAGATTTTAGAGAAATAAAGACCCTCATCCCTACCTCCCCTTCCTACACCTGTCTACCCTCTTCCAGTACAGCCTAATAGTCAAGAAGAACAAAGTTTGAGTTACTGGCTCTGCCACTGTCTAGCTTTGCAACCATCAGTCAGTCACTTAACCTTTCTATGTCTCAGTTTCTCCCTCTTTAAAATGGGGATGATATTATTCTTCCTTATGGGGCATGAAAAGTACTTAGAAGAATGCCTGGTAAAAAGTAGTATTCTATAAATGGTCTAACGAGGAAATAAAGTCAATGAACAGATTTCAACCCATATTACTTAGAGCAGAAGGAAAGAACCTAGAGGCAGCTGTAGAGGGCTAAAAATGTCCAGCTTCCTTCATTCTGGGCTCTACATCATTTTACCTATTTATTACCTTAAATTTATATGTTATCTTTAACTCTAAAAAACACAAAGGCGGCAATCTGGTGGAAAAGTAAGGAAAAAGCACATCACCCTATTCAACATTTTATTCTCTCTGTCTGTTTAGACTTTACACACTAAGAAGTAAATTGTAACCTCTGGTAGCATGTAACTAATGACATGGGTCAAAAATGCAATGTCTAATGTGGGTGCATTTGAGATTAAACAAAAAGAGTTACTTTCCTTCTTATGCAAACAGGGAAAGTAAATTTGCGAAAATGAAACTGAGATTTTGAGGGGTATTTTTGGATTAGCTAGAATGACAGAGGGCAAGTTGCACAAGCTGCCTTTCCAAAGAAAGTCAAGTTGCTAGTTTCTTCAGTCCTGGCCTCGACCTTAGGCCTCCAGCAAACACTCAAGACAACGCAGCTTGGACTGGGCTTGGTTCAAAGACTCAGCTTTGAATGCTGTTCTCACCACCACACCGTTTACACTGCAGTGATGCATCAAGGCAGAGTGCAGATACCACGGCAGCTGCTTCAGCTCATTCAAACTAGAGAAAGTCGAATAAATAAAGTATGACGAAGGTTGGGAAAGAGTGAAATATGGAGGATTATGAGAACTGAGATCTACAGAAAAGAAAGTCTTCCTTAAAATGCCTAAAAATGGTTACTCATGTCAGACAGAGGAGCTCTCAGGTAGCAGCCAGAACTAGACCTGAGGCAGAAAAATTAAGACACTTCTCAATAGACCAAATGAAAAAGATGACCACATCAATTCTAAGGTAAGAGCTAAAATGGAGATATGAAGACATTTATATAAGCCATCTATGAGTTGAATCAATGACACTTGTGGTGAACCAAGCTTTAGATAGAATTTAATTCTCTTGGCTTGGGTGGCTGGCTGCATGTTGATACCATTCCCCAGAACAGAAAATACCAAGAATAGATAGATTTAAAGAGACGATAAAATTAATTGGGACATTCTGGATTTGACAACTATTGCAAAGACATTCAGTGGGAAAAAGTATGTATAAGTTTAGAGCTGTGGATAGAGGAGTAAGAGAAATATAGAGATCTGGAAATCATCAATATATCATTAAAGTTATTGAAATCAGAATGAAGAAAACTAGAAAGGGGTAAGAAGTAAATAGAGCAAAACACCAAGAAATGATCCTTGGTAAACACAATTTCTAGGAGTTAGTAAAAGAAGGGAAACCTGTAAAGAAGAACTAAGAAACAATGGGCAGGACATGAACTAAAGGAGAATGATGTCATAGAAATCAAGAGAAGGAAGTTTCAAGCGAAGGAGGATCCAAGAAAACTGTTCATTGCATTTGGCATCATAAAGATCCTTAGAAACTTTAAGAGGAGCATCAGTAGAGCAGTAAGACAAATGAGTGAAGGAGGTAGAAGAGTAAATAAGAGGCAGAAAAGAAAAACAGAGGCTAAAAATGAATGGGAGAGAAGCACGGACGTGGAGTGTACAAGAGACTGAAGGTCTTGAGGGTACGTAAAAATGAATCTGTTTAGTAAGTGGAAGGACAGTTGAGTTGGAAGGACAGTTTGGCAGGAAGAACAAGCAGCCACACAGTGGGATCCTGCAGTGTCAGTTACCGGAAGTAAAGCACCTCTGGTCATGCTAACTAAGGTCCAGCCTTACAAGAGAGTACTGAAGAAACTGGACATTAAAGTCATCAAAGTAAAGGAACTATTAAGGCAGAGTCTTAAATTGGTTGTTCACTGAGGTGAAGAGCATGAAAAGGGTAATTGATTCTGAGACAAGAAGAAAGAATGGAAGCTTGCACCCATACCCTCCATGATTGTGGAGGGATCGCCAAAAAGCTGACAGAACACAGTGAGAAGGAAAAGACAAAAATCATAATAAAAAGACATGCACCACAAAGATACGGAGATGTAACAGCCCATAGCTTGTAAGAACAGCAACACACTTCCAGACCTGTCGTATATGGGGAACAGTATGAAAATGAGCAGCCTTCATGGAAAAGATTTTAATGCTATAGCTTAGTTCCTATTAAAATAAGCAAATGGAGTGAACTCTCTTTGAAAAAAAACTGAGGGTGTAGGGAAATTTATTTATGATGGTGTGGGAACTCCAGAAGGCTCAGAAGAGAGAAGTGTTGGCAGAGAGGACTGTGCCTGGACAGTTAAATCAGCAGAGTACGGAGATGAGACAGAGAGAGTACAGAGGAATGAAGCCATTCTCAGAAAATTACATCATTAAAAATTGCAGCGACTAGAAATACTGTCATCAAAAGAAAAACCTTAATTTTTTCTAATCAAATTTTATTTTAATAGTAAATTGATAGGCTTTGCCAGACCAGGAACCTGAGGTCTCAGGGTAAAATTAATTGGCTTCAATATTCTAAACGGAGTTTTGGATACATTTTATCCAAGTACAAATAGAATTTACGATTTATCACCAGTCTAGTATTCAGCAGACTGCTCAGAGTTCCAAACAAAAGAAACACTATGAATTTTAGTGGGAGACAGGAGAGAGGGTTGTTCTGCAAAAATGAACTCTGGGTAAAGAAGGTGCATCTGCTAGACTTGGGCCCCATGGAGAAGAAGCAGCTCACCTGTGTTCTGCTCAGAATAAGGATTGTTCCCAGGTAGAAGAGGCTGATCGCTCAGTATTTGCCAAGCTTTGTTATTTCCAAGTACGAATACAATAAGATGTAAAAGCAATCTGGCGTCTAGTTGGGGGAATAAGAGTATACGGAAAAATGACAACTCAACGGAGCAGCAGTTATAAAAATGAAATAAAATAATAAGTACGAGAAAAGGTAGAGTAGACATAAGGCTCGAGAGAAGGGGAAGGAAGGAATCAGAAAGGTAAGAGAATTAGCATTCTCTGTCAAATACTTTATACAAATCATTTCTTCAAAGAGAGGATGGAGCTTGACTTGCACATCAAATACAGGTAGTGAGTGAATAAACTGTGAAGAGGCGGAAGAAGCTTAAAGGTTTTCACAGATTTTCTATACATACATTTTATGTATATTTTGATTGTTCAGACCAGGCATATTCACTTTAATGTACAATAAATACTAACAAATCCCCTTTGTCATCCCACCTAACCCAAGAAGCAAATTGTCCAAATGAATGGAATTGATTGGCCTATTTAATGGAAATGACTGAACTATTTATTATGGCCAAGAGAAAGCTAACTAATTCAAAATAATGCTCATTATAAAGATCATAAAATTAATTTGATAACTTATGAGGAACAGAGCAACAAGAAGAATGGAATTATTTTACAATAATTATTTTATTTTTTTACTGAAAGAGAAAGATTTTTCATTCACCCATCCATTAGATTTATAAATTCAATTCCTTGGATACTGTTTTAGTAATTCATAGAATGAAAATGGAATAGCTCATCTAAATGTCCAGGACTTAAAATTTTAGATATACTTCATACCTTCAACTACTTCAGTGTTTATATCGCATCAACAATATTTTGATAGGCACAATAAACACTGATGACAGTTAAATTTTTTAATTCCAGCTAATGGGATCTTTTCTGCACTACTTTAAGTAAATACATATGTACATACATTTATTTTCACATCTTTAGCATATTTCAGAATGGCATTATCTTTTTGGATAACATTTAAATGCATACAAATCCAGAGATAAATATTTATTTTAAAAGCACGTCTCATCTCTATTGAATTCTTAATTACATAAGAACAGATTAATCAAGCCCTTCACTTCTCTTCTTGCTACTAGACTTCCTATTTTTAAGGTTTGTTTAAACCTCGTGGGATGTGTAAATTGCCGATTTAATGTTTTAAAAGTCTAGTAATATTAAGAATTTAAGGGGCCAGCTGGGTGGCGTAGTGGTTAGGTTCATGCTCCGCTTGGGCAGCCCAGGGTTCTCAGTTTAGGATCCTGGGTGCAGACCTATACACACTGCTCATCAAGCCATGCTATGGTGGCATCCCACACACAAAATAGAGGGAGATCGGCACAGATGTTAGCTCAGGGCCAATCTTCCTCACCAAAAAAAAGAAAGAGACAGAGAGAATTTAACCATTTGGGGGCTTAAATTGCTTTGATACTAGTTGAACAATAATCTATACTTCCCTGGTTGGTAGGAGAATAACATTTCTTACATGCTTTTCTGTTACCATTATTGTCCCCTTCTTACCCTGCTATTGGGAGAACCAACATCCAATCACGTTTTCTCTTATGAGACATGAGTTTTTAGGAAGACAAGTAGAAATATACAGTTAGAGGAAAATACTTTAGACAGCTACTAAAATTAAAATTGGGGAAAATTTTTTTTAAAAAACCTTACATGGTACACTTTACAAAATTTCTACAATGTATTTTACTATTACAAACTATATATTCTTCAAGGGTCCTTTCCTTGATCTCTTAACTGCAGTATTTATTAAGTGCTCATATGAAAACAAAAGTCTTGTTGTCTTTAAGTAATGAGAGAAAGAATTCTTTATCTTGAGCTTGACTCTCCAAAGCACAGTCACCATAGTATCATTAAAATAAACTCAGGGAGTATAAAACAAAAAACAGCAATAAACTTTGGCTATCAAGATTCTACTTTTCTCAAAGCTACTTAACAAAATAAAGAATATATTCTATATGCAGAAAAATTCAACTAAAACTTTAAGAACTAGCACTTCATATATTTAAACTGTGTTTTTGAAAATATTTTTTATAAATCATAACAAAAAATCAAGTAACAGTATATTGATGACTTCTAAAAACTGACTAGGTATCCTAAAATTTATAACATACCACTAATAAAACAACAAAATCAACGACTAACGTTTATTTAGCAGTAGTCATTAGCTAGCACTGAGCTAAGGATTTTTCATGGATTATCTTACTTCCCAAAGGCAGTAAGATTATTATCCTCATTTTGCAGATGAAGACACTGATAAGTTCAGAGACTGAATAAATGCCCAAGGCCAGACAGTCACTAAATGCTGGAGGAGGGACCCAGACCTAACAGTAAGAGTTGGTTAAGAGTGTATGCCCTCAATATCTATACTATAGTGACATTAAAAGTGTATGACCTTTCCTTTTTAATTATTTAATTGCATACCATAATGCTACCATTCACCAAGTAGCATCACCTATTAACATTCCATATCATTATTCAGATTGCTAAATATCATGTTTTAGCTCTGCAGGCTTTAGTTACAATGATTTATAGACACATCTTCATGTTACTATTCAATACAGAAAATTATTTATTTCACTTTTCACTTAAATTCTAATCTATCGTTTTAATGAAAAAAAATGCCACAAATAACCCATAGAGCATGTCACACCAGCTCTTTGATATTAGCTTTTAGAATTAAAGGGACTATCCAATGGCCTAGGTAAGTGTAACATCATAAAAAATAAAATAAAATAAAGGTCCACTACAAAACTAAGACAGCTCAGATTACCGTGTTTTGACATACTAACGTGCTCCATTGCTCCCAGCTATCTAATTCATTCCAGAGAAAAACGGATCCATCTTTCAAAACCAGACCTCTCTGGCTCAAAACCTGCCTGATTCCTGCCTTGATAAGACAGTGTGGAAAAATTACTATCATCATAATCATAATCATCATAATCAATATTTTAAAAAATCTTTCCTGTCAGCTGAGGCACAGTGACGGCACATTCTCTTCTTCCGATTAAACCAAACTGCCATTTCAAGGAGTGGCTGTTGAATCTCTCAGCTTTTGCAGTTCAATTTCTGCAGGGGTAGTATTTGAATATGGATTAAATAGGCAGGAAAAAACCCAGGGAAACAAATAAAACAATTAAAGTAAAAGCTGTTGCCCTACACTCGGGTATAGTGTGCCACAAACAGGATGATTTACCTGAAATAATAAAAACCTGAATATTCTTCATTTACATCATTAGCTTTTCCTAGAGGGCAAGGTCTGCGTGTGATTTGTTCATCTTTTTCCATTTTTTTTTTTTTACCAGCGCACAGCAAAATAGAGATTTTATTAGCAAACAAAAGCAATGTCTTATTGAAAGCATTTTGCGATTTTTTCAAGCAGTAACTTTTATGGTTATTGCTAATACATGCACTGAGCGTCAATTTCATTATTTTTTCTTTTTTTGCCAATGATACAAATATACAATGATACAAGGAAAAGGCACAAGGAAAGTAAAAAGGACTAACAGAGTGCCCTCCAGTAAACCATGTTATAAACTTGTATTTTAGAATGATCTAGAATCTGTATAGTTATGGGGTCTCATTAATTTGTACCAAATAATAATAATGCATGGAATAATTATTGTACATAGAAACTGAAACGTATTTCTGGAGTACACTATGAAAATAGACATTACAAGCCATACAATGTGCTTACTCATTGACAGGCTAATTCCACATTTAGGAATTTATTTTAGGGAAATCATCAGCGAGGCCTTACAGATGCCTATAATATTTAGAGGTAAGAATGTAAAATACCAGCACGAAAGCAACCTAAATGTCTAACAACAACAACAATATGATATATTCATATTATGGAATATTATACAATCATAAATAATCTCGTTTCAGGAATCTACTGAAAGATACATTTCACTTAACAGATTTAAGGAGATCTACTTAATATGTTAAATGAAACAGCAGTTGATGAAACTGTATCTTCTCTGGTATAACTCCATTTGTGTAAATATAATCCTTAAAGTCACTCCCTATAAAATAAACATACGTTTATGTATGCATGTAAGGAGTCAAAGAATTTTAACTGTTCTTTCAGCAATTTTACACATTAAAAGTATATTATCAAAAATACTACTTAGCACACTATTTATAGTCTAGAAGTATTAGGATTAAAGGTCAAAACTTAATTTTTAAAATAAAAGAATAAAATGATTTCAATGGGTTATTTGCAACTGAGTTTTCTAATGAGTTTAAACATAACTGTTCTAAAACTAAATTTTTCTGCTCTACAACTAAAACTAGCTATCTTTGGGTTGTCCACCCAACCAAAGACTGACCCCTCTGAGACAAGCCCATCATCGTCACTCGAAGAAGTTGTCACCTTCCTTAAAAATGTATGCAACATGAGTATGTGTATTTGGGACATTTATTATACATACGTTTGGCTATCCTTATGTACTCCTGATTCTCTTGGGTGTCTGCAGGTGATCCAAGAGAGCTAACAGCCCCTTTAGTTCATTATCTCAGTTAGTGATTCTATAGTCTGCCATACTCATCCCATTTCATTAAAACAGCTTTTAATTTAGGCATATCAATTATAAATCAACTTTTACCAAGCATTACTTAGGATGTGCTCCTACAAACCTTCTAAAAGCTTTTTTTTAAAATAAAATAACTCTGACTTTCCTCTTGCTTTCCTCATTCCAAAACCAAAGCAAACATTTTCATAGGCATTGATTGCTGTTTTAAAAACAGCAGAAACACATATTTTTTTTTCCGTAAATACACTTGATTTTATTCATACACTTCAAAGTTGTAAAGTGCTTCAGAGGAAGCTGAGTCCACCTGGAGCTCCTTAGATTGAATGGAACTCTTCTAAGACATTTATAGCGGTCTCATTGCCCTTTGGCTTGGGCATGGCACAAAACCAATTCTAGACAACAGAACAGGAGAGGAAATCTGTTGGGATGCCTCTGGAAGACTTTTCTCACTTCTAAGAAGGGCATAACGAGGACAACTCTTCTCTCTGCCTCTGGACTTTGTCACTATATGTGATACGGTAGTACCTCAAACTAGAGCAGCCATTCAGGGACCAAGGGGAAGCAGCGCCAGGTAACACAGATAGAGTAACATAAGTCAAAGGATGCCGAGGGGAAAATGCATATATCCTGGGCTCTTAAGTCAATCTTGAAACTGCTCTAGTTCCAGACGTCTCGTTTTGTTGAGTTTATTAATTATTAAGGCTATCCTAGCTGAGTTTTCTATAATTCGCGACTGAAAGAATCAATAGAGGATTTCTGCTATTTTTGTCAGGCATTTACGTTATTTTTAGTTGAGTTGCTACCTATAAAATACACATGGAATTGCTTTACCTTTTCATCCATGTTGTGAAGAATACAAAAACAATAAATTTAAAAAGGTTTAAATGCAATATAGCTGCTTTTATGTGTACATATTACATGTACATAATATAATCACATAATCATTTTCCCTCTGTGCTAGCTCTATAATTTGTTCATACTTACATTATTTTTAGATAGTATGCTATATAGTAATTACTTGTTTTTTGTCCTTCCCTTCCTGAGATAAAGGAAAGTTGAAAACATCTTATTCTTTGTTTTCAGAGACATTAGCACAGACCACAACTAATGGTCAGGACTTAACTATTGCTTGTTGAATTGTATTGAATGTGATCAATAACAAAATGAGTACACTGCATAGCACCTTTCTTGGATGTTTTTGCGAGGCAAATTAATTAGAAACTAGAAATTATGTTCCGTAGAATTTATAATCCAATGAATAATATCTAATTGCATTGGATGAACAAGACAGACACTAACACAAATTGATCCTCTTTTCATATTTCTTCTCATTTCACAACATCGATATTCTTCACCCCAATCCATTCCCAAGTTTGCTAACGACACTTCTAAAGTTTCTTATTAGATCTTTTTTGCCTTCTTCACTATCACAGCTCTACTTCTTTTAGCCCACTTAGTCGCTTCCTGAATCTCCCCACTCTTTCTCTTCCCAACCATTCCACACAGTTCTGAAATAATAATTCCATTAAAGCGACAATTTCATCATGCCACTTCCTATTCAAAACCTTTCAACAATTCCCCACAGTCTACAGAATTAAAAAAAAAATCAAACTCTTTCGCTTGGCAGTATAAGTTCTCCTACAATCTTCCTCCCAAACTACTAATATCCATTATCAATCCTCACGTATTCATATATTGTTTCCAATTTAGTCTAGTTACTGCATTTTTCCTAGAACATGCCCTGTTCTAGAAAGCTCTGTGGAAGACAACTGTGCCTTTGTGCTAGCCATTACTACTGTATTTCTAAGACATGAATCTTAATCTACAAAACTTTCTTTCGAGAGCTCTCCAAGAAACTTTTTCCAATACTCCCATAATACTGTTCGTTGTACCATGTTCTAATTTATATACTTATTTTGTATGTCATCTCTCCAACACAATATAAGCTCAGGGATAGTGTGAATCTTACCATTCAAGTACCTCTCATACATCATTCTACCTCATATGGGAGCAGGAATAAGTTCAATTTGAACACAATTTTGGATGCACAGAGCAACTTCTCCCTCACTTCATGATATGCGTTTACTAAAAGGAGACGTTACTTGGAATATGTTGTAGGAGGAAGAGAATCAGCAAGTCAGAACAACTTTATGATGAACACTTTAATTAGTCTTTTTATTAAGCACACATTTAATTATATATTTCTGTACGTGACTAGAGTTAGTCTCTCTCCTACCTGCCACGTGGTAGTAAAGCTGTAAGTGTAAAGACATGCATCACAAGCTTCTTTCTGGTACTGAAAAGGAGAGTGAAACTAAATCAAAAGTGGTCATTCCATGCGACAAAAACAAACAGGTAAGAATCTGGCTTGGTAAATAGAATAATAATAGGAATATACATGTTTTAGAACAATGTGCCACCTTCTATTCAAAGACTTGGAGCATGTTTAGATAACTGCCACTGATACAGTTCACATTGTTTTTATTCCTCGAGAATATCATTCTATTCATACTAACATTCAAAATTAAACATACTCTAAAATATTACAAACACATTCCTCAATAAGAAAAAAAATTTTTTTTACAGGATTTAAGACCAAAAAAAAGAATTCCTTCTGTTTGTCCCAATTACGTAAGGATTGCTACCTCTACCTATCTGAGTGTGAGATCCAGTTGACCTTTTAGAACACCTCCTCAAGTCCCTTGGACAATGGCACTGCTGACTGTCAAGTGGATTGATGGCTTTCACTGAGCAGCTCGTTATGTAAATTTCAGAATTCACTTTAACAGTCATTTGAACTGTCACAGTATGAATTATGGACTGAAGCACATTCTGCTTTGCCATTTCCAAAGGAAAGCTCCTTGTGAATATTAAACTAGATGTGGGAAAGGCATTTTCAAGTCAAATGCTTCAAACTACTATACCTGGGTTTAGAAGGAGCATTAAAAAACTATTTTGTTACCCAGCGGGAAAAAAAATCTCAAAGTCAAATGACCCCTTACTTTTATTATAATAATGTATATATGTATATATGTGGTGCACATATATATTCATAGCTGTGAATTTTTTTAAAAAATATCTTCTTTATATTACAGAATTAACATTCTTGGAGCCTTTGTGTAAACCACTTGTGTTAAATAATGTTGGAAGATCCATAATGAATTAAAGACATAGCTTTTCCCTAGAAAGTTATATATTATATCTGAAATAGCGTGAGAGTAATTATTAAACAAGAGCATAAGCAAAATATATTGAACACCCTGGGTGATTTCAAAGATTTCATTAGTAACTCTGGTTCTGTGGCCAGTTTTGGGTCTGGTCATGAAGGAGGGGATAACATGGATGGGAAGAGATGCAAGACAGCCTCAGATCATGGTATCACACAAGCGGAGGTGATGAAGCAGGTATCAGCATGTGAGGTGAGGGGTGATTTCTGTGAATAACTACAGTGATTAAATTTCAAAAACAGTTTAGGAGGAATTAATGAAGGAATCAATTAATGAAGAGCACTGAATACTGAGCTGAGCAGTTTAAATTTCACATACTAAGCACTAGTGACATAGCATAGGTTTAAAACATGACTATTTTGTGTTAAAATCATATTCAAGAAGATGATGAAAATGCATAGGTTGAACGGGGCTTGAGTTGGCAATGGAAGATTACTGAAGGTGGGGTGTATAGAAGAGACTTGGAACAATGAAGCACACTGGCAAACGCTGTATTAATTTAAACAAAAAGAAGAAAAATCCTACCAAAAAAGAATAGATGGAGATCAAGGACTAATTGGGAAAGCAAGCTGAAAACACAGTAAAAAACTACGCTAAAGTTTTGAAATGGAGAATTCAGGAGGATGATAGTGATACTGGTGGTGATGAATAAACTGAAAAGATGTTCTAGTTGGAGGCTATTTATATTATGTCAATTGCTTAGCAACCAGAAGTCTGCTATAATGCTTGTGTTTACTATATATCTCTTTGTATCTCTACAAATATATCTAGAGACATTTCTACTTCTATATACATAGATAAAGATATACAGGGCCATATAAATAACTAAATTCAGGATACTTTCAAAGTCTTAATAGACTGTTGAGTTGTATAATGTTTTCTTTAGGCATTTGTGGGAAAAGAAAATACATGAATTAATCTACTATCTGTGAGGAGGTAAGAATAACCACAATTCAGGCTTGTGTTTTGGTTAGAATCCTTGTAGACTGTCTGTCCTTGCCTATTGACTACATTCACACTTCAGGTTCACAACAAAGAATGTAACTCTAAACCCTGAGCATTCTTAATTATTAATCAAAGCCATCTACATAAAAACAAAAGTTTTTAAGGAAGACTATATGAAAGACTCATAAGCCATCAGTAACCTCAGGTGATCCTTTTTCTGTCCTACAAGATATATCTGAAATACATTTACGAGTGTCCTGCATATCTGCTTTAAGTGAATAATTCAAGTTATATCAGCACCTGGTGGTGAGAACGTTATAAAAGTTTTATGAAACTTGCTATTCTTTTATGTTAGGAAAGTAGGTGAGGACATTGTAACTAACTGAAGATCCACGGGAGCAATGTCCTTTCAATGTGAACACCAAGGAAAGCTGTATTTCTCCTGAACTACTGGTTTATTTCTCATCTTACATGACTGATCATATCTTCTTCTTTGCTCTGGCTAACTCTGTGGCCCATCTCCAGTGACTATGGAGGAACTCATGGAATTCACGTTGTATACCAACTCTACACTGAATTTGGGTTTTTCCACTTATTATCTTTTCATTGTCTTGTATTTTCTATTTATTTCATGCTATGGCATGTATTTACGTGAACCATTGCAAATCTTCTTTGGAACAAGTGAAACATACTAATAGGTAGGGATAAGTATTAAGCCCTCAGTCAAGTAATTTCACACGGCCACATCTACACCTCGCAACACACCTGCAAGAGAGTGTTCATCATCACCAGTACGATGGTTGAGAAAAATGAATTTCACACAGGTACAAATACCTTAGGAAGTAGAAGTAGGAGACCCCAAAGTTCTACTGAGAAACTTGGGAAAACCACCCAGCCATATCAAAAGAAAGATAATTGTTACGGATTAAGTAAAGTAACAAAGAGCTATTGGAGACGGATGACCCTGGCAGAAGTTTCCAAAGTGGACATTTTAAGAGTCTTGATGAGTTAATTATACAATCTTATATGATGTATTTTTGATTTGTATATGCTTTGGTTTTTTTTAGATGGATAGATGATAGATAGATAGATAGATAGATAGAGATAAAATCTCTGCTTTAGTTGTTTTACTAATTTCCTATTTCAATCCACTCTCTCCAGGCTGTCAAAAGAACAATACTCTACTTCTAGAGGAAAAAAATATTTTCTCCCAGGAAATATTACCTACTTCGAAAATTCCACAACTTTCCTTTCGAGTAAGCATTGTAATACCAGCCTAGAGGGATCCAGACACTATGTGATTTTTCTACCTTCAAAAGCATTTCCATTTGTTTGCATTTTGTTCTTTGTGTTATTTAATAGCATTAGAGCACATTTGTTTATGTTATAAATATAACTGGTATGCATAATAATTAGATTCTGGTTCTACCTCTTATAATTATATAACTTGGAACAAGTTATGTGTTTCTGTATCTCAGGTAATTCATCTGTACAAAGGAAAAAAATAATAGAATTCCTCAGAGCCACTGTGAAGATGGAATGAAATAATACATACAACATGCTTACAACAATGTGTGACATATATTAAGCTCTTAGTAAATGTTCACTGTCTTGATAAGTGCTATATTCAACGTCGTCATCCATTTTCTATCTTCTGTATTTTCAGTAGAAATAGGTGAAATAGCACATGAACTCTTGTGAAGAGAGAGCCAAGAAATCAAAACAAAATACTGAACTCTTCCATCTATAATCTTCCAATGTCATCACCACATGATGTGGCAGTGACCAAAGTCATTGCCATCACCCCTTACTGGTACTTGTGCAGCTTAGTGGTCACCTTATCTGATTCCCAGTAGATTGAGTGGTATTTCAATTTTTGACAGACCTGAGACAGTAGGCTGTCCATTATTAAACCACACATCTGGTCCCCGTTGTTAATAATGGTTGTTTGCAATATGTGCACAATCTCCAAGTTTTCCCACAGGGAGTTAAATGAGGTTGAAATGTGTTAATCTGCTTTTATCCCTATTCACACAGTGATTTACAAGATGGGCTAAGTGTGCCCTTGTAATAACAATTCATCATTATAATTCTGTGCAAAGTCCAGTGCAAGAAAGCCAAGAACAAGCAGTCCTTTATTTCTTAGACTCACTGGTTTTTTGGCTTTCTATGCAAAGTCCATTTCTTTCACAAATTTACATACTGTGAAAATTGGAAGTAATACAACTCTGAGTTCAAGGAATGCATGCACAGAGGGAAATCATTGTCACTCTTCAGAGCCAAAGCATAACCACAGTAGCGTTGAGAGTACTAAAGCACAGTTCCAATGACACAACCAGTTAAGACTTTAAACAGGAAAGGGTCAAAGAGTTGGGGATTTGCTGCCAACCGCAGTCCTCTATAGACCAGCCAGGCTTGACAGTCAAGGATCCTGTTTGTTTTCTTCCACTGCTTCCATTTGACAAAAAAAGATGAAGATAAATATGATCGATCCAAAACTAAATTGTGAAGAGGAATCTCACTGTCCTCAGTATCCTTTCTTTTGGGTCTTCTTCTCCCCAACACCTAGGAGCATTTTCTCTCTATTCCTTTCCAGCCTCTAATCTCTTCTCTTCCCAACTCCAAACCCATCTCCACTTCCCAGTCAAAGGAGACAATTCTAATACCACTAGTGTACTGAATTAGTTTACAAAAATGATACATTTTATCCAAGTATGTGCAGTGGTTCCTTCTTCCCTTGAGGTTATAGTACATCTTAGATTCTTTTTAAGAGTCAGCTTGTTCTAATTGTATCTAGTTATTGAGAAATCAAGGTCAAGAATTTCTAATCCACTCTTCTGCTTCCAGATGATCAGATATGAAGGATCCAAGACCATTTTCATGGTGCTTTCTTGCCTTCACAGAGCCTGGGTTTTTATTTATCTGCTGTAGGCATTTACATGGTGACTCTTCTACATGAGAGACATGAGATCAAATATCACAGTGGCTCCAGGTCATACAGTGCCCATATACTGGGACAAATTATGAGGCCAAACATATATGCAGAAAGCTTTAGGTCGGAGAGATGGTTGGCAAGTGCATCTACGGGGCGTACAAGGAAACCTCAGCTCCTAAGGAACCACAGCCTTTGTTCTGTAATACATGAGTGTATAACTAAGAAAACTACAATGATATACTTCATAAGAGAAAAGCTGTCAATACTGACTGTTTTAGGCAAAAGAAAACTAATAACGTGGTTTAGCTGACAAAGTAAAGCTCATGCTTGTAATATGTGGCAAATTTCTTGGTTTCTATGTTAACTCGAATGAAGTACAATAATCATTATTTATAAATGTATATTAGATATATTTAATATGGTCCGATTAAATGTTTGACAGATTCAACAATGCTTTATATTTTATTTAACTGCAAGAGTAAAATATATATCTATGCTCAGACTTTCTAATTTGTTCATAAAGTTTGGTCATTTGCATACAACTTTAAGGATTTAAATTTAAGAATTTATATGCCACCACTACTTCTACCAGAAAGAAGTTTCTGGCCCTGCTTCTCCATATCTGCTCTACTTGGGCAGCACGTGCAATATCAGAAGGGCCAGCAATCCCCTGCCTCCACTTATATCTCATTTTCTACAACTCCACACAACCAATTCTGAATTTGTACTGAGGATGAAATTTTGTCCATGCTCCAGATGCAACCTTTTCTTCTCACTCTGTTCTCCAAGTGATTTTCTCTTAAATTGTGACTTGATTGCTGTCTGATGATTAAGATCCTTGTGAAAAGAATTGTTTTTTTATGACCCATAAAAAAAAAATCCCATATCTGGTCAAGGATTGCCAAAGAGTAAAAGTAATTTTCTCTCTGGATCGTTATCTATTGTTTTGATTACTTTTACAGAGAAAATTTTAATTACCAATTTAAAACTCAGGAAAAGCACTAGTTTAAAAACATCTTATCAAAGGTATTAAATATTGCTCAGAAAAGGTCAAGCTAATTTAGTTTCACACTATAAACACGTAAAGTAACCGGTTAAATTTCACTGTGAAAAATATTTCTTTTGGTGCCATTTCCTTAAAGGAAATTAGACAAGCGTAGGGCATAAAAAGACAACATTGGCAATATATAAATACATTAATAAAACAGATAAACCATCAATGACAAAATGATTTACAAACATATAAAACATTTTAATAAACAAGAACATGATTTTTAAAAGCCAATATAAATATCATATTCACTATTAAAAACAGCAAAAACATAAAATGGTGGCCTAGGTACAGGTACATGCTATAACTAAATATATTGTTAATTTAATTTTTATTTCGTACCAATAATAAGATCAAACTATGAGTTTTTAGCCTTCATTTGTATTATTTTTCATATTACCTTCCAAATCTGTTTTTGAGGAACTTGAGTTACATTATTAACAAAGAAGACAAAAAGTATGCTCATGATTTTGATCAAACAATTAAGTTAGCTGAAATCATTTTCTTGGTCATCTATCTGGAAGAATGTTTTTGCACCTACCCTCAAGATTAACTTGAAGCTGCAATGGAGAAATCCTTTAGTAGAAAGTTTAATCTCCTGAAAATGTCAGATACCTTATGTGGAAAATGAAATTACTACATTCCAACCTTCCATGTCCAAGATTTATTGTACGTAGAGGTACTTTGAAAAGTTAAAAGTATAATACTCACCGAAAAGGTATCACTAATACATAACCATCTACAAAAAGTGGATCTGTGAGAGTGGCTGAATGGAATCAAACTTTAAAAATAAATTCTAAGTAGTTTGAAAAGCCACATTTCAATTTTATCTATAACAGCAGATCAAAAGGAAGGAATCATATATGTTTTATATAAAGTATAAATATCTGAATTCTTGGTGACAATCAAAAAACAATAATTATTAAACAATGCATTTTTCTCCACATTTTATGTTTTATACTATATATGTCTAAAGTCATTTTTTTGCACCATTACCTACTTCAGTAGTACGTAACTTTTTACTGCTTTATTCATGGAGATTTCCCTTAACAGTATAGACAGTGCTAAGAAACACAGCACTGTCTGGATTCTCTAACAATAAATGCTTAAATCTTTTTTATAGATATTGCATATGCATGGTTGATTCCACTATATAATTAAACAGTAAAAATAACATTTCATTCTTCTTAATAACACAAAGTATTTTAGAAGTGGATTTATTGACCTGAACTTCCAAACTTAGAGTCAGTACTTTACATTAAATTACTATTTTTCAAAATAATATATAATTTATTAAGGGGGATAAAATTGGTAAGTTATATAAATATGCCATATGCCAATCTAAAACCCATTCCCCCAATTTAATTAGATTATATAAAGTAATATATTTGCATTGTATGACATCTAAACATACTCCAAAAGCTACCCATTTTCCTCATTTTATAAACACTCTTAAACTATTAATCGATTGAACTGTACTCTTTGTTCAAACCCTTTTATGTTTTCAATTACTACAATGCATTAGGCAACTTGCTTGTATTACTTTTAAATGCCACCTATAAAATATGAAAGAATACTTAAAATTACTGGAGATGAAACTGATCAGATATTTGAAAATAGAATGGTGTTAATTAAATAAATAGCCTACTCCTGTACGACTGCCACTGAGAATTGTCCATTAACAGTAATTTATCCACAGTTGTGATAATTTATCCAACATCAAGTGCATTGTCTTCCAAACTTTAAAATTACTAAGTCATGATGAAAGATGAGAAGGGCTGCTCCAACTGGCTGAAGGCATTTAAAACCTGAAATTTACCAACCTTTAACTGCAGGAGAATATCCTATATCTTTATTGTTTTACGAATCTTAGAAATATTAAAACAGAAAACAATGGATTTTAACACTACAACAATTCTACATACTACAGAATGGCTCCCATATAAAACCAGTTAAATTTAGTCTCCGGTCATTTTAGTTTCAATCATAGAGTAACTTTGAAGATACTAAGTATTCTAAATATTAGATTCAAAATATATTGAATACTTTGAGCCATCTCTAATACAGTGACTTCAGCTACTTGATTTGCAAGCAAACATTGAATATCCTACCTACAAATGGTGCACAATCTTGACAGTCTTAAAATGGAAATTCTGCAAGGATATCCTCATAATACAAACAATACTGTCAGTATTCTGGGGTGAAGTTCACCTCTAATCGTATCCGTGAACACCTCCTGACCAAGCACTGTCCAACATTCTTTCCTATATTCTTCCCCAAACCTAACTTGATTGAGCCCTGGGATGTAGTATGCATTCAGATATTAGCTGAATGGATAAATGACCATTAAAGAAATATTAGACGAAGCATTTGAACTGGATTTTTGTGTTTTACTCAGGATGGCAAAGAAATAAACATGCATCATATACATAACAGACATCCCTAAGGCATAAGCAGTGTTGTCATTTAGCAACTCTCAAACTTATCTCATGCCCTCCCAGAACTAGTATCATTCATGTGCTAAATTATCTGCACTCCTGTGTCTAACTCTGTTCCCTTACGTTCTATTCAGAAAAGGTATCAGAATGCAAATGAGGGAGAAGTGATTATGTAAGAATGGCATTGATATATACATTACACACATATTATCTATGCATTCTATATTTCATATAGAATACAGATCTATTGCATATACATCATATATATATTCACAGATATATTACACATACGTTATATGTGTGTGTGTCCCTACCAAAAGGTGGTACAATATAAATTTAATTGAACTAGCCAAGGTTAGCTCACAAAATATCTGTGGTGGGGCACAGACATTTCCTGTTTCCCAATAAGCCCACCAATATTCTCTCTATACCAACACCCCTTCACACATCAATCTTATGCCTCACTCATTGTCACACGTCAGTCAACCTGTCCTACTAAGATTAAATTTAAATTCTTAAAATGAAGAGCAACATAGAAAGTGTCTACTTTCCCATCATCTAATTGCCTCATCTTCTCTAGGATGTGACCCTACAGCAAGAAGATATCTATCCGGGTTCAGATTCCCCTAGAAGCAGACCTTGAGATGAGGACTGCAGCATAAGTAGTTTATTTGGGAAATGATCCAGAAAATGCCAGTAGGGCAGAGGTGGGGAAGGAAGCCAATAAAGCTGGCAATATCAAGTCAGTTACCACTATGGGCAACTGGAGCTCAATCCCACTGGACAGTGTAGACCATGGTTCAGAATTTTCCCAATCAAGGAGCTAAGGTATTTATCTAACGAATCCCTTTATACTCAGTGGCACTTCTGGCTTGCTTTCCAAGTGGGCCTGGTGTGCTCTTAAGGTCAGGGGAAAAAACAAAATAAACCAGAAAACCTCAGGCAAAAGGTATTCATAGAAAACAGCCTAGGGAATATAGGCAGAGCACTAAGTGTATCTGTCGGTTGAACCTGTCTACCTATTCCCATATGAAAGACTGCTTCCTTCTCAACTCTAGGAAATGAGACCATGGAGATAACCAAGTAGAATGAGATTGCTACTCAGACTTAATTGCAAAGAGAAATTCGTGACCATATTAAAGACCAAAGAGATAGCTTTACTTACTACATGTTAATTTAGGATTCTGAAGAAAAATTAAAAAGAATTTCAAACTGCAAATCAGAAGTGAAGAAGGGAACTAACATTTATTGAGCACCTAAACTATGCTAGATGCTATAAATTATCCTTATAAATGCAAATTGAGTGGAAAGAAGCTCAGAGTTTCTTGAGGAATTTGAGTTACACAGAACTGAGCCCAAGTGTCATCTTTACAGTTATAAAATATATTACCATGACAAGTATTTAATTTGGCAGAAATTTAGTTTCCTAGTCCTTAAAATAATTATCCACTATTCAAGGATTGTGTGAGAATTGACTGAGATAACATATAGCAAAGGTTAATATATTTGTTTATATATCTATATACACATACACACACACATATATATGTAACATATAGCACAGTTAACATATAGCACTAGCCAGTGCTTAGTGCCAACTAAGTGTTAGTCTTGTACCTTACAGAAGCAACATTATTGAATCTCATAATGGCTGAATAACTTGCCCAAGGCCACTCAGCTAGTGAATAAATGAGCAAAGGATTGAAGCCTGCGTCCCTGTTAATCAAAGGATCCTATCTTCAAAGATGGGGAACCAAAACTAAATATTAAGTTTTCATGAAGCCACAAAATTAGTCAAATCTTTAAAAATGGATGAACAATTTTTGAAATGTTTAATGCCTCATTTTAATAGTAAATAATGCCTATTATTATTATTTTTTTTTTTGAGGAAGATTAGCCCTGAGCTAACATCTGCTGCCAATCCTCATTTTTGCTGAGGAAGACTGCGCTGAGCTAACATCCATGCCCATCTTCCTCTACTTTATATGTGGGATGCCTACCACAGCGTGGCTTGACAAGCGGCGCATAGGTCCACACCCAGGATCTGAACCAGCGAGCGAACCCTGGGCCACCGAAGTGGAATGTGCAAACTTAACTGCTGTGCCACTGGGCCAGCCCAATAATGCCTAATTTTTAAGTTCAAGTTGTACTAGCATAAATTTTTATCATAATAGATATTTTAAATAAATGTACAAAACTTTCTTTTAATATAGCAGTGACTTATTTAGAGAGCATTCGACTAACCAAAATTCTTAATTCCTGAAATATATCTGCAGCATCCTTAGGAAAATGAGGGCAACCACATTCATATCTTGGATAGAATATTAAAAACAAACAAACAATGCTACTATGTAGTCAGCCTGCCTCATGCTTTCTACAATGAGTATTTCTATTCTCCATGATGATCCTGAGGTCCCGAAGTAACAATATAGACTCAATCACTACGAAGATGCCCTTCACTGGATTAATCATTTAACTAGGCTGATACAGTTTATCTAAATGTCAACTAGCACTGCAAATTTGTTTAAATAGTCTTTTCTTTATCTTCAGTCAACCAGAACACCTTACTCTCCATGCATACTGGTAAATTGGTATTTATTCTTTTAACTTTTAACCAATATAAATGTTTTTCCCTAAAAAGATCGGATTGAAATATTACCCTTTATGAAACATCCGTGTCCCTTTAAATTACTAATATGAGACCAAAGAAGTCTATACTCGATGCCCAAGACAAAATCCCCTCTGTGTAAGGATAGGAGTTGGTATTGGGCGCTGAGATGGTGAGGAAAAGAAGGAAGGTATTGCTCAGTGGTGACCGGGGAGGAGATTTTGAATCGGACCAATAATGGATCTTTTACGTATTAAAATACAGCATCAATAACAAACTGAACTTCAAGGAAACATTTCAATTGAGTTGAGAGCCTAGTTATTATGCATATATCATTTAAAAACAAGGAAGTGTGGCATGTGATACATGAAATGACTATTCCAGAAAATACCAAATTCAATGAAACATAAAAAGTGCTTTTTAAATAATGAGACAGAGATAGCCGGAGGAATTTCAAAAGTTTAGGCAAAGCAGTGATGCTATAGATAAAACACATGAGCAATATTCTGCTAATGATAAATATTCTAGTTGAAACAGTTTTAATTTTGTGACATATATACTATTTAGGTTAAAAATACATTAATCGTGAAAAGGTGTGATCATGCTATACAAACACCATTATTAATAGGAGTCACACTGACCTGTTCAAAGTGAGTACTTTCAGTTGCAAACGTTTTTTCACTAACTACCTGTTACATATATAAACCAATTGTCTACCTGCAACTCCAAATGTTTAAAGAGCATAAAATCCCCAGTGGCAGGTGGACACCGACCAAGACAACACTGACAAGGAGCTAGTAAACAGGTGCAGGAGATTTTAAGTTTCTAATGTGCTTTTTCAACCAACTTGGATACATTTTTTAATTTGATGAACAACGCTTAAGGGGAGAAAAATGAAAATTCTTTGGCCCTGATATTGCGTGCCATTTGGACATATTGCACTTCTCATACCAGCCTTACACACATCCTAGGAAAGCACATAGAGACAAAAGAATAAGCACCAAATAAATGCACTGCAAGAATAAGAAAGTGAAAAGGGAAAAGAGTTCCTTGTCTATGGCAATTGCTGTATAGAGTCAAAATGGAGAGACATACCCAAGAGTCCCTTTTACTCCCTCCCCCAGTCTCTGGCTCCCTTTTCCTCCTCTCCCTCCTTTCCCCTGTTGAGCCTCTCCATCTCTGTCTCCTTGTCAGCTGTATTCACGGAACAGCACTGCACCACACCACTCACCTGTCGTCGTTTTGCCATCCTTGGTCCCCTAGCAGCAAATCGCGAAACCTGTACCTGGGAGGCAGAGGGGGGACTTCGCTCTCCAAATCAACCATCCTTCCTCAAAGAGTGGGAAACATAAAACAACAAATGGAGGGGAGGAAGGAGAAAGAAAGAAAATATTGCGGAGTAGAGGGCGAGGACTAAGAAAAATGCTGTGGCCGACAGAGGGACAGGAGAAGGGGACCGGGCCTGGGATGGGGGGAGGGGGTCTGCTTTGAGCCGGAAGCTGCGGCTGAAAGGGGGCTGGCTCGTCTCTCCTGAGGGTGTGATGGGGAGGATGCAAAGCAAGCCCAGGAGCAAAAGTCTGGCTCTGACAAGAATCAACGCTGCCAAGGAACCGCCCCCAGGCTCGGCACCGCCTCTGGTCCCCAGGACTCGGGGGAGGCGGGAATGCAAAAGTTACTTCGCCGAAAAAAGCCGCGCGGTGCCTAGAAAGAGGGGAGAGGGGTGGGAGTGTGCGCGGCGAGCTGGGGAAGCACTTTCCTGAAAGGCAGGTAAAGATCCTCCTCCGAGAGCGGCCTCCGCAGCAGCTCCCCCGGCGGGCCTGCGCCCGGCACAGCCCGGGGCGGCGCGAGGGTCCCGTGGGCTTTGGTCCCAGACGCAGCCCACCCGGCTCTCCCCGCAGGAGCCCTTCGGCGCGGCCACCGGAGGCCGAGCCAATGAGACTCCCCCTCATTAGCATAACACAGTGACGGCATGGAGGTGCCTTGGGGACAACCAATGGGGGCGAGCTTAATTAGCGGATTCCCGGGCTCCAGACCCTTCTCTGGGAGGAGGGGGACCCAGGGTGCTTGGAGCGTTCCAAGGTGCCCCAAGCTCCTTCGCCTTGGTCGCCTGCAGCTCGGGTAGGCGGAGCGAAAAATGCACGTTCTCGGAGAGGGAATCCCCGCTCCCAGCCCCAGGAAAGTCCCTGGGTTTTTTCTCCCAATCTGAAAGAAAGGGAGGTGTTTCCCTGGTTCTGGAAGAGAATGAAGGGCCACTTTAGGCCACCGAAGAGAAACGTTTACATGATGGCCGGGAAAGCACGTTGAAACGCATGGAGGATTATAGACCAGTAAATTACGGTCGCTGCTACTGGCGGCGACGTGGGCTTCCAGGTGGCATGCCCTTAACCTCCCGTGTGCTCCTGTTATTAGTCCACAGCCAGAGGAAGAGGTGAACCCCCAGAGGCCCGAGTTTGTTCTTCAGTATCAACGGCTACGTATGTGAACCTTGCTGTACAAGCCCTGGTTCTATTTGCGCCTACTGTTCTTCCATCAAGAACTGATTTCACCAGGGTATATATGTGTATATATGTGTGGACGGTGGATAGTTAGCATGGGAGAGACACCGGGACTGAGGATGCAGAGATTTTTATCATCGCCCATGCCCTCAGGAGTCTCATCGTTTGTTTGGGGGAACAAGCTTATAAATGAGGTGATACAATATAAGAAACAGTAATCAAACACCATGTAAAGAGTTTGGGAAATCCCTATGAGATAATGCACTTATTCATGGGGTGGGGAGTCAAGAAAGACACTGAAAATGAAGTAAGCCTACTGTACTCTATTCGTTTGCAACCCGCTTAAGGGAAGAGAAGACAGCCGTGAGCAAGCAGAGAGAGAGGCAAAGGGATTTTTTAAAATGTTTGGTTTACTCAGGAGACAGTGATTAATTTGGTATGATTGTTTCTCAGTGAGGCTATGTAGTGGAGGATTGATACAGAAAGTCAGAAATGCAAGAGAAATCAGCAAAAACGTGCTATCTGATGAAATAGGCTGAGAGCCTAAACCTGAAGAATCATAGTGGAAAAAGAAAAGTCATACCCTATGTCTCTGTCTTCCAAATCCTGCCCACCCTTCCAGACCCATCTAGGACAGCATATCCTCCATGAGATTTCCTGATTCTTCCTGCTAGTGTGATGCCTTCTTTCTTTGAACCCTTCCTACCTGTTGTATTTTGCTTGCAGTGTTTATTATATTCTGGCCTGTGGTGTGATTAGCTATGCATTTTTCTTACATATCCCCCGTCCCTTTGACTTATCTTTCTGGCACAACACCTTCAAAATAGCAAAATCTTGACAACTGTGTATTGAGATGCTTTAAAAGGTTTTAAACCTAAGAATTAATATTTGTTCACATTTGCTTATGTGCTCTTGCATAAACTTTTTTAATTGCTTTGCCAGATAAGAATGTTGTATCTTTACGTTGTTAGTTTGTTGGGGGGCGGGGGGTGCGGGGGGGGTGGGCAGAGATTCTCTGTACCTTATCATCTGCTATTAAGATAGCTTTATGAAGTTTACTTTTTTAATGTTCTAGGTTAATATTTATACTTTTATTTGTATTATTATAGTCTGCCTTTATATATTTGGCATGAATCTAAAATATTTACATATTAGTAAGAGACTCAGAAACAAGGCACTAAAAAAAGACAAAAATAGCTATAGTCAGACTCCTGAGATGCCAAGGGTTAAAGAGAAAAGCAACAACATTTCACTTAAAACTGTGCTCCTTTATTTTATTACCACATTTGAGACAATCTTAATTATTTGGCTTCCAGGAGCTCAGATAATATTTTAGGAGGAAGCAAGTACATTAAAAAGAAAAAAGGTTAAATAGGTAAAATCCTGCTCAGCTGAAAGTGTTACAGCCCAGCTGTTACGGATTCAAATGATATCAAGTACCTTAATGTGCCTGCGCAACCAGCTGGAGACGCCACGTTAACGATACACTGATTTGCTGTAGGCCTTAAAATTGTCAAAGTGAAGAATCTTATATATACTTCTAAATTAAAGAAAGTTAAAAGAATAATGCAATATAAGAAATACTATCCTGACATTCTTAAGATATAGCAATATTTGGTCATTGAAACTTAAATTTATAATTGGAAGATTCTTTTACTGTCCTTTATATTTTCTTTTCAGTTTTCTATAGGCAGACTTTTATTTTATTTTATTTTATTTTTTTTAAAAGATTTTATTTTTTCCTTTTTCTCCCCAAAGCCCCCCGGTACATAGTTGTATATTCTTCATTGTGAGTCCTTCTAGTTGTGGCATGTGGGACGCTGCCTCAGCGTGGTTTGATGAGCAGTGCCATGTCTGCGCCCAGGATTCGAACCAACGAAACACTGGGCCTCCTGCAGCAGAGCGCGCGAACTTAACCACTCGGCCACGGGACCAGCCCCAGAGACTTTTATTTTTTTGTTATTAATTTTGGCATTTAGTTCTCCCACCTGTCCTTCTACACTTTTATTCTTTTTTTTTTTTCATGTCATGTCATGTCATATCCTGCTGTTAAAGTTTATTTCCTCTTTCGCTCTTTTTATCTGGGTTTCTTTTTTTCACTGTGCTCTTTTAATCTCCTATTTCATAGACTCTGTTCCCCTTGTGTGTGTGAAAGCTTTCATTCTACTACAACATCGGATTCGATTTTTAGAAACAATTTTAAACTTGGTTCTGTCCAGTCGATTTTGCACCTTTCTCACTGGTGTGCTTAAGCCCGCTAATCAACATCTAGTGTCAATCAGAGCAATAGACTAGTTTGGTCCCACACCCACCAAAGAGTGCTCCCCCAACATCATCTGAATTATTATGCTGATGGAGAGATAGTCTCAAGAATTAGGATTAGGGAGAAGACTGAGTCCCCAGTTTAAGATTTTCTTTTCTAGAAAACATATTTGGGAATATTATCTACTTTCTTCCCTTTTTTAATAGAAAAATAGAAAATATTTTTAATATAAATTAATAGAAACTCTCTGATTGCCAGTATATTGATTGATCACATATATTTAAATATAAGAAGAAAAGATACATTCCCTTGTGGGAAGAATGATTTTATTAAAAAAACAACTTGTTGATAACTGTCTTGTGAATAACGAACATAGCTGCGATCATAGAGTCTGATGAGGTTTCTGTACCCCAAATTCAAAAGTATGTGCATGTTACATATATCATTTTTACAACAAAATTCTCAAAACTGCCATTGATTATGTCTAATAGCCCTGTAAAAGCTATTTGAAAATGAATTTTAAAAAGAAAAAATAATTTTCTATATGTTAGGCTAGCCACTTTATAGATGCTTCATCTGCGTAGGCAGAAAAAGAGGATAATCCACGTCTATTCAGATAGCATCATTAAGGTACATAACAACATCTCTAAGTGAAGGAGACATGCGTTCAATCATTTTTTTATCAAAGATTTGCTAAGTAGTTACTGTGAATTGAACTTCTCCTCATAGACTAGTTGGGCAGGGAGAGTTCGTGAGGGAGGACAGACCATCCAGGAATACACTAGAATGTGATAGGTCACACTAGTGACTATCACTGGCTGCTATGTTGCTAAGGAGAACAAAGAGACATCTAATTCTAGATTTGGAAAATCAAGGAAGGCCTTTTGTAAGAGATGATGTCATTGAAGAATAAAAAAAAAAGTGAGTGAAATGGAGGCAGAAGCAGCAGCAAATACAAAAGTACAAATAATAGATATAAGAAAGAAATGGCAGCTTCCAGCAAATGCCAAAGTATCCTGTAGTTTGAGCTCAGGATATGTTTCAGTGGGGAAGGGGCAGGGAGGGATGGAGGGAGAAACGTTGGCTGAAAGATTGCAGCCAGGAGCTGCTTTCATTTCCTAAGGACCACATCTGCGTGGGCCTTGCATACCATGCCAACAAGTTTGAGTTTTAACTTGAAGACAATGATGAGTCTTTTGAGGATTTTAAGTAGAGAAGTGGCACAGCCCAATTCACGTTTGGAAAGATCACTTCGCTAACAGTGTAGATAATTGATGGGGAGGACAAAAATGGAAGAAGGGAAACCATTACTGAGCTATACAGTATTTCAGGTGAGATGTGCCAGTTGTCTGAAATGAGTCAGTGGTTACAATGCAGATAGAAAGTAAAGGACAGATTTACAGGAAATTAAGAAGACAGTATTGACGGGACTTGACAATTGAAAAATGGTGAAAGTTAATGGAGAGTGAAGAATCAATGATACTTTCTAGCTTCTGGGATGAGTAAGTAGGTGAAAAATATTGCTGTTGGGTGAGATGGGAATACAGAAATAGGTTTGAGTGAGAAAATGATTTCACATTGAGCCATCCGCAAAAAGTCAAATGGAGAAGTTAAGAGGGTTTGAATATATGGGTCTGACTATTAGGAGCCAATTCTTGTCCAGAGGTATAGAATTGGGAAGCGTCAATACAGTGGTGGCTGTTGAAACCAAGGAAGGATAAATGCACCTGGCTTTCAGTACTGTGAGAGAAGAGGAGGGCAGAGGCTGAGCCCACAAAAGTGCCTGGGGAGAAGGGATCGAGTAGAGAGATGGGTGCAAAGCCAGAAGGGAATTCAACTTCTACCACCAGAGGAAAGAGACGTGTGTTCCTCTATTTTCTTGATTAGTTTTATTCTGTGACCCTTGATTCAAGCTAAAATAGATTCTATCTACAGGAAGAGAAATGTAACAAAACCTGTCCTATATTCTAAGCATGTCCAGCTACATGAGCAGAATCATTTTTATTTCAGCAACACTGAAAAGAAGAAGCAGTACAGAGAAAATGAAAAGCAGAATATCACGTTTGATTCACAGTTCCCACCTGAAAAGCACAGGTAAGGCGTATAGCGGAAGGCCATGTGGAGATTTATAAAAACATTCCAATAATTAACGTAATTTACCCAACACTTCTAGTGGTTTTTGTCATTCTAAAAATGAAACTTGTCTAGGAGGTTAAATGTGCGAGGAGACAGGCAACATTTTATTATGTTAATAGTAAAATTCTCTGTGATCTTCCTCCTTGCTTCCTTCTCTCTTCAAATAACTCTCTAAATGCACGTCTTATTCAGCATCATTCTTAATGGTAAGACGTATCATCTCCATTTGTTGGCTTCTAAACCCTCTTGACTTTGACTGAATTTTTGGAGGGAGATTGTAGAGCCAAAGGGGGAATTAATTAGTGCCAAATATGATTCAATAACTTAGAAACGTGTTCTCCTACAGTAATCCAGGAATCATACCCACATTATTTTTCTACCCACAAAACGTATACATATATACATGGAAAACATACATATATATGTGAGGAAAAAATATCCATCAGGTTTGGAAAACTTCAGGTTTTATCTTTGATCTTCCCACCCTTAAGGCTAATGTCCCAAATCCTGCTCATTGATGGATTATAGGAGGCACCTGCTCATGATCATCTCTCCACCCTGACCCTTGTCATCTCCAAACCTGCTAAAGCAAGTAATGACAACTGTGACTTTGCCTTCTTCACAGTAGCTGTCAAATAGTGGATTTGCAGCAACTGTCTACTGAGTGAATGAGAAGCTCCATATGTGAATGGATGAGGTCATATCTTTGTCACTCTTCAAGCTTAAGAACATACAAATGTTAGAAGACTAATAGCTGCAGTGTGAGTGACTATTACACACCAGATGTTACATTAGGAGCTTTACAAGAATTCTTGTAGAGAACTAAATAACATTGTCCAAATTTGAAAGATGAGAAAACAGGCTCAGATGATATCACCCAGCTACAAGGTGCAAAGCCACATTTCAAAGTCTTGATTTTCTGATTCCAAAGTGTGTGCTCTTCCCAATATAGCTGAGAAAGGTTTATGGTCAATAACTAGTAGCTATTTGTGTTTCCCAATTGGTAATCTAAATTATGAAAGAAAATTATAAATTATAATTATAATCAGTCAATATCCCAATGATCCCTATCATCACGATGCCCCAGCCTCAGTTACCTTCTTTTCTACCAGAGGCACTGGCAATCACCTATTTGTTTTCCCTGATCTCTTCTTCCTCCCTTCTTCCCATCTCTACCTCATAACTTCATGATCAACTCATCAGAGAAGACTCCTCGTCACCCAACACAAAGATGCCACCTAGTCACTCGGTATTACATCAGACTGTTATATCACAATTTTAATTATCTTTTAAAAATAGTTATATTATCTAATTTATTGAATATATTTCTTTGCTTTTTGGCCCCTGCTCCTCCACTCCCACTACGATTTAAGCTCCATAAGGACAAAAGCCTTGTTGATCTTGTCAGCAAGCAGAACAGCTCCAGGTACAGAGTATGGACACAGAAACACGTTTGCTGAGTGATGGAAAACAAAAAAGGAAAGCAAGGAGAGGACAAGGAAAGAAATAAGATTTGTTCAAATAATTACTTAGATTTTTCAATTCCAATATGGTAAAATTGCATTGCACATAAAGACATTATTTTCTTTAATTGAAGTATAATTGACATATAATGTTATATTAGTTTCAAGTATACAACATAATGACTTTATTTTATTCTTTTAGCAGTTTCTTAAAAAGCTTTTTCTTGTTTTTAACTTTTTATTGAGATTATGATAGATTACAACCTTGTGAAATTTCAGTTGTACATTACTGCTTGCCAGTCGTGTTGTAGGTGCACCCCTTCACCCTTTGTGCCCATCCCTCACCCCGCCTTTTCCCTGGTAGCCACTAATCTGTTCTCTTTGTCTACATGTTTAACTTCCACATATGAGTGGAGTCATACAGAGGTTGTCTTTCTCTATCTAGCTTCTTTCACTTAACATAATACCCTGAAGGTCCATCCATGTTGTGAATGGGACGATTTTATCCTTTTTTATGGTTGAGTAGTATTCCATAGTGTATATATATACCATATCTTCTTTATCCAGTCATCAGTTGAGGGGCATTTAGGTTTCTTCCATGTCATGGCTTTTGTAAATAATGCTGCAATGAACATAGGGGTGCATATTCTCTTTGAATTAGTATTTTTGTTTCCTTCAAATACCCAGAAGTGGAAGTGCTAGATCATATAGTAGTTCTATTCTTAATTTTTTGAGGAAAAATAGTGGAAACAGTATAGAGTGAAACCAACCAAATGTAGTGGAAACCAATTTACATTCTCACCAACAGTGCATGAAGGTTCCCTTTTGTCCACATCTTTGCCAACACTTGTTATTTCCTCTCTTTTTGATAAGAGCCATTGTAACAGGTGTGGGGTGATATCTCATTGTGGTTTTGGTTTGCATTTCTCTGATGATTAGAGATGTTGCCCATCGTTTCAAGTACCTGTTGCCCATGTGTATGTCTTCTTTGGAAAAATGTGCATTCAAATCCTTTGTCCATATTTTTAATTGGATTTTTTAAATATTGAGTTGTATGCTTTCTTTCATATTTTGGATATCAACCCCTTATCAGTTATGTCCTTGGTGAACATCTTCTCCCATTCAGTAGATTGCCTTTTCATTCTGTTGATGGTTTCCTTCACTGTGCAAAAGCTTTTTAGTTTGACGTAGTTCCACTTGTCTATTTTTGCTTTTGTTGCTGTTGCCATATTTAAAAAAATATTGCTAAGACCAGTGTCAAAGAGCTTGCTGCCTATGTGTTCTTCTAGGAGTTTTATGGTTTCGGGTCTTACATTTAAGTCTTTAATCCATTTTGAGTTTATTTTTGTATATGGTGTAACAAAGTAGTCCAATTTCATTCTTTTACATGTAGCTTACGCATTATTTTTAAACATGTGTGTATGCATGCACGTGCATGTGTCATACTTTAAGTAGGGCATGCAAATTTAAAAAGCATTTTAGTCAGAGCTTTATATTAAGGTGTAAGAGTTCTTCTCTCATGCAGGGCTTGATTTGAGAAATAAAGTAATGCTTGCAAGAAGGAAAAAAATATATAGGGTACGGTCTTAGCAATTGAAATGCTTTTACTTGGATTGAAATATTGTCATTAATTTTTCTTGATTCCTCTTACTTAAAAATTTAATTTACAAGGAGGAAAGCTTTAGGTGATTTCTGTATTATTTCTATACTACATGAACAACATAAATTATACAATTACTGTCTGTTCTTTCCAGTATTAAAAATGATCCTCAACTTGTTATTTTAAAACTTATAGCAATTTGACAATATTTTATACTAATAAAACATATTCTTCTCTTTTTAAAGATCATTAAACAGAGGCATTGGAAACCTAAAATCAATCACTAAGTAACCAATTTCAGTATAAATGATAGGGAAGTCCAATTTTCCTGATTATTATGCAGTGTCCTTAGGTTACAAGCTAACAATAGTTTTCATTGCAAATAACATGATGTTGTAAACATAACATATAACAATAAATCAGAGAAATTAGGAAAATCTCACTTTTTTGATAAATAATAGTGTTAGATACATTGAGCTTACTGGTGTGTATGAATACATAAGATCCTTGACATTCATACATTTTCTTTATTCATAAAGTTATGTTGTAAATATTAATTATGTTACCTTCATATACCAAATTTGGATTTTTATTTATTTTCAGATAGCTTGCTGCTTCAACATATTAAATGGTAGCTCTGTGTCCATTACCATTTTGATTTGTACAATTTGAGTGTACAAAGTATAAAAAATTTGAGTGTTTACTGTACATTTTATATTGTTATTATAAAAATAGGAATGAAACAGAAAAATACAAATACTAATACTAATAACAAATTCTGAATATTCACTTAGGGGTTGAGAAGAGGGAGGAAATCGCTAGACATAGCCGTAAGCAGCAACCATTTGCCTCTGCTGAATATTCTGTATTCAGTCTTCAGGGAAAGAACAAAATTATAGAAAGTGAGATATATCATTAAAGCTAGAGATATATCATTGCAGAGATTGATATCTAAAAAGTGATATATTATTAGTGATTTCAGTTTTTTTTAGCTATCTGAGATTGGACTACTTCATTTGGCATATACATCCATTATTTGAACGTAGTGGGTCAGCATGTATCTCGTCTTCAATGTAAATGCCACATTTTCACCCCTAGATCACTCCAGCCAGAGGAGTACAAAAGTTGTATCCTGTCTTTCACACACAAACACACACTCAAATAAAATCTTAGTAAATCCTTTCTTGCAATTCTGTCATTTAGGCTCTGAATTCCAGGGATGGGCATGGTTTAGCCTAAAACCTACATTTAGGCTTTGCCTCCCCCCATAGCTGGTTCCATTGCTCCCTAGTCTACCCATCCACCTACCTGAAAAGCAATATTCTTTAGTCATCAACTATGAGTTCCGAATCTGTACTGCTTGGATTTGAATCCTGACACTGGCATTTATTAGCCTCCTGACCTTGGGCAGTTTACTCACTGTGCTTCACTTTCTCCATCTACCAAATGGAATAATTAGAGTACTTATTTTTTGAGGGTGAAACACATTAACACATCTAAATATTTTAGAATGGTGTTCACCACATAGTTTGCCATTGTTATTACATGTGGTTTTCAAAATGAAGACATCCACATTTTTAAAAGTCTTTTTCTTAATACGAACTCTTCTTTGCTGTTTAGCAACTAATGATTTTAATTATACTTTTCAAATTTCACACAACCGGTTCAACAGCTTTGATTACCTTTTAAGAGATAAACTAAAGTATGTACCCTCAGAGCAAGTGAAACAACATCAATGTGCTAAAGTTAAAAAGAAAAAAAAAAATCTGGCTGCTCAGTGATTGTTCTGAACTCCCATGGAAATTATAAATATGGATAATCAGAAAAGTACCTTAAATATTCTCTAGTTAGAAGCCAGATCATGTAGGCATTTAAAATTAAAACAAGCATCTTGAATTATATTCACATGCAAAGCAGAAAAAAATATGCACCATATTGAGTTCAGATGCAACGAGCTGAACATGTGCTACAGAGCTAAATGAGTAATGCAATTTTTACACTGGGTCCACGCAAACTTTACAGTTGCAGAAAATAAGGATATGGGAAAAAGCAATCTGGAAATGTCATAGCCAAATCAATAATTAAGAGGAAAGTTCACAAACTCCTACTCAAAAATCAATATGAAATATATTGAAATACTGGTTAGTATGCATAAATGCAATATATGATATTTAAGACTATGAGGACTAACATTTTTGACAAGGCAGTCATCTAGATTTAGGGAACATAAATGAAAAACTCCTCTAATTTGTCCTTTGCACTTCTATCTCCTTTTTTTCTTTTCTTTTTTTTTTTTTTGTTGCCTACAAACCTACAATCTCACTTGAACTTAAGCCCTAGGAAGATCACCAAGATGCACAGTGTGGTACAGAAAAGCTGAATGCCATTAGATGTTAATGATCTGACAGCCAAAAGTGAGCTTTTCAACTGATTTCCTGAATCATTAATAGATTATTTTCCTGGGCATTAACTACCAAATTCTCTAAGGCCGTGATTTCTCTATGACTTATCTGTTTTACTCAGGCAACCCTTCGAAAATAAATTTTCCATAGCTTAATTACACCAGAACATGGGTCAAATGGGACCAAGATGGTAAACATGATAAATCAAATAGCTTTGTTTTTTAATTTCCCACCAATTGTTCCTTCTTTCTCATTTTCCTTCAATGCTAAAACTCTTGCTGAGGAACAGCTCCCTGATAAACCCAATCACAGAGGAAGGATTGATTCCAAGTTCCTAGGTGAAACTCACTCATTTAGAAAGAGCAACCAGAAGCTAGGTCATTTATGTTAGAATAACAGGAGAGCTAATGATTAGGAATGAATCAAACATGAGAGAAAAATGTAGAAGCCCAATTGATAACCCAATGGTAATAAAGAGATCCATGTTGGAGATACTGCAGAAGCAGAACCGGACTCTACAGGAAACACCGAGTGAACAAGTCAAGTCAAAAGTGAAATGTGGATGCTTGATAGAGGGGAGAAAATTGTAGGTACCGGACCTAGGTAAATAGAGAAAGAGGAGTTATGGGAAGAGGGACATCAAAAAACATTAAGGTGAATAGGACCAGTCTGCTAATTAGCAGATTATTAATTCTCAGAAAAAGAGATTTTGACAGAAAATAAAGGCTGTGGGCCAAAATGTCCTGGTGTATCACTTAGGATGTTCTTAACTATTAGTAACAGAATACTTGACCTACTATGCCATAAAAAAAATCAAAGAAATTTGTTATCTCACGTATGGAAAAAATTCAGAGTTAGAGACGCTTTAGCTAAGGCTTCATATGGTGAACTAATGATGCCGCAAAGGACTTACTTCCTCTACATTTAACTGTTCTGCCTTCTGTATCTGTCCCTGTGATTTCAAAGTGGTTGCAGAAACTCTAGAGACTAGTTCATTCACTTCCAACAGAAACAAGAGAGCATCTTTAAATGTAGGATTCTCAGCAAAACTTGGAGCTACCAGGGTAAATATCCTGAGTCATTGGTTTTCCAATCTACAATTAAAGAACAAAAATCACTGAAATAGTCTGGTCTTATGGTTTGTTCTTTCCTCCAATCCTTTTCAAAGCAAAACAACAGAAGAGTCTTCAGGGACTCTGCGCATCCTTAAAGTAGAAACGTAAAGGCTTCTCTGAGATCATATTACAATCAGGATATTGGGATACCTCTCAGATAATTGTATTGGACTTAACTTTTGGTCTGCCAAAATCCTGTGCTTGTATATAAAAGTCCTGCTCCTTTCATTTGATCATGGCAGGTTTTACCACCCATTCCTACACACCTTCGTGGGCATATGATCTGAATCCAAAAGTATGAACAATATAAAAGTGGAATCTTTCATGTATGGGCAAAAAATTCCCTTGCTGTTGGCGTTTCTAACTAGGAGCTCTGTGTGTCCTTCTTGAGAATGGCTTGGAAATGACGAGCATTTTGCTGCAACACGAGATATTTTTTAATATATGGAGCTGGCCATAACTAAAGTAAACACCACTCCTAGAACGCCCAGTTGTAGGAATCAATAAGTTCTCTTTTTACTTAAGATAATTTGAACTGAATTTCTATCACTTTTACCTGAAAAAATTCCTAACTAGTGGATAAATTTATGTCACATATAGCAATCTCCTCAAATTGCTATGAATAATTACCAGTCTTTTTTGACCCGATACCAAAATCATTTCCCAGTAAAACTAAGTAATGTAACTGGTTTACATTTTGTTTCTCAGAAAATTCCACTGCTGTTTGGATCCTAATTTTTAAATTATTGGCATGAACCAACATTCCAAGTTCAGGTCCCAAATTTTACAGTCTGCAATAATCACACACTTACCACAGAGCATCAGACCACCTGATCCAATAGAAAAATGCAAAATTTCACAATAATAACAGGCTTCAAAAGATAAAAAATTAGAAAAGAATTTTACTGACCTAAACTTTACCCAATTTCAGTGAATTAAGCATTCTTCCCTTCTGTGATTTTATCCATTTTCTTCTGTAATGCCAACTGAAACAAAACCAAGTATAAAAAATAGAGAATGCTGTATATAAATATTGAATCACTACGGTGTACAACTGAAAGTAGTAGGATATTGTATGTCAGTTATACTTCAGTTTAAAGAAAAGAAAACAGTCAATAAAGAACTTAAGAGCAGCCAAAACGCAGAAAACTTTAATAAACTTTTGGGAGTGGTGGATATATTAATTTTCTTGATTGTGATGATGATTTCATGGGCATGTAGCTATATTAAAACTTCTCAGCTTGTACACTTTAAATAGTATATGCGGTTTGTTATAGGTCAATTATACCTCCATAAAGCAGTGGAAGAAAGTCATAAGTAAAAGAGAGACTACTATATCTTCAGTGGGACAAGGAGACAGTCACAGCCCAAGTCACAAACTCCAAATGGAAATTTTAAAGAAATTATTGGGGCCAAAATGGCAGAAGGTGACAAGAGCAAGTACAAACTTCTAGAGATAGTTTTGGTAGTGCAGAGCTCCCTCAAAGAAGATGGCACAGCTCTGAAAGGATCAAAGACACCCTACATGGAAGGTGTGACTGGAATGCAGGTGTTCTAAAGCGAGCCTGATGAGTGAGAGAAGGCTGAATAAGGAGCTACATAGATATATCATCTTTTCAGAAAGCAGACAAGAAGAGAGCGCCTACACCGTCATCCTCTTGGTGACAGCTAATCAAAGCTGGATGAAAATAAATTAATAACTGCTAAATATGTCATAGACACCTGGACATAGGGCTTTACTGTGAAAATGCTGAAGATTTTCTGCTCACAAACATGGAAAAGGTAAATAATGAGTGGAGACTTTTACTGAAGAGATGACGAAACAGAGATGATGAAGACATGACCTAAGCTTCCATAGCTTCAGTTTACATCTCTCACTTTTAATTATATTTCAGGAAATATTTGAACCAGATATATGTGCCCCATTTAAAATTAGTAAAAATCAGAAAGAAGCATGATGACATACTCATGGATAAAAAATTAAGTAGGAAAAAAACAATGTAAGAAGAAAGAAAAGCAAATAAAGAAAATGAAAGAAATATACCATAAGTAAAAAGATAGTTTCTAATCAATCAAGTCTTCTTGAGTTCAAATGAATTAAAGGAAACATGGAGAAAAAAGTTATAAGATCAGTAGTAAAATATAGGATCGCAGAGCTCAGAAAGAAATGAAAGAGAGAAATAAAATAATTATAGAAATCAAATCAACATTAGAAGCAGAGTACACAAACACACACACACACTTTGTTTTCTATGTTTTGGGACATGAAGGACAGACTTGAGAAAATCAAAGTGGAGCAAAAAACGACTAAACAAAACTGAATAGAGATCAAATCATAGATGCAGAAGACAAATAAAGTACAATATATGAATAATTGGTGCTATGGAATATGAGAACAGAAAATATATTCAAAAATACCAATTGTGAGAACAGAAGACAGTAATATATGAAAATAGAATATAAATTTAAAAATCCAAAGGTTTACTACAAGCATACTTTTCTGCAAAGAAGGAAATCCTTTGTACAGATATTAAAAGGACATATTTGTATACTAGGAAATATTGATCAAGAAAAATAAATCTAAGAAAAATACTGGAAGAAGCTGAATTAATAAGGAAGTCATTAACATTGATGAAAAACTTCATCAAGATTGCTGGATACAAGATAAACATACAAAATCAAAGACTTTCTAAATGAAGGACACCTGGTTAAAGTTAACAGACCAGTGACAGAATTGGAATCTGACATTGACAATACCTAAAACCACTGAGGAGCTAATGTAGAATGTGTGGATAATACATAATATGAGAAATTTCTGCATATCAGCAACAAAAGGCATGCTTTCTCATTTAAAAAACCGTAAAAGGATATGAACAGGAATTTTGTAGAAAAAGAAACAAAAAATAGTAAGTATATGAAGTATAGGAAGAAATGTTTCCTCAGATTAGTAACTAGAGAAATGCAAATTAAAATAATAGTGACATATAAGGATACTGGAAGCTTCATGTACTGTGTGAGAAGACAGACTGGTGTAGATATTCTGGAGAGCCATCTATAGTGTGAAATCATATTTGGTACACATAAACTTTTTGGGCCAACAAAATAGCTCTAGAAGTTTTCATAATCATCCATAAGGAGACAGTACAAGAGGTGTATTGCATCATTGTTGGAGTAGCAAGAAGTTGAAATAATGTACGTGAATGTCACTGAAGGAGACAGACAAGTTACCTGTGATAGGTGCACGTCATGGAAAACTGTGCAGTGATATATATGCAAACATGGGGAGATAATGCAAACACTATGCTGAATAAAAAGAATTAAGAACAAGGATGAGATCTATTGGAAAAATAATTCATACAAAAATGTGAATTACATGTTTTAGAAGAAAATGCACAAAAAATGTTTACCCATCAAATTATTTAACATATTTGGCAATTGGAAGGAGGTAAAGAGAAATTGGAGGGGGATTGGCAATAATAAAATAAGTAAAGAAAATGAAATAAGTAAGATGACTTTGAACTACAGAGTAAGATTATCTCCATTGCTCCTGGAACTAAATTAATACAAAATACATGATAAATTTAAAATAATGGTTAAATAGGAAAAAGGAAGATGAACGTTTTTGAAAATATTGAATTTCAAAGATGGATAAAGAATTCTATAAAGATGATGTTCTATTTCTTAAGCGTGGATAGGTTTGTTTTATAGTAATTCCTCATATATATGTTATAAATAATCATGTGTGCATTGCGTTGATTAAAAATAGGAAGAAATGGGAAAAATCTGTATATCTTTGTATAAAAGTATAGGAAAAAAGACTGATGAATACTATAAAACTGATCAATAATCTACCTCAAACTACAGTGTGTTCTTACTACAAACCCATAAAAAATTACTAAAATGAAAAAGCCAGGCAACACTGAGTATTGAGAAGGATATGGAGAAACCAGAACTCTCATTTGTTGCTGATAGGAATGGATATCGGTATAACTACTTTAGCTAACTGTTTGCTACTAAATCTACTAGATCTGAATGCATGCACACCCTACAATCTAACAATTCCATTTCTAGGCGTATTCTTAAAAAATGTATATACATGTGCACCAAATGACATGGGGCATGTATAAAACTGCAATACTATTTGTAATGGTCAAAAAACACCCAAATGCCCATTAGCAGTGGAATGGATGAACAAAATGCTGTTAGTCACACAATAGAATGAGATACAGCAATGGGAAAGAACAAAGTACAACTACCCACAACAGTGAATCTCACACGTATAAAGCTGAGTGAAAGAAGCCACAAAAGAGTAAAGAGTGTATGCTGCCATTTATATAGTGCACAGAAACACTCTACTTTTAGAAGTCAGGAGAGTGAGAGGGACTTGTGCTGGTAATTTTCTGTTTAAAGATCTCAGTACTGGTTTCATGGGTCCTCTACGGTGATTCACGCGCATTTGTATGTAATATTTCAATAAAATATTTTTTCAAAATGTTGCGAAAACTTTGCTAAATAGGCTTGTCATCACTAGCCTAACGGTAAAGAAAAAAAGACATTATTAAGCATATGGCAATGAATCAAAACTCAACCATCCTTTCCACAATCATTGATATTTGCAGGTGTGGAAATTTAGTCCACTTTCAAATTGCTCACAAGATTTAATTGAATTTTTTTGATTGGAAACGTATACATCTCTTTGCACTTGATATTACACTATCTGTAAAAAAAAATGTGTTTATTAACAAAAAATATAAACAATGTTAACTTTCATCTTTCTTTGTGTCCATGTGAAATTTTATTTACCAAAGAACTTCTTTGTTTGCTGTTTTTTAAAAGATAGGCAAAACCATTTTAGCTATTAGAAGTTAGGATAATGGTTACTCCTTGGGGAAGGAATGACTGGAATGGAGCATGAGGGGCTTCTAGAATACTAGCATTGTATTGTTCTTTCATCCATATGCTGCTTACATTGATATGTTCACATTTATAAAATTAATTCACTTTAGACATATGATTTGCACATTTTCTGTTTCTGTGTTGTAATGCAATAAATGTTTGTATTTTAAAAGAATGAAAAGAGAAGCTCAGGAAGATGAGATTGATGGAGGATATAAAGGCTGTTAAGATTTTCTATACCTCTGTGTATTAATGTGACTTATTAAAACAGTGTATGTTGTTTTATAACTTAAAAAGGTAAACACATCTAAATTGATTAAAAAAATAAAAAAGCATCCTATCAAAATCCTGGGGACAAATTATCCAAAGAGAAAAATAGGAATGAAATTAGACTCTTGCGCATAATCATATGTTAAAAATGAGTGAAATAATATTTATGAAGCCCTTATGAAAAAGGAATGTGACTTAAGACTTTTTAGATTCAGTAAAGTTGACATTTTAGTATAAAGGAAATAATTCATGAATATGCAATAAATCAAGGAATAGAGTCCAAGAGCCTGTCTTAAAAATTTGATTATGAAATGAAAGGGGAAAAAAAAAGATGAATCAGAATTAAGATTTCAATAACAAAGAAGCCACAATTGGAAAGCGCTGATGGGTAAAAAAGTAAGTCCACTTAGATACAAAGCTAAGATTTGAGGAAAATGGAAAAATTAATTATAAAATTGAATATAAATGTTAGAACCATAGAAAAAATGTTAAAGCTAACAAAATCGGTATGTAACAAAAGAAGGATGTTGGAGGTACTCAGCAGGACCGTACTTCACAGTTTCTATACTAAATACATGCGTAGAACCTGCTTTGGACAATGAAATGGGAGCTGAAGGGATCTGCGTGATCTTGAAAGCAGAAGCCATAAGAAATTGTATGCGGGGCCAGCCCGGTGGTGCAGCAGTTAAGTTCGCACATTCCGCTTCTGTGGCCCGGGGTTCACCGGTTCGGGTCCTGGGTGCGGACATGGCACCTCTTAGCAAACCATGCTGTGGTAGGCGTCCCACTTATAAAGTGGAGGAAGATGGGCACGGCTGTTAGCTCAGGGCCAGTCTTCCTCAGCAAAAAGAGGAGGATTGGCAGCAGATGTTAGCTCAGGGCTCATCTTCCTAAAAAAAGAAAAAAAAAAAAGAAATTGTATGCAATTTGTCAGATCTCTTTCCCTCTGTCTTGGTGTCTGGTGGCATTCCAGATGGCCTAGATCTTGGAGTAACAACAACTTGTACTGCCAGTCTATGAATTGCCCACTAAAAGCAAGTAGCATGAATGAGAAATAGTATAAACAAATATAAAATATTGTGATATAAACACATTTATCAAATATATAAAATTTGTTTAAATTTTTTTAATGTATGTTACATATGCAAATACAACATTTTGTATATGTTTGCATTTTATATATTTGGAGGTTTTTTTGTTTTTGTCTTTGTTTTTTTTGCTGAGGAAGATTCTCCCTGAGCTAATGTCTGCTTCCAATCATCCTCCTTTTGTATGTGAGCTGCTGCCACAGCATGGCCACTGAGAGATGAGTTGTATAGGGCTATGTCCAGGAACTGAACCCAGGCTGCTTAAGTGGAGCATGCTGAATTTAACCACTAGACCAGTGGGGCTGGCCTCGTATTTTTATACATAAAAACAAATAGAAATGTCATCTTCAGCCATTGAAATTCTAGGTTTATTTTTTTACTGCCACTTTATCTAGCTACTGGGACACTTGGAGATATCTAAAATGTTCCAAGGCACCATGTTGACTTCTGGAACATGCCAGAATCAAATGAAAATATTCTCTCTCTTACAAAAACAATGGGCCCTCAATATTCCCACATATCAAGTAAATATCAGTTGACAATCAAAGATGGTCAAATACACACAGGATCTTGCCTTCAAGAGTGAGAATGACCAAAACAAAACCCAAAATATTGACAATCATAGGGACTGCAGGTATCAAAATTACCAGTCACAGAATATAAATAAATATGTAAATCTGAATCACCCAGAGTGCAGCACGTATGAAAGAGAAATAGAGAATATAAAGAGAAGGCATAATCTCTCTCTCATCTGAGTCCCAGAAAGAGAATATTTAACATGAAAAAGAGAGAACACTTGAAGACATCAAATGCTTTTAGAACAAATGAAATTTTTTAAAATAAGTGAAATTTGTTTTTAGAACAAATTGAGTTTTTTAGAACAAATGAAAAACAGAAAGCAAAGAATGCAGAAGGGATGTAAGTAAGTAAATATAAACGCACAGCTAGGCATATATCAATTAAACTTAAGGACACCGAAGACAAAGAGAAAATCTTAAAGTAAGTAGAGATAAAGGACCAGTCACCAACAAAACAAAGACTACTAGACAGTAAGAAGCTCTTTCAGCAAAGATGGAAACTCTAAGATAGTGGAGTACTATCTTTCTGTTGCTCAGAGATAATAAAAATCAGCCTCTAATTGAGTCCTGAAGAAAAATTATAAAACAATTATTTTCAGTACAAAGGCTAAGAATTTACTAAAAATAGACCAATTTAAATGATAATCTTGTCTGGAAACACCCTTACAGACACACCCAGAAATAACATTTAGCCAAATATCTGGGCAGCCAGTGACCCAGTCGAGTTGACACATAAAATTAACCGTACATGCTTCTGTAGAATAACAACAGAGAGTTGGTCTGAGGTGCAATTATGTTGGTAAATCTATAGGTAAATTTAAATAAATATTGTCTGTCTAAAAATTAATAATTTTTAATTAATGGTGTTAAAAGGAAGGTCAGAATGAAAATATTGGACAATAATAGCATGTAAATTGGGAAAAGGATAAACTGATTTATTAAGTGTTAAAATGTCCCATTGTTTGAGAAAGTAATTAAAGTTAATAGATTAACTTTATATTTATAAAATTAAATTTGTATGATAAAATTTAAAGGTAACCATTAAAAGAATAAAAATAGAGGTAGACAATTGAATAAAAAAAGAAAACTGAAAAACAAAAAGTCAAGAAAAGAGAAAAGAGTAAAGAGAGGAAGTTATTATAAGATTGTAGGGAAAACAATGAAAACATTTGCAATCACGATTACACTAACTCGGCTAAACTCAGCAGTGAAAAGAGAGAGTTGCAAAGTTGAACTGAAAAATAATCCATTACATTGCAAAACATTAGCAGAGTTAAAGAGGATCAGTGCATAACGACAAAAATGTTTATTTAACAATCAATAATATGTTTTAAATTTTATCTATCTAACAAGATAGGCGGGAGGAAGGAAAAGAGGGAAGAAAAGAAAGAGGAAGAGATATTGAGGAGAGAGAAACGCGAGAGAACAAAATCATTGACAAATCTACACACAATTTAGTTAACAAAAATGGTTTCAAGAAATTGCAAGAGGAACGTTAGAGAGCTGCCATTTAAGGACCAAAGTCTGTAAACCAAGTACTATGGGAAAAACCTTGAATGTCGAGAATGCTGACATCAGCCAAAGACCTTGTTTCTCCTCAGACTGTTTCAGTCAAGCTGGACCAAATCTTTGCTATGCTACCAAAAAGGGGAAGAAAATGAGCCTCCAACCCAACCAGATTTGTCTCATCCCCTAGGGAGACTCATTCATTGTCAGTAATTCTATTGGCTCTGATTGACACAAGCTTATAGTGGGTTTCACAATGTGTCTGGGAGTAGAGAAGTTGGCCCTGTATTTTTCTGAGAGTGGAGCATCAGTGAGAAACCACACAGCTGGATCAAGTGGGAAGTGGCATATCCAAACTTGAGAGGTATTCATCTTATAAGGTATTGCCTAGAAGATTTGTAGAAGGATGTTTGAGGCTATTTGTATATATCTGTAATCGGAAAAGAGAAAATTATTTATGCCCTCTCTTCCCCCACCCATCTCTCAGGGTTGGGGGTTTTCACATGCAACCAGTTAAAGTCTGATTTCTCTCTTGGGAGTGAGACAAACTGATTGTCCTATGTCCAGAGTGGTGAGTTACATAGGAACACAAAAGTCATCATGTTGTTCTCATAAGCAATCTATGGGGGCAGAGGAGAGGGTCAATAAAACCACTTGAGGCACAGTCAATGTCCAAGTTCATGTCTGCTCAGGTATCCTTGTTTGTGCAATATGATCTTTGCCTCCACCCACTGAGGTTAAAGTAAGCACTTAAAAAACTGTCCATATACTTCAGAGGTCACAGTAGGCATGCACACACACACACACACACACACAAAAGGAAGATGTTACATGTATTTAACAACACCATTATGAAAAGAGGAGAGGTATACTATTCCTTCTCAACATTTTCTCATTCTCCACTCCCTGATTCATGGGTTTCTAGAGGCATTGTCAAGGCAGAGGGGATATGGCCATGTGAAACATAGGAATTTGAAGATAATCAGATCAGTTGGCCCTGTAGAGGTCCTTGCTTGTGTAATGACAAATAGTAAAGGCTTTGAAGATGATGTTTGTTTTCTTATCTGATTTCGTTAACGTGGTATGTTTGAGTACACTATGTGGGCTACAGTAGAGATAATAGCCCTACTACATTCTTGATTGGCTTTGTCAATGAAGATACTTTTACTTAAACATAGTCCCTTTATTTGGACATATGCATATGTAATATAGAGATTAAGGTCATAAACAAGTTGTCATATCCGGTTTCACAAAGGTGTATTTTAGTACTATAGTCCTGAGTGTGTATTCAATAGTCTGATAGTTTTAGGCATTAGTGTCTGCTCACAGGTCTGTGTAAAGGCACATTTCAGTTAGTACTGAAATGATGTGCTCCATGTTCAGGGGCACCATTTGATGTTCAGCCCATTTTGCCCAGCAGTCAATGCTGTGGGCTATTGGCAAGCCATCCTTATGTTAGAAGGCTGCATCATTCCGCTGAATTTGTCCTCCCTGGAGGCAAGCTGTTTTATAGTGAACCTTGTTGTCTTTGCATCTAAAGATAGATTTGTTAGGGTGACTAAGGTCTCAAGGGCCATTTTGGCTCTTATTTAGAGATTCCATTAGACAGTTGTGACGTTACTTGTAGTGGGACAATCTGAATCTATTGGGCAAGTGCAGCTGTTCGGCAGCATGAAGACACCCTTTAGAGCAGAATCCCGGAGGCTGAGAGGTACTGACGGTCTTTTACCAAAGGTTTCAATCAAAAAGCTGTGAGGCTGTACACAGGTATTTGTAATATTGTGGCGTCTGAAGGAGATACAAGCTTCAGGGCAGCACTTGAGTTATGAATGTTTGGATTGATTTCAAGGTTTTAGCTGCAGGGCTTTGGCTCTCAGTCTGTTGGCTTGGTGCAGAGGCTGTAACAAAATTTCCAACTGTGGTATGTGCTAGCCGCAATGTCCAAAGGAGTTCATTAGCTGTTGAACCTAACTTCTTTGTAATTGCTGTCTACAGAACCACAGTTCATCTTTACCATTTGTATTAGTCAGTTAGGGCTGTCGTAACAAGATCCCATAGACTGGGTGACTTAAACAACAGGCATTGATTTTCTCACATATCCGGAGGCTGGAAGTCCAAGGTCAAGGTACTAGGGTTGATTTCTGGTGAGACCTCTCCTACTGGCTGGCAGACAGCTGCCTTCTCACTGTGTCCTCACATGGCCTTTCCTCTGTGCATGTGTGGAGAGAGGGACATCTCGGGTGCCTCTTCCTCTTCTTATAAGGACACCAGTCCCATCAGAGGAGGATCTCACTCTTATGACCTCATTTAATCTTAACAACAATGGCCACTCTAAACCACTGTAGTTTGAAGTGGTTTCCATTGTCTGGTCAGGGCTGATACAATTGAAGGTAATCTGAGACGTGTCTCTGCTTGCACTAATTCTTCTGTCGGAAGAGCAGGTAGTGTTTCTTCTCCTAATCTGAAACATGGTTTCAATTGTTCAAGCTAGGGAAGCATCCCAGATATAGACCAGTCTTAGTCCCGCATTCTTCTGGCGATTTTAGAAGCCAGACTGTATCCAGTCAAGATGCCTATGCATTTGAGCAGCTGAAGCATTCATATCAACAATATAGAGGGCTTTCAGCTCCAATAAATGGTTACTCTTGTCCTTAAAAGGAGAAAAAGCTGGATAAATTGAAAAGCAATGACTTTTCTTGAAACCAACAAAGAATTGAGTTTGCAAGTAAACCACCACCCTGAAATCTAGAAAGAGGGGTAAATCCAGAAAGTCATGGCGCAGATCTACTTATCTGGAGCAAAAGTCTCCCGAGCCATAAACTAGTAAGATTTAAACGGTAATTTTGACAAATTGCTGGAGACTGAGCATGGACTAGAGTGAGAACAAGCAACTCCTGCGGGCTGCAGTCTTGCAGGAGACCCTCACATTTTTGTGGGCTTTACCTCCAGGAACCCCACCAGGTTCTCACAATGAAGACCCAAGAAAGATTCCCCTCCTGAATCTGCAAGGGGAGTGGGAGAGTAATCCTTGGGAAATATGCCCAGAGCCTTCTCCATAACAAAGGCCTACACTCCAAGAGGAATATTTGAGTAGAGCCTTGTCCAGAATCAAAAGGAAGACTATTCCTCACTCCAGCCTCCTGTAGCCTTCCTGTCTCACCTTGAGTGGGGGGAGTTTTGTGGGGGGTTTTTGAGGAAGATTAACCCTGAGCTAACAGCAGTGCCCATCTTTCTGTATTTTGGATGTAGGATGCCTGCAACAGCATGGCTTGATAAGCAGTGTGTAGGTCCGCACCCAGGATCCCAAACAATGAACCTCTGGCTGCTGAAGCGGAGCGTGCAAACTTAACTGCTACACCAGTGGGACGGCCCTGGGGATTTTTTTTTTTAAGGCTATACAAGAAAAACCCACTTGTGAAGGTCACTGGCCAAAGATTCAGGCTCAACATGAGAATAAGATTTAATTGGAAGATTATACAGCATCCCCCCTTTCCCCACACCTTATCACCACACCAACAGGACTCCTCTTGATTACAGATGAAAGAGCGATAGGCACAGTCTCTTTCTGAGGAGGAGTATGTAGGGAGTCTAAAGTCCAGAAGGGAGACAGAAGTGAAGACACTGGAGGAACTGAATTCTCTGTCATCTTCAGCCTCAGCAAACATTAAACAAAGCCTGGTTCCTAATAAGATCGTAAATACTCATGGTAGAGACGTATTTTCCTCAATTCTTATTACCTGATATAACACGTCTGGTGTTCAATAAAAAATTACAGGATATACCAAAAGACAACAAGAAACATTCTGAAGAGGCAAAGCAAACTTTAGAACCACGCTCAGATATGACATGGATGGTGGTATTGTCAGACAGAATATTCAAAATAACTATGAAGAGTATGTTAAGAGCTCTAATAGGATAATAAACAACGTGCAAAAACATAGATAATGTCAGCAGAGAGATAAAAATTTGAGAAAGAATCAGAAGGAAATGCTAGAAATCAAAAACACTAACAGAAATAAAGAACGCTTTTGGTGGGCTTATCGGTAGACTGAAAACGGTCAGGGAGAGGATCAGATGGCTTGGAGCTATGTCAGTAGAAACTTTCCAAACTAAAACTCAAGGAGCAAAAAAGAAATTAAAAAAAAAAGCTGCAGAGAACCTCTAAGAACTCTGGGACAATTTCAAAAAGAGTAACGTGTAATTAGAACATCAGAAGGAGAAGAAACATAGAAGAGAGCCGAAGAAATATTTGAAGTCATACTGGCCAAGAATTTTCAAAAATTAATGACAGACTCCAAACCACAGATCCATGAAGCTTGGACAAATTCAAGCAGAATAAGTACCAAAAAAGTACACCTAGCAGTATCACATTCAAACGCCAGAAAACCAAACAGAAAATCCTAAAGAATCCAGAGAAAGAAAACATTTTACCTGTTATAGGAATGTGGATAAGAATTATAGCCAACTTCTCATCAGAAACCACAAAATTAAGAAGAGAGTGGAGTAAAATATTGAAAGTGTTGAAAGAACAATCTACTGAGCTAAAATTCTATACTAAGCAAAATTATCCTTCAAAGCTGAAGGAGAAATAGACTTTCTCAAAAAAACCAAAACTAAAACTGAGGGATTTCATCACTGATAGACCTGTCTTACAAGAAGTGTTAAAATGTTTTCCTTAGGCAGAAGGAAAATAATATAAGTCAAAAGCTTGGATCTACGTAAAGAAAAGAAGAGTGTCAAAGAAGGAAGAAAGAAGGCAAAATACAATCCATTTTTCTTGTTTTTAATTGATTGACTATATAGCTTGGCAAAAGAATGGCAAGTACAGTCCAGAAACAAAATCCAACATAATAGCCACGTAAAATCCTGTATCTGGAAAGTTCAAGAATGTTTGGAGTCTTCCAACTGAGGGGCAAGTAGGGGACCAGATCCTACAACTAGTCCTTATCCTGCTTGTCCCATCTCTATAAGTTTTTTAAGTTCGGTCCACATTTTGTCATCAACCCAACTGCTGAGGGTAAAATAGGCTTTCTTGGGATGGAGTGGTGAATTAACACATTTGTTTTATGCATCTTAGGTTTGAGATACCTATTAACCGGTTACTCATGCCTCAATTTGAAGAGTCTCTTCACATGACTATACTAATAAATCAAAACAAAAACCCTCACTTGATGTTGCCATATATCGTAAAGATATTTGGCAAAATTTTGTCTGTTTTTTCAATGAAACTGAATAGATGAAAATTTAATGTTTAGTGATGAAACAATGGAAGAAATTTCTATTACTGTCAGAATATAACACTCTAGCCACAGTTGTGATAAGCTATAGGGAATAAAATTATTTAAGATAAATAATATGTATAAAATTTGAATCTGGTGGCAAATTTGTTGTATATGTGTTAAGCTCTAGGCAGATTTGTTTCATCAAATAGGTCTATTGATGCATTAAGAAACAGAACTTGAAAGAAAGTAATTTTACAAAACTAGAATTCCTTATATGGTAACAAAGTGAATGTTTCAATATTATCCTCCTCTCCTCTCCCAGCCCCCATCTTTATAATTCAAAGTAGAGACAATTTAGGGCTTTAGCCAAGATAGTAAGAGATTTACTGGAGAATAAGGGAGAGAGTAATAAAAATTAGTGAGTTAGAAATTCACAATTTAATTAGGTGAAGAACGCAGGATTTTTTTTTTTTAGGGCAGTTTATGGTAGTGGTGGTACTGTAGTGGTGGACACATGACATTACGCATTTGTCAAAAATTCATAAAACTTTGTAGCACATAGAGTAAACATTACTGTATCCAAATTTTCAACATCAATTAGGAGGTTGAGGGGGTCTCAGGATGGAATGCAGAATGCAACAAAAGAATTAGCTGTATTACAAATGTATGGCATAACCTCACTAAAGAGGAAAAGAGAATAGGTGCTGACCTGAGTGACTTAGGAAATTATTGGAACTATAAGATTAAAAGCAAAGGAACTGTGCATAACTTCTACTCTAGTTAATGAAGTTCTTTCTCATGTGGATGTGGGTTAATAATTCTGAAAACACTATACGTGTATCCTGGGATTGAACAAAAGTAAGTAGATGTTGGATGGTAAGAACCAGGTTTCTCATTGTTGGAAAAAGAAGTTGGCAGATAAGCAAGGAGGAAGGCTAGAATAAACCATGTAGTATTGGGTTAGAGTCAGAGCCACAAATCCAAGCTCATGTTTAATTTAATATAGATACAGATGGGTAGATATGGAAATTATTATACATACGTGTATATACATAGGTTGATATACATGCGTATATTTCCTGCCTTTGCCAACTGAAAGAACCTAGCTCCAGTAGCAACAAGAACAGTCAGTATTGAATCTTGGTTTCTAGCACTATCCTCCAATAAAAGGATTGAGGGCTCCTTGGAGAAATGGCTGATTCTAGGGCTGGGACAGGGAATGTACAAGGTGATCCTAGTGTCAGAACGTAAGGAAGTGCTAAAACAGCAAAATGATGAGGTGTGACAAAAGGACACAGGAGTCACCCGAAAGAGCTCTCAATGGCCAAAGTTGGAACCATTTGAAAAACAAAATAAATAATGTATAACATCCATAAATCCATACTGATATACACAAGTGATTGAGTAGATAAATAAATGGGAGTGAAGTAACAAATTTCTAGTACTGCAGAATTCCAAATAATTTGTGCAAATACCCTCTCCATGAGGAGGTGGAGCTTAATTCCCCACCTCTCGAGTATGAACCGTGCTTAGTAACTTGTTTGCAATGTGACAGTGTAGAAATCTAACAAACGCCACTTTAGCCAGGTAGTTCAGGTGAACATCATCAATGACTTCATGTTGATACCATGTGCCTTTGATGTAATGAAAATGACCCTTCCTTTTTGTGATCTTCCTCCAAAGCCTATAACCTCAATAGAATCATGAGAAAAACGTCAAACTCCAACTGAGGGACACTCTTCAAAACAGCTGCTCAGTTCCCCTCAAAATTGTCAAAGAAAAAACGAAAGTCTAAGAAACTATCATGGGCTGAAGGAGACATGATGACTGAAGATAATGTGATGCTTCAGATGGAAGGGATTCTGGAAAAGAAAAAGGACATTAGGTAAAAACTAAGGAAATCTGAGTAAAGCATGGTTTAATTAATTACAATGTGTCAATATTGGTTTATTAGTTGTGACAAATGTACCATAGTAATGTAGGATGTTAACAATAGAGGAAACTGGGGAGAGGTATTCCGGGATTCTCTGTGGTAGCCTTACAAAGTTCCTATAAATTGAAAACTATTCTAAAAAATGTTCATTAAAAAGTTAACAGGAAGAAAAATAGTACTATGAATATTCTCATATCTATTGACGAAATGTACTTCATAATTAAAGCCTTTCTACCAAGAAAAAAAAAACTGTAGTAGAAATTCATGAAAACTAGCCTGTTGAGTGCTTACTCATTTCTTCAAAATTCAGTTTAACTGTCTTCTCTATTTTAAGGCTTTCTTGTTGCATTATTTATGGTTCTTTTCTACTCAGTGTTACACTTACTGGTATATTTACGTGTCCCTCTGTTTTACCATAAGTTCCCAAGCAGGAATTATGATTATTTTTCTCTACATAGCTAGTGTCCAGCACATGTAGTTAGCAGTACCTGCTTATTAAATGCATGGAATTTGAGACTACGGAAGAGAAAGAACTAAAGGCAAAATCATGGGAATCCTATATAGGACACAAGAACAAGAAGATAAAACAATCAAGAAAACAGAGAGAAACAAGGTTAGAGAAGGTTAAGAACAGGAAAATTCAGTATCATGGAAGACAAGAAGGGGAAGTTTCAAAGAAGAAAGGTCAGTAGTGTCAAATTCATCAATTTTTATAAGATTGAGTGTTGAGGGTGGATTATGTCCTCCCCAAAAGAGGATGTTAAGTCTTAATCCTCGTACCCATGAACATGACCTTATTTAGAAATAGGATCTTTGCAGATGTAATCAATTTAAAATTGGGTTATACTGGATTTGAGTCCCTAATCCAGTGGTTGGTGTTCTTATAAGAGAAAGAAGGGGGAGATCTCGACACACAGGGAAGAAGGCCACATGATGATGGAGGCAGAGATTGGAGTGATGTCACTGCAAACCGAGGAATTACAAGGATTGACGGCAACCACCAGAAACTGGGAGGAAGCCCTGAAGAGCCCTTCCTTAGAGTCCCTGGAGGTACTGTTGCCCTGACAATGTCTTTCCTTCAGACTTCTGGCCTCCAGAACTGTGAGAAAATAAGTTTCTGTTGTTTTCAACCAACCGGTTTGTGGTAATTTATGACAATAGCCCTAGGAAACCAACATATCGAAAAGGACTAAATGCCTAGAGAGCTTCCTGGGAGTTTCCCAAGATAATTGCTTTAGATGGAGACATAAACCCAAATTAGTAATAACTGAGAAGTGTGTGAGTGGTGAAGAAATTAATTCCGTAATCATAAACCATTATTTCAAAACCTTTTGAAGTGATAGAAACAAAAATAAACTATACTTTTTCACTTATTATAATAATACTTATCGAAAAGTTTTCTATTAAGCAATTTCGCAAGGTTAGCAAAGCCCCCACAGCATGATTTTATGTGCTATTGGGAGTTTGGGAATTAGGATAATGTTCTGGGACAATAATTTGAAATGGTTTGTAATATAAAAATTCATAGCGTCTGTAACTTCACAAATTTATTCTCATTTTAGAAATCTCCTTCCTAAATTAATTTTAGCCAATATTACATAACCAATATTTCACAGTTATATCGAAGAGGTATCTCTTTCTTTATTTGTCTCTCTCTCTTATCTTTTCCTGCTGTGTTTTCTTATTCAGTATGTCTTTGCAGCCAGCTCTTGTGTAAAGAATCAGGATACCATTTCATTTCATGTTACTAAGGTCAATATGTAGTTCCACCTTAAACTAACATAAGGACTCGATAAATACTTCTGTTTGGCTCCTCTATCCCTGAATCCTGTGCTGTGTTTCCCATTAGATAAGTGGTAGAGGGATTATATCAACATCTAGCAGCAACCAATTTTTCATCAAGAATAAATTTCAACTGACTTTGACCATTGTTTTTAAGAACAAAAAAAAGTTATTAATTAATTATAAATCTTATCATAGGAATGTCTTGGGTTAGCCAATTTTTTTCCACTATTAATGCCTTTTAAAAATTAAATGCTGTAACCATTTAAAGATGTCAGTATCAGAATAGTCATTCTTATCCTCGTATCCCACAAAATAGATCATTACAATCAGCCTGAGTTTGGACCACTAGTGAGGCAGAACTAAAGATAACAAATGAGATGAGTATAATTGACTATCTTATTCAGCAGTTCAATCTTTTTTATACGTAAGACCGCTGCACTGTAGCCTTTCAGAATTGACAAATTTTAATCTGTGAACAATGAAAAAAATAGATTTTTATGTGGAATCTAAAGGGATCTTCATAATCTTGGCATTCAAATTTATTTCTAAACATGTTTATGATGGAAAAATAAAAACTGGAATACTATTAAGGGAAGTCTCAAGGAATTAAGAGTATGTTCCATCTTTTGGTTTATTGAAACTATGTTATGAGGTAATTTTCAAATTACAGTATTTCTATAAAATGAAATTTTGGAGAAGATTACTTTTAAAGGTTTTTTTTTGAGAAATACTTTGTGAATAGTATTTTATTACCTTAGAATATCTGAAAGAAAAAGGTTTCTGTTTTAAAATCAACCAACTTTTTGCTGATTTGTTGCTGACATAAAATAGGAATATTATTAATAACATAATAATTATTAATTAATAGAATTTATTAATGGAATAAAAACTTTAACAATGGAACCAGCAGCACTTGAGTTGTTTTTGATATGATGAAAATACAATCTCATATCTAATCTACTGAAACCTGATCATATACCCGGTGTGATTTTTTCATATGTTTTATTCCTTTTAATTGTTGGATACATGTCAAAATTTAAACAAATGTGAATTCTCAGATATCACTTTTGTATGGAATTTCATTTAAACGATGACCTATGAGTTTACCTAATTGGTTATATTAACTGCACTAATAGCCATTTACTTTCAACTAAATTTCATCATAAGCAGGACTTATCATTTTCCCCAATAAATGATTACTTCTATCTTACAGTACATAATTTATTAGGTATTTTTAGAAGGATAACTTACAAAAAGAAATTATAATCTTCCAAAATGCAGCTTAGTGTCATTACACAAAATATTACATCGTGTTCCTGCGAGTCCTCATTAGAGACTGGAAAAAGACCAACTCTAAGAGTTTCCTCAGTCCAGACCAAAAATTGGTAACAAAGTTTGGGAATAATATATGACTTGGAGTCAGAAAGGCAGTAAGCCTAGTGTTCAGTTGTTCAGCTGTGGAACCAGACAGCATGGGTTTGAATCTACTTAAGTCAGTCACGGCTTCCCTATGATAAAAAGGGAATAAAAGAATTATCTGAGGGATTTAAAGTAGATAATACATTTAATACAGCACCTGACACATGAAAATTAATCATTAATCAGCAATTATTATAAGATATGTAGAACTTGGATGGTTAAAGTCATGTCAGTGCAGGGCCAGACAAGTGACTTTGCTCACAGGTTTTTAATATAGCCTAAAAAAGACTCTGAATTGTGTGGGTATGTTGTCTGTTGTCCCCAGGATGAATGCCTGGGAATCTGGGAAAGAGGACTTTAGAAGAGGCAGCTGGTTTAGGGAAAGGAGAACCAATTTTCTCTGAGGGCTTTTAAAGCTTTCTGCATGTGTTCCAATTTGACTGAGGACGTTGCCAAGGAGATGGTAGTTTTTTTTCATTTTCCTCTAAAGGATTGAATGATTTGAAAAACTTGCAATCCAGTTTTAGAAATGCACCTAATAAAATAAAGGCAATAAATAGGAATGGAGGTCCTTGTGTTTTCAATTCCTCACAAATAGACTTAAAATCTGGAGTCCCTGTTCTTTACTTCCATGCAAATTATTAAATTGGATGATGCTATCAGGGTCCTGTAGGGAATAAGGTACCAACTTCTGAAGGAGTGGGAAAGGGAACTCTAGAATGTTTCAGGCTTCTCCATGTAAGTGAGGAGGTATTCTAAAATAAATCTGAAAGATGACCTTAACCTTAAGCCATGCTTATATACGGTAACTTGTCCATTGTTTTTCCTGTGATCCAGGAGGAAAGATAGCAAGGAAATTTTTCAGGATGTTTTAAGCTCTTTCTATCACGAGAGGAAGGAGACTCTTACACCTCTGAGTCAGTAAGGGGAGGAAAATTTGACCTCAAGCCAAGAACAGCGACAGAAAATGACAAGTTGCTCTTGGTCTGAATAATTGGAGTAAGAAAGGATAATGGACTCTTCACAATTTTTCTCTTGTTTTTTTGCAACTTTAATTTTTATTCTGCATTAGTAGTGCCGCTCTCAATCAAAATGATAGTGGTTTTGTGACATTACCGATAGAAAAACCAAACCATGTCAACTGGAAAAATAAAAATCACATGTTGAGTAAAAGATGACTGAATCTTCCCAAGTGAATTATACTACTGATATCTGTGATTATTAAAGATAAATTAGATTGGTTTACCTAGTAGATATATCTATGAGTTGCATTATTAAGAATTTGTGATGTTATTTTATATCCTCCTCTTTTGAATAAATATCAGGATCAGCCCATGGAAAATGCCACCTTCTTTTTCATTGCTTTTCTGAGAATAATGGGCCCTGAGTTTGGACCACCAAATCATTTTTACAGCACTATCCAACAGAAATTTCTGTGATGACAGAAATGCTCTATATCTGTGCTGTCCCAGGTAACAGGCACTGCCCAGGGAGCTATTGAGTACTTGAAATGAGACTGTGAGACTGAAGACTTGATTTTTTTTTTTAAAAAAAAGCTTTATTGGGGAATTATTTACATACAGTAAACAATGTAGCCACAATTTCCACTCCCTGTGCTCTTTATTCCTTAGTGTAGATTCATATGTTCCTGGAGTATCATTTTCCTTCTGCCTGAATTCTTCCTTTAACAGTTTTTGTAGTGTGGATCTGCTAATTATGAATTCTTTCAGCTTTTCTGTATCTGAAAAGTCTTTCTCTTAGCTTTGAGGTTATAGATTTTTTTTTTTTACTGAATATAGAATTCTAGGTTGATGGTGATTTTTCAGTACTTAAAAATGCTTCTCCACTATCTTCCCACTTGCACTATTTCCAATAAGAAATCTGCTGTCATTCTTATCCTCTGTATGTATGTGTCTTCTTTTCTCTGTCTACTTTTAACATTTTCTGTTTATCACTGATTTTGAACCATTTGATTATGATGTGCCTTGATGTAATTTTCTTCAGAATTCTTGTGCTTGGGTTCATTAGGCTTCACGGAACTGCGAGTTTATCAAATTTGGAAAATTTTTAGCTGTTATGTGTTCAAATAATTTTCCTGTCTCTCCTCCTCTTCAAGTTTGAATGTGTGCTACATTTCACTAATGTTTTTAAATTCTCTTTTAGTTCTGTGTTTCCTTTTGGATAGTTTCTTTGCTATTTCTCCAAGTTCACTAATATTTTCTTTTGCAATGTCTAATCTATCTGTACTCTCATCCAGTATAATTTTCATTCACTCATTTCAGTTTTAGTCTCTGGGTCGTTTCTTTTTTTTTTTTTAAGATTTTATTTTTTCCTTTTTCTCCCCAACGCCCCCCGGTACATAGTTGTGTATTCTTCGTTGTGGGCTCTTCTAGTTGTGGCATGTGGGACGCTGCCTCAGCGTGGTCTGATGAGCAGTGCCATGTCCGTGCCCAGGATTCGAACTAATGAAACACTGGGCCGCCAGCAGCGGAGCGCGCGAACTTAACCACTCGGCCACGGGGCCAGCCCCGTCTCTGGGTCGTTTCTATATCTTCCATGTTTGCATTTATCTTTTGAACATATAAAATACAGTTAAAATCATTGTTATAATGTCCTTCTCTTTTAATTATAACACTGATGTCTGTTGTGAGTCAGTTTTAATTTATCAATTTTCTCTTTAGTACAGGTTGTATATTTCTGCTTCTTTGCATGCCTGGTGATTTTTTTTTTTTTTTTTTTTGAGGAAGATTGGCCTTCAGCTAAGATCTGTGCCCCTCTTCCTCTATTTTTCATGTGGGACACCTGCCACAGCATGGCTTGATAAGCAGTGTGCATGTCCACACCTGGGACCTGAACCGGCAAACCCTGGCTTGCTGATAGGGAGCATGCAAACTTAATCACTATGCTACTGGGCTGGCCCTGGTGATTTTTGATCAGTTCTCAGACATTTTGAATTTTACCTTGTTGGATCCTGGATTTAAAAAAATTCCTGTAGATATTCATGGTTTCTGTTCTTGGATGCAGTTAAGTTGATTAGTTTGACCCTTTGGCTCTGTTTTTAACATTTATTAGGTGAAAGTCGAAGAGTGCTCACCTTAAAGCTAACTACTACCAACTACTGAAACAAAACCCTTCTGTGCCATCTAACTGTTCAGTCTGCTGGTGGAATAGACAATACACTCAGTACTGTGCAAGAATCAGGGAGTATTACTGCTCATCCTTCCATGTGGGTTTTTTTTTTTCTGGCTTTAGAGAGTTTTCTCACATGCATGCAGTCACTAATCAGTACTCAGCTGAATATGAATGATTGCAGGAATAATCTACATTTCTCTGGATGTCTCTTTCTGTGCAGCTACTCTTTTTAGCACTCTGTCCTGCAGACTCTAACCACCTTGCTATCCCCTGCTCCCTCTCCTCGACTGAGGGAATCTATCTGGCTCTATCAGGCTTCCCCAATGGTAAAAATTCTCTCAAGGAAATAAACTAGAGCAATCATAGGGCTCACTTCTTTTGGTTCCCATCTCTCAGAAATCCCTGTATTTTATGGCCTGATGTCCCTTATCTTGAAAACTCTTTTTCATACATTTTTGTCAGTTTTTTGGTTGATTTTAGTTGTTCAGGTGGAAGGATAAGTCCATGCCCTATGTTCTATCTCCATCAGAAGTGGCAGTCAAGAACTGGATTTTAATTTAGTTAACTTAAATTTAAATTTGAATAGTAATAAGTTGTTTGTGGCTGTCATTATGGACAATGGTTCAGAAGCCGTAGGTACCAACTTCCTATCCCAAACTGATAAAAAAAAAATTGTTATGCAGTGACTATTTTCAGGTGACATCAAAGGTACAAAGCATTGTCCCTCTAAGTTTGTCTTTAGGACTACATAAGCTGCCCTAAGGTGTGGTAGATTTCATACTACTGACTGAACTTGGTTGTTACCTGTCACTTTTAATACTGCGCTGTCATCAGGAAAGATCGAGGTTTTTGGGAAGTGACAAACAATTTGGACAGACTTCCCTAAGGAAAAGACCACGAACTGAGAACAAAAATTAGATTTGAATGTAAATATTTATTTGAAATTAGAAATAAAAAAAGAAATTAAAATTAGAAATCAATTACTATAAATTATAAAGTTAAAAATATTACAAATACCAAGGACAGTATAAAAACCAGAAACTTAACATAATATGTGCATTAATTGTCTTATACAACTCTATGCAGTCTTTAGCATGGTTGATTTAAACTTTTTACTTGTTATTGAAATATTAGAAAAGCCCTTTCAGGTTCTCAACTCGTGATTTGTAATGTCCTATAAATTTTTAGGATTGTTGTCAAATTTTGCAAAAACTGTCAAGTTTTCTTGATATAATGAACTACAAGAATTCAGGGCATTAAAAGAGTTCTTGTGCTATGAATAATATCAAATACTATTTGAATTGAGATATTGTAAATTAGTTTGCTTTCAATGTCCTCATCGCACAGACATAAGTGTTACAGTATTTTCATTGATGTCAATAGATCGTGCATGACAGGAGCAAACTTTCACTTTTACTAGACATCAATGAGATGCAACTACACCCAACAGTGTGTTTGTGAGACGTAAGCATCATTTTTAGTGAACCGCTGTAAACACTGTGAACTTCAAAAGCAAATTTGCTTGTTATTTTATCTCAAAATGAGTGTATTCAGAACAGCTAAAAGAATTGCAACTTGGGATATATGTACTGTGGCAAACCATAGGCAAACCCAGTAAACAAGAAGGGAAGCTGCTTTTATAGCGAAAAAGCAGGAGTAGGGAGGGGCTGTTCTAAATGAAACTCCGTTGGGGGAAAGTAACAGTTCAGGGGTTTCTCATTGGCTGGGCTGTTTCTGGGTGAGGAGAGAAATCTTCTTTCAGTAGTAAAGCAGTTTTACTTTCTGTCCAAGATGCGATGGACTATCTCTTCTGCTTTGGTGTAATTGACAATATATGATGGAGCGTGAGAACTCTGCCTACAGGCTTTTCCAACTTTAATTTAGTTAAGGCTTTTAAAAATTAACTTCCACAACAAAAAGAATAAATATCTTATTATTTGATTCATATAAAGTACAAAAACAGGCAAATCTATTCCATGTTCTTAGAAATCAGAATAGTGGTTACCTTGTGGGTGGTGAGGAAGGGGGTGAGAAAGGTTGAATGAAAAAGAATACTAGCAGTTTCCGGAGAGAGAATGCTATTCAGTTTCTTCACCTTGATGCTGCTTGTGTTTGACTGTCTTTACCTTCTTGATATTCAACGAACCACTTGCTTGTATTCTCTTTATTCATATTTTATTTCCATACAAAGTTAAAAAAATCAGCATTTCAATTTCTTGATGTTTGAATTACTAAACTTTTTTGTGTCTAATGAGAGTGAGCCTGTTGCTTTACACACCTATATAACAAGTCCTTAGAAGACGAATTTCATGAATTGTGGGAAAAGTAGGCTCCTCAAATCAGCCAGGACTGCATTCTTGGCAAAGTTTACTCACGTTGTCTGGGTCTTGATTGTGAAAGCATTGCCTAAGCTCAAGTTCTGTGAATGATTTTTGAAAGAGTTCTATTATTTTATCTTCTGAGGTTGACACACAATAGACTTGAATGGAGTTGCAGTAACTGGAGGATTTATGAAATCCGGAGGATATCACCGAGCTACTGCTTTGCACATTCCAAGAACCTGAACATGTTCCAACGGAGAACATGCCTAGGTTTATAAAAACAAATGAAGAGTGAGTGTCAGCATTAGCGTTCTGTAGGAATGCAGCGAGAATCGGGTTCAAACTCCGGCACTGCTGGGGCTTGTGGCTGATTTTTTTCTTTTACTTTGCAAAAGTTTCTCATGGGCGGAGCATCTATTAATCCTTTCAATTCTCGAGCTGTGTTTCAACTTCCTTTTGGAGCAAGTACCTTCCTGTGCTAGTCAGAGATTTTTAGCAGAGGAGAACCTGACCTAGTGTGAGCAGCGTCAGCTGTTAAATGTACCCCTATAAGACCCCCAAAATGAGATTGGCAGCGAAGATTGTGTGGCTTGTCTTATGGACTGTGTGTGTTGCAGAAGGTAAGAGTAAAAACGGAAGACTTTTTTCTACAGCTATATTATCAAACAATGGCTAATATACTTTTCACAGTGATAATAAAAATTTGGTCTAGAAAGTGTGATTTAATTACTGGTCTGTAGTTTAGTGCGTGAGTGGCTTTTGATTTTAAGTTTAAAAAACATACGCCGCTTTCCTGGATGGCGTATCTGACTATTCGTCATAATTTTATTTAATGAAAAATTTCAGAAAATGTTTGAATGAATATTTTTGAAAACCGTAATGTGATAATCATTTCCCTTGTAATTATCATGAAATATAATTTAATTTTTTGGCTTAGAATTTTCACCAAAATGCTTTATGTGAAAGTATTAAGAGGTTTGTGAACATATATAGAACCAGAAAATAAATTAGACAGTAAAATCCTTCAAATCATAGAATTTATTTCAGATATAGATGTTAACTCTTCCTAGGTTTCATTTATCATCTCTGACTGATATTGCCATGGTCTTAAAAGTCTTGTAGATAAGCATTACTTGTATCATTCGAATGATAGTATTATATAAAGGTGAAAAAAATTGAATATGCAATCTTTGTAACAGCTAACTTGTTCAGTAGAGTTTCTGCCTGTGATTGTATATAAGATACATTCGAGAACAGCAGCCTTTAGGAGTGGTCAATATGAGCGTAGAGTTTTTTTCTGATCTCAGTAAGACAATTTCTGGATTCATATTTAAATTTAATTCTATCACTGTTACTTGATATATTAAAAAGTTTCTTCTTGGAAATTTTCTCTCCTAGTTCATGATAGGTAACTACATATGTGATAGATATTTTGTTGCTATTTTCAAACCAAGTGAATTAAATATCATTTATAAATTTGCAAAACTTTTCACTGTCAACAAATTTTGATTGAATGCTTACATAATGTCAGCTGCTGAGCATTGAGAAATATTATGAAATAACACAAAACCTCTGTCCTTGAGAGTGTTTCAACCTAGAAAATAAAAGCAGACATCTTTTTTTAGTTATATCCTTTAGTAATTTTTTAAAGTTTATTCAAGTGTGTTTAATACTTTTGGAAAGATAGCGCCTTTTTGCAATTATACATTTTAATGTGTTATTGCTTGATTTTTAGCTTGTAAGTTTTATATCCAGCCACTTTTTAAACTACGTGTACAATCATTTCCCTGCACATATACATATTACAATGAGTATTTAAAAGTAAAATATTGTTGTATTGGCAAAGAGTTCCAGAACAATGTTAGTTACCAATTGCAGCAAACACATTTTTCTTGACATAAATATTTTCGTCTTTTCTTCTAATAGGAATGCTTTTATTGTTTCCCTATTTACATATTGTTCACTGAATTTTCATGTAGATATCATTTGTCATGCAAGGAAGATTTATTTTATTTCTAGCTCGTGTTTAAAACTCAAGAATCGATGCCAAGTTTAATTAAACTGTTTAAGTGATTAAAAAGTGGAATTTGAAATATTATTAAAATCAGGTGTTACAGAGTATGCGACAAAAATTAAATAATAATGATTTAAACTCCTTGCTTATGTAATTGGTTCCAGCTGACTTATTTCATCAATGAACGTTTAAATGAGATATCAGTTTCAGCTGTGAGCTGAGCATTCGCACTATACATATTATAGTGAGAATAACTGTGAATCTGGCTATTTCCTAACAGATAAAGTACAACTTTGGTATTTAAAGCAACGCTTAGGTTAGCCTCATGATTTTCACAAAAGCACATCTAATGCACAAGCTAGTAGAGAAAAATTAGATAAATATTCAGTTGATAGAGAAGTGCAATTTTATTCCTTGTTTGCCAAATAGTTCTGAAACTAAATTAGTTTGAAATGTCAATCAACTCCATCAGTCTGCCATACTTAACAGAAATTTTGCTCAACAGAGTATACTTGATCATTAAAAAAAATCCATGTATACGTCAACATTTGCCTCTGCTTTTATTATCCACGTAGACATAAATATGGAATACTAAATTGAGATATTGAGAAATACTAAACTGAATACTGAATGCTAAACTGAGAAATTGAGAAAAGATAGTTTTGCATGCTATCACAATCTGCTGTACTCAACTAGACAAAACATTTTAGCATTTCATAAATTGCCTCCACCCTGTTAGGAGGGAACATTCCTTCAAAAATATTATTCACTACTAAAGAGGAATAATGGCCAACAGGAGGAGTTTGTAAGCCCAACTTTCTATTTCTTTTCTTTTTTTATATACCAAGTAATACCTTTTTAATGCAGTAGGTTGTCTGCATTCACATTCCTAGCAGTACAGGAAAGTTAGCTGCTTTCCTGTAAAAAAATCATGGTGGGGGAGTCGTCACAGGCTACTCAGAATCTGTCCAGGTTTACAGGACAAAGTTCAGACACAGTTCCTCAATCCTCAATCATACCACATAGTTTCTGCTTTCTGGGTTGTATTATGACAAAACTTTTCAAGTAGAGCTTTTAGATTGAGGGTCTAAAAATTGCATCATCCTTGAAATTAGCCACAGACCAGAAATTTGAGGCTGATTAAAGTAAATTCAAATTCTACTGAAACATGTCCAAGGACACTCTGGCTGTGTTGTTTGGAGAGAGATGTTTTTTGATTCTGGAGGTTTAAAGGGCAAAACACTTCTTGCAGGACCTGAAATACAGTACAGATCAAAGAGAGAGAGATTCTATCCCATCAGAGAGAGGAGAATTTACTTTTTTCTATATTATATTGTTTCAGGTACAAGACGGCTTCAAATTTGAGTTAATCCTAATATGGAAAAGAAAAGAACTGATATAAATATCATAAGAATTAATTATGTTAATAAAAATTACTCTTTCATAAGGATATTTGTGAAATTATATATGGTTATAATCCAGAAAACTTGTGATAATGGTTTATAATCCTAAATTCTATGTTTCAATTCCAGTGTGCTAAATAAGAATTCCCCCTCCCCCCATAAAACCCCACATTTTCAGAAATATTAGTGTTGGTATTTACCTATATGGTATAATTTAAAGTTTTTCAATGGCCCAATCATCTTCAATATCTTCTCTCCTTCTAACATGTCCTACATGCTGATGTTACCTTAAATTCAACCAATCTAAAGTTTATGTGGAATGACAAATGCTCTGAATAAATAGTTTGGGATAAAGTTAGTATGATTCACCACAATTTACTGTGAATTATTATAAGTTGATAACCTTTCCACAACAATCTTTTGGGGGAAATGGATGATGAGGAGGAGGGTAGGAACAGGATTGAGCAATTCTGGATGAGGAAGTATTCTCAGGTGGGGTAGATCTGATGGGTGAAGTGCTGTGGCAAGCGCTGTGGGAAAGGGTAGAGAAAATGCCCCCAGGACTGTCAGGAACTCTAAGAACCTCTAAGTTTAGGCATATCCTGGAAATGCATTTGCTGCTCTTTTGCCCGCATATAATGTTAGACTAGAATGGAATTGTTTAAGTATTGCTAAAATTATTCTTAGCAAGAAGTAAGTTCCCAAACGTAAGTGGAAGCACAGGTTAGCAAAGATTCCTCATTTGTGGCGTTTGATTTTGAAGGCTGAAGCCAAAGTCTAAGTTGACCCATTTTTATTTGCTCAATTCCTGATTGTTCTCCAGCGTTTGCCACTTTTTCTTTTTCCCAGCTATGCCTACTCCTCTTCACCCCACACACCATCCCCCACCTGCCTGCCTGTGAGATTCTGCCAACCAATCTAGCCTAAGCTCACAACTACTGCATACTTTACCCGTTTCTTAACAACTTTAACCAGCCTCAGAACACAGTGCATAAAAAGGACATGATGTAATTGAAAAAAAAAAGTGTTACATTTTAGTTTAACATTATAAGGAAACATTATAAAAATGGCTCAGAGAAAGCAAAAGTATTGGAACAGGAAAAAAAGTCACAAAAATAATAAAAGGAAAGGAGGAAAAAAGATTTGACAGAATACTTTTATTTGTTTTGACATTTTAACTGAGAGAGCCAAGTTTCTCGTAAACCTTGTTAACCAGAAATGTAATAAATAGAAAAGTGATTATAGAAATGTTCCTTTAAAGATTCCTAAAAGTTTTTTTTGAGGTAAGTTAAAATGATTTCTGACTTCAAAAAGTATAACATAGATTCAAGCTTAGGACGCGTGGATGAGACGTACAATGGAATTACAGATGTTAGAGTTTCTTGAGTTCACGCAACAGAAATTTAAGTGCACTAAACATTTGTTCCCATGTCTTCTCTTATCATTTACATTTGCTACCATCTACTATGCTCTTTCCACAAGTTGCCCATGATCTACAGATATAATGGAAAGGCTCCAAGAAAGTTTTATATTCATTCATTCTTTCTTTCTTTCATTCATTCATTTCTTCACTCAATGATCATTTTTTAAGTAACTGCTAAGTACGGGACACTATGACTTGCACTTTCCAAAAGGAGGCCACTTAGTGGGGAAAAAAGGAGTGATTGTGTATCTTATTAGCATATGGTATTTTGTCATATAAAGTATTGTGATGAAGATAAACAAAAGAGACTATAGGATCATTTAGGGAAGGCAACAAACCCAAATCAGAATGAGAGGATGGAATGGGATAGGGTTAAGGAGTTGGTTTGTACAAGGTACAATGAAATGAAGACAGAGAAATATGTCAGGATTGTGATGGCATCTTGGGTATGTTTTGATGATTGAATAGGAGTTCACCAAATGAGGATGATGAGGACACTCAAGACTCAGGAGACACTGAGTGTGTATATGAAGGACCAACAACAGAAGTTCTGTAAAACTGGAGGACTGAAATCATCTCCCATATTTCTATTTCTTCCCTTAACTGAACTACCACAGTACTACACGTAAAATTGGGTATAGTGTTTTTTCTTCCCTTTCTCTTTTAACAGGTATTCCCAAGATTTTCATGATGATTATTAAGATGCTAAATCATTTCTGCTACAGAGTTTTCAGGGTCCTCATTTTAATGTCACCCCGTGACTGAGCTCCTTTCTGTAGTAACCAGTTAAGCCTTATGAAACCTTAGTCCCTATATACTAACAATTTATTTTAAGAAAATAACTTTTGACTTGAGCAATAATTGGCATTAGATGTTAGCTATTCAAATACTAGACATTTCATGAAACTTGGTTTCAGTGGAAGTTTCAAGCTGCATCCTGACAGTAACTTGTTTCAATCCTAATTAGGATGTACTTGCTGCTCTGCCCAGTTTCTTATAGCTATTGCCTATTCTCCAGTTTGCTTTTTATGATCCTGGAATTATCTTTATGCACTTTTTTACTGTTAAAATTTTAAAAGGTAACTGTATAACTACCTTTTTAAATTTTAAATATATAATTTTATTTCTTCAAAGCATTATTAAATGCAACATAATCTCCATTTGCTTTTTCTAGAGTTTGTTTAAAAAGAACTTCATTGCAACTGTAATTTTCTTTACACGGGTATTCATAAATTACTTCCCAAATCACCTTTCAGTCTTCTCATGTTATTTTTAAAATAATCTGAATATGTCTTATTTTTGAAATCTAATTGGACCATATCATATATATGCAAATGTAAGTAATATGCATATATACCAATGAGAAGACAGGAAAGAAATTTAACATAAAATATCTGTTTTTGCTATTTCCCTTTTGTCCATTTGCTTTCTTTTTTTCTAAATTGATTTTTAGTTTTGCTTTATAATATATTCTAATATCTACTAAGTTTAGAATTAGGCAATTTAAAAAGTAATGTCTTCTGTTCTTTTTTTTCACAAAATAATTTAGAAAACAAGAGTAATGGAACAGAGATGAACTGTAGTCTACCAAAGGAATACTGTACAAATTTGATTATGGTTTTCTCAAATATTTAATTTTATCATGATTCATTTCTTTTGAGTAAGAAAACTTTTGAAATAAATAACTGTTTATAGGTATATTGACATTGAAAACAAGTAATTAGCTCTGTTTTCATTTGTCAATAAAACTACCTTAAATTTTGAAAGTGAAAAAATTAGGTAAATTATGATTATTAAAATGTCAAGTATGTTTTTTAACTTTGACCAAAATTTTATAGCTGTGTGCCTCAAATTAAATAAAAAAGAATCCTATTCTTGTCCAATAGCCAAGTCCATTTATACTCTTTATTTATGGACTGAATAATTTTAAATTGGAAAATCAGATCAAGTGAGTAAAAAAGTTCACCAGGTAGTGTTTTACAAAAAAGAAAATAATTTGCATTTAAATGACTATTCAAACACACAAGATGAAATATTCATTGTTTAAACTCAAGTGAATAGTAAGACATAAGGAAGCTTAGTTTACTCATTAGCTTAGAACTTGAGAAGTGAGATGGTTATTCAAAAAAAATAATAAAAGTTTTAAGATAAATTCTACCTTAAGAAATGTTTCCATGCCTTTGAAAATATTTTTATGCTACTTATAATAAGCCCCCTGCCCTATTTCTTCAAGAACTGCCAATTTAATTCAAGCAAATGTGATTGTTATACATACATGCCAACTGTTTGACTACTTGGCTAAAATAACTCTTTTTGTCTAATTAGAAATCTTTGAGAATGTGTTTTAACTTAGCTTGAACAATTATTTGCCAATTAAGACAAATGAGAGCCATGCCCTAAGATATGCTTAATTATCGTTATAGGACAATATATGAATCATTAAACATTTTTATGACATGAGTTGATAATACTAAATATGTTAAAGATTAGACCAATAGTAGAGAAGAAGTATATTTGAAGTTACAGGATCTGGGTATTAATGAAAATCCCTCCATTATGAAAAACAGGACACAGATGGTCCTTAGTCTTGGGGAGCGTACATTTTGATGGGAAGATAGATGAAATCCTAGCAAACATAAGAATAATTACAAATCGTGAACTATGTTGCGAAGGAGGTAAAGAAGGGGCTGAGGAAAAATAACAGAGATGGGATAGTGACGTTTGGGGACTTGAGCTGGGCTGGTCTTGGAGACTAAAAATAAGTGGATCACTCTGAGGAAATAATGTTTGAATAGAGCCTGAAAGATGAGACAAAGCCAACCCTCAAAAGTCTGTGGGAAAAATGTTTGAGGAGGAGAAAACAACGTGCGCAAAAGACTCAAAGAAAAAGAAATACATTTGCGACACTCAACAAAACATAGACAAAGCAGCCCCAGTGGCTTTGGCACAGTGAGTAAATGCTAGAGGTGACAAGATGAGATCAGAGAGAATGGCAAGATCCAGACAAGGGGTCCAAGGCCAAAGTAAGGAGTTTGGAATGTCTTACAAGTAAAAGGAAAATCATGGAAGAATTTTAACCACAGGAGTGACATGACCAAATTTGGAATCATCACTCGTAGTTCTGTGGGGAATGGAGCAGCAAGTTTGGAGATAGTCAGCAGGCTGTTTCACGGTCAAGGTGACAGATGATGATAATCAGAGCTAAGATTTTGGAGACGGCAGTGGAAAGATGGAAAAATGAAGTAGGGGTGATAATACCTTTTATTTACAGAGTCAAAGATGCCATTTCAAGTTCATGGAAAAAGCATCAGAGTTTTGAATATTATTTTCAGTGAAAAGGGTAATCAGTATGAGAACCTTTGATGTAGAGTAAACAGATATATGCAGAGTAAATATTGTGAGGAGCTGGTAGGAAGATTATGTGAAAGAGATATAACTTCGTCTTTTATATCTGGTAGTTAAAAGCAATTAACTAAATTTGAAAAATGAGGAATTAGAGGTATAAATGTATTATCTGGAAATATTACAATAACCAAAAGGAAAAATCATTTGCCTCTGGCTAGCCCACGGGCTGAACTTTTTTGTGGATGCGTTTCTTTGAACGTTTTGTGGATGGATTACTCTGTTGGTAAATTCATTACTTTAATAACAATAATTTAAATTGAATAAATTAATTCATAAGAAAAAATTTTATTACTCTTTCCTTGCACTAGCTTAATAACGGCATAGGAACTAATTTTACCAAAATGTTAATATATTAGTGGAAAATAGTTTTCTACTCCCAATGTTGCATCTACCTTTGAAATTTATTTTTCTAATAACCCGAACGCCATGAAGAGGATCTGAAATTCGAAACTGAAAAACACACATATTAGCCCATAATTAAACGGAAAATTTCCCGTAAAAGCATGAGCATTAAATTTTAAAAAGCCAAACAAAAACTCAGGCTTTTTCTGGAGGGGAGACTAGGAGGACGGACGGGTGGTTTTTGTTGTTTTGTGATAGAATATTGGCACCATCTAGTGGCGTAAAAGTATGTTTACTTAAATTATAAAAATCAAGATGGTGATGTGGAATCATTTATTACAAAGTTCCCTAATATAAATGTGCTAAAAATTTGCGAAAACTCCAAAAGAAAGTTCGAGCATATGAAAGCCCATACAAGTATTGTTTCTTACTTAAAAATGTAGTTTCATGTGGAGCTTTCTGTTCTATGATATGTTGTAAACTGTTTCCATAATGGATATGTCCTATGATGGGATTCAGCTCAGTTGATTATTTTTTTCCCCTTGGTTTAAAAAAAAAAATTCTAGACTAGAATGTTCAACCATTATTATAAAACCGAGTAAGGAAAAGAGTTTAGCAATGAAAATAATATCAATAAATATGTATGGTGATGAGTATCTTTGAATTTGCTTTTTTAAAAGTAATGTGTTGGGGGTTTACTAATACAATCATTCTAACATCGAGTAGTTATATCTAAATGAAGCAGTAGGCAGTATTAAAAATATTAGCAGTTACAATCATAGACATGAGCTTTTTAATGAATTTCCTGGTGTTCTCCTCTTTATTTATCACATAGTAAATTAAGTTTTTGGAAAATAAAAATCATACTGTATATGCAGATTCTATTACTTTAATATCTTTATTGTGAAATATACTATATGAGTTAAATGTGAATGTACTGTATTACAAATAACTATAATCACCCATGTCAAGAAGTGGAACATTGTCAGCCTCCTCAACAATTCCCTTCAGTTTCTTCTAGACTAAAGCTCTTATCTTTCTCGTGGACGAAAACATTACCTTAATATTTATGGAATTTGTATTTTTACTCGTCTTTAATAGTTTCAAAGTCTATGTACACATCGCTAATATATACATCTGTTCTCAAATTTTATATAGATGAAATAGTGCTGTAACATTATATGATATATATTATATATTTATATAGATAGGTATAAATAGATATATTTATATAGATGAAATATCCTTAGTGTACCTTTGTGTCTTTTTACTTTATGTGATTATTATTTTTTCTTTTCATCTCATTTTGTGGCATTGGTGTATTATTCCATTGAATGGATATACCATAAATTTTTATCTATTCAACTGTTGATGAACATTGCCGTTATTTCCATTTTTGACTATTACAAAAACCACATGGCTATCAACATTACCACACATGAAATCTGGTTCACGTGTGCGAGTTTCTGCAGAATATATTCCCAGGAATAAAACTGCTGAGTATGGGACAATGCATGTCTTCAATTTCACTGTGAGTTGCTAGACTCTTCTCTATTGTGGTGGTTCCAATTTTCCTTCCCACCAGTGATTCCTGATCCTCTGCATTCTTTCCAAGTGGTAGGATTTCAGACGTTTTTTTGTTTTTGCCAATGTCATTTTATTTTATTCATGGTTTATTATGGTTTTAATTTTCGTGTTCAGTTTGAGCAATTTTTCATTAGTTTATTGATCACTTGGATTTCCTTTCTGGTAAAATAACTGTTCAAGTCCTCTACCCATTGACTTTTTTTTTTTTTCTTTTTAACAGCTTTGTCAAGTTTTGAAAAACAAGATTACTTCTGGCGCCGGCCCGGTGGCGCAGCAGTTAAGTTCGCATGTTCTGCTAATCGGTGGTCGGGGTTCGCCGGTTGGGATCCCGGGTGCGGACATGGCACCACTTGGCACGCCATGCTGTGGCAGGCGTCCCACATATAAAGTAGAGGAAGATGAGCATGGATGTTAGCTCAGGGCCAGTCTTCCTTAGCAAAAGGAGGAGGATTGACAGCAGTTAGCTTAGGGCTAATCTTCCTCAAAAAAAAAAACAAGATTATTTCTCTTTGTACGTTTTGTAGAAGTAGCTGGTGAAGCCAACTAACTCCACAAACAGAGGCTGAAGTTTTCTATGTTTATTTTGGTCATAGGACTCAAGATCTGTAAAATCTCATTGAGTCAGTCTTGCTGTACTTTTTTGTTGTACAAAAATTTTGTTGGAATTTGTTGTGCAAATTCCAGGAATTTGTCCATTTTATCAATATTTTCAAAGGTATTGGCAAACAGTTGTTTAAAGTATTTGGTGAAAATCTTTTTCTTTTCTTTTTGAGGAAGATCAGCCCTGAACTAACATCTGCCACCAATCCTCCTCTGTTTGCTGAGGAAGCCTGGCCCTGAGCTAACATCCGTGCCCATCTTCCTCTAGTTTATATGTGGGATGCCTACCACAGCATGGCTTGCCAAGTGGTGCCACGTCGGCACCTGCGATCCCAACGGGCGAACCCCGGGCCACCGAAACGGAGCATGCGAATTTAACCGCTGTGCCAGCAGGGCGGCCCCAGTTAAAATCTTTGTGATGTTTGCAAGATTTCTAGTGGTATCCCTTTTTCATTCCTTATCTTGGTTATTTGTGCCTTCTCTCTTTTTTAATATTTTGATCAGTTTTGCCAGAATGTGATCAATATTATTTATCTTGTCAAAAAACCATTGACTTTGAACTGGAACCTTTAATTCATTTCTGTATAATAAAATTACTTATATGTTTGAGTTAAAAACTAACACTCAACTTGATCCCTTTTTTTTGTCTTTCTTCCTCTCCCTGACCTTACCGTCTTTTGATTTGGTTAATTATTATAATTTAATATTTTGCTGTCAAGTAAGCTAGAAGTTTTCATCTCAATTTTGCTTCTATAATTTTGGCAGTTAACTTAGTAATTAAAACATACTTTCTTAACTTATCAAAGTTTAATGCTAATTTATCAGTTAGGGTTCAACCAGAGAAACAGAATCAGTAAAAGTTTATCTATCTATCTACCTATCTGCCTACCTACCTATCTATCTAAAGAGAGATCTGTCATGAGACAGGAAATTGCCTACTGTAATTGTGGGCACTGGATAAAAGTTCAAAATCCACAGGGCAGGCAGTCAGAAAAGGAGGAACATAGGCTGGAAGTGACAGGCAAGGAAGCTGCTGTCCACAGTAGAGTTTCTTCTCTTTTGGAGCAACCTCAGTCCTGTTTTACAACCATTCAAGTGATTTAATCAGGCTCACACAGATTATCCTGGATAATCTCCTTGTTTAAAATTAATTGATTAGGATTGTATCTGGCCACATACCTTCCCAGGAATACCTAGATTAGTGTTTGATTAAATGACTGGAGGGTTGCCTAGCCAAGTTGATGTATCATGAAAGCCATCACAGCTGGTTAATTCCTTTCCATTCTTCTAGATGTTGTGAGCCTTAAAGTTATAAGACTTTAATTTTATTTTTCCTTCTCTCATTTAACTCACTGTTGCCATTTATTTTGTCTATATGTATATGTGTGTTCGTATGTATGTATTTAAAACTATGTAGGACTATATTTTGGTTTTTTATAGTCAGTCTTCATTTCGATTTATTTGTATTTGTACTGTTTTCTTTGGTCTTTGTTTCTTTCATTGCAAACCTTGTATCTGGGATCATTTTCCTTTTCCTGAAGTACATCCTTTATTTTCCCTTAATGTGAATCTATAATGGCAAATTCTCTCAAATTTTATTAATCGAAGTCTTTAATCTTGAAAATTATTTCTTTATATAGAATTCTAGGTAGATACTTATTGCCTTGTGCAAATTGAAGTGAATGGCTAGCATCTTCTGGTTTCTGTTATTACTATTGAAAAGTCAGTTGTAAATCTAATCATTCTGATCCCTGATCTAATATAACTTCACTAGAAACAGGAAGTCTGTACTACCTTTCCCCCTTACTCTTATGTTATTATTTACCCACAGTTTTAAATATTCCCCAAAACGCGATTTTTAAAAGCCTGATAATATTTCCTGAGGTGAATGTACCACAATTTAACATCCATGTTTTTTAACATTCTAATGGTTTCCCATTTTATCCACTATAAAAATGTTGGAATAAATATCCTATACATAAATATCTCACCAAATCTTTAATTATTGCTTTAGGATACTTTTTTTAGATTGAAGTTATTTTTTAATTTGTATGAGCTCTTTTAAGATTCTTTATCTATATATCACCAAATTGCTTTCTGTTAAGATTATAGTCACTTATACTTCTAGTTTTATTTACTAATAATATTTATATCACTTCATTTCCTACAAAATTGATTGTCATCTCCTTTACATTGCTGTCATTGAAATTCACCAAAAAATATCATTCACATTTAATTTTCATGTCTTTGATTATTAGTAATGGCTATGTTATTGGTCCTTCTTAAGAAAATGATCTATCATATTCTGATATTTTCCCTTTGGTGGTGTTAATGCTTTTATTATTGCAAGCAGTGCTTTTGTGTTGAAAATGATTATGCAGTTAATTTTCCTTTAAGTTTTGCATAGATTATATTTTCATAAATCGAATTTTTAATTTTAAAATATTTTATTGTGTGTATCCTCTTTTTATAATTTGCTTTATTCACTAAACTTCATGTTTTTGTTATTTACTCATAGTTTTCTGAAAAGATTAATAAATATGATTGCAGATGGATGGCACTAATAAATAATAGTGGGTTACAAAAATGACATAGTATCTGATCTAGCAGGCAATTAAAGAAGTTATGGAAGAAAGAAGTAGATATGAATATCTTTATCCTTTTACCCATTTTATCTATCTTTTTAATAACATATTTAGGATAGCTATTTTAAAGACTTTAACACTAATTCCAATGTCTAGATCTGAGAGTCTGCTTCTCCCAGCCATTTTATTTTGGCTTCATTTTTGGTCACTTTTTTTCTGCTTCTTTGTATGTCTTTTATCTTCTTCTTCTTCTTCTCCCCAAAGCCCCCCAGTATGTAGTTGTATATTCTAGCTGAAGGTCCCTCTATTTGTGCTATGTGGGACATCACCTCAGCTTGGCTTGATGAGCAGTGCCATGTCCACACCAGGATCCACACCGGCAAAACTGGGCTGCCGAAGCAGAGCGTGCAAACTTAACCACTTGGCCGTGGAGCCGGCACTCCTTGTGTGTCTTTTAATTTTTATCCAAAGCCATGCATTTTATGTGAAATAAATGTAATGATAAAGTTTATATTATTTACCCCCACTGACAAGAGTGTTTACTCTTTGGTGATTCAATCAGGAATCGAACTCAGACGGGCTCCAGTTGCATTTTTACTTTGAGTCCGTCCAGTTCTGGATTTGAAAGTCTCAAGGTAGAGAACTTCTTGAGTTTTTATCAAGAACTTAGTTGGTCTCTTCTTCCATCCTGAAAGACTATGATAGATTTATCTTGCTTCTCCGGTGTTTTGACCTCTGCTCTAAATCTCACCCCGAGTGACTTCCAAATATGGCAGGTGTCTTAATGAGGACACCAGTTCTGTATTTGAAGCAGGCCCCTTTCCTTACTGACTTTTTCCGCGAGACTATAGGAAATTCCACTCCACTCTTTGTCTCTTTTATTCATTGGCTTTTTCTTCAGAACTTAGAATAGTGCTCCATAAATATTTTCCAAATTAATGAATGAATAGTAGAATGCAGTGCAGCAGTTAAGGATAATCTAGTAAAGTATTATTTCTCTGCAAAGCTATTCTTACAAGTTTATGTAGATTCAATTTCTGTAAGGTAAAATGCCTATTTTATATAAAGTAAGGCACACACTTGGCTGGACTTGTAACCATATAAGTATTTTTTAAAACAAAAATAACTTCAACGTAGTATATGTTTAAATAGTTACTTTAAGCACTTATTTTTATTGCTTGCAGATTGTAAAGAACCTCCTCCAAGAAAACAAATAGAAATTCTATCAGGTTCCTGGCCTGAACAAACATATAAAGAGGGCACTCAAGCTACATATAAATGCCGCCCTGGATATAGAACTCTTGGAACTATTACAATGCAATGCAGGAATGGACAATGGGTGGCTCTTAATCCATCGAGGATATGTCGGAGTAAGTATTTCATACATCTGTAAAATTTATGAAAACTTTTAATTTTGAAAATACTGAATGTTTGCAATTGTACCAATACTGACTGAATTATATCACTATTGTCATTTAAATCCCAAACAATACACCATCATTTTTCTTAAAAAAAGGGTTGTAATCTTCCAAAATTCAAAAAGCAAGCATGCAGTTAAATTCAATTATAAAATAATAACTTTGCCAGTTTTCACTTGTCCATATCTTCAATTCTGCCCTCTGATATAATATCGAATATCTTTGTTCCTGAGCACGTACATGAGATGTGTTTGCTGGTGTGGTGTACTACTATTCTCTCTTTTCTTTTTTATTTTAGAAAGGCCCTGTGGACATCCTGGGGATACTCCTTTTGGTTCTTTCCATCTCGCGGTAGGAGATGAATTTACATATGGCGCAAAGGTTGTTTATACATGTGTTGAGGGGTAAGTCATCAATATAAAAAGAGGTTTATAACCGAGATCATTTATAATTGATATAGTAAATAGGAACTGGACTAATTTATAATTTTTAAAGTTACTATATCTCTCTACGAGCGTCTTTACAAGTAGCACACAACCAACTTGAAAAATTAAACTCTAATGGAAATTATCATATTTGGATAACATATTATCTCCTCAACACTGAAAAGTTAAAATGGTTTACAATTACTCTGACAGAGTGTATTTATAATAGAGTTGGAAAATAGTGTGGTGGTAAATAAGGGTTCAGGTCTAGTCCTCACTACACTCTGTTATGTGCAGAGTATTATGGGAGTTCAATGCGTCAGGCATGGTGCGAATGGTAACCAAATTACATTCCATGATACCTACTTTGATAAAATCTTATAAAATTTAGGAGAAGCAAAACTTTTACACTGAAATAATAACTACCATACTTTAAGGTTCCATGGTCTGCAAATTATTATTCTTATCATATGGACCAAAAATGCTACTAGGTTCATAAACATTAGCTCTGTGTGTCTAACCACCCACTGGGATCGCATGGCTAATCTTAACACTGTGTTACCTCCTCAGTGTTCTTTCTTCCTTGTAATTCCAAGCCAGGTCAAAAAGTCATTTTTAAGAAAGTTTCATATGTGGGAAACCCAGTATCCTTACAATTTTATACTATGCAAATGTAAATGAGATCAAGAGATTACAAATGGGGTCTTATTATTCTCTTCTCATTCATTTCTTGATTTGAGGCAATAAAATATAATATTTTAAAGTTTAGGCTTTGAAGCCTGCATTCCAAAATCCCACCCTTCAATAACTGTATGCATTTTGTAAAATCTCTCTTTACTCCCATTTCCTCAGGTCCATCATAGGATTGGCAGGAGAAATAAATAAGACACACACTTGAAGGCCTTAGAAGAGCTCCTGGGATATTGTAGACACTCAATAAGTATTAGTTCTTATTATTTATTCTCTCCTTGGTCACTACTTGAGGAAGATTTTTCAAGGACATTTTTAGCCCAACCTTCAATCATTACTGCTGACTTTATTACACATGGCCAAATAGATTAAGACCATCAGACATGAACTTGCCAATTTGCTTCACTGTTCACCTCTGAAATATCCCTTTCAATCCGGGCTAGTCTGGCTTTTTCAGATTCCACTCTTGACTTGGCAAAAGGGATCAGATTCATAAACTTCTTCCACTAGATTCCCTAAATCTCAGTTATAAGTAATACTTTTAATTTGGTAAAGAAGTTAGTGACATACTTGCCTCTGACTCTTGCTCTGGTTAACTCAGCTTTGCCTCCTGCATCTTGTGTACATTATCAGTAAACGCTCTTGTAGACTTGCTATAAAAGCGACTGTTTCCATCACTCAACTTGGGCCCCCAATGGGACTAGATATTTGTCAGTAGAGTAAGTCTTTGGACCATGCAAGGTCAGCAAACAGAAGTATTTTATGCTATCTTAAACTTTTATTGAGGGATTGTTTTACATATCAGAGGGGGTGTAAATTTTTTGACCCAGTTGTGGAATCTAATGGTAAAGTGGGTTTGCTACATCCATGTTTCTGCCAATCAACCCATCTTCTTTGATCCCTTGTCCCCATCCATCTTTTCTGTGCTGAATACTTATTTAGCCGAATACTAGCCACTTATCAGGATATTCAATATTCGTATCCAGTTTTATTATCCTACAAGTAAGTAGTTTTAAGGAGGCACTCTGTAAAACATTTTTCTGGTATTTTGCCTGGCCAGGATTGCATTACTTTCCTCCAGCTAGCAACATTTGGACAATCTCTCTCTCTTCTCACTTCCCTCCCATGTATATGGCTCCTAGGAGGTTTTGTGTAGAATTTTGCAGAATTCCTCAAAGAGCTTTGGAAGAATGGATGAGTCTCTGTTGTAGATGGAAAATGTTAACCAGGAAATCTGCTTGCTCTGTTGGAAGTGGGTACCAGTAGAGGAGAGAGATAACCTTTAAAAACCAATTCTTTTGTTCCTTTATATGATAGAGATATAGAGTAAATGTTTGACTTCAAGTTCTGTGACTCCTATTTAATCTGTTGAAATGTTTTCTTTCCAAATCAATAACAATCAAAGAAAGAAAAATTATTTTTTCTAGGGAGAAAGTTTGTTTGTTTTACTTGTGTAATGGGCTGAAAAATCCTTATTTGCAGATGAAGGAAACATTTGTCTATGTAGAATTATCTAGAAGCTTATGAAAGACCCCTTTTCAAAATTGTCTGTCTTTGTAATGATCAGATTATAGGTTATCAAAATACCTTCTCCTTATTTGTTTCTCTGAGAAAAAGCCTTTTGCCTCCAGGTGTCCACCATAATATCGAGAAGGATGCTTTACCTTGATCTAAAGCCTCTGACAATGACTACCCATTTTCCACCTGCCTCAGAAAACTTTCATTCAAGTAGAACATTTTAGATTTTAAGGATAGGCTAGATGAGTAATCATAATTAGATAAATTTGACATTGACTTGACTGTATGACCACACTCTGGAAAGAATCTCTAGGATGGAGATGGGAAGATGGAGACAAGTGCTGAAAATGAAGCTCTATCCTTCATCTAAGAAATTTTTGCTAGCTCTATCCTTGATTATGGCAAAAGCCCAAAGTATCCACAAAATGTCACAGTCATGGAGGATGGGAGTAGTGAATAAGATTGGAGGAGGGGTAACGTGGTTAGCTGTTGGTTACTATCATATTTTTGGCTTTGTTTCTGGTAGCAGTTCATGGAACTTTGTACAGTGTTAAATGTGACTGATTAGCTGACTCAATGATAAAATAAAAATGTATTGTCACGAAACAGTAATGAGTTTGCTCTGTGAACCAAGGATTAAGATTATTCCAAGTCAGTGTACCTGAGGGTTTGAGGGCCTTTCTTAAGAAAGAAAGAAAAGGAAGAAAATGTAGATGCTGTTAATTTTCCCTGAAATGGAGTTTCTGGGCATTTAGATTGGTATCGAACTTGAAACTGCATATAAACACACATTAGCTCACCATTCTGTTATTTTTGGTTTTCAGGTATCAGCTGATAGGTTCGATTAATTACCGTGAATGTGATGCAGATGGATGGACCAATGATATTCCTCTATGTGAAGGTAGATGTAAAATTCATTGATGAGTATATTAAGATACTTAAAATATCTAAGATGTAAAAAAGTCCTAGATTAAAATATCCTTAAAGTCTATAATTAAATATTTCTTACTCAAATTATTTTTGTGGCTTTTAGTATAAGACTGAGTGGATATCTAGCCTTTTTATTACTACATTATTTTGTGTTTGAGTAATCAGAAAAGATGCAGGAAATAAGAGAGAGCTCTGCCCTTTCTTACTGACCAATAAAGCCAACAATTTGAGTGAGAAAATGTAGATCCTGTTTCCAAATTTCCCATTAGAAATCTCAATCTCTAGTCATCATGGAAATAAAAGAGACCAATCAGGGTAGTCTTTCCCAGTTCCGTGGTCGGGAGTAAGTAAACAGGGAGAGATGGTGGGGAGGAAGACAGAAAGAGAGGGGCAGAAAAGGAGGCAGGGAAGGAGGGAGGGAGGGAAGGAGGGAGAGAAAGAAAGAAGAAACAAGGAGGAGGAAGTGATGGGGGAGTGGAGGAGAAATGTGATCACTCAAAAATCATGCTATCTAAAGAAGAGAATGGAAGATCTTTCATCTTTGGAAATGAGAGGAGGAGAATAATGTTCTGGGAACATCTACATTGGAATTACCTGAAGTGTTTGATAAAAACTGGAATTTTTGGTTATTAAAGATTTACTGAATCAATATCTCTGTGGTGATAGGGCAGGGAGAAAGCCATAGAATTTCCATTTTAACAAGCATCCTGGATCATCCTACTGTAAAATAAAAGTTTGAATACCATAACCTAAGGGATGTTGGATAATATTAAGTAAAACCAAAAGCAGGACTCAAATTACTTTGAACACTGATGTGGAATAGGAAAGAAATTAAAGACTATTTCTCTGTCGAAGTAAATATAATCAGGAAGTTTGCTTTTACACCTTGTGGGAATATAGTGTTATATTATTGTGAGACTTAAATGGAATTTTTGTATTGAGTTGTCCCAAGCGTTATATTTCTCAATTATTCAAGAAACGCTTGTTTGTTACTGCAAAAACAGAAACAGTCATTCAAAGTCGTAATTTTCTTTGTCCACTTCGTAGAAAAGAATCAGAGTTAAACTTACTATTGTTTCTCACTTAGCAGAATTTATCTCTGGCAAACAGGTATATCCAATGCTTCTTTAAAAAAAAAAAAAACATTTAAGTAATTTCCTCCAAGCTTAACTTGCTGATGATTTTACAGATAAAATGTATGTATATATGCATATTTTTCATGATAAAGTTTTCAAGTTCTATTAGAAAAAGTTATATTTCTCTTTTCAGTTGTTAAGTGTTTACCAGTGACGGAGCCAGAGAATGGGAGACTTATCAGCAGTGCATTGGAACTAGACCAGGAATACACTTTCGGACAAGTGGTACGGTTTGAGTGTAGTTCAGGCCTCATGCTTGATGGGCCTACAGAAATACATTGCTCAGCAGATGGCAATTGGAGTGGAGAAAAACCGAGATGTGTGGGTGAGAAACATTCACTGTTCATTTGATTATTTGAATGAGTTAGTTTTTCTCATGAAAATGTATGTTTCAAAACATTGTGCTTCCTAAAGAATCTGAATAATACTGATAGTCACTGCCATATAGTAGAGTTAAGATTTAAACCCTGGTTATCTGACACCAAAGTCTATGCTCATAACCATAATTAATTGGCATTGGCTTTTTTGGCTAAAATGAAATGCAAAGCATTTTTGCTATAAGTTTTAATATTGGCTTCCAGGATAGGTCTTTTTTTTTTTAATTTGAAAAGCCAAAGGTTCATTATTTATTTCCACGGACTCATCATGTTGACATTCTGATTTTGAATTGTGCTTATAGGAAGTGGCCCTGTTTTATATTTGCACTGTGAGTGTAGTATAAATATTGCTGAACTGAATTGAATCCAGTAAATAATTGTTGTCTCTTTTAAAAAGTTCTGTAGTAAACTATAAGTCAAGATTTCTTTCACTCTAATACCGCTGACCTATGCATCGTGAACAATCTGATGATTTTGTCTTGTAATGAAACATTACGGTCAATTTATTTAAAAGCACCATACTTTGTTTTACCAACACTTGTAGGTAGAAATTTCTGCCATATTTTTTAACATTATCTAAAATCTCCAAAATATTTATATTTTCTTAGTGTAGTCTATCCTACAATGAGATGCAGAGAAAAGCATTCCTCTTCTTAAGAACTCTTTCTAACATAACTAGTCAAGTCAATGATGATAAACATATTTATATTCAGTGTAGTAAATACTGTATACTCTAGAAATTCATGGATGATGTTTTCTTCTTACAACTAAATTTCTGTGGTTAGTGAATCATGGCTGGAATGGCTAATGCATAAGATAAGTCTTCAAGGGAGATTGAGAATTGATTAGATGAAGTTGAGGAGGGGAAAGCACGCCAGTCAGAGGAAGTTCATGAGAAAAAGGTGCACATGCAGTGAGGCTTCATGCAGCATCCAGCTCCCCTGTTCCCATTGTTCGAGGGGCCCTTGTGTAGGATGCAGGTGGGGGATAAGTCGGTGATGGATGAAGATCGGCTGGTACTAGGTTCTGAGGTGCTCCATATGGCATGCTGAAGAATTTGCCTTGTATCAAACTGACTTGAGAATCAATGAAAATTTTAAGTGGATCAGTGAAGTGACAAGAGAAAAGGTCGTTAAGTTATAAACAGGAAAACAGATTAGAAAGGTGAGGGACTAGGACCTGGGAAATTCATTGTTGTTGCTTTAATCCCAGGGGAAAATGTTGGAGAGATGATGATGTCAAAGATGATGGCCAGTCTTCTTTTGACAGAAAACATGGATGGACGGTGAAAACACAAATGCAGAAAATCAGTTGCTTTTCAGAGGTGCAATAACAAAGAGTTAAAGTAATTTCTTTGACAAAGTATTTTGTCTATAATTATTATCAACAACTAAAAAATACATAATTTTAACAGGTCACTCAGTGAAAATGCTTATCACAATCAGCCTGTATCTATATTTAGTTTTGTATAGATAGTTGACTAGTGTTACTGGCTACTATTTATTTCAAGAGGACTATTTATCCTCAAACCAAATAAAATAAGCAGCATAATTTTAATCAGAATTTTAATTTCCTTCAAAAATGAGTGCTAAGAAGAACAGATAAATTATTCATCAAGCATTCAAGTCAAAGCACAACATTTGTTTGGTTGCCTGATTTACCTAATGAAAACAAAATTTGTGTCTTTCTATAACTATCTTGGACATAGTCCTTTAATATATAATAAGCAACTTGGAATTTAATCCCTTCTATTTAGAAATTTCCTGCCAAGTACCAGAAATTTTAAATGGATATGCTATATCTCAGAAGACAACTTTTAAAGAAAAAGAACGATTTCAGTATAAATGTAACAGGGGTTTTGAATACAGTGAAAGAGGGGATGCAACATGCACTAAATTTGGATGGAGTCCAATCCCTTCATGTAGAGGTAATGTTATATTTCTTTTCTATATCTTTTGATTTTTTATCAGTTATTTTAATTTATATACTCCTTCTAGTTAAGAAGTTTATTTTTTTCTTATAATGGAGTATTAATGTTTATAGGAATCAACTATTGTAATGGCAATATGTCTTGAAAATTTTTTGTGTGCAAGGACCACTTTGAGATCAATTGGTATGAATCTCTCACTCTGAAGATGGGCATAAACAGGAGCAGAAAGTTTCAAAGCTCATTAAGTAGTTGGTCTGTGGTCAAAGAACAAGTCTAGAGCGGAGCCAGAACTGCAAGAGATTTCCCAATTCCCAGGTATATACACTTCTCAAACCATTAGATTGGTCTTCTGAAGCCCAGAATTTAACTTTAAGAAGTAAATTACATTAATATATGAGGAAATCCTCAACTGACAATGGGATTAAGTGGAAGAAAATGGATACGTCATTAACCACAGGCCCAATACGAACCAACAGTGACGATGGTGCTGAGAGAAACCATGAGCTCTTTAGGCTTCATAGTGGAAGGAGGTTCACAAAGAGTTCATCTCAACTGTGTTCTTTGCTCACCGAAAATTATCTCTGGAATATTGTGTTCTACTTAACCTAATTCATCTTTTAAAGGGATGATGTAAAACTCTCAGGACCTAGACGAGAGAATGTAGATAGTTGAGGAGTTTAAGAAATCATATCATGAGAAGAATAGCGAGAAGGTATATCTATAGCAAGGTAAGAACTGTGTTGAAATATTTGCAGATGTTTATGAAAAGGGATGAGTCAGGCTTTGATGAGGGCTGCTGCAGTGAGTGAAACAAGTGGCAGTGTACCATACACGAAATCAGAGGTCATGGGACCTGCTAGAAGGGTGACTTTACAGATTCTGCCATAGTGGGGGGAAGAAGGGCTGGCCTCTCAAGAGTCCTCTGAACTTTAAATCATAGGATTCATAATTCCATGTATAAACCTTGTTTCAGTGTTCCTCTTTTACAAAAACTAGAGTTAGTTTGGAGTTGGTTCTCTTCTTTATAAAAAAATTTCAATTGAATTCACAAGCAGCTCCTTGGAAAATATATCCTCCTGCACAATTGAGGGACCTCCACTTTCAGACACTGTTAAGAAAATATTTTAGAAAGGGGTTAAAAAACACAAGACAGTGATAACCCAAGTTAGATCCATGTTGGGCTGGTGGTGTGTGGAGTCTGCCTGTTTGTCTTCATGGCATCCCTTATTCCTAAGGCAAGAAAGCGGTGCACAAGTCCCCTGACATTAACCTCTGCAATATGTTTCACTTCCAGAAACTCTCTTAAATAGTTGATTAACTTCTCCAGCCAATATTCAAAATATAGCTTATAAAACACATTTATATCAGGCTGCTTGCTCTGTATTGAGGATAAACATTAGAATAAGCCATCATTCCAGGTTTCAATGAATTCAAAGACTTTGAGGATTCATTTTTACTTGGGCATAGGACTCAGGACAGCATTGCATCAAGGAAGTCATCTGATTATTACTTTTCTTGGTCACTTAGCTATCTACTTAAAACTCTTGCTTAACACATATTTGTTTTAACGATGGGAAATCTCTGTTGTTCTTATATATGTTACTATAATTCCTAGGCTTACTTCTCATGAAACTTGACTCATTTACACACACACACACACACACACACACACGCACACAACAAGATTCCATATTTCCTAAACATTTTCCTTCTAGAGCTTCATTTTCTCACTCACAAGTCATAACTTAAAAATTTAAGACTGTATGCTTTAGGGTCCTGCTTTCTTTAGGGAGAGAGATGCCAGAATTGGGATGCACTGGGATTGGGCACTTTCTTTCACAAGATAGTTTACTAAAGATCAATACAAATAAAGAGAAGTTCACCCCAAACTAGATAAGCATACACTGTCTCTTACAACATGCTTCATCCTATTGGAATGCGTTTTACATTAACTAGATGTAGCTCTTATTAAAAGCAACTCCAGTCTCTGTGCCTCAGCTAATACGTCACAAATACTCCTTATTTTCTTGGTGCAATGGAAGGATCTACCTGCTGATATATGATGAATTCCAAATCCATATATCTTATTTTCTCCAAATCTGTAAGAAACTTGGAACTAAATAATGAAAGAAAATTTGCATAAAGTAATCTAGGATAAAATACTTAGATTTTCTTCTGCCTGGTCTATGATTTGTATGTGTCAGGGGTTTTATTTGAGGGTGATTTGTCAAAATTCTGGTCTCTGAATCCCATAAGGGACAGTCTCTGACAATATGTTGTTTACAGAAATAATGAAAACTACCAGGACCTACTAACTAAAAGCCCCCTTTCATCCAAATCCATCCGTTTCCTGTACAGACCAAATTTTCTACTGATTCACAACATGAGTGTTAACCTTGAATTATCCTTATTTCAAATGCTTCTTGGTTGTTTCTAACACATTTGGGCTGTGTCAAAGACTTCTATTCTGAAGAGAGGCACCTACTCTGGCAATATTTAATAGCATCATTTATTTTCATGGAGATTATGAGATTAGAGAATTAAAATTTATCAAAGGATTCATATCCACTGCTTGAAAATAATCACCAGAGTTCTTCTACTCTTCATTAATTTAACAAAATCCTCCCAATATTATTTGGTTGGTCTCTTAGTGAAACTCATGTTTTCTAGAGCTTTTGACTATATCTGTAGCTTTTGACTTTAAACATTGGTATTAAGTTCAGTTATAATATGAAGTAAAAACTAATATATGTAAACTGGACTGCAGTCGGTATATCAAAACATCATAAATACAGCAGAATGAAGTGAGAGAAAAAACAAAATAACGGAACACATTTAAAGTCATTTGAAGTTCATGTCAATTAACGTCAAGCACTGAAGACATATTTTACTTAATATTCGTGTTTAGGTGGTCACATATAATTTCTATTTTTTCTCATATAATCATTGCTAATACAAGTATATTATCACGTTAGCAACAAAAATATATTATAGCTTATTCTGGCAGAATGGGGTATAAACTTAAGACCAGTTAGGAGACTATTGCAATATCTCTAGGAGCTGAAAATATGCAGTGTAAGTGTACTATGGAGAGAAGGCAATATGTAAGCAATAATTACAACTATCTAGAATATGGTGTTTGATTGAATATCAGAGTAATGGGGAGGAGAACATGGGGTAAGTGTCTAGGCTTCTGTCATGGGATTCTTGTGTCACATATTAAAGTGTTGACCACAGGAAGAAAAGCTCCTATGGAGAGAAGGATGATGATTTAGTTTGACGTATAATAAGTTGAATATGCCTTTGAATTATATACATGGACCTGTCCAGTGTGAAGTTGCAGTTGGACAGACGGATTTGGATCGCACTGAAGAAGTGATTAGCCTAACAGTGGTAGCTTTTTATCATGGAAGAGTCTTGAATCACACAGAGAATGTGAAGAGGAAAACAGCAGAACCAGGAAAATACCCCTGTAGAACGACTGTGAAGCCTAGATATCCATTCAGAAAATACCTGGAGGGTCTCCAGGGAAGATGTTTCTGAAATGGTGTTAAGAATCGGTATGAAGATCTAGAAGAGAATCATTCAGAAATAAAGAACAGGAAGTGCAGATGATAGGAATAAGCTTGATCTGTGTGAAGACAGGACAGAAGGCTATCGTGTTGGTAGGACAGAGAGTGGGCAGAAACGTGGTAGGAGATGAGACCTGGAAGCAGGCAGGTCCTGCAAATTAAGAAGAGCAGAGGAAGAGGAGCAACTAGCAGTAAAATAAGTAAGATAAAATAGTGCTGTTCAGACAGAGAAGGAGAACATAAGGACGTGAGGCATTGGAGAACTTCAAGGAGTCAGTGATCAACGGTGTCAAATATCACAGAAGGTTTATATCTATGCAGTTTAACAAATAATTAAGGAGCCCGTAATACACAGCAGCCACTGTGATATGTGGACTACAGAGAGTTTTGGATTTGGAAATTGGAGGACACTGGTGACGTTGTTAGAGCAATGCCGGCATAATTTAGATGTTATATGCCAGATAACAGTTGGTTGGAGAATAAATGGGAGGTGGAAAAGAGGTGACAGCAATTATAAGATGGTATTTTAAGGATCTGGGCTGTGAAGAGAAGGAGAAGTGCAGTGCATTAACCGAACTTGGGCCCAGGGTTGAGAGGAGTTTAAAATTGGAGAAGCTTGCATATCCACTTACGGGAAAGTGGTCGAAAATGAGAGAGAGTGAAGGAATAAATAACGGTTCATAATTCATGGAAAATGACAGACTTGAGAAGCTAGCTTGAATATGAGAAAAAAAGTGCAAGTCTTATCATCAAAGAATAAAGGAAAAGCTTAAGTCCAGAACAGATACAGCTAAAGTTGAAAGAATGCTGGAAAGAAATCCAGGGAACCCACAACTGGTAGTCTCAATTGTTTTCTGTGAATGCGAGGACTTCTTGTCTCTTAATGAAGGAGAAGTTGTGTTAGGTGGCTTGAGGAAAATGAGGAGACTATAAGTCACTTACTTTGGGAAATGGATTTGGAAATAAATTAGGGGCATATAAATGGATTTCAGGGAATTCTGAATGTCCATCACAGGTGTTTAGTCTAAAATACAGCATGGCACCAATACAAATCTAGTGCATTTCTACAATGGTTAAAAGACGTAGTATTTTGTTAGAAAAGGAATCTTGCAAATTGATCCATTGCTGAGATACAGCAAAGTTGATGGAAAGGACCAAGAAGGAGCTTTATGACTTAGGATAGACTAAGTCATGGGGTAGCACACTAGAGCCTACAGATCAAATCTAGTCTGTTCTTTTTTTCGAAACAATGTTTTATTGGAACACAACCATGCCCATTTGTCTATGTATTGCTTGTGGCTACTTTTGTGGTACAATGGCAGCTGTGGGGAAAAGATCATAAAAATGCACACGATGGCTTTTAAAACTTCCTCCGTGAAGGGAAACATATTACTTCCACATTCATTTCCCTGTCCTGTGAAAGTCATGTGGCCATGTCTACTTCAAAGGGGAAGGGATATGCAATCCTACCAACTTTCTGGAAGGAAGAGACTCAGAACATTTGTAAACAGTCCTTAAGAAAACTACAGAAGCCAAGGAAGTTGAAGGAAGTGGGAAGAGTAGTCAAAGTGATAGATCATGAATTCATTGCTGTGCATGGAATATCATGATGTATGTGATGGCTTTGGAGAAAGAGGATTCGAGTCCAGGAGGCACAAATACGTCAAATGAGAGATATAGTGGAGGGGAATGAGTGATATGGGGGAAGGGTACAAGGCCGTGCTCATTTTAATGCCATTCTGTGCTGCGGTAAAAACAAAAAAAATAACATCTACGCTCTTTATTTTCATGTACTTGATTATTTTAATGGGCAGTGGTCTCTACATTATCTACATATCTTTTTTCTTTTCAGAGGTAACTTGTGATCCACCTTATATTCCAAATGGTGTCTACTCACCTCGAAGGACTAAACACAGAACTGAAGATGAAATCAGATACGAGTGTACAAATGGCTTTTATCCCGCAACTCGAGGAAATACAGCAAGATGCACCAGTTCAGGCTGGGTACCTTCTCCAAGATGTAGCTGTAAGTTGCATTCTTATCTTGATCTACTTCTTAATTCTGAAATCACTTTCTTTTAAACACAGAAACCTAGGAATATAGTAAATCCAAACATTTGCCTTCTTGTTTATGTAAAGCAGAGGCATTAAAAGCATTCTTTGCTTTTCATATAGCCAATTCTAAGTCAGATCAGAAACACATCATTTTACATAGAGAACTATTTTTTGCCTTTCAACATTAGATATGTGTGTGTGTGTTTATGAATATATATTTCTCTAACGTAATTCTAACATCTGAACTAAAACATTGGGTAAGACTGGTGTCTTTTAACACCTAGCCTGTTAGTTATTTATTTCCATGTAACAAATTTCCCCAAAACTTTTGGCTTAAAACAACAAAACTGTCTCACCTCAGAATTTTTATGGGTCAGCAAGTTGGGATGGCTTAGCTGGCTAGTTCTGAGTCAGACTCCTGTGTTGCAGTCCAGATGTCGGCCTGGGCTGCAGTCACTGGAGGGCTTGGCTGGGCTGGAGGACCTGCTTCCAAGACAGCCCACCCACGTGGCTTTTGGTAGAAGCCTCAGTTCCGTATCACATGGGTGTCTCCCATAGGCTGCTTGAATGGCAGCTAACTTTCTCCAGAGCCAGTGATTGGAGAGAGAGAGAGAAGGAATCCTCCATCCCATTTATGACTTAGTCATATATTGTCACTTCAGCCATACCTACTCCTTAGAAGTGAGTCACTGAGTCCAGCACACTCAAGGGGAGAGGAATTAGGCTTCCCTCTTTGGAGGGAGCTGTGTTGAAGACATTGTGGAATTTTCTAAAACCATCACGGAACAAAATGCCACTCAATTCAACAGAGTGTTTTATTTCTGGGGATGTTTCCTCTGTGCTTTTCCAAGTGTTTTCTGTCTCTACAATTATAATCCTTTTCTTTATATATCACTGTTCATTGTAAAAGTGAACCCAGTTAGACTGGATATTCCATGAATGAAAAATGTGATGGATACAAATAACAGGTCAGTGGCCTCAATGTTAATTCTAGGCGTAAGTCCAAAATGAATTTTCAAAACATGAGACTCTGGGGCTGGCCCCGTGGCTGAGTGGGTAAGTTCGCGTGCTCTGCTGCAGGCGGCCCAGTGTTTCTTTGGTTCAAATCCTGGGTGCAGACATGGCACTGCTCATCAAACCATGCTGAGGCAGTGTCCCACATGCCACAACTAGAAGGACCCACAACACAACGAAGACTATACAACTATGTACCGGGGGGCTTTGGTGAGAAAAAGGAAAAAATAAAATCTTAAAAAAAAAAAATTAGATCCTTGAAGAGACAGCTATTATCAGTAAGAAACAGACATCAATATTTATCAGTTATAAGGAAAGTATTTATTTACTTAGTTATAATTGACACATAACATTATATTAGTTTCAGATTTAAAATGTAATGATTTGATGTTTGTATATATTGCTAAATGATCTCAACAAGAAGTCTAGTTAAAATCTTACCACACATATTTACACATTTTTCCCCTTATAATGACAACTTTTAAGATATACTCCCATAACAGCTTTCAAAAATACAGTGCAGATACAACTATAGTCACCATGCTGTGCATTACAGCTCCATGACTTAATTATTTTGTAACTTGAAGGTTTGTACCTCTTGACCACCTTCACCCATTTTGCCTACCTGCCCCCCAACTCCTGCCTCTAGCAACCACCAACTGGTTCTCTGTATCTATGAGTTCGCTTTTTTTAGATTCCACATGTAAGTGAGACCATCCAGTACCTATCTTTCTCTGCCGGCTTCATTTCACTTAGCATTTTGCCCTCTGGTTCCATCCATGCTGTCACAAAAGGCAAGATTTCCTTGTTTTTTATGGCTGAATAATATTCCATTGTCTATATACAGCACATTTTCCTTATTAATTCATCCGTCGATGGACACTTAGGTTGCTTCCCTGTCTTGGCTACTGTAAATAATGCTGCAATGAACATGGCATTACAGACTCTTGGAGATAGTGATTTCATTCCTTCAGGTAAATACCCAGAAGTTAAACTGCTGATCATATGGTAGTTCTATTTTAATGCTTCGAGGAGTCTCCATACCGTTTTCCATAGTGGCTACACCAGTTTACATTTCCACCAACAGTTCACAAGGGTTCCCTTTTCCCACACCCCCATCAACACTTATTATCTCTTTTGTTTGATGATAGCTGTTCTCACAAGTGTGAGGTGATGTCTCATTGTGGTTTAGATTTTAATTTCTCTGATGATGAATGGTGTTGAGCATCTTTTCATGTACATGTTGGCCAGCTGTATGGCTTCTTTGAGAAAATCTTCAGATCCTCTGGCCAATTTTTAATTAGATTTATTTTACTATTGAATTGTATGAGTTCTTTATGTATTTTGGGTATTAATCCCTTATTAGATTTATAATTTGCAAATATTTTCTCCCATTTGGTAGGGAGAATCTCAGTTGTTGATGTTTTCCTTTGATGTACAGAAGATTTTTAGTCTAATATAGTCCCACTCATTTATTTTCAGTTTTTTCTTGCCTTTGCTTTGGATGTCAAATCAAAAAAATCATCTCCACGACTGATGTAAAGGACCTTACCCTCTCTGTTTTCTTCTTGGAGTTTTATGGTTTCAGGTCGTAGTTCAAATCTTTAATCCATTTTGAGGTAGTTTTGTTTTGTTCAGATTCTTTCTTTTGCATATGGCTGTCCAGTTTTCCCAAAGTCACTTATTGAAGAGAGTGTCTTTTCCCTACTATATATTCTTGGCTCCTTTGTTATTAGTTAATTGACCCTGTATGCATGAGTTTATTTCTGGGCTGTCTATTCTTTTTCACTGATCTATGTGTCTGATTTTATGCCACTATTATACTGTTTTGAGGACTATATCTTTGAAATATAATTTGAAATTAGGAAGCAAGAATCCTCCAGCTTTGTTCTTCTTTCATAGGATTGCTTCAACTTTTTGGAGTCTTTTGTGGATCTAAACAGACTTTAGGATTGTATGCTCTATTTCTGTGAAAAATGCCATTGTAATTTTGAAAGGGCTTGCTGTGAATCTGTAGAGGGCTTTAGGTAGTATGGAAATTTTAACATCATTAATTCTTCCAATCCATGAGCATGGACTATCTTTCTCTGTGTTTTCTTCAATTTCTTTCATCATTGTCTTATAGTTTTCAATATATAGGTCTTTCATCTCATTAGATAGAGTTATTCATAGGTATTTTAGTCTTTTGATGCAACTGGAAATTAGATTGTTTTCTTAATTTCTCTTTCTGATAATTCATTATTAATGTATAGAAATGCAACCTATTTCTATATATTGATTTCTTATCCTATGAATCTACCAAATTCGTTTAATAGTTCAAACATATTTTTGGTGGATTCTTTAGGTTTTTCTGCAATATAATACCACGTCATCTGAAAATAATGACAGTTTTGCTTCTTCCTCTCCAATCCGGATACTTTTGTTGCTTTTTCTCACCTAATTGCTGTAGCTAGAACTTCCAATACCAAGTTAAATAAAAATGTCAAGAGTGGCTATTCTTGTCTTCTTCTTGATCTTAGAGGAGGCAGCTTTTCACCTGTGTGATGTTGGCTCTGGGCTTAGCGTATATGGCCTTTATTATGTTGATGTTCATTCCCTCTATACCCACTGTGTTGAGAGTAAAGTAAATGCTGAATTTTGCCAAATCCTTTTTCTCTACCTATGAAGGTAATCATATAATTTTGATCCTTCATTTTGTTAATATAGTATATGGCAGAGATTGATTTGGGAATATTGAACTATCCTTGCATCCCTGGAATAAATCCCACTTGATCATGGTGTATGATCCTTCTAATGTATTGTTGAATTTGGTTTGCTAACATTTTGTTGAGGATTTGATGTCTATTTCATCAGGAATATTGGCCAGCAATTTTCTTTTCTTGTGGTGTCCTTGTTTGGTTTTGGAATCAGTGGGAGACCATGAGTTTGGAAGTGTTCCCTCCTCTTCCACTTTTTTGAAGAGCTGGCATTAATTCTTCCTTAACGTTTGGTAGAATTCACCAGTGAAGTCCTGTTGTCCTGGACTCTTGTTTTGGGGAAGTTTTTGATTACTAATTCAATCTCCTTATTATTGATCAATCTGTTCATATTTTTTGTTTCTTCATGATTCAGTCTTGGTTGGTTGTGTGTTTCTAGAAATTTATCTGCTTCTTTTACGTTGTCAAGTTTGGTGGTATAATTGTTCATTGTTGTCTCTTATGATCCTGCGTATTTCTGAGGTATTAGTGAGGATATCTCCTCTTTCATTTCTGATTTTATTTATTTGAGTCCTCTTTCTTTTTATTTAAGTATTTATTCTTTTGCACGCAATGATTTGTCCTGAGCTACCATCTGTTGACAATCTTTTTCCTTTTTTCTTCACTTTTTACTCCTCCAAATCCTAGTATATTTGTATGTAGTGAAGTTCCTTTGGTTCTTCTATGTGGGCTGTCACTACAGTGTGGCTACTGACACCTGAGTGGTGGCATAGTTCCACACCTGGAAACTGAACCTGGGCTGCTGAAGCAGAGCATGTTGAACTTTCATTGCTAGGCCATCAGGCCTGCTCGAGGCCTTTATCTTTTTATTTTGGTGAGTCCATTAACAGTTTGTCAATTTTGTTCATCTTTGCAAAATTCCAGCTCTTAGTTTTCTTGATCTCTTCTATTGCCTTTTTGTCTCTATTTCATTTATTTCCACTCATATTTTTGTTATCTCCCTCCTTCTGCGAACTTTGGGCTTTGTGTGTTCTTCTTTTTATAGTTCCTACAGATACAAAGTTAGTTTGTTTATTTCATATTTTTTGTTGTCAATGTAGGCATTTATGGCTCAGATTTCCCTCATAGAACTGCTCTGGCTGCATCCCATAACTTTGGTGTGTTGTGTTTCTATTTTCTTTTGTCTGAAGTTATTTTTTGATTTCTCTTTTGAGTTTTTCTTTGACCCATTGGTTATTTGGTAGCATGTTGTTTAATGTCCATATTTGTGGATTTTCCAGTTTTCTTCTTGTCATTGATGTCTAGTTTTATACCATTGTGGTTGGAAAAGATACTTGATGATTTTAGTTTTCTTAAATATATTGACTTGTTTTGTACTCAAGTTGTTTTGTGCTTTATCCTGAAGACTGTTCCATGTACAGTTGAGAAGAATGTGTGTTCTGTTGCCTTTGGATGGAATGCTCTCTGCATATCTGTTAAGTCCGTCTGGTCTAATCTGTCATTTAATGTTGATGTTTTCTTATTGATTTTCAGTCTGTAGCATCTATCCATTGATGAAAGTGGAGTATTAAAGTCCCCTACTATTATTGTATTGCTGTCTGTTTCTCCCTCTAGGTCTGTTAATATTTGCTTTATATATTTAAATGCTCCTATGTTGGATACATAGATATTTTCAAATATTATATCTTTTTGTGTATTGACCCTTTCATCGTTATGTAATGTCCTTTTTGTCTCTTATTACAGTCTTTGCTTTAAAGTCTACTTTGTCTGATAGAAGTATAGCTACCCAGTCTTTCTTTTGGTTTCCATTTGGAGGGAACACCTTTTTCTGTCCCTTCACTTTCAGTCTGTGTGTGTCCTTACGTGTAAATTGAGTTTCCTATAGGCTGAGTGTAGATGGATCTTGTTCTTTTAATCTATTTAGACACTCTGTGTCTTTTGATTGGAGAATTTAGTCCATTTACGTTTAAAGTAATTATTGATAAGTATGCACTTACTGCCATTTGACGTAGTGTTGTTTTCTTGCTGTTTTGTAATTCCTCGGTTGTTTGTATCTTCTTTTGTTCTCTTCCTTTGTGATTCAATGACTTTCTGTTGTAGTATGCTTAGATTCCTTTCTTTTTACTTTTATTTAGCTAACATAGGTTTTCCTTTGTGGTTACCATGTGTCTTATATAAAATATCTTACATTTATAACAGTGTATTTTAACTTGATAACAACTTAAATTTGATTTCCTTCTAAAGTCCTACATTTTTACCCATTTGTGATGTCACAATTTAAGTCTTATCTTGTATATCTCAACAAATTATTGCAGTTATACTTTTACTACTTTCGTCTCTTAATCTTTGTACTAACTTTTTAAGTGATCAACCCAACACCTTTAGAACATTAGATTATTCTGAATTAGCTTATATTTACCTTTACTAGTGAAATTTATTCTTTCATATTCTTTCCTGTTACTGAGTAGCACTGTTTCATGGCAGCTTAAAGAAGTCCCTTTAACATTTCTTATAAATGACATCTAGTGGTGATGAACTCCTCTAGCTTTTGTTTGTCTGGACAATTCTTTAGCCTTCCTTCAATTCTGATGGACAACTTTGCTAAGTAGAGTATTGTTGTTGGCAGCTTTTTTTCTTTCAGTGGTTTGAATATATTGTGCTACTCCCTTTGGGCATGCAAAGTTTGTGCTGAAAAGTCTGCTTATAGTCTAATGGAGGTTCCCTTGTACAACAAGTCTTTTTTCTCTTGTGACTTTTACAGTTCTCTTCTTGTCTTTGACATTTGGCCTTTTAAGTATAAGGTGTGTTGGTTTGGTTCTCTTTGGGTTCAACTTATTTCGAACTCTCTCTGCTTTCTGAAACTGGATACTGTTTCCTTCTCCAGGGTAGGGAAGTTTTCAACCATTATTCCTGTGGAATTTTCTGCCCCTTTCTCCTTCTCTTTTCCTCCTGGGACTCTTATTATGTGAACGTTGGTCTGCTTTTTGTTTCCCATAAGTCCCATCTGCTATTTTCACTCTTTTTGATTCTTCTCTCCTTTTTTTTTTTTTTGCTGTTCTAAGTGGGTGAATTCCATTACCCTGTCTTTGACTTCACTGCTCCTTTCTTCTGCTTTATCTACTCTGATATTAAACCACTTTATTGTATTTTTCCGTTTAGTTATTGTATTTCTCAGCTCTGTGACTTTTATTTGGTACTTTCTTATCTTTAGTACCTCTTTGTGGAAATTCTTACTGTGCTACCTCATGTATGAGATGAACCTTATTGCTCAACCATGTCTTAGCTCTTGGTTGTCTCTGAAGTCTTTGTGATTTACTTTTAGTGGCTCTCAGTAATTGACGGTGTGGCAAGCCCTGTCATTATCTCAAAAGGGAGAATCTCAGTCAGCACCTAGATTCAGGCTGATTGGAAGCCAAGTCCATAGACAGCAGCTTTTTCTTCTTTTTTTTTTTTTTGTGAGGAAGATTCGTCCTGAGCTAACATCTATTGCCAATCTTCCTCTTTTTAGTGTGAGTAAGATTTGCCCTAAGCTAACATCTGTGCGAGTCTGCCTCTATTTTGAACACGGGTCACTGCCTCAGCATGAGTGATGAATGGTGTAGGTCCACTCCCAGGATCCAAATGCATGAACGCATGCTACCAGAGCAGAGCATGCTAACTTACCCACTATGCCACAGGGCCAGCCTCATCAGGCAGCAGCTTTCAAAGTATACAAATATACCTCTTTCAGGGAAAGACAGGGATGTGGGCATTTCTGTCTGCTCCTTCTGAGCTGAGCTGTGAGGTGGTAGACAGTTAAGGATTATTTCTTTCTTTACTACTCTCCTTTTGAACTCATAGGCACAAGCCCCGCTGGCCACTAGATCCAGGCAAACAAGGGGTGGTCCCTGGGAAGTGGCCACAAAAACTGGGGCAGCAGATGTAAAATCCAGGACATCAACTTCCTTCCAGAAGGTACCAGCACTCTGAGCTTGGCAGGCGGAGAACATGAAGACATGACCTCCCCTCCAAGGTCTCTTGAGAGAGGATTGCCATATGCCTTTTGTTGTGTGTTTAATTACAAGCCTGCCCATCAGGCTTGAACTATAAAGATAGACTATTAGGCCTCTTTCACAGTAAGAGTGGACTCCTCATTCTCTTGCTTCCACTGTGCCCTGGAGGTGGTACCCAGTTAAAAATGCTTTCTTTCTTTGTTACAGTCCTGTGGGACCCTGAGCATAAGCCCCACTGGCCACCAGAGCCCAGTGATCTAGAGGAGTTCCCTGGGCTTCGGCCATAGAAATTGGGGCACCAGATGAGGGTCTAGACACTGGTGAGTTGGAGTAAGGCAGAGGGAAAGCACACAGGTGTCCACCAGATTCGGTTTCTGGAGAACAGTGAGTAGGCTGCTAGATGTGTGCCAAACCAGATTCTGCCCCTCAGACCAAAGCTCCAGGACAAGCCAATAAGCCTCTTTCACTGAAAGACTGAGGTTGTATTTCAGTCTGCTTCTGCACTGTGCCACGTGTGTAGTAGAGGACCACAAATTGTCTCTCCATTTGCTGTGGTCCCATGGGACCCATGACCACAACCCCTACTGACCACTAAAGCTAGGTGATCAAGGAACATCCCCTGGGTGGTAGCCAATAAATCTGGTGCACCAGACATAAAAGCTGGGGATCAGTCACGTGTACCAGCTCCCATCTGGGAGTTACAGGTACTCTGGAGAATGGCAGAGGAAGACAGCATGTACCTCCCAGGGTGTTGGAAGAGGATTAAGTCAGTGCTTCCGTGTGTGTTTAATTAGAAACTTACCCCTCAGGCCACAGAAGTGAAGATGAATCTAGTAGGTCTCTCACAGGAAGATGGGTGTCTCAGTCTGTGCCTCTCTGCTGTGCTCTGGGATGGTAGCCTGTTAAAACCTCTCTCTCCCTTTGTACAGTCCCGTAAAGATGGAACCTACAAGCATAAGCCCAGCTGGCCACCAGAGCCAGGCAACTGCAAGCTGTTACTGGGTGCCAGCCACAAAAATCAGGGCATCACAGAAGGGTATAAGATCCTTTCCAGGAGATTCCAGAGACCTCAAGTGAGGAAGAGGAAGAAAACAAAGACTGGATCCACAGGGCTCCATCTTTGGAGAGTCATTCAGGAGGCCTCTAGATGTGAATGAAATTAAATGCCTGCCCCTCAAGCCAATGCTTTATGACAGGCAAATAAGCCTCTTCCACAGAAGATCTGGAAACTTCTTGGTTGGTTTCCTCTGCACTGGGTCCCTGGTCAGTGAGTCCACACATGTGGGCCCCTTTAAAATGATTTCTCAGTTCACTATTGCTTTGCGGATCTCTTGGGCACAAGCCCTGTTGACTTTCAAAGCTGGGTGGTTTGGGGGCTTGTCTCTCAGGTGAAGATCTTAAAGTTTGGGTGCTAGATGTGGGGTTCAAACCCTTCACTCTTCAGGGAAAAGCTTGGGGTTTGCATTGCCTCCTGATTATGAGTCACTGTGCAAGGCGTGAGGTTTATGATGAGATATGTCCACACTCTCCTATTCACTTCACTGTGGGTTTTTCTGCTTTTGCCAGAGGTGTAGAAGTCACACAGCTAGCTTTTGCTTTTTTTCCAGAAGAAATTGTTTTCTATGTAGCTGTAAATTTGATATGTCTGTGGGTATAAGTCTATTCAGAATCCTTCTACATTGCCATCTTGAACCACTTACGTAAGGGAAACGTTTAATCATGTTTATGGTTGGTTTATAAAAATGACAGATCAACCCAACTGTATCTGGATCTCTATAAGTTTATTCCACAGGGGACTTTCTGAAGTTCTTGTGGACAAGATGGGCAATTGATGGGTTAGATGGTTTTTGAGATAGCTTGTAATTTCATTAAATAAGCTTATCTGATTCTCAGATGCAAGACTTTGTTCTTAGGCCTACTGCATTACTCATCTGTGTCATCAAACAGTATTATGATTTAGAGGAAATATAGACAAATTCACAAGAGCAATGATACAGGGCATGATGTTCCGAATCTTATTAGCTCAGATTCATCCTTCAATAAGAATTCTATACTCTAGGTTGAATCTAATAACATGGCATTTAGCCATGATAACTATAAGATCCTGAGCATTGGTCAAAGGAATTAGCTGCAGGAATATGGACAGATTGAAACATTTTTAAAAATCATTGAATATTTTCATCAATTTTGAGGTCGGTTTGAGTCAAATCTGTGATGGAACCACCATAAATGCTAATGAGACCACAACCTGCTTTGGTAGAAGTGTGAGAGGTAGAATGAGACTGTTCTAAGTCCTGCCAATGTCAGTGCTGATCAGACCATATGTGAAATATTAGACTTGCTTGAGGAATGATCTTGTTAGCTGGTAAGGATAGATTTACGTGTGCCCACATGAAAGAGCAAAATAGCAAAAATGTTCAGTCCTGTGACAATGATAACACATACTTTTAATCAATCCCCTTTGTGTTCCTTTTGAAAAGAAATCTCACTAGACTATTTATTTATTTCATATCCTTTGAAACACCATAATGAGGGGGATACCATGCTTGTTCTGAAATTAGACAACCAGGGTTCAATTTTCTCCTCTATAATTTAATGGAACAATGAATTAATTTCGTTAAGAATCAGTTTTGCTAATCCAGAGACTCGAGCTTGCTCAATGTAGAGTTATTGTTAAATGACACACATCGTAACATATCATGAAGAAATTCATCCAAAGGTGAAGACAAAATACCCTAAACCTCCAAAAATTTTTGGGAAAAAACCTAGAATGTTTTTTAAAATGAATGAGACTAAATGAGCATTTTAATCTCAATATTGGACGCTTCAAAAAGTGGAGAAAACATCTATCAATGATAAGAGCTGTAGACTTCAGGCCAAGAATGTATACCTAGAGAAGGTATAATATACAAATCTTTGTTAAAGAAAGACGTGAGTATATGCAAAGATCCAAAGTTTATAGTCCACATAATGAGTCTGTAGAAACAATTTGAAAAATTTCTCTAATAAAACAAAAAAGGAAGTTGATCACTATATGAACATGTGCTTAAACATACATGTTAAAAGTACTTACCATATTAGATTAAATCAACAAATTTTAATTATATTATATCTCATTTAAAATATTTATGACATATTTACAGACATCTCATTCTCCAATAAAATTAGAAATAAACAATCAAATGTATACTATAATCTTAAGTATTTAGGTATTAAGAAATATTCCTACTTCATTTCTCTAGTTAAAGAAAGAAAGGAAAAGTTTCCTCAATGACTGATTGGAGGCATGAATAAGAATGTTATTTTTATGTATGATGTGATCAATGGAAAATTTTTGTTCTTCTCTCTCCTTCTCACATTGTTTCCAATAAGTAGAAAACAAACTAATGAATGTTAATCCAAAAAACCCCACTAAACCAAAACTCTTTACTCTCTTCCTACATTGAGTTGGTCTGAGAAAAAAAGACAGGGCTCTGCTTTCTGATGAGAATGGGAAAAAAAGGAAAAGAAGACAGATGAGCTAAGTGATAAAATCAGTACTTCCATCTCTCAACCAAGATGCTCATTTAATCAACCAGGGCTAGGATGCATGTACTCAAGGAGAATTCGTTAAATAAGTCTGTACAGTTTTCTTCCTGGAGAGTCTTAATATAAGTTCATATATCATATGACACACAAGCCATAATTTTATCTTCTTTACCAAAGAATTCCCTATGTACCTCAGTCATCTGAATTTTATAACTTTTCTCGTCCTAGAAACACTAGTGCAATGAGTGTAATTATGCTAGTAAGAGAATATAATTCATCGAATAAATAATTCATCTCTAGTTTGATTTTTTATTAAGATAAAACATTATTTATACTAATTTTGTTATGTTTTTATATTGCAAGTGAAGCCTTGTGATTTTCCAGAAATAAAACATGGATATCTATATGCTGAAGATTATTATAAACCATACTTTCCAGTGCCTATTGGAAAATATTATTACTATTACTGTAATCAAAATTTTGTGACTCCTTCAAAATATCGCGGGGGTTATATTTATTGCAGAGCAGAAGGATGGTCACCAGCAGTACCATGCCTCAGTAAGTAAACCTCTTTATAATTGTATGTGTAGAGGTATTTCAAAGAGTGGAGAGAGAAAAACACATAGGGGAATAGAACTAAGTTTTACATGAAAAAAATAAGGCCAAAGATGAATTCTACGGCCAAAATGACCAGTATAGATCTTTCCTTTCAGGAGAAGATTTTCATGAAAACCACATGAGAGATAAAGATAGAGACTTCACAGGAATATCTATATCTTTTATACATATTTTAATCATAAAACTGAAAGTAAATAATGTTGACTATTAATTTTTCATTTTAAAATTGGTAATAACGTTAGTTTTTCTTAAGTTCTATATTATTTTTGGATGCTTATTCATTTCAATTTAAATATTGTAAATAAAGTTGGTAATTTGCTATTTTTGCCAAATTTATGGGTTCTTAAAATTTTTATTTATGATCCTTAGGACAATGTACTTCCACTCACTTGGAAAATGGAAAGTTTCCACATTGGGGAAGAACATATTTACAGGGTGAATCTGTAAAAGTGGAATGCTATTCTGGCTATAGTCTTCCAGATCAGCAGAGCTTAATGACATGTACAGAGAATGGCTGGTCCCCTCCTCCCAGATGCATCCGTGTCAGTAAGTAAACTGATCTGTGATCCCAATATGTTTATGATTTGCTAAGACTCATCTATATTAACTGTGACAAAATGTTTATCTCGACTTCTTCTTTTGCCAATGGGCCTATTTGATTTTCTTTTTTTCAAGTGTGTATGAATGGATATAAAAATTTCCTGATACATATGTAGCAAAATAAATGAGCCTACTGATAGACATTAGTCAAGAAAACAGTCAAAGAAATGCATAAAAGAAACCTGTAATATAGGGTGATTTCAACGAGATGGGAGAGAAAGAGTTTCTATTTTTTTCCCCACAAAGAACACCAACTTTGACAATGACCTATGGCCAAGAGTGTCTTTTTGAGAGTTAGAGAACTTAGCAGAGACGTTTCAGCACACAACTGGACCCAAACTATCCAAGACTGGACGTATTGAAGAGGATGAGAAGAATAATTTCACTTAGCTGATTAACCAATCCCCTAAAGTGGCACAGCTCAGTGCCAAGAGAGATCCACTCTGCCCATGATATTTCACTTAGGGAAAGAAAGAGCATGTGAGTGAGTGTTTGGCTTCCTCAGGTGTGCGTACCACTGACAAAAGGACTCATTTCTTACCCACTACATCCATAATTCTGAGGTGATCTGTATGACTGAGGGTTTTGAGAAAAACTAGGAGCACAGGAGCCAGAGCTCAGAATCCCTCAAGGGACACAGATCCTACTAACCACTTTGCAGCCTCCATTGGGAAGCCCACTCAATAACCACAGGGAAGCCCTTGCTTGCAGATCCTGCTCACTCATGGGCACCCCTAAAACATCACTCCTCTCACCCACACGCTCCACTCCCCTTCCCATGGTCGGCTCCCTCTGTACTCCTCCAAAAGTAGTGAATGGGAGCCTTTGCAAGTGGGTAGTGTGCAAACTCAGAAAGCAAATCTGACTCCACAGGAATGTAAGGGAGCCCAAATTGATCATTTGGCACTGCCCCAGGGAAATAAAACAGGAAGCTGTCAGGACCTAGACTGTCTTGGCAGGCTTGAGAGAATGCATATACTGTAAGAATTCCCTCCCAGAGGTCATAAGACAGGTAGAGCAGGTGTATAGATAGAAAAGTTCTGGAGAAACCTCAGAATCCCTAGCTGGGGTGAAAGAAGTTAGTTCTTTACCAAACTCACTCAGTACAGACTAGAGCAACTGACTGTTCCTTCAAATGCATAAACTGCAATGCAACACGTCAAGAACTAGGAAAAATCAAGGAAACATGATGCCACAAAAGGAACACAATAATTTTCCAGTAGCTGACACCAAATAATGAAAACATATGGTTTGCCTAATAAAGAATTCAAAAAACTTGGTTATGGAAGCTCAATGAGCTACAAGAAAGCCCAATTCAAGGAAATCAGGAAAACAATGAGACACAAACCATGAAAAGAAACCAACAGAAATTCTGGAACTGAAAAATACAATGAATGTAATGAAAAATACAATCAGAGCATCAACAACAGATTTTACCAAACAGGAGAAAGTCTATGTAAAGTAGAAGACAGGTTATTTGAAAGGTTCCAGTCAGAGGAGAACAAAAGAAAAAGAACTATAGAGTGAAGAGTGCTTACATGAATTATGGGAGTTTATCAAGGGAAACATTTTAGGCATTGAGAAGGTACGAGAGTGAGAAGAGTTGGAGAAAGGGGCAGGAAGTTTATTTAAAGAAATAATGGCTGAGGCCTTACCAAATCTGAGAGAAGATATGGACAATCAAAATCAAGAAACTTACAAATCCCTAAACAGATTTAACCCAAAAGCATCTTTTACAAAACTTACTAATAAAAATGGCACAACCAAACACAGAATTTTGAAATCAGCAAGAGAAAAAAAATCCCTCACATACAAGGGAACCCACATAACGATATCAGGAGATTCATCAACAGAAACCTTGACACCAGAAGAGAGTAGGATGATATATTCAAAGTGATGAAATAAAAAAAAAAAAACCCTGCCAACCAAGAGTAGTTTACCCAGAAAAGCTGTCTTATATAAATGAAGGAGACAGAAAGACATTACCAGACAATTCAATGCTGAGGAAATTCCTCAACACTAGACCTGCCTTAAAAGAAATGCTAAAAGGAGTTCTTCAAGTTGAAATGAAAGGACATTATTTACTAACATAAAAACGTTTAAAGATAAATCAGATACTGGTAAAGGTAAACAGATAGTCAAACTTAGAATACTTAAATACTCTAGTATGGTGGTGTACAAGCCATTTATTTCCAATAGAATGATCAAAGGACAGAAGTTCTAGAAATAATTATAGCTACAATAATTTGTTAATGGATACTCCATATAAACATATGTAAATTGTGACAAAATACGTGGAGAGGAGTAAGAGGGTAGAGTTCGTGCGTGCAAACAAAGTGACTTTGTCATCAGCTTAAACTTATCTGTGATATGTATGTTAGTTTCATGTAAACCACAAAGCAAAACCTATAGTAGATTCAGAAAAGATAACGAGGAAGAAATCAAGGTGTAGCACTATGGAAAGTCATTAATTCACAAAGGAAGGCAGCAAGAGAAAGGGAAAGGAGCATTGGAACTACAAAGAAGCTAGAAAACAATTAATTGGATGGCATTAGTAAGTCCTTACCTATTAATGATTATTGTGAATGTAAGTGAATTAAATTATCCAATCAAAAGACATAGAGGGATGAATGGATAAAAAAATAAAAGACTCAACTATGCGCCACCTACAAGCCTCACTTCAGCTCTGAGGACACAGATGTGCTGAAAGTAAAGGGACGGGATAAGACACTCCGTGCAAACAGAAACCAGAAGAGCCCGGGGGGAGCTAAACTTACATCAGACAAATAGACTTGAAGTCAAATAGTAACAAGACACAGAGAAGCCATTATACAATGATGGAGGGGCCAAATCCTCAAAAAAATTGTAAACGTAGATGCATCCATCTTTGGAGCACATAAAAATATTAAGCAAATACTGACATATCTGAGGGCAGAAATAGACAGCCATACAATAATAGGAGGAGAATTCAATACCTCACTTTCAACAATGAGTAGCTCATCCACAGAGAAATTCAACAGGAAAATGTTGAACTTGAAATATACCTTTGACCAAATGGACCTAAAAGACACATACAGAACTTTCCATCCAACAGCAGGTGAGTATATATTTTCTGAAGCTCACACAGTACATTCTCCAGGATAGATAAAACGTAAGATCACAAAACAAGTCTTAAAACTTTTAAGAAGATTAAACTAATGCTGACTATCTTTTCTGACTATGGTTTTATGAAATTAAACATCAACAACAGAAGGAAAACGAAAATTCACAAATATGTGGAAATGAAACAACTCACTCCTGATAAAACAATGGGCCAAAGAAGACATCAAAAAGGGACATCAGAATACATCTTAAATCAAACCAGAAACCACAATATACTAGAGAGCTGCAAAAGTAGTTCTATGAGAGGTGTTTTTAGTGATAGATGCCAGAAAGAGAAGAGAATGACCTCCAATAAATAATCTAACTTTAAGCCTCAAAAACTACAAAATGAACAGTTAAGCCTAAAGTTAGGAAAATAAAAAAATAACCAAAATTAGAGCAGAAATATACGTAATAGAGGCCAGAAGAAATATTAAAAATCAACAAAACTAAGACTTAATTTTTTTGAAAAAGATAAGCAAAATTGATGAATCTCAGACTGAGAAAAAAGAGAGGCGATCAAATAAATAAAATTGGAAATGAAAGAAAAGACGTTACAACAGATGCCACAGAATTAGAAAAGACCCCAAGAGACAATTCTAAATAATTATACACCAGCAAATTGGCTAACCTAGAAGAAATGGATAAACTCATAAAAACATACAACTTATCAAGACTGGATCCTAAAGAAATAGAAAATCTGAAGAGACCAATGACAAGGAATGTAAGATTGGAACAGTAATCAAAAACATTCCTACAAAGAAAAGCCCAGGACTGGAAAAGCCCAGGACTAGAAGTTTTCACTGAATTCTACCAAACATTTAAAGAAGAATTAATGCCAGTCCTTCTCAAACCATTCTAAGTAATTGAAGAGCTGGGAGCACTTCCAAAGTCATTTTACAAGATCAGCCTTACCTTGATAGCAGAGCCAAACAAGAATACTACTAAAAAGAAAATTTTATGCCAATACCACTGACAAACATACATGCAAAAGTGATCAACAAAATATTAGCAAATTGAATTCAAGAGCACATTAAGAGAATCATATACCGTGATGAAGTTGGATTTATCCATGGGATTCAAGGCTGGTTCAACAGATGCAAATCAGTTAACTTGGCACACCACATTAAGGATATGAAGGGTGAAAAACATATATCCTCAATAGATGCAGAAAAGGCATTTGAGAAAATTCAACGCCCTGTATGATAAGGAAAAAACCCTTACTCTCAACAAATTATGTATTGAAAGAATGTACCTCAACATAATAAATATCATGCATGAGAAGGCCACAACTAACATCTTACTCAATAGTGAAAAGCTGAAAGCTTTTCCTCAATGAGAAAGGAAAAGAGAAGGATGCCCACTCTCATCATTTTCCTTCGGCATAGTAGTGGGGTCGCAACCAAATGAATTAGGCAACAAAAGGAAATAAAAGTCACTCCAAATAGGAAAGAAAGAAGTAAAGTGGTGTCTGTTTGCAGCTGACATGATCTTATGCTTAGAAAACCCTAAGGACTGCACCAAAAAACTGTTAGAATTAATAAAAGAATTCATTAAAGCTGCAGGAGACAAAAATCAACATATGAACATAACTCGCAACTAACACTAAACTATCAGAAAGAGAAATTAAGAGAACAATCATTTACAATCACATCAAAAAGAAGAAAATATCTAGGAATAAATTTAATCAAGGAGGTAAAAGACTTGTAGCCTGAAATCTATAAGACAGATGAAATCAATTGAAGAAGACACAAATAAATGGAATGATATCCCATGTTCATAGAGTGAAAGAATTAATATTGTTAAAATGTCCATACTACCCAAAGTCACCTACAGAGATAATGCAAACTTTATCAAAATCCCACTGGCATTTTCACAGAAAGATAAAATATAGTCCTAAAATTCTTGTGGAACCACAAATGGCCAAAGCAATCTTCAGAGAGAAGAACAAAGTGTCCTGAAGAACACCACACGTCCTGATTTCATACTATATTACAAAGCAATAATAGTGAAAACTATAGGGTCCTGGCATTAAAATAGACACAGAGATCAAGAGCAGAGTCAGGAGGCGAGAAATAAGCCCATGCATATATACACAACTAATATTCAACAAGGGTGCAAAGAATACACAATGGGAACACAGTGTCTTCAGTAAAAGGTGTTGGAAACCCGGATATCCACAAGCAAAGGAATGAAATGAGACCCCCTATATTAAATCACTGACAGAAATTAACTCTAAATCTATTAAAGAGTTAAATATAAGACGTGAAACTATAAAATTCCTAGAAAAAAACATAGACAAATATCTTCTTGACATCGGTCTGGGCAATGATTCTTTTTATATGACACCAAAAGCACAGGAAACAAAAGTTGAAATAAATAAATAGGACTACATCAAACTAAAATGCTTCTCTTCAGCAAATTAGAATGAAAAGGCAACCTATGGAATGGGAGAAAATATTTGCAAACCATATATCTAATAGGAGTTTAATAAAAAATATGATAATGAACTTAGAGAACTCAATGCCTAAATAAAGAATCCAATTAATAAATGGGCAAAGGATCTGATTGACATTTTCTGAAAAATACATGCAAATAGCAAACCAGTACGTGAAAAGGTACTCAAAATCACTAATCCTAAGGTACATGCAAATCAAAACTACAAGGAGATATCACCTCATATCCGATAGAATGGCTTTTATCAAAAAGACAAGGGATTACAAGTGTTGGTGAAGATGTGGAGAAAAGAGAATAGTCGTACGTTTCTGGTGGGAAGGTAACTTGTTACAACCGTATGGAAAAGAGTATGGAAGTTCCTCAGAAATTTAATAGAACTATCATATAATCCATTTTTGGGGTGTGTATCCGAAGGAAATGAAGTCAGCATCTGGAAAAGCTATCTTCACTCTCGTTTTCACTACAGCATTATTCACAATAGCCAGGCCATGGAAACAACCTAAGTGTCTATGGATGGATGAATGGATGAGGAAGATGTGGTGTATATATATATATATGCATATATATATACCATTGTATAATATTCCGTCATGTATATATGTGTGTATATATGTATATATATATGATGGAAAATATTTATATATTTTCTCCAAACAGGAGAAAGAAGGAAATCCTGCTATTTACAACAACATGGATAAACCTAGAGTACATTGTGTCAAGCCAGAGACAAACAAATACTTACTGATAAAACTTATATGTGGAATCAGAAAAGAAAAAAGAACGAAAAGTCAAATTCATAGAAACAGAGAGTAGACTGGGGGTTACCAGAGTCTAGGGAGTGGGGGAAATTGGGAGATGCTGATCCAAGGGTGTTAGCCTTCAGTTATAAGATGGCTAATTCTGGAGATCTAACGCACAGAATGGTGACCATAGTGTGTAGTAACGTATTGTATACTTGGAATTTGATGAGTGGAGATCTTAAGCATTTCAACTACAAAAAAAAAAAGATTACTATATGAAGTGATAGATGTGTTAATTAACCTGATTTACAGAATCATTTCACAGTGTTTATGTGTACCAAATTCTCTCATTGTACACATTATATATATATGATTTTGTTCATTATACTTCCATAAACCTAGTGGGGAAAACTGTAATAGACATGCAAAATAAAAGGAGAAAAAAATTAAAGCAAATAGCTACAAAATGTAATCAAATATCAAAGGAAGACATCAAGAGGAGAAGGGACTGAAAAAACTATTGCAGAGCAGAAAACAATTAGCAAAGTGTCAAGTCAGTCCTCATCTATCAACTGTTACTTAATGTAAATGAATTAAGCCCAACTATTAAGAGAATAGAGTACCCGAATGAGTAAAAGACAAGAACAAATGATATGCTATCTATAAAAGACTCATTTTAGACTTAAAGATGCAGAATTAACGTGAAGGGATGGGAGAAAATATGTCTTGAAAAATGGCAGCCAAAAGAAAGCAGGAGTGGCTATCATTATATGAAAAAAATTGATTTTATGTCCAAAACCATCTGTAGAGACAAAGAAGGTCATTATATAATAATAAAAAAGTCAATTCAACAGGAAATAGAACGATTTTAAACATATATGCACCCCACATCAGAACTCCTAAAGATAGAAAGCAAATATTGACAGGTTTGAAGAGGAGAAATTAACAGCAATACAATAATTTCGAGCTGATTTTTGTATATGGTGTAAGATAAGGACCCAGTTTTATTCTTCTGTATGTGGGTATCTAGTTTTCATAACACTATTTGCTGAAGAAACCATCCTTTCCCCATGGGGTGTTCTTGGCATCCTTGATGAAGATCAGTTGATCACATGTGTCTGGATTTATTTCTGGGCTCTCTATCCTTTTACATTGATCTATTTGTCTATTTTTATGCCACAACCATGCTGTTTTGATTAATGTAGGCTTATAATATATTTTGAAATCAGAAAGTGTGATATCCTCAGCTGTGTTTTTGCTCAAGATTGTTTTGGCTATTTGGGGTCTTTCGTAGTTACTTATTAATTTTAGGATTGTTTTTTCTATTTCTGTAAAAAATGCCATTGGGATTTTGATTGAGGTTGCATTGAATCTGTAGGTCACTTAAGGTAGTATGGACATTTAACAATATTCAAGACTCTAATCTGTGAATACTGGATATCTTTGCATTTATCTGTCTTCTTTAATTTCCTTCATCAACGTTTTATAATTTTCAGTGTATAAGTCGTTCACTTATTTGGTTAAGTTTATTCCTAAGTGTTATATTCTTTTTGCCCTTAATGTAAATGGGATTGTTTCGTTAATTCCTTTTTCAGACAGTTTCTTATTAGTATATAGAATTGCCACTGATTTTTGCGTGTTGATTTTATCTCCTGTGAATTTGTTGAAATTATTTATTAGTTTTAACAGCTTCTTTGTTCAATCTTTAGGATTTTCCACAGATAAGATCATGTCATCTGCATACAGAGACAATTTTATTTCTTCCTTCCAAGTTTGGGTGCCTTTTATCTATTTACATGTTTATCTTGCTGTTTTTAAAATTTCTTAAAAGGGTCACGTTAGTTTATAACATTATTTAAATTTCAAGTGTATATTATTTTATTTCAACTTCTGCGTATACTACCTCATGTTTCTCACCGAAAGTTGCCATCCATCACTGTACACATGCACACATTTACCCCTTTCACTTCCTGTTCTTGATTAATTGCTCTGGCTAGGATTTCTAGCACTCTATTGGATAAAAGTGGTGAGAGTGGGCACACTGGTCTTCTGCCTGATCTTAGAGGAACCAATCATCAGTCAGCCCAGCCAGAGATTCTAGGTGCCTCTCAAAACTCTGCACTCATCCAACCTACTGGTGTTGTACTTAGCATTCCCCAGGAGTCTAGAATAATTCCAGTCCCATGAGTGTCCTGAGATAGGCGAGATAGTAGCCAGTCCTTCCAGGAGGAGGCAGAACATTTGAGGTGTTAGATGTGTGGTCCAGTTCCTTCTGTACTCAGGATAAAGCTAGGAGTTGGGGTTTATCATTTCACTTGCTCTGCCCTGAGCTAGAGAGGGCAGCTGTGGCAAATGCATGCATACACCTTCACATTGCATGCTCTTTCAAACCATTATTTTGCTCTCTGGATCCCCTAGGTATCTGGCAAATTGTGATCTTTGTCAGCTCTCAGAGATGAGTTAATTAGAAGCCAGTCCCTTAGGCAGCAGCCTGAAAAGTTGGGGGTCTGGATGTGCTGTCCACCTCCTTCCAGGGAGAAACTGGGAGCTGGGCTTATCACCTACTAACTCAGCACTCAGCTGGGGATGAACTGTGAGAAGTGCTCACGCCCCCATTCATAACTGACACTTTGTCCTCTGTAGTCACCTGGAGACTAGCAAATGTGGGGGCCTCTAGCTCCCAGAGACAAGAGAGTTGGAAGCGATACCCTGGAGTAGCTGTTGGAAACTTGGGGCACGAGACAGGGGTTCCAACCATTTGCTCCTGAAGTAGAAGCTGGGAGTTGGGTGTTCCTTTCCGATTGGATGGTGCTACAGCACGGATGGGGCTTATGATGGGAGTGTATCTCAGTTTCTCCTACCAGTGAAGGTGTTGGCATTTTCTTGCTCCCATGGTTTGCAGGAATTCTCAATGAGTTTTTGTATTTCTAATAAAAGGAAGTGATACACCTATAGCTGTTAATTTGCTGTGTCTAGGGGAGAGGGTGAGGTCGAAGCATGCTGTTCTATCATCTTACCAACATTTCTCTATTTTTTTCAAATTTACACTGACATTGGGTTTTACTTGCTTTTCTTTTTCTAATGTCTTAAAGCAGAAACAATTCTTGATTTTCAGTCTTTATTCTTTTCTATTATAGTTATTTAATGGTAAAATTTTCCTCTCAGCACTATCTTAGTGTCAAGTCCCAAAATTTTGTTTAACGTGTTTTTATTATCATTCAATTCAAAATATTTAATCTCTTTTTATTTCTTCTTTATCCACATGTATTTAACAAATGAAGCAGAGTTCTGTGAGGAGACACAGTAACTGACAGGAGTCTACTTTCACTGTTTCAAGTTAAATTATACGTAATTTGAGAAATCATCATTTTAGGCTTAGAAGGTCAATGAATGTGTTGATCTTTGTCATCTTCATTGAACTCCTTATATCCATATAGTTTATGCACCCAATTATGATGACCAACATTTCAAAATCTCAGAGCCAAAGAGTACGGTAGCTATGGTGGAAGATTCTCTGAGATCATCATCTGATCTGAGATACCCCAATTGATTAACTGAGTTCTGGGGTTGCTTAAGAAATCCAAACTAGGTAATATTTAATGCAAGCCCCAGGAAAGGACCCATTGCTATGAGAGCTCTGGCATGTTCTCCATCAGACTGACAGATTTCTAGTGATTTCTTAGAAGGGATTCTGGATTCTGAGTATTTTAAATCTTGCTTTGTTCCAAAGACTTTTTAATGGAGTATCTTGATTTAATATTTTTGGAAACGCATAGCTTATTTTCTCTGACAGAAAAGGTCAATGATTAGAACTTCTCCAGATTTTCCTTTACCAATGACATGTGCTTGTCTTTTCCTTATGCTTTCTCCATTTTAGAAACATGTTCAAAATCAGATATAGAAATTGAGAATGGATTTATTTCTGAACCTGACTTTACATATCCCTTAAATAAACGGGCACAATATAAGTGTAAACCAGGATATGTAACAGCAGATGGTAAAACATCAGGATCAGTTACATGTCTGCAGAGTGGATGGTCAGCTCAACCCTCATGCATTAGTAAGTAATTGATTATGTTAGTTTTCATTATCCTGATGGTCATTGCACAAAACTTCACTTTAATTCTTCTTTGGGGGCGGGACTAAGGTGCTTCCATTTGAAAAGATAAAAAAAAAATACTTTGAGACAAGCGTATAATTTTTTGCCTTCCAAGATTAATTACTAGTGGGGTAGAATATCAGTCCATATTTCAGTTCAAGTTTTTCCTCTTTAAGACCTTCTGGGGTTTTGAAACTAGTTGGGGAGCCTTATGTGTATTCTTTGTAAACTCGTTTGTTATTAACTGAGAGCTTTGTGCCTGTTGCATCTGCTTTTAGATGATCAGACTTTTATGTCACAGTCTCTGGTCCTAGGCATGAAAGTTATTTTTTTAAGTGAAGATATGGGTTCATAATACATAATTTTGGATTATGTATAATTTACATATATTTTATACTACGGGATAGGTCCACTTCTGAAAAATCCTTTCGCTTAGTAAATCTTCCTAAACATCTAATAAGTGGAGACTGAGAAACACTTCTAGATTGTACCAAATTTTTCCCTGTCCCACTACCTGGACGTTTATGTAGATTTTTCTAAGAACAATTTGCTCAGTTTATCTTATTACCCTAAAGCCACACAGTGACACATTTTGAAATGATATTTAACATATTCACTTTAAGTGAAGAGGGTATTTAGAACATCCATCTGTACTGTTTTCATTTTTTAGGAAAATATTTGGGAAATCAACGTCAGCATGTGAGCTTTAAAAATTAGTATGCTTGGGTCTGGCCCCGTGGCCGAGTGGTTAAGTTCGCGCGCTCCGCTGCAGGCGGCCCAGTGTTTCGTTGGTTCGAATCCTGGGCGCGGACATGGCACTGCTCATCAGACCACACTGAGGCGGCGTCCCACGTGCCACAACTAGAAGGACCCACAACCAAGAATATACAACTATGTACCGGGGGGCTTTGGGGAGAAAAAAGGAAAAAAATAAAATCTTTAAAAATTAGTATGCTTTAATGCACAGTTTTATAGAATATTTAAAAAGTTACTTGCACTGCTCAAAATTAATCTTTTTATTCAACTAATCCATTTTTCTCTGACATATATATTATAACTGCTAACTCACAAAATGCTATTCTGCTATGCTAAACATTGTACTGGACTATTTCACTAATAACGTGGGATAAATGCATACGCATAATTGAATTGAGGAGAATATTCTTAAAATAAACTTTCAGAGAGTTTAAGTGGTGAGAAAAATGCTATGTAGAAATATTTTGTTTTGTGTAATGAATACATGACAATGATTTATCACTGATATCCTTAGATTTTTTCATATGATACTTAATTTATCAGCATATATGAATTGAGAAAGATTTTTCCTTTTTTCCCTTGGGATGGATCTTACTCATTTAGATTGTCCATTTAATAATATTAGAAATCAATTCTATTATGCATTAGAATATTGTGATATGCCAGTATTTGAGAATGCCAGAGCCAAAAGTAATGGAACATGGTTTAAGCTCAATTACACCTTGGACTATGTGTGCCATGATGGATATGAAAGCAGAGGTAGACGCTCCACAGGCTCCATAATTTGTGGTAAGGATGGTTGGTCTGATACAGCCACATGTTATGGTAAGTACTGTTTTTTCAGGTCTTCTTTTTTCCTGGATTAACAAAATTAACAAAATTTGTTCCAAATGAAACATTTTTAACAAATTTGAAGCGTCTATAGTCATTTTATGGAACAATGATTAAAATCAAGGTGTCTCCTGAGTTAATGCAAATTGGGAAGAGAGGGTGTTTTGAAACCCAAAGATCATAATCTATCTTTAAAGTTTTGTGTTAAAGTAATGTTTCCTATGGGCCATATACACCATAGATTTGTGAGTAAAGTACAATTGTTTTAGTTATTGTGAATGGAAACTTTCATGTTCTTTAAAACTGGGCTCTCATTAGCAAAATTCTAATTTCTTACCACTCACTCAGCTATTTTGCTCCTGAGTTTCTGGTTTACCCCTCCCACCCTGAGTGTTCATTTCTGCAGGCCCTGAGAGGAGCTCTTTATTTTCCGACCTTGAACAAGTTCTGTGGACTAGGACATGACTCTCTTTAATGTTTGCCGACCAGCTGTCTGTTTTCCAGGGTTAGAAGTAGGGCTTGAATCTGTGGAAAACTGAGTGGATGCAGAGTGTTCCAAGCCAAAGGAACAGTGTTTGCAAAGCTTTGGAAAAAATACAACATGTAGGAAAAGTCAGGGGGGTGGATTGTACTCAAGAGAATCTCATGAGCTGAGTCTGGACAGGAGGCAAAGGAAGGCTTATCCAGGTTGTTTCAGTGCATGTTCGCAACTCGATTAATTTTACGCTTGACAAAAAGCCACAGAGGAGTTTTAAGGAAAGGAATGATATAATTTTTCTTGGATTTTTGAAAGTTTTCTTTTCCTTTACGCTGTGCTTGTGGTGAATAAAGAAGATTCAGGAGTCCATGTAGGGTGAGAAAGAGAGGGGATTGTGATACGACGGTGACTGAGAGACGCAGAGCAGAGGAGAGATATGAGATACATTTTGGTGGTAGAAAGCAAAGGCAAAGTTATGAAATTAATGTGTTAGACATTTGAACATTAGACTTAAAACATTAAAGTTTAATGTCTTAAACTTTAAACATTAAAGTCATGAAATGAATAAGAAAGTGTAAGAGGTCAACTCACATGTTTATTGATTCGATTTTTCTAAGCAAGCAGGTAAATGGCAATGCCTTTTGGTGATGTGGTTCTGGCAGGAGAGAGAGCGTTTTGGAAGGACCATCACAATTTTTGACTCTGACACATTATGGTTGGGCTGCCCATGGACAATGAAAATCAAATATGCAAACCACAGTTAGATGTGTAGGTCTAGCCAAGAGATATACTTGTGGGATTACCACCATATAAATGATGATATCAAATTGGAAAAGAATATAGAATGAAAGGAAAAGAGAGCTCAGGACTGGACCCTGAAGTGCTCCAACATTTAGGTGTCAGACAGAAGAGCAATAGGCAGCTAAGTAGATGGAAAAAAGGGGGCCTCTGAGAATCGGGAGAAAAAAGGGTAGGAATGAAGGTCGTCCTAGATATGGAGAGAAGGAAATGACTAAAGGAAGAGGAGCTAGACCAGAATGATTAATAGTGGAGCCTGTGGAGTCAGCCTGGCCAGGTTCTACTTCCAATTCTAACACTTGCTAAGCAGGTATCTTAGGTCAACAACCAAGCCTATCTGAAGCTTTGTTTACTCTTCCTTATCTGTAACGTGTTTTAATATTTACAATTGTCAAAATATTTCAAAGGCTTGTGTTGATCAATAGACTAAATTATCCATATAAAGTTCTTGCCACAGTGCCTGCCATATAATAAACTCAAGGAAATTGTAGTCCAATTATATTATTTTATTATGATAATTCAAGTAGTGAATATTTCTAATTCAGTTGATATGTCCATATTGAAGAGTGTAAAAATGTGATGTATTTGGGTACATTGATGCCAAAAATAACTGTAACAGGAACACTTTTCGATGGAGTATACAGGGCAAAACCTAAATAGAATTTACTGAAGAAAAATGATTAGTAACAAATTTCATATAGCATATGGGCAGAACTCTTTCAAGAAAGTTGGCTGTGTCAGACAATAGGAGTTTCAGAAAATTGCTAGAGGAAATTATGCACTGAAGGGAGTATTTATGTTTTAAAGTTAGGAGACGTGAGAGTGGACTGAATGCTGGGGAGGATGGAGTAGGGAGGGAAGCAGGCAGAGATGGAACACATGAGGTGGATAGTTCCCTGTGAAGGTGGGAGAGAAAGGGAACCAGGGCTCCCGTGGAAGTACCAGCCTTTGGTGCAGACAGGGCTACTTCCAACTTTTCACAGGAGGAAGGAAGGAAGGAAATGAGTGTGTAAACGTCATGCTGGGAAGAAGCAGGAGCTGATGGTTTCTATTTTCCAAAGAAGTACGAGACACAGTCATCTGAGATTGAGTGGTGCATGGGGAAAGGAGCAGAAGGAACACTAGGTGGAGTAGAAAAGTTTCTAACAGAGACTTCTGAGAGAGATGCAGGTGAGCTTCTTATAGAGCTGAGGTAGATGTGCTTAGCGGTGTCTCGGTCCCGCTTAAATCTGATTCACTCAGGTTGTCAAAAAACGCTTATCGTGGGCTAGAAATAGACCAGGAGAAAATGGTGAAAAACACAAACATGGGTCTGCATTTCAAGAGCTTTCATCTCAGCATGAAAAACACCAATGAATTAATCCAAATAATGAAACGAATGGTAAAAATATTTTAAATATTTTTGATGTATAACTATGTTCAAAGAAACAAAAGAATCCAAGGACTTAGAATATCGGAAGGGATGGAAAGATCTACTTCATAGGGGAATGCATCTATGCAAAGAGAGGTTGAAAACCTCGGAACAAATTCGAAGATCGTAAAGCCCGGAGTCTGGAGTGACAGGGGGAGAGAGATATGAGATGACATTGGAAGTGCAGGCTAAGGAGGGGTCGAAAAGAGTTTGGATTTGATTCCAAGTAGAAGGGGAGGCTTTTAAGATGATCATGAACTTCTTTTCTGGGATTAGAAGCAGATGCTGGTTTTGTGAAGACAAAAGCTTTTACAATTTTGAGGAGCTTTCTTTTAAAAACAAGAATGCAAAATCATGAATATATAATTCCCATGCTCTTTCCAGTGTCACCACATGACAGGAAACGTAAAGGAGAGGAAGTAGGAGCGATAGAGACAGCAGTGGCAGCTAATGGCAAATTTTATAAAAACGTATGACCTTGTGAACCCATCGGTAGGAATTCACCACAGTAGTGTAGGCCTCCAAAAGTTGAAAGAACAAATGACAGCTCAGTATTCTTTTCAAATAACTTCTCTCAACCATGTAGCAGAAAATTGCACACAGATTGGCTGAAATCTGAGTTTATTTCAAATATCCTGTGTGTTCTTCCCTTTGGGGAGAGGTTTCCAATGAGTAGTTGCTATCATAAGCCACTTAAGCCCAACTTACAGCAATCTTAAATAAATGTGCACTTCAGATAAAAAAATCATACTCACGTTTCCAGCATCAGTGCTAGGATTTAGGATTTTGACTTTTGGATAAAGACAAATATCTTTAATTCAGAGTATGCCCATTCAAACTCTTCCTTAAATCACATTTCTTAAGTCATTATCTTTCTTCTCTTTTTTTGAGATTGGCACCTGAGCTAACAACTGTTGCCAATCTTTTTTTTTTTTGGTCATGCTTTTTCTATCCAAATGCCCCCACTACATAGTTGTATATTTTAGTTGTGGGTCCTTCTAGTTGTGGTGTGTGGGATCTTGCCTCAGCATGGCCTAAAGAGTGGTGCCATGTCTGCGCCCACAATCCGAAGTGGCGAAACGCTGGGCCACCAAAGCAGAGCACACTAACTTAACCACTTGGGCACAGGGCCGGCCCCCCCTTAAGTCATTATCCTTATATAAATATGACAGTTCTAAAATAGCCAACAGCAAGACCTTTTGTTGTTGTTACAGCAGCATTTTTCACAATGTGATGAGACAGAAAATTTATATAAAATGAGCACAAAATATGCAGACAAAGACACATGCAAGTGAAAGAATTGCTACGTAGAAAACTGGAATCAAATTTAAGGAGAAGAATCCCAGTGGTTCTCATCAAGCCTTATCTTTTCAACTAAGCTACAGAAGTCAACATTAAAGCAAGAAAAAAGCAATTTATTGAGTTTCTTTGTGTGGCATTACTTTTAAAAGGTTTACATATCTAATTTTATGAATATGTTTTAATACTTGACTTTTAGATTGTATAAAATTTCATTTTAGTCTAATTCTAATTTTTAAATTTGTTTTTAATTTTTAAATTAATTGGCAAGATAGAAAAATTCCAAATGAGAAAAATGCATTTTTTTTAATATTTAGCAGTCACAAATTTTACAAGTTTTAAGGGATAATTTTACACACTTTTAATTTGAACAAAATAATTAACAATTAGTAGGTAGTATAAATTAAAGGTATAGTAAGAATAGATGGTTGTATATTATATAACTATTTGGAATACCTAGAATTTGCCTAGCTATGTGACTCGAACATGTTTCTTCAATTTATTTCATGTTTCAATGTGATTCTTCGCTTACAGAATATTTATTAAGCAATTTTCAATGTTCTTCTAACTAAAATGCATTAGAAATTCCTCTTCTGTGTATTCTGGTTCCCCAATTAAATTCAGGAAAAATACCAATTTTTATTTAACAGTGCAATTAAAAATTGTAGCATTAGCTTTTTAATGTGAGAAAATACTTTTATGTTGTGAGAGTACAGAAAATGTAACATTCAATTTTACGAATGACAGCGATAAAATCAGGTCTAGACTAAGCAAGCTGACTTTGCAAATAAACTTTCAGGACACATATATTGTTGTTCGATGCCTTAATATTTCTCAAAGAGTCTTATGTGGATTTAGAGGGTGTAGAAAACCTAATATGTAACAGTTTTCAAGCAAGAGGTTTACCTGGTGCCTCTGTATATGCAGTTCCCAGCACCTCTTTGTTACGTGACACATATAACATTTACTTTGGCAATTATACATTCTCATTAAATTATTTGACCTTTGTTGTAGAGAGAGAATGCAAGATTCCCCAAATAGAAAGATATTTAAATGTTGAGCCCAAGAATGACATTTACAAAGTTGGAGCCGTGTTGAAATTCTCCTGCAGAAAAAGACATACAATTGTTGGAGCAGATTCAGTTCAGTGCTACCACTTTGGATGGTCCCCTGGTTTTCCAACATGTAAAGGTGAATATGTGTTTTACAATTGCTGAAACAAAAATTAGAATTGTGGATATCAACATTGTTTTTCCCTCTTAATTTTCTGTTGGCTTCCAGTCTGTGTTTATAATCTAATGGATTAAGCCAGAGATATACCTGCGACGGACATGTGTTCTGTAGTGTATACTGCAGATTTACTTCTTTAAGAAATTAATCTTCAGTTGTTTCCTGAAATACGCAGTGGAAGTCTCTGTACATACATACATGGTATCGGACACTAGGGGGATTTCCTTTATTACTTTTCCTTTGCCTACAAGCCCGCCATTAATGTTGGACATTTTACATGGCATGGGCCTTACCTCAAGTTTCACTGAGTATGTCTAAAGAATATTCAAGCAGCTCATAGTCAGTTCAGTCACAGGTATGACTTGATCAAGGCGAATATGTGTTGATCAAATGCTTGCCTCAAATGATGGTATTTTTTTCAAAAAGTTTTGATAAAATGTTTCAGTGGAATATGAATATTGCTGTAAGTTATACACTATATATATTAACTGGTTTGCATACATCTTTAGAGTATCTAGATTATTGAAGATATTTTCTGGGCTTAAATATACTTCCAATGTGCTACTTCAGTAGTATAAGTAATAGAACCAGGAAACATGAATCTGCTGTAAACACCATTGTTTTGTCATTGTTTAAGAATGCTTTAATAAATTAGTCAATAAATAATAAATTAATTAAAGAAAAAATATCTCCATTTGACTGGGTTTTTAAGTTGTAAGTAGACAATTTAACCATTAATTACACAGCATTTCTACTGTAGCTGAAGTAAGATCGTGTGGTCCACCTCCTCAACTCCCGAATGGGGAAGTTAAAGAAACACAGAAGCAAGAATATGGACACAGCGAAGTGGTAGAATGTGTTTGCCATCCTGGATTTCTGCTGAAGGGTTCTAACAAAATTCAATGTGTTGATGGAGAATGGACCACTTTGCCTACGTGTTTTGGTAATGTATGAAAATATTAATATTTAAACTTAAATCAACACTTTGTTTTCATATATATACACAAATAAACATGTTTTTGTGAAATTTTCACAGAGGAGGAGAGTACATGTGGAGATGTACCTGACCTTGATCATGGCTATGTCGAGCCTTCTGCCCCTCCCTATCGCCATGGAGATTCAGTAGAGTTCACTTGCAGAGAAGCATTTACAATGATTGGACACAAGTCAATTATGTGTATTCGTGGAACGTGGACCCAACTTCCACAGTGCATTGGTGAGAATACGCTTCTCAAATTGGCATTCAATAGGATTTAATATTTTTATTGTAAAATCTGTATTCACAACCATATTTTTAAAAATTTAGATATAATCTTGAAAATGTCGGTTTTAAATTATAATGAATCCCAACATTTGTTGTTGATAATTCAATATGTGTGTCCAGAGGACAGACATAAAATAGCAAGAGAAATTTATGAATCTTTCTGTCTCTCATATTAACATTGTTTATAAGTGTGGAGCTACATTTTACCTATAGGTATGTATATGATTAAAATAGTACTAATTACCAGGAAAATAGAACTCTATTTGCACAAATACCATGTTTGTTTTTCTATGGTACTCTTTCTTTCGGGCCCTGGCAAACAAGGAAATAAAGTTGAGGAAATATGCATTTGCTACACTCCTACAGAAATCTTGCCTCTCTCAGAGCTTCTAACAATGATAATTTTTCAGTCTGTTTCAAATGCAGTAAAAGAAGTTAATGAGCCAGAGGGTGGGTGGGTCACAAGCTCTCTCCTTCAGTAGCGTAGCTCAGTCATAGAAGACAGTCAGGGTTGGGCCAGGAAACTAACCTGATTGATGCCCTTTGCCCTGTAAGTGAATCATCCCCACCTTTGGATGACCACGTCTTTGATGACTAACTGGGAGAATCCTGGGGACCCTCTTGATTTTCCTTTAGAATGAGTTCTTTCCTGGAGTTTTGTGGGTCCTGCATTCAAAGAGAGCCCTGGATGTCCAGTATTAGTTATTCATCAGACTTCTAGTCATTACTTATTCAAGGAGAAGGCAGAGCTGAGCCTCTGCTCCTCTAGAGCATGATTTCATATGTGTTTTGCTCACTGTGTATTCTCAACACCCAAAAATGGGCTGTACATGCAGATGACATTTAATAGGAGTTTGTTACATGAATCAGTAAATTTTGTTGCTTCTTAATGCTTAGATTTTTCTAAACACATTCCTCTCAAAAGTATTGCAAGTCCTTCAAGACCAAACCTCATCTTTGCCCTGTTCTGTCTCCACAAATGATCTTATCTCATTTCATATGGGGGAAAAACCCAAGGCAATATTAGGTATGAAATTTCTCAATTTTCATTCTGGCTTATACCAAACATCTGCTTCAATTGTTACTGTCTTCTGTTCTCAGAGCTTTCCTTTCTGAGGTGAATCCTCTACCTATATTCGACTTCACGTACTCCCCTGCCAGCTGTCAGAGGCTTTATTCCAAGTTTCTCCTCTCAATGTTTATTTTGCACCTCCCTCTACTCTGGCTGTTCACTCATCTCACTGTGTTTATTCTCTCCTAATAAACAAAGAAATCCTTTCAGAAACCAAGAAATCACAGAACAGAATGACAACCTTCACCACCACTCCCTTTGACTATTGATCTTCCTTCAGTTACCGTCTCTTGAGGAAGATCTAGTTTTGTCTTCCTCAACACGCTGGACTAGTCCTAAACACAGCACTATTTCTGCAGCCTCTGGTGTGTTTTGAGTTAGTCTCTTTTATTTTATTTTTCTTCAAGGTTGCAGTACAAAATCATTACATTTCATTGGCCAATTACTTGACTTTTCTTTATTCTGTTCATCCTTACTTGACTGTGATCATTAACAAATCAACAAGTACTACTAAAAACCTACAGTGATATTTTATCAGAATCAAACAGGATTCTCACCTGTATTGAATTTTTTAAATATGTAACTATTTAAAAAGCTTCTATAGTCAATATTTAACTCATACTCAAACCAGCAAAAGTTTACTACTATGGTATTATAATATTATTGAAATATAGAATGATCTGGTGTATAAATTAGCTTCTTGAAAATTCTGAGAGTATATATGGAAAACGTTGTGACCTTAAGAACCCAATTTCTTATTCCAATTTTGCGTCTCTGTTTAAATGCCTGCTTTCATATTCACATTCTATACAATATACCTTAGATGTACTTTTCTTATTATATTACCCCACCTTTCTTGAAAAAAATGTCTTTAAACTAAGAACTTCGTAGAGTCTAGTTCCACAAATAATTGTTTTTATTTTAATGTTTGAAGACTTTGGGTAAAAAGTACTGTAGAGATACTTGAGATCAAGAAAGAAATGAATGTGACCATTTGCACAGATTTTAAATATGGAACCAAATTTAACCACGGGATGACTATTCGCTATGTACACCATCCACAAAAGTCAACCTCTTATGCTCTTCTAGTCCCCTAAATGCAAAATGTTTTTATGATGGATATTTTCTATGAAATTTCAAATACTGCACACAGGATTTATGTTCATACAGAATAGCCCATCTTGTGCAATATGATCTGGAACCAAGTTTGGTTGGTGGAATGTATAGGCATACATTTTAATTTCATAATACTATTGACCGTATAGCTTTTTTTTTGTAGTAGTCGCTTTGATTCTTCTAATTAGTCTTCTCAAGAAAACATTTTCATGTTATAGCAACAGATGAACTTGCGAAGTGTAAATGGTCAAAGTTAATTACACATGAGGAAAGCTATTCACATAAGATTGAATTTAATCATAACGCCAACGTAAGTTACAAATGTAGAGGAAAATACAAACACTCAACCTGCGTAAATGGAAGATGGGAGCCTGAAGTAACATGCACGGGTAAGCTCTTATTTGCAATCTTTTCAAAGTTTTGTTCTATTTCTTCCTAACTTGTAAAAGTAATATATTTGTATTTTTCAAAATTTTAGCTATTTATTCTGACAAATAAGTTTCAAGCTGGATAGTAATTTAGAAACTAACCAAACCCTGATTCTACATATTATTTGTATCGTGTGCAGCGGTCAACTATAGAACAAACCACCCAGAAACTTGGTGCCTTTAAATTAACATCTGGACAGTAGGTGTGCTCATTGCTATGAGAGCACCAGTGCTTCTAATTCCTTCTATTACTTGCAAATCTCCCTATGCCTACGCCTGTGACTATTATGTATGAATATATCTATCTACATATTTATCTATGTTTGTATGTATCTGTCTCTAGTTATCTATTTATCTATATTTATCTTAAAAACTAAGTCATCTTGACACCACCAATTTGAATTGAACAGCACATAGTTTATTCCAGTTTTCCAGTTTTCGTATCTCTATTTTTCTTCTCTAAGTGTAGGACACCTTGACTCACTATCCTCAATATTTTTACCAATTTCCTCAAGCCTAGAACATACAGAGAGTGGTTTCACGGCAATAGAAAAACGAATCTCCTATCTACAGTTTAGTCCATTTTTAGTTCGTATTTATTTATTTGAGCAGCGAAAATATTTTATTTTTTTTTTAGTTATTTTATTGAGCTCGTAATGGTTTATAACATTGTGTGATATCAGGTGTACATTATTATTTATCAGTTTCTCTATAGACTGCATCGTGCACACCACCAATAGTCTAATTTTTATCCATCACCATATATGTGTGCCCCTTTACCCCTTTCACCCACCTCCTAACCCCCTTCCCCTCTGGTAACTGCTAATCTGTTCTCTTTAACTACCTGTTTGTTTATGTTCCACATGTGAATGAAATCATGTGGTGTTTGTCTTTCTCTGTCTGGCTTATTTCCCTTATCATTATACCCTCAGGGTCCATCCATGTTTTTGCAAATGGGACAATTTTGTCTTTTTATGGCTGAGTAGTATTCCATCTTCTTTATCCATTCATCAGTTGACGGGCACATCTTGGCTATGGTGAATAATGCTGCAATGAACGTAAGGGTGCATAAATTTCTTTGAATTGTTGATTTCAATTGCTTTGGATAAATACCCAGCAGCGGGATAGCTGGATTGTGTGGTATTTCCATTTTTAATTTTTTGAGAAATCTCCATACTCTTTTTCATAGTGGCTGCATGAGTTTGTGTTCCCACCAGCACTGTGTGAGGGTTCCGTTTTCTCCACATCTTCTCCGATGTTTGTTATTTTTTGTCTTGGCAATTATAGCCATTCTGACAGGTGCAAGGTGACATCTCACCACAGTTCTGATTTACACTTCCCTAGCAATTAGCAATGCTGAACATCTTTTCTTGCACCTGCTGGCCATCTGTACATCTTCCTTGGAAAATTGTCTGCTCATATCCTCTGCCCATTTTCTGTTTGGATTGTCTATTTTTTGTTGTTGAGTTGTATGAGTTCTTTATATACTCTTGAAATTAATCCCTTGTAAGATATATGCTTTGCAAATATTTTCTCCCCATTGGTGAATTTTCTTTTTGTTTGGTTCATGGTTTCCTTTGCCTCGCAGAACTCTTTACTCTGAGTATTCCCATTTGTTTATTTTTTCTTTTGTTTCCTGAGTAGAAACGGTATTTGAAAAGATGCTGCTAAGACCAATGTCAAAGAGTGTGCTGCCTATATTTTCTTCTAGAAGTTTTATGGTTTCAGGTCTTACATTCAAGTCTTGAATGCATTTTGAGTTAATTTTTGTGTATGGTGTAATATAATGGTCCATTTTCATCTTTTTACATGTGGCTGTTCAGTCTTCCCAACAACATTTATCAAAGAGACCGTCCTTTCTCCATTGTGTGTTCCTGGCTCCTTTGTCAAAGATTAGCTGTCCATAGATGTGTGGTTTTATTTCTGGGCTTTCAATTCTATTCCATTGATCTGTGTCTGTTTTTGTGCCAGTGCCATGCTGTTTTGGTTACTACAGCTTTGTAGTATATTTGGAAATGAGGGATTGTGATGCCTCCATCTTTGCTCCTTTTTCTCAGGATTGCTTTAGGGATTTGGAGTCTTTCCTGGTTCCACATAAACTTTAGTATTCTTTGTCCTATTTCTATGAGGAATGTTATTGGGATTCTGATCGGGATTGCATTGAATCTATAGATTACTTTAGGTAATATGGACATTTTAATTATGTTTATTTTTCCAATCTAAGAGCATAGAATATCTTTCATTTTTTTATGTCATCTTTGACTTCTTTCAATAATGCCTTGTAGTTTTCAGTGTATAGGTCTTTCACCTCCTTGGTTAAATTTGTTCCTAGATATTTTATCCTTTTTGTTGGGATTTAAATGGGATTGTATTCTTGAGTTCCCTTTCTGCTATCTCATTATTATTGTATAGAAATGCAACTGATTTTTGTAAGTTGATTTTGTACTGTGCAATTTTGCTGTAGTTTTTGATTATTTTTGATATTTTTCTGGTGGATTCTTTAGAGTTTTCTACAGATGGGATCATGTCATCCACAAACAGCAAGAGTTTCAATTCTTCATTGTCAATTTGGATATCTTTTATTTCTTTTTCTTGCCTAATTGCTTCACCCAAAACCTCCAGTACTATGTTGCATAGGAGTGGCAAGAGTGGACACCCTTCTCTTGTTCCTGTTCTCAGAGGGATGGCTTTCAGTTTGTAACCATTGAGTCTGATGTTGACTGTGGGTTTGTCATATATGGCCTTTATTATATTGAGGTAATTTCCTTCTATTCCCATTTTATTGAGAGTTTTGTCATAAATGGATGTTGGATCTTGTCAAATGCTTTCTCTGCATCTGTTGAGATGATCATGTGATCTTTATTCCTCATTTTCTTAATGTGGTGTATCACATTGCTTGATTTTGTGGATGGAGAACCATTCCTGCATCCCTGGTATAAATCCCACTTCATCATGGTGTATAATCCTTTTAATGTCTTGCTGTATTGGGTTTGCCAATATATATATATATTTTTGGGAGTGGCAGTTCGCCCTAAGCTAACATTTGTTGCCAGTCTTCTTCTTTTTTCCTGAGGAAGATTGTCACTGAGCTAACATGTGTGCCAATCTTCCTCTATTTTGTATTTGGGATGTCACCACAGCATGGCTTGATGAGCAGTCTGTTGGTCCGCACCTGGAATCTGAAGCAATGAACCCTGGGCCACTGAAACAGAGCATGAGAACTTAACCACTATGCCATTGGGCTGGCCCTGACTTGCCAATATTTTCTTGAGGAGTTTTGCATCTTTGTTCATCAGCGGAATTAGCCTGTAATTTTCCTTCTTTGGGTTGTCCTTGTCTACTTTTGGTGTCAGGGTGATGTTGGCCTCAGCGAATGAGTTGGGAAGTATTCTGTCTTCAATTTTTTGGAATAATTTGAGAAGGATAGGTATTAAATCTTCTTTGAATGTTTGGTAGAATTCTCCAGAGAAGCCATCTGGTCATGGACTTTATTTTTTGGGAGTTTTTCGATTGCTGTTTCAATCTCTTTACTTGTGATTGGTCTCTTTAAATTCTCTATTTCTTTTTGATTCAGTTTGGGAAGTTTGTATGAGTCTAAGAATTTATCCATTTCTTCTAGGTTATCCAATTTGTTTGTATATAGTTTTTCACAGTATCCTCTTAACATCCTTTGCATTTCTGTGGTATCTGTTGCAATTTCTCCTCTTTCATTTCTAAAATTTTATTTATCTGAATTTTCTCTCTATTTTCCTTTGTAAGTCTGCCTAGGGGCTTGTCAGTTTTGTTGATCTTCTCAAAGTACCAGCTCTTAGTTTCATTGATCCTTCTAATGTTTTTTGGCCTCTATTTCATTTACTTTTGCTCTAATTTTTATTATTTCTCTCCTTCTGCTAACTTTGGGCTTTGATCTTTTTCTAGTTCTGTTAGGTGTAGTTTAAGATTTCTTATCTGAGACTTTTCTTGTTTGTTGAGGTGGACCTATATTGTTATGAATTTCCCTCTTAGGGTTGCTTTTGCTGCATCCTATAAGAGTTGGTGTGATGTATTTTCATTTTTGTTTGTCTCTGGGTATTTTTTGATTTCTCCTTTGATTTCTTCATGGATCCAATGGTTGTTCAGTAGCACGTTCTTTAATCTCCACATATTTGTGATTTTGCCAGCTTTTTTCTTCTAGTTGATTTCTAGTTTCATAGTATTGTGGTCAGAAAAGATGCTTGATATGATTTCAATCTTCTTAAATTTATTGAGGCTTGCCTTGTTTCCCAACATACTGTCTATCTTTGAGAATGTTCCATGTGCACTTGAGAAGAATGTGTATTCTGCTGGTTTGGGATGGAATGTTCTGTATTTATCTATTAAGTCTATTTTGTCTAGTTTTTCATTTAAGTCCACTATTTCCTTGTTGACTTTCTGTCTGGATCATCTACCCATTTATGTAAGTCAGGTATTGAGATCCCCTACCAATATTGTGTTGCTGTTAATTTTTCCCTTTAGTTCTGTTAATAGTTGTTTTATATACTTTGGTGCTTCTGTATTAGATGCATATATATATTCATAAGTGTTGTATCCTCTTGGTGAAATGTCCCTTTTATCATTATATATTGTCCTCTTTGTCTCACATTAAGTTTTTTATCTTCAAGTCTGCTTTGTCTGATATAAGTATGGCAACACCTGCTTCTTTTTGCTTGCCATTTGCTTGGAATATCATCTTCCAGCCCTTCACTCAGAGCCTGTGTTTGACTTTAGAACTGAGACCTGTTTCCTGGAGGCAGGATATTGTTACATCTTGTTTTTTATTCCAGCTAGCCACTCTGTGTCTTTTGATTGGAGAATTCAGTCCATTTATATTTAGGATGACTATTGATATATGAGGGCTTAATACTGCCATTTTAATTCTTTTTTTCTGGTTGTTCTCTATTTCCCTTCTTTCTCTTCCCCGGTATTTCTGACTCCCATTTCAGTTTGGTGGTTTTCTGTGATAATTTTCTCAATTTTCTCCTTGTTTATGATTTATGTCTCTGTTCTGATTTTTTGTTTAGTGATTACTGTGAGGTTTGTATAAAAGATCTCATAGAAGAGGTAGTCTATTTTTTGGTAGCTTATCATCTCCATCAGCCTAAGCAGATTCCATCCATTTCCTCTTCTCCTTTACGTTTTCGTCATCACAAACTATTCTTTTTTTGTATTGTGAGTGTGTGATTAAAATAAAGTGTTTATAGGTGTTTTTGATGCTTTCCTTCCCTTTCTCTTTTATGTTGTAATCAAGTGTTTGCTAACCTATCTGACAGAGAGCTGCAATATTCTGATTTTGTCTGTCCTTTGATCTCCTTGCTCAAGACTTTGTAAACCTGTGCCTTTTTATTTCAGGTATGAGGGCGTGCTTGGTCACTTCTTGTAAGGGAGGTCTAGTGGTGATGAACTCTCTCAGCTTTTGTTTATCTGGGAAAGCTTTTGTTTCTCCATTGTATCTGAAGGATAGTATCAGTGGATAGAGTATTCTTGTCTGAAAGCTTCTGTCTTTCAATATTTCAAATATGTCATTCTAAACTCTCCTAGCCTGTAAATATTCTGCTGAGAAATCTGCTGAAAGCCTGATAGGGATTCCTTTGTAGATTAGTCTCTTCTTTCTTGCTGCCCTTACTATTTTTTCTTTGTCATTTACTTTTGCAGTTTTACCATCATGTCTGGGAGAACATCTTTTTGCATTGCTGTAATTAGGAGTTCTATTGGCTTCATACACTTGTAATTCCAGTTCTTTCTCCAGGCTGTGAAGTTCTCAGCTATTATTTCTTTGAACAAGCTCGCAGCTCCTTTCTCCTTTGGGAATACCCATAATCCTTATGTTACTTTTACTCATTGTATTGGAAGTTTCTCAAAGTATTTCTTCAGTCTTTTGAAGCCTTAGTTCTCTTTCCTCCTCCACCTGAAGCATTTCTATATTTCTGTCCTCTCAATTAGTACTTCTGCCCTCCATAATGCCAGCTCTGGTTTTGAAGGTTTGTAGATTGTTTTTTATCTTGTTCATTGTGTTCTTCATCCTCAGCATTTGAAATTTGTTTCTCTTTGATAGTTTCAATCTCTTTGGTAAAGTTTTCCTTCTACTCATTAATTTTATTACTGAGTTAATTGAACTGTCTTTCTGAGTTTTCTTGTAACTCAAGTTTTTTTATGAGAACTGTTTTGAATTCTCTGTCATTTAGATTGTAAATTGCTGTGACTTCAGGATTGGTTTATGATTCTTGTCATTTTCCTTCTGCTTTGAAGTGTTGCTGCATTTTTTCATGGTGTTTGATGACCTGATCCTTTGCCAAGGCATTTGTAGTAGTATCAGGTCGCAGATTCCACCTACCATTTCTGGGAGGTGCTGCAGCTGTGTTTTCTGAACCCACTACATCTGCTGGAAATTGTGCTGATAGGATGCATCTGTGTTTGCCTCCTGGCCTCAGCCACTTGGTGGGTCACACAAACATCCACAGGTGCTGTGAGGCAGAACCACTGCCTTGGCCAGGTGCCAGCTGAGCTGGCATGCTAGTCAGAAGGGGACAGGCAATTTGTTTCACCTGCATGGACCCACTCTGTCCTCATGGGCAGTTCACTGGGGCTGCTGCACTTGGTGTGGGCACCACGTGGTGGCTGAGCTGCACCACTCAGTGGGAACATTTCTGCGGGCTGGACTTCACTTCCAAAAGTGAAAGCATTCAGGCTCAGGCCTGCCTGCTCCCCTGCCTCCTCTTACAGTCACGTGCTGTCTGCTGTGTGGACCAGTGACCAAGATCACTACCAATGTGGAGGGGCAGGGTATCTGCTCACCTCCTTCAAAATGCTTCCTGGGGATCCAGTAGCCCTACCTTCAGAGATATGGCTATGTGGATCTCTCAGACATCCTATTGTGCTTTGTAGAGAATCCTCTGTTGGTTAATGAGTATCCACCTGGCTGTAATTTAGGGGGGAGAATCTAAAGGAACAGTCCATTTGTCCATTTATCTCTCTTTAGCCCTGCCACATTGCCTTGATAACTACTCCATTACATTAAGTCCTGAAATCTGATGTGTGTATATATTCTCCAATTATGTTCTTTCTTTTCAAGATTGTTTTAGTTCTTCTAGCCTTTTCATTAACATAGAAATTTCAGGGAACACATTAATTTCTATAGCATATCTGCCAGTATAATGAAAAGGATGGTTTATATAATGAAAGATAGATTAGGGAGAACTGACACCTTAACCATATTGAGTGTTCAATTCCATAAACATGATATATCTTTTAAAGTGTTTACTTTTGCTTCTGTTTTCCCATTTTTTTTCCACAGGGGGAGATTCACCCTAAACTAAGATCTGTTGCTAATCTTTCTCCTTTTTTCTCCTTTTGTTTACCCTCCAAAGTCCCAGTACATAATTGTGTATAGTTCTAAGTTCTTCTGGTTCTTCTAGCTGCCACCACAGCATGGCTACCAACAGATGAGTGATGTGCTTCTGTGCCTGGGAACTGAAGCTGCAGAAGTGGAGGCACTAGGCCATCAGGGCTGGCTCCCAAGTAATGTTTGAAATGTAGAAGATTTACAGTTCCAGAAAATTTTTTCATATTTTATTTTTAATATTATAAATGTAATTTTTCAAAATTACATTTCACATTTTTTTGCTGCAAGTATAAAGAAATGCGCTTGATTTTTGTATATTAATTTTATCCTCTGAAACTATATTAAGTTGCCTTATTCATTCTAGATATTGCTTTGTAGGTCTCTTACAGTTTTCTGTAAACAACTATATGGTTGCAAATACAAGATTTTATTTCTGCTGGTCTATTTTTATTTTTTGTTTATTTTCTTATCTTGTTGCACTAACTAGGACCTCAAGGAAACTGTTGAATGGAAGTGAGGAGAACAAATGTCTTTGTCTTATTCTTGACCATTGGGAGAGCGTATTCAATGTTTTACTATAACTATAATGTCAGTGTAGGATTTTTGTAGATGCCCTGTATGAGATTAAGGGAATATCCTTCTGTTCCGACTTAGCTGAGTGAGAAATTGTATCATTAACCATGGTTGAATGTTTTTAAATGACTTTTATGCATTAACCATGGTTGAATGTTTTTAAATGATAACATGACACTCTTAATTACCTTAATGTAGTGCATGACATATATAAATTTTTGAATGTTGAACAAATCTCTCATTCCTAGAGTTACCTCTCCTTGGTGGTGATATATTATACTCTCTCTATTTTCACGTACTTGATTTGCTAATATATTTTTAAGGATTCTTGCATCTATTTTCATGGGGGATATTAATCTACAGTTATTTCTTTTGGAAATGTCTCTGCCAGGTTTTGTCATCAGGGATTTTGTGTCCTCATGAAACAAATTGAGAAGAGTTCTCTGCTCTTCTGTTTTCTGAACATACCTATGCAAGATTATTATACCTATTATTATTGTATTATTTATTCCTTAAATGATTGATAGAATACAACTGTGAAGCCATCTGATATGTAGATTGTGTTTTTGGAAGGTTTTCCTGATGAAGAATTTAATTTATTTAATAGGTAGTGGGCTATTCATATTTTCTATATTGTCTTTGGTCCAAATGTAAGGAAGTCATATTTTTCAATAAATATCTCTGTTTAATCTAATTTATCAAGTTTGTTAGTATACAATTGTTTCTAATAGCCACTTAGTATTTTTTCTTTTAATTTTATAGTATCTTAGGTGATATCACTTCTTTCATTCTTTTGGGGTTTTTTTTGAGGAAGATTAGCCCTGAGCTAACTGCTGCCAATCCTCCTCTTTTTGCTGAGGAAGACTGGCCCTAAGCTAACATCCATGCCCATCTCCCTCTACTATATACGTGGGACACCTACCACAGCATGGCTTTTGCCAAGCGGTTCCATGTCCGCACCGGGGATCCGAACCGGGGAACCATGGGCCGCCAAGAAGCAGAACGTGGGCACTTAACCACTGGGCCACCGGGCCAGCCCCCATTATTGTTATTGAAATAAAAACACAGCATGACAATAGAAAGTGAAAGCAATAAATCATAGAGAGGTCCTAAAGCTTCCAGGGATAGTCATCCAGAGTCTTCCCTCAGTTGAACAGGACTTGCTTTGCCTTCTGATTAGGAACTACCAAGATACATCTGAGGTATCTCAGTTTTACGGGTGCTCAGACACAAGTTTACAAAGGAATCTTTTGTAAGCTGCTGGTTGGGTAACTGAAGCCAGGCCATCTAACCTGTTCAACTGGGTGCCTTTCATCAATTTATATACCCCTTAACAATGTAGGCAAGCTGGTAAACAGTACCTCCAGGGGAGTTTTGAACTTTTAACAGCGCACTATAAACCACTAGTGAACATGTCTACTTCTTATCTTGGCCAAGAAGCTCTATCAAATTAATTGATCACTAACTAAATGTGATTCTTCCTCTGGCTAATCAGCCTCCATTGGTAGAACATCTTTCCAGGGTTTTAATCTAATCACAAAATATTTGATCACCAATATCTGTAAAAAAGATCCCAATATCAGTCTTTATTTGGTGCCTAGTATTGAATGAGTATTTAAGTTAGAACCACCTCATTGTTAGAAATAATCAAACTAGATTTTACATAAATTATGCAGGATTGATCATAGAAAGAATAAAAGGAAGAAATTCCAAGAAAGACCATGAGAATATAAAGCAAACCTGGTAAATTAAAGGGCTATCCAAGCTGAAAGGTAAACATATTGAAGCATAGATTACAACATTATTAGTTGATCATTTATGATGCATTATTATTGAGTTTCCTATTTACTGAATTATCTTGTTAATATTTTTAACTTAAGATTTTTAATCAAGAAATCTAAATTTAATCTTTTTAGAAGTACAAATGCAATTGTGCCCACCTCCACCTCAGATTCCCAATGCTCAAAACATGACAACTACAGTGAATTATCAGGATGGAGAAAAAATATCTATTCTCTGTAAAGAAGAGTATCTAATCCAGAGAGGAGAAGAAATCGTGTGCAAAGACGGCAGATGGCAGTCAATACCACGCTGTGTGGGTCAGTCGTGTGTAACTTGTTTCATGACATTCTCTCAAATAAGCTAATACTCCTCTGTGTTTTGTGTAAATGAACAAGATGAAGGCCCTTCTCTGTATCTATTCCACTTTATCTTGAAACAGTGAATTACAATCTAGGTACACAAAGCAATCAGCATTCTTTCACTTCTAATGTGAAAAGAATACAGACAAAAACTTTGGATTACTATGTAAATACCAGATAAAATTTCTATTTTACTCCTCAGGATGAACAGGACAAGAATCAAGGGGCATATGGAAGAAGTGGACTGTAGCATAGATTTTTATGGAGACTTACACCCTTGCAAGTTTCAAATAGTTTTCAGTTTTTAAATAATTTAATTTGTTCAAATTATCCTTATTTTAAAGTCCCAAAGAGTATTTTATTTTCTTTGGCAATTTAAACATTATATTTGTGGTTGACTCCTTGATCTCTTTTCTTCATATAGAAAAAACCCCATGCTCTCAACCACCTCATATAGAACATGGTACCATTGAATCATCTAAATCTACAAAAGAAAGGAAAAAGAGATCTGAACCCAAGTATTATGCACATAGCACCAGATTAAATTATATTTGTGAAGATGGTTTCAGCTTATCTGAAGGCGATGGGATAAGATGCCACATGGGAAAATGGAGTTCTCCACCTCAGTGTGTAGGTAAGGACAGTACACAAACTGAAATCCTATTTTCAGAAGAATTCATTAAAAATAATCAGTTTTCAAATTCTGTCATGAGACAGAATCCTTTAGGTTTGTAAATATGTAAAGTCATTTATATATTTATCTATCTTTTACATATTTTACCCATAATTTTTGCATAATCACATCAATCAGTTTTGTTAATGTCATTGGTTCACCATAAAATCACTTTTAATTCTGGCTTTTTTGGTATTAAAAATGGATGTATAGTGAAATTAAACCTACCTATGTATTGATATACCTATTCATATTCCTACCTATTCAGGTAAGTTGTAGTGTTTGCTTTGCCTCCAGGTTTTAAAAAAAATTTCTTATGTTCTTCCTACCATATCCCTTCTGATTTCTTGCAGTAAATAGTACTTTTCTGAAGAGGATTAATTCTCAGTTTGTTTGCTTTTATTATTCATGATTGGTTAGAGAAGCATTGATAGTCTTTCGTAAAGATATTGACACTTTTAGTTTCAAGCTCTTGTTCAAGTTGACAGCTGGACACACCCCAGAATGGTAGTTTTAGGAAAAGTTTGTACATCTTCTCTGTAATGTGATGGTAGCTCCTGTGTGACCATGTCTTGTAAATTAAAACTACCAAATATAACAACTGGTGCATAAAATTAAATTTCAGGGTTAGTGAAACATAGATTCATTGTTTCATTTCTTTAATTTTTTTTAAAGGAATTCCTTGTAAACCACCAGCTTTGATTCCGCACGGTGTTCTAGCTCACAAGTTAGACAGTTACCAATATGGAGAAGAAGTGATGTACAGCTGTACCGAAGGTTTTGGGATTGATGGACCTGCATCTATAAAATGTTTAGGAGGAAAATGGTCTGATCCGCCACAATGCATAAGTATAGTACATTTAATTTTATTCTAAAACTGACAAATATCTTTAATTCAGAGCATAAATGGTACAAATATGAAACTAAGGAGTAATTATGAATTTAACAAGGTATCTCTGGAAAGATCTGGATTCTGGTAGAGATGATTAATCCAGGAAATAAGAAGAGTTTGACAACATGAGCCAAATTATTTCATTTTCACATCCTCTTGTGTGTGCTTGTGACATCTCTGATATACATTCTCAGACTTTTCATTTCTGTTCCTGTATCAAAGCTGGCCCCTGCTGATGAATCTCATTATTATTCTACTTACTGTTGCTTTTTCAGATATCTCCATACAAATATAGAATTTTCTAAGATATTTGACATAATTAATGTTAACAGATTTTGACGGAAGCCCAAAGTAGAAATATGTCCAAAATGCCAGTGGCCTCTATAGGCAAATAAGAATTCAAATGTAAGAAGTATGGTCTCAAGCATTACATGTGTCCATATCTCTTCATAGTTTCAAAATCACTATTTCAATGTTATACTTTTGATGAATGAAGAACCATTCAATGTAATTAAGTCAAAACTGCTAACGTTTTTTTTTCAAGTGAAGAAAAATATTGTACAGCATTCTTTGGTTTGATATGTAGCTAACTATTACTCTAGAATAATTATTCGCCTTCATATATTTTTAATGATTTACTGAACAAGTACTTTTTTTTTGTTTCAGAAACGGATTGTCTTAGCTTACCCGTCTTTAATGATACCATACTCATAGGCCAGAAAAAGGAATCATATAGGTCAGGAGAACAAGTGGCCTATAAATGTCCAGAATATTACCAATTGGATGGATCCAGTTTTGTCCAGTGTATTAACGGCAAATGGATAGGAAGGCCAACATGCAGAGGTATTTCGATGAAATTTTAAAATTTATTTATGAAAGTGCCTTAAGTAACATAATATAGAATTCCCTCTAGCATCATCATAAAGTGGATGTAGATTATTTTTTCAGGCCGGGATTTCAGGCCAAAGAAGGTTTATGCCTTAACGTCAAAGGATGGAATTGTGTACTCAGTAGTTAGTCTTATAGCTCAGTAGTTCTCCACGTGCGGTCCCTGGAAGAGCAGCATCAGCATCTTCTGGGAAATTGTTGGAAGTGCAAATGCAAATTCACAGGTGTAGTCAGACCTGTTGAATCACAAACTCTGGGGTCAAGAGGCTCCATGCACACTTTGGGTTAGGAACCATTGCCATAGCCAATTATATATTATATCTACCTGAATCTCACTGATAAATTACACATGACTCATTGTAGTATCCTTAAGCATTTGCCCCCCAAAAGTCATTAAATAGTGTTTTTATAAATCATACAGTTATTTTTCTGTTGTTTTTCTACACCTCCTGTTTGGATCCTTTGATTACTAAACTTCTTCCTTCAACAATGGTATTCTTCAAAGTGTGTTCATGCTTGACTTATTCTCTAAGCAAGTGTCTACTTGTGTTTATTTTTCTAGGGGCTTAAAACTACAATTCACATATAGGATGGTTGAAAGCCAAATTCTGCTATCAAAAGTCTATTTATTATGATTTTCTTGTGGTTTATAAATTCATTTTTAATTTATATAATGAGAATTCAAAGGGAAATGTTCAGAAAAACTCATTTTCATTTCCCTCCGTACACACACACAAATATCTATCAATCTTCTAGTAAAGAATCGGGGAGAGATTTAAGGTAGAGAAACTTAAGTCTTCCTAAAAAAATATTGCTTTCTCTCCTTTTCCTCAATCTTACATGTAAATTTATTAAAAGAAGCAATCTTTTATGATAGATTGATTGATTTGAAACCCCTCTGGAAATATAGTTGGAATCTCATTTGTTGATTTGCTACTCAAAATGATCATTACCTTGGAGATACTTTTTTCCTTCTCTATTCAGATGTTTCCTGTAAGAAACCACCTGAAGTCAAAAATGCCATTACCTCAAATCATATGTCTAGGTATCCATCTGGGGAGAGAGTACGTTACGAATGCATCAAACCTTTTTATCCATTTGGGGAAATAGAGGTGACATGTTTGAATGGAACCTGGACAGACCCACCTCAATGCAAAGGTAGACTGTCTTATTTTCCCCCCAATGTTAGAGTATATCTTAGGGACAAAATACATTGCTTTAAAGGGAGAATGAAGCAGTTCTTATGGAATAAATTTTGTAAACACAAATAAAATGATGATGCTTAAAATCCAGTTCCTTTTGTGGATGGACTAAGTAATAAGGCATATTTATTTGATGAAAGATTTGTCCAGATTAGAAGAACAATTGGAATCCCAGATAATTCCCTATCTTAACCATTAAGATGCTCAGTTACTTGCCGAGGAATAAATGTAATCAAGATACCCTGAGTACCTTTGACAGCCCTTTGAAATTCTACTTTGAGACATGAAATAGGCAGTGGGGCAGGGGTGAGAATCATAGAATGTGAACTAAATTTGGGTTTCTTTAGCATATGGATTCTATTTAAATGTATTTTACTAGTAGAGCTCATCTGCGATGTTAGTGTATCTATATAAAAAATAAATAGTCTGAGAACTTGGTCACGGGACACTCCAGTGTTCAGAGTTCAGAAAATAAGGGGAACCAACAAAGGAGATATTATATTAGTAACTTCTAGTTTTTCAAATTAAGTTTTGCCTGGTATTTATTTTTTCCAATATTTTACTTTGAAACTACCTATGTTTTCATGTTTAAAGTGAGTTTCTTGTAGACAGCACGTAGTTGGGTCTTGTTTCTGTATCCACTCTGCCATTTTCAGTCATTTAAGTGGTGTATTTAGAACATTTACCTTTAAAGTAACTACTGCCTTGTTAGGGGCTCTGTCAGCCATTTTATTATTTGTTTTGTCTGTGTTTCCTCTGTTTCTGATTCTTGTTTCCTTTTATTGCCTTCCCTATAGATTTTTTGAACATGTAAATTAATTTTATTTTAATATATCTGTAGTAATCTTGAGTATATCGCTTAGTACAATTTTATTACGGGTTGCTCTAGGCATGAAGATATACACACGTAACTTATTGCTGCCTATGGGTATTGACATTTTGTCACCTCAAGTTAACTGTGGAAGCTTTACTTCCATTTTGGTCCATTTAGTACCCCACATTTTAAACATAAACATCTTATGTATTTCCTTTATATACATACAGCACCTTATCAAATAGTATAATCTTGCAGACAAATTTAACAAAGTCATTGGGAAAAAGATAGTCTATTATATTTGTTCCTATTATTATCACTTCCCTTGTTTTTTCTGCCTTTCTGAAGTCTCACTCCTCCTTCTGTTATCTTTTGCTTTCTATTTGAAGAATTCCTTTAGCCATTGTTTTAAGTATAAGTCTGCTGGAGGCCAATTCTCTCCGTTTTCCTTCGTCTGGGAGTGCCTTTATTTCTCCCTTTATTCCTAAGGGATAATGCCACTGGATATGGAATAGGAGTTGACAGTTCTTTTCTTCTAGCACTTGAGAAATGTCACTTCTTTCTGGTTCCTTGGTGACAGATGAGAACCACCCTGTCATTTGAATCCTTTTTCTCTATAGGTTTGCATAATTTCTATCTAGCTGCTTTTGAGATCTTTTCTTTTTCTTTAGTTTTGAGCAGTAGGATTATTATGTATCTTGGCATGAATTTCTTGGTTTTATCTTGTTTAGTATTCACACATCTTTTTGGATATATAGATTTATGCCTTCTGCCCAATTTGGTAAATATTCAGCATTAGTTTTTGAATTTTTTTTTCTCATCTCTAACTTCCTTCTTTTTGCTTCCTTAGTCTTCAACCTTTTGCTATCTTCCCACAGGTCCCTGAAGCTCTGTCTAATTTTTTGTTTTCAGTCCATTTTCAAAGCAAGTAATTTGTATTGTTCTACCTTCAAGTTTATTTACCCTTCTGACATCAGCAATCTAACACTGAGCACATCCTGTAAGGTTATTTTATTCTGTTCTATTTTTTAGTTCTATAATTCCCATTGGATTTTTAAAAACCATTGTCATTAATTCCAATATCTGTGTCATCTCAATGCTGTCTTCTCTTGATTGTCTTTTCTCTTTGGAGATTTTCCCAGTCCTAGGGACAATGAGTGATTTTCAGTTGTATTCTGAACATTTTGGGTATTATAGCTTGAGACTCTGGATTTTATTGAAATCTTTTATTTATCAGGTCTCCATCACTGACATGCAGTGGTGCCAATTCAGGCCCCCACTTTGCCTCCACTGACACCACAGAAACGCGGAGAGGTGTCTTGTTCCCCACAGAGTGTGGATGGAAGTCCAGGCCCCTCACTTGACCTCTGTTTATGAAGGTGGAGAGTGGGTTGTTCTTAGTTTTATTCTATGATGTTTTTCTAGAGTAATGTTTGTGTAAAATGTTTGTGTCTTGGTAGGCTGCTTACTTCCTGAGCTTTAGTCTAAAGAGAGCAGGCTACCCCCGGGACTGTTTTTTTCCCTGCCTAACTTTGATATCATTTCTGGGTTGCAGACTCTTTCAGTGCTCAGTCCAGGATACATAGAAGGCAAAATGAAACCAAAAGAACTCATTGCACTTTAATTCCTTGAATCCCAAAGTCCCTAAGGTTATTGACTTCCTTGCTACATCTTTCCCAATCTCTTCTGTTGCTTTTTATAATATGTTCAGGGTTTTCAGCTAAACTAAGCAGAAAGAAGAAACAGAAAGCTTTCTAGTTCATCTTGTCCAGAACAGGAAGCCAGCAATTCCCTTTCACATTATGTAAATTTGTAATTCTTGAATCTTATTAAAGGAGTGATGTCTCTCTTACAATAAAAATGTAACTCAGTAAAAAAATGACTAGATATCCAATAGCCACTTCAATATCTTGTTTAAAGAACATGAATCTTTTTTGTATGTCTTAGCTATCCCAATATATCCAGCATATATTCACTAAGAAAAACATTTTTTAATACTGGAATATTGCAAAGCAGATGTATTTGTTAATGCTTTAATGTGTGCTTTCATGGAGAGTGAAAAGAAGGGCTTAAAAATGTGACTCTCAGTTTAAATGATTAAAATTTCGTCAATGAATCATTTCTGTTGTCAGAAATCACAAGACTTGATATTACATATTGAGTTATATTTTTATTTTAACTTGTGGTTTTTTTGATCTTTCAATAGTTCAAATAATGTTTTTTTAGACCCTAAAGGAAAATGCGGACCCCCTCCACCGATCGACAATGGAGACATTACCACATTCCCATCACCAGCATATCCTCCAGGATCAACAGTTGAGTACCAATGCCAGTCGCTCCACCAACTTCAGGGAAACAGGATTATAACATGTAGGAATGGAGAGTGGACCAAACCACCAAAATGCTTAGGTAAATATTTAAGTATTCTCATGGGTCCTGGGAAAATCAGTGTAAGTAATATGAAGTTTTGCTGCTTACTATAGATTTTCATGGATTGATAACCAACCATTCTGTTGAATGCTTGCTATCAAATAGGAACGTATGAGGAAATAAAGTTTGAAAAATTGTTACTGAAGCAACAACAGCAACTAAACATTCTTTAATGAAAGATTTTCGTCTGATGATTGACATTATAAATCTTTGATTATAACCTTTAGTCTCACACATTAAACACAATACCTGATTTTTACATCATTAATTGTGTAAAATGGTTTAAATCCACATGCTGGGTTTTCTCTGAGTTGGTTTATAAAAGGTTCTAAGAACGACATCCTGGACAGCATAGGAGATTCAACTTGAGTGAGAATTTTTGTGTACAATATTTGTATATCCCTTAATGTGTTCATTTTTTTTTGCCTTCAGATGCATGTGTAATATCAGAAGAAAAGATGGAAAAACATAACATAGAACTACGATGGAGGGGGGAGAAAAAACTTTATTCTGAAACAGGGGATGTTGTTGAATTTGCGTGTAAACCTGGATATCGTGCAAAGAGAGATTCCGCAGAATTTCGAGCAACCTGTCGGGAAGGAAAACTGGAGTATCCCACCTGTGAAAGACAGAGATTTAACACGCGTTCGTAAAATCCTCATGTGTGCATTCATTCAGAATTTGTCATTATTAATCCAATTCTTCTCAAGTCATTCCTTCAAGCATTGTTTAACTCATTTTGACTCATACATCAGAATTTGTGTTAAATATTACGTAGACAATGTTAGACACTAATGAATCACTTCTAAAAGGACCTCATTAAAATTTGGCTAACCAAAATGCTCTGTGTCCTGTTCATCTAATATCTATGGCCCCAAACTAGATGCATTCACTTCAGTGCCTGCTTCCATCTATCCTTCTCCCAACTTTCTCAAAGCTCCTCCATAACTTCTGAGGCTTTCTGAGACTCTCTATGTCAGAGGAAATGGAAAAAAAAAAGGCTAGTCACCATCTTCAAAATAATATTACTTCACAAACATGAAAAACCAAACTGTCATACCTATGTTAGTAATGATGTAAGTAGTTATTACTTACATTGCTTACTTCTCAATAGATAAATATACCAAAAAATGATGAAATGCGTGATCTTCTACAAGATGTCTATGTAGCACACATCATAATTCAAACAAATAATAAAGAGGAATTAGGATCTATTTGAGTACATAGCTAGCATACCATACGTGCGTATCATTCATAGTGCATATCATACATGAAACATCATAAAGAAACCAGTATCAGGTATAAACACACACACACATACATAGTAGGCTTTGAGCACTGAAAATGTTTATAGAACAAAGATTTGCAGGAATTACAATAAAATATTACCATAACTAGAGTTGAAGTTGGAGGTAATAGGGTTAAGAGTTGATGTTTAACTCTTTATACTTCGCTATATTCTCCAATTTTTCTATCTTTTAACACATATCACCTTTGAACCACAAGAGTATGTTGTTTAGAAATAAAGATACAGAAAAAGTAAAACAATACATGGTGAGAAGTCTAAAGAGCCAATGGTAATGATCTTTAGATGTAACAACTTTTTCATGATTTTGCTGGTATAGAGAGTTTTGGAAACATTCAACCCAAGAATCCAAAATGAATTTTTATGTTCGTGCATTTCAAACAGCATAATTAGTTAAAATCATTTGACTATAAACATTTTTCACTTCTACAAAAACATAAAAACTTTAAGATGATAATAAACATACAAATAATGAAGGCAAAAATATTGTATGGTGATACCTTGTTACTTTGTATTGCATCAAATCAAGTGGCATTCTTAGACTAGAGACACGGCTGTCACCAATAGAGCCACTGAATCACTGGTGACAGCTAGTTTTCTCACATTTAGAGAAACATTGTCACAATTGGCAAGTTATCTCTGCTGTTAATGTTAACATTTGTGTATCTGCTATTTTTCCAAAACCTTTCAGCTAACGGTTGTGAAATCTGTTTATGACACTTTCCTATAAACAATTATTTCATTGTTGACTGCAAAATAGTGATTTTTAAGATCAATTCTATCATTGCTCTGCCTTTATTAATTGTCATTCTTGTGTGAAGATGAGTGTTAACTTACCAACTCGGTTTAAATTAAACCTTCACCTAAAGGATTTGGTAAATCTCTATTTTGGCCCTTTAATTCCCAACTTTTGGAATGCAGATTTGATGTATCGTGAACTTGCATTATGGCATTAAAGATGTTTTCTTTTCTTTTTAATATATATATATATTTTTTTTTTTTTTGAGGAAGATTAGCCCTGAGCTAACTACTGCCAATCCTCCTCTTTTTTTCTGAGGAAGACTGGCCCTGAGCTAACATCCGTGCCCATCTTCCTCTACTTTATATGTGGGACGCCTGCCACAGCATGGCGTGCCAAGTGGTGCCATGTCTGCACCCAGGATCCGAACCGGCAAACCCCGGGCCACTGAGAAGCAGAACGTGCAAACTTAACCACTGTGCCACTGGGCCGGCCCCCTTTTTTAAAAATATTGTGTGGGTGGATTCCGCATGAAATCAGCATGGATTCATGAATTTTTATTTATTCAATTTGTCACAATTATAGACATTATTCTATTGAAGCTCAAATTATCCCACATTTGGCGAGTGGGGACCTCTTGAAACTGGCTCCTGATGGCTTTCGTTGTATCCCCATTAGTCCTTGAGTATTTCTCTTCATTTTAGCACAACATGATGTTCCAGGCTCGCTGTGCACTTCCCCTGCCAGCCACCCATAATCTTATGTCTTTCCAAGAAGGTCAGAATTTTTTTTTGTTGGACAATAGTGTTTAGAACCCAAGAATTGTGCTGTTGCTGCTAGATGGATGTATTCAATAGTGTTGAAAAGTTTTTATTTACAGGATATTTTTGTTCTCAAACCTTTGAAATAGAAGTGAAATTTAATATTCATTAGTTCCTACTGGATTTTACAATGCAATTAAATAATAGGGCGTTTAGAAACTTTTTAGTATATAATTTCTCTTTACTAATATAATTTTATTTTTCAATATTCATGAGAATAATATCACACGTGTAATGCAAACATTACAATTACAGTTAACCAGTGAATGAAGGTTCTAACGTCTGTCCCAGGAGGTCTGACTGTATCAGTACCCTCTTCAAAAAAACCTGGAAACAATTCTTATCTCTGGCGGCTCACTTACCAAATAAATAGAGTTTTACATTTAATTCTATCAGCATTTTTTAAATATGAAATTTTTCTTCTTTCTCTTTTAATCTAAAGTGTTTTTTTTTTTTTTAATGGGAGATGCACCTCCACACTTTAGAAATCAAAGTGATACATGAAAGGTCTGCGCAGATTAGTCTCACTTCCATCACACCTGTTCCCACATTTTAAAAAGTTATAATTTTTTCAGTTTCTGACATCCCTCCTGTGTTCATTAATCTCCTTTTTTAATTGAGAAGAGAGGTCACTTTACGCGTTATCTGGTCCTTGCAGTTTTCCTTTTAGAATGAATCTCACTCAGATGATTCTATTTTACTATGACAGGTAAAGGATGATATAATGAACACACTCGGGGGGACCTCATTTAAGGATACGTTGCTGGACGTGAAGTGAATGGATCACCAGGCGAATGTATTTCTAAATTTCTTAGATATTTCAAATTCTTTTCCATAGGGTTGTTGTATGTTATTCTGTAATGTTCTAGAGAGCCTCTTTCCCTTGCCAACCGAGGGTGCTGTCAACCTTTTGGATGCATTTCCTGCTTTGCAGATCATAAATGGTGCCCCTGTGTAGTATTCATATGTATTTTATTATTATGGATGTGCTTATTTTCATTTAAGATATGTAAGGACCATTTGTTTTGTTTTGTGCTTTAATCTTAATTTTTGATTAATCCACTAGACCTTTTTTCCTACTATTATTTTCTATGGAAATAATGAGATTAGCACTTTTCATCTCCCATTTCTCTGATATGAATTTGATATATTTTCCACTATGTTATTCGGCTTTTAAGTTCATGTTGATTTTTCTAGGCAGAAATTTTTCAGTTTTATGCACTTATAATTATCAGTCATTTGTTTTATTTCCTCAAATTCTAAGTCATAGATTTACATGTCTTATTCTTAACAAATCCTCTCATTGTTTTTGTTTTGACTGTGTGTGTGGTTTTTCTTACTTGGAGATCACTAAAATTAAAAATGACATGGAAGTATGGATATATTTTATTTTTTTAATGACTCTCCAGTAGTCTCAACTGTATTTATTAAAAGCACTGTATTTTTCCTAGTCATTTGAGGTGTGACTGTAATCATATTAGAATTTTTGGGAGCATGTGTCTCCTTTCATAATTTCTGTTCTAATCTGCTTCCTGTCTGTTCTTGTACCAGCACCAACTCTATAATCATAAAGACTTCTTAGAAGACATATGCACTGGGACGAGCCATCATCTATTTTTTTCTTTGAGATTTCCTGTCTGTTGTTATTATCCCGAGACACTTTAGAATGAACTTGTCTGACTCCAAAATAAAAGCTGTTGGTATTTGCATGGCTTGCTCTACTGGAAGATCAGTGGTGGCCTTTATTTCAGACATTCATACTAACAGGAAACCAATAGGCCATTCTGGCAAAAGTTATCTCAGATTTTCTGAAAGACTAGGGGCAGAAGATACAGCACATCATGAAACACAGCACCAGGAGCCCTCGCAGCCATCCAGGTCTATGCAGCCTCTACCCCAGGTGACACCTTAGTAAGAAGGAAATGAAACCTCTGTGTCAGTGAGGGTGTCATCTGGACTTGGACTCTTCAATTCCACAGGGGTCCATATCTCTCAAAGGAGAACTTGAGCAGAGCCCAGACCTGGCAAAGGAGTCGATACATAAATCACAAGACTCAAAAACCCCAAAGCTCTGGCTGTCCCCCGGGTATTATCAATCTGTGTCTTGTTCCTGCTAACACAGATGACATTTCCTGTTTCCTAGATTTTCAAGGAAACAGTATTAAAAGAAGGTAAACTCTGAGTTATTTTCCAATAAAAAATGAAGAAAAGGATTTATGAAAACTTTCTCAGAGTAAATTTACGGGTTGCACAAATGTGTGTATAAACTTAAGAATTATTGACACAATGCTGCTGAGGCTTCTTGCTCAAGAATTTACATTTTTCTTTTTCTGCAAGTGTATATTTGCATTCCTTGGGAGGAACGTTATGTTGTCTTCCTCAGATATGCTTTGTACATTTCTGAGGAACAGGAAGAATCAACTCATTGGCTTCCTGACCATTGGAACCAAGGCTATAAGGGTGGGAAAGGCCAAGTGAAAGCCAGTAGAGCTGCCTCTACGTAGAAAAATAGTAAAGCAACAGCAATACTGCATTCCTGGAGGGATTGCAGAGATGACGCCACCACCAAGGATCTGAAAGATGCAGGGGTGGCGGTTCATACCACATCCCCATCAACTTGCCTCTTTGGCTGGTACTGAAAACCGAGGGATCTTTGAGAAAGACAGTGGGTTATTGCAAGCTGAACCAGACGGTGAGTCCAATTGTAGCTGCTTTACCAGATGTTGCTTCATTGCCTGTGCAAATTTAACACATCCCCTGTAATATCTTAGGACATGCTGGTGTGCCGCTATTCATCTGGCAAACACTTTTTTCTCCATCCTTGTTAGCAAACACCCTTAGAAGCAGTTTTCTCTCAGTTGGCAAGGTCACCAGTACACCTGCTTAGTCCTACATCAGGAGTCTATGAACTCTGCAGCCCTATGTCATAATGTAGTTTGCAGGGACCTTGATCATCTTTCCCTTCCACAAGGAATCACACTGATCCATACATTGATGATACCATGCTGATTGGACCCAAGTGAGCAAGAAGCATCGACTATTCTAGCCCTTCTGATAAGACATTTGCTTGTCAGATGACAGGAAAAATCCAACAAACATTCAGAACGCTTCTACCTCAGTAAAATTTCTAGAAGTTGAGGGTTGGGCCACGTTGAGATATTTCTTTTTAATGTGAAATGTAAGTTACTGCGTCCGCATCCTCCCTCTCCTGCAAATTCGCCATAAACCAACAAAGAAGTGTAGCATCTCGCAGACCTCTTTCAATTTTGGAGGCTACATATTCCTCATTTGAGGGTGTTACTTTAGCCCCCTTACCAAGGGTCCCCAAAAAGCTGCTAGTTTTAAGTGAGGCATAGAACAAGAGAAGGCTCTGCGGCAACTCCAGGTTGCCACGCAAGATGCTCTGCCACTTGGGCCAAATAATCCAGCTTATCCATTGGTGCTTGGAATGTCAGCGGTGCATATGGCTCCTGTTCAGAGACTTTCACAGGCCCCTCTAGGTGAGTCACAGAGAAGAGCTTTTGATTTTGGAGCAAAGCCTTCTCCTTGTCTGTGAATAACTGCATTCGTCTAAAATGAATTTTCAAAGCATGACATCCTGGAAGAGGAAGCTGCTATCACTATGAAACAGACTGCAATTAGATATCAGGAAAATATTTATTCATTTATTTATTTAGATTGAATTGACATGAAACATTATATTAGTTGCTGATGTCCAACATAATCATTTGATATTTGTATATATTGCTAAAGGGTCACAAGTCTAGTGAGCATCTATTCCAGACCAGTTACAAATTTTTTTCCCCTTGTGATGAGAACTTTTCAGATCTACTCCCTTAGCAACCTTCAAATATACATTATAGTAATAAAGCTACAGTCACCACACTGTCCACTCATCTCAGTGACTTAATTCTTTTGTAACTGGAAGTTTGTACCTTTTGTTGTGTGGGCGACTGGAAAAGAAAGGGGGGTTTCTCTCCCAGGACCTGCACAGCCGCCCCGGGGAAGCAGTCGGCGTTCCTCCGCGTCCCCGCTCCGGAGCAGCCTGGTGGGAGCCGCCCTGAGGTCGGGGGAGAACCCAGCGCTGCCATGGCGACCCGGCGTGGGGGGCGAAGGTGCTGGCGGGTGAGCCCCCCGGAGCCCAGGCCGCCGGCGGGGCTGCGGGACCCCGCGGCCCAGGAGGAGGCGGCTGCCCCGCCGGTGCTGTCGCTCAGCCACTTCTGCAGGTCGCCTTTCCTGTGCTTCGGGGACGTCCGCCTGGGAGCCTCGCGGACGCTGCCTCTGGCCCTGGACAACCCGAACGAGGAGGTGGCCGAGGTGCAGGTGGCGCACTTCCCCGCCCCCGAGCGCGGCTTCAGCGTCTCGCTGCGCTCCTGGGTGCTGCAGGTGGGTCGGGGCCGGGAGCCCGGGGCGCGCATCCTCCCCCGCCGTCTGAACCGCCCCTCCTAGGACGGGTGCGGCCAGAGAGAAGGAACCAGAAGGGAGACCCTTAGGGAGTCGAGTCAACTCCGTCTCACGGATCTGGCGGGTCCAGTCCGGTAACTATGGAAGGCTGGGGTAGGCTGTCAGTGGGGCGGAGACAGCGCGCGTGCACGTAGCATCCTGAGAAGCATCCGGACAGACCTCTCTATTAAACTGAGAAGCGATTTTAATAAACTTCAGAGATTGCGACAGACTCTCGTGGTTCTAAAGTAACGGGCGGCGCTTTTAAAATTTATCCTCTTATTTACCTGTCTGTGTGAGTGACCAGCCCTGGTGATCTGGTGGTTCAGATTCTTTGCTCTTACTGCCTCCCAACCTGGGTCTCCGTTCTGGTCAGGGATCCACACCATCCTTCTGTCTGTCATCATGCTGTGGCGGCTGCCTGTGGCTGTGATGCCGAAAGCTCTGCCACCAGTATTTCAAATACCAGAAGGGTCACGGTGGTGGACAGGTATCTGCCAAGCTTCCAGACTAAGACAGAGGAGGAAGAAGAACCTGGCCGCCCACTTCCAAACAAATTGACCAAAAGCCTGTGAATAGTAGTGGGGCATCATCTGATACAGCGACAGAAGGGGAAGAGTCAGAATCCGCTCCAGGGCACTAACAGCTTTTTTTTTTTTTAAAGATTGGCACCTGGGCTAACAACTGCTGCCAATCTTTTTTTTTTTTTTTCTGCTTTATTTCCCCAAACCACCCCTGTACACAGTTGTATATCTTAGTTGCAGGTCCTTCTAATTGTGGGATGTGGGACGCCGCCTCAACATGGCCTGACCAGCGGTGCCACGTCCACACCCAGGATGCGAACCCCGGGCCGGTGCAGCGGAGCGCGCCAACTTAACCACTCAGCCACGGAGCCTGCCCCTAACAGCTTATTTTTTTTAAGATTGCCAAGTGTACTCTGATTTAGAGCAGCTTTTTTTTTTTTTTTTTAAATTGCTTCCTATCAGTCGTCTTTTTAGTTTCTGTATGTTTCTGGGAAACTCACTCCATGTAGACTCAAGGTAAGTACTTATTCTGCTGAAATAGCTTTGTTTTGGTTAAATATCTACAGCGAAAAAAGCGAAAAACACCTCTTCAGGGCTGTTTTCAACAAGCATGTGTGGTGTGTATGCAGCTCTTCATACAAAGTATTTTAGTCCTTTTTTTCCTTTGTTGTAGTGTATTTTCCCCCCTTTGGTGAGGAAGATTCTCCCTGAGGTAACATCTGTGCCAGTCTTCCTCTATTTTGTATCTGGGATGTCCTCACAGGATGGCTTGATGAGCAGCATGTAGGTCTCCACCGGGATCTGAACCGGCGAACTCTGGCCCGCGGAAGCACAGTGCATGAACTTAACCACTATGCCACTTGGGTGGCCCTCACTGTAGCATAATTTTAATGGTGAATCTCATTTTACAAATGTTGTTTCAAGAATTTCCCAGATAGCTTTTTTTGGGTTGCATTGGCCAGAGTAATGTTCTCATCCCTGTCACCAAAACCCAGAGAATTTATGTTCCTGTTTTGGCTGCTGTGGCTTTTGCCTTGGGTAGAACCTCTGAAAGTGAAAATTAAACCGTTAACTGAGGGAGTCTGACTAGTTGTCTAAACAACCTCTTTATGAGACAGTGAGAAGAGGCTCCCGTCTTGGGTCCACTGGCTTGTGTGCCAGCAGTGGTCCAGCTACACTTAAGAACCTGCCCTCTGTTCTAGCAATGCTTGCTTTTCTTTCTATGGAAAGAGAGATTTTTTTTTCTCTGTTTACATTATTCCTTTTGTTATATGGACCTAAAGTTGTTTTTTTGTCATTTTTTGTTGTTGTTGTTTTAGAATTTACTGTTTTATAGTGTAAAAAGTTCACTGTTTTCATTTTTTAAAACCAGCTTGTTTGTAGTGTTTTATGGTTTAAAATGTTTATATAGCTTATAGGTTTTACGCTTTTAAAAAAAAACGTTGTTTTTCCCCTGGAAAACAACAGACACAGAGTTTGCTTTGTCATGTCATGGTTTTGCATTTGGCAAATTCCTGGCGGGTTGTGGGGTGCAGAAGTGAAAGTTTGAACTCGGTGTCCGACTTCCTGGGTTCTCATTACAAGCGGTATGACTTCAGCAAAACATTTAAAGCTTTCTGGACTTTGATGAGTTCATCTGTAAAATCATATTACCTGTTGCCTAGGGCTGGGAGGCTTAACCTGGTTGTCTAAGACCTCTGAAACTCTGCCCGGAACGTAGAGTCTTTACTAATATCAGTAATGGTGACCATGCAGACTTTGAAGGAGTTTGTGGGCAATTGTGTGAAGGTTCTAATTCCTCCACATCTTCGCCAACACATCTCATCTTGGTTTTAATGTGCCTTTCCCTGATGCTAATGATGTCTGCATTTTCCAGTGCTGAACTTCCTTCTGAATATTTTCCTTGGCAAAGCGCGCGTTGAAATCTTTTGCCCATTTTTACAGTTGAGTTGCTTATCTTACTGAGTTTTGAGAGTTCCTTCTGTATTCTGGATATAGTCTGAATAGCATTCCATTGTGTGAATGTACCACAGTTTTTTAAATCCATTCGCCTATTGAAGGATATCTTGGTTGCTTCTACTGTTTGGCAATTAGGAATAAAGGTGCTATAAACATCTGCGTGCAGGTTTTTCTGTGGACGTAAGTCTTCATCTTCTTTGAGTAGGTACCTAGGAGTGAGATTGCCTCATTGTGTAATATAACTATGATAAGGTTTTTAAGAAATTGCCAAACTGTCTTCCAAAGTGGCTGTACCATTTTGCATTCCTGTCAACAGTAAATGAGAGTTCTTGTCGCTCCAATTCCTGGCCAGTATTTGGTGTTGCCAGTGTTTCAGATTTTCCCTATTCTAAGAGATGTGCATTGGCATCACATTGATGTTTCACTTTGCAATCCTCTAATGCCATTCACGGTGAGCATCTTTTCATTTGCTTGTTTACCATGTGTCGATCTTCTTTGGTGAGGTGTTCAGATCTTTTCCCATTTTTTAATTCTTATTGCCTGCTTTTTGATTTCTTATTGTCGAGTTTTAAGAGCTCTTTGCATATTTGTATACAAATCCTTTATCAGATATGTATTTTCAAAATATTTTCTACTAGTTTGTGGCTTTCCTTTTCATTGTGTTAACAGAGTCTTTGACAGAGCAGAACTTTTTAATTATAATGAAATCCAACATCATTTTTTTTTCATGGATTGTACTTTTGCATTGTATCTAGAAAGCCCTTGCCTAATCCAAAGTTACTTAGATATTCTACTGTTATCTCCTAGAAGTTTTATGGTTTTACGTTTTACATTTAGATCTATGATCCATTTTAGTTCATTTTTGTGAAAGGTGAAGAGTGAGTGTTTAGATTCGTATGAATGTCCAGTTTTTTCCAGTACCATTTGTGGAAAAAACTACCCTTTATCCATTCATTCGTTTTGTTCCTTTGTCAAAATCAGCTGACTGTGTTGAATGGGTCTATTTCTGGGCTCTCTACTCTGTTTATTGATCTATTTTTCTATTTAATTGTGCCAATACCACACTGTCTTGATTACAATAACTTTATAGTAAGTTTTGAAGTTGGGTAATGTTAGTGCTCCAACTTTTTTCTTATTCAATATTATGTTTGCTACTCTGATTTTTTGCCTCTCCACATCAACTTTAGAATCAGATAAACTGTAGATAAGAGTTTGCTGTTATCTATAATGTAACTAGGTAAGATTTTGATTGAGATTGCATTGAATCTCTAGATTAAGTTAGGAACAACTGACATCTTAACAAAATTGAGTCTTCCTATCCATGAACATGAAATATATCTCCATTTATTTAGTTCTTCTTGGATTTCTTTCATCAGAGGTGTAGTTTTCCTCAGACAGATTTTGTACATACTTTGTTATATATATTTCTAAATATTTCTCCTTTTGTGATACTAATGTTAATGGTGCTGTATCTAACAAATTTTCTATAACTGTATATTATAATTAACAATTATAATTTTGGAAAGCTGAGGGATTAGCCATTAGAATAACTCGTAAATAGTATAGTACTATAATTTTGTTGCTAAGCCCTTTATTTTTGAAGTCTTCAGAGAAGTTTATGATTGAGAGATGAAAAAGCATTCCAGCATTTGAATATACTTAGACATATTTGATTAGTGAATGATGCTTTATTTAATATCCAGGAACATTATATTTATTTCTTTTAAGGAAAATTCATTGTGCTACTTAGTAGAACTTGAATTGACATTTTAGTTGTAAAGTACCTGATCACTTCATACAAATTTACTGAAAATATTTACTCTGTGGAAATAAATATAGATATAAGTTAGAACATAATGAGTTGTAATCTTCCAATTACTGTGTGTGTCTCTTTCAGACATTATGGAGAGGAGATTTTTGGGTAAAGAAAAATGATAGTCCAAAAATTAAAGCCACACGACTAAGTCTTCTGCTTGTGAATAGAGAGATTAGAGAAGAAAACAAACTCTACGGAAGCTTGCCCTTCATCACCCTTTGACATTTAAGTACCTGAATGCTGTTCTTGAATCTTTAAAGCGCTTAGGTTAATTTGTTTTAACAATACCTTGCATGAAGTTAGAAATGCATTTTTACCTTTGAGAGTGCAAAGAATATTATAATAGTACAACATTAGTTAAGACTTCGTTTTGTTGCTGTCATTCATCTCTTTTTTTCCTCTTTGAGAGGTAGTTGCTGGATTGTTGCCCCTTTGTTGTGAGAACATGGCCCACAGTGGAGCAGTTTCTAGAGTATGTATTTTGATATGAAGTTGCAGTCTTAGTGTTCCTTCTATGAAAGTCATCAGCTATGCTGTACAAATGCTGCTTCATGTCGCTAAGGTAGTTTTCCCTTTTAATAATGAAATGTTCATGAGTCAGGAAATCTGGCTCAGCAAATTAAGTTTATGCTTGCTCATCACTAGAAGTGTTACCGAACCTGAAGTGAGTTCGCTCACCCGTGGCACAGCAACCCAATCTCTGACACCGGGTGTGGTGGAAGAAAGTAGGAATTTTATTTTTGCACAGCGCTGAGCAAGGAGAGAGGGCAGCTAACACTGAAATCCCAAACTCCTCGAAAAGCTAAAAGGAAGGGTTTTTATTTCGGGTTTTAGGTAGGGGAGGGGAGCATATGGCTTTGCTGGTCGGAGCTTTCCCACCAGCCTGTCTTTGGCCTTGAGACACTTGCAGAGAGGAGGGAGCTCACGACCTTGCTGGTCAGCAGCTTTCCCACCAGTCTGTATCTCTTTGCGGGAGGAGATAGTCCAGGTGCTTGTCCTTGACGGTGTCTGTCTCCATGGAGGATAGTGGATTCTGGAGCCAGGAAGCCAGAGAGTAAGCAGGGAACGAGTGTTTTAGTTTTAACCCCATATATGCTGGGTTTAATGTGGGGAAACTGATATCAGGGTCGATATCAGAACTTAGATCTCCAAGTTAAAATTCATGTATGTGTGAGAGCCTTAGGCAGAAAAATGGTTAACCTGTTAACATCACATTAAATTTTTACAATTTTATTTCTTCTGTCTTTATAATATTAGTAACAATGATGACTAATATTTATTGAATACTTACTGTGTGCTAGTGTTTTTCATTCACAATTTTGTTTAGTCCTTACAGTAATTCTCTAAGCTAGTTCCTATTGTTATTCCCATATTATAGAGAAGGAGTAATAATCCTCACAGAAATGAAGCTCTTTGCCAAGGCCTTGAGTGTGATAAGTGGTAGACCTGAATTTGGACCATTTCTATCTCCACAGCTGGTGTTCTTATCCACTACATTGTATCAGAACAATGGACCCTCTTATAATCATGTCCAGCAAAACGTGATAAAGATATTGCTCTAACTTAGTTACCCTGTAGGACTCTCTATATTAGGATTTATATAGATAAATATATGCATCTTTGGCTTTGGGCCAGGAGCAGATCTGTACTAAACTGTAATGCATGCAACCCAAGGTACCGAGATGACAGATTGATCTTCCCCACCCACCCCCTCAGCCACAACTTAAAGCATTTACCCGGTATCTTCTTATTGAGAAGGAGTGGTTAAGAATACAGACTCTGATGCCAAACTGCCTGGGTTTGAACCCCAGCTCTGCAGCTTACTCTAGGTTACTTAGCCTCTCTGTGATCCCCTTTCTTTAACTGTCATATGAATATAGCAACAGTACTTATCTCATAATATTGTGAGGATTAAACAAGTCAATATGCATAACGTGCCTGATACACAGACGTACCAAATAAGTGTTAATTGTGAACATTATCCTGTTATTTTTGTCTTAGTATCATTAGCCTTATTTGTAATGATGCAAATTTCAGTAGGAATCTAATCATACAATTAGATAACTGAGGCATGAAACATATATCCTTGATTTATTAGTATCAAATTTCTTTTATTTTAAAGCAAGCTCCTCTTCCTGTTTAGAAGCATGTATTAGGGTAACTAGTTATATCCTGCCTTTATCATTATCTTCCCCTATGATTAACTATCACAGATAAGTTACGTTTTTACTAGGAGATTCTCACCAAAAAGGCCTTGTCTTTAAACTTGTTTCTATTTACTTCAAGGTGTTCATTTTTGGAAGTTTTAGATTTGATTTACTTTTTGTGGAACTATAAGAAGATTGGGAATAGAACAATCAAAATGCAGATGTGCTTTGGAATGGATACAGAAATGAAAGTAACATCAAAATGTCATTTCATGAAGTCCTTGGCACTTGCTGCAGAAGGTCCAAAATTTGTCTCTAAGCTTTCTGTTGGGTTGGGCTGCTTCTGAAAGTATATGTGTTTATTACAACTTTTAATTTCATTCTGTTCTCTTTACGTGCAAGACAACTACTTCAGCATTTTATGATGTAGAAAATTTCATAGATACGCTGTTGCAGCTTTTGCAAACGTACCGAGAAAAGCCTGGTGACAAAGTTGCATACAAAAGTGGAAGTATTTTCACAAAAACTTTTTGTTTGTTAGCTGCTTTACTGAAGACAACAAATCGAGCCTTTGCAAGGATTAATCAGTTCCTTTCTTTGAGGTTATTCTGATAGATTCTTAGGTCTAAGAGTTTTACACATTTCCTTCAGAAATTATAGCATCTTAAATAGGGTTTTGTATGTGTTCAAACCTGCTCTTTGTGAGCTGATAAATGAGTTGTTTCTTATGTATTAAAAAGACTGAATTATAAAATAGAATCTGTTACAGCTGTATGATTAACTGTTTTCCATTTACCTGAGGGAAGTGACAAATTATCCTAGTAAGGTACAAAACCAGATATGTGTGACTCTTCCTCCTCCTGTTGTAACCATAAGTATATTTCAAGGTTTTCTATGGTGAGACCTCTGAGTTATTCTCTTGAGGTGTTACAGTCAACGTAGGGGTGGTCATAGGCTGTGATAGGATTGTGGCCTTTATCCTAAGAACAGTAGGAAACCACTGAAGCCTTTTAAGCAAGGGAACATGCTCCAGTCTAAGTTTTAACATCAGTCTGGCTGGTAATTGAAGGAGGGATGTGGGAGAGAATGCGTGGTTGCAGGGAGACCTCTATGGTGGGAGGCAAGTGTTCATATGCAGTCGTCCAGGCAGAAGATGGTACATGATCTGGGGTTGTCTCAGGGAGAGGGAAGTGTATAACTTTAGAATCTTTGAAAAAGTAAAATTCACAGGACTTGGTAACTGGATGTAATAGGTGTGTTGACTTTAATACTTGCCTTTTAATTCAGTATGGAGTTAAGTGTCTAATTTTTGAATATTTGCCTTCTTTATATTTTTCTTACACATTAGTTCGTAATTTAAACCAATCTAACTGCTGAACTTGGAGAGCTTGGCTTTTAAGTGTTAAAGACTCCCAAGTTTACTTCATAGTGTTTATTTATTGTGCTTGATTTTGCTAGAACAGAAGAGATAGAAAATTTAATTCATATTAGTTTTAATAAATGTACCTTTTCTTTTTTAGGATGTTCAAAGTAGATCCAAAATGGTTGGCCATATTTATAGTCTCTACAAACTTACAGTTCATAAACATAAATTGAATACTGAAAGAAGACTTTATAAACAAAAGGCACATTCTTCTATCAGCGTTACTTGTATTCTAGAAACACGTGTCAGAAGGAGAATAATTTCAAGGTACGCAGTAAATGTACTCTATCTTTTTATGTCACCATTCATTCATTTATTTATTTAGCTAACATTTGTTAAGTACCTACTACAAGCAAGATATTATAGTTCAATGAGTTTTGACCAGTGTATACAGGTGTGAAATCACTACCACTGAGATAAAATGTTTCTGTCACACCAGAGTTCTCTTGTGCCCTTTTGCAGTCAATTCTCTCCCTTTCAATCTAGACTCTGGCAACTACTGATCTGATTTCAGTACTTTTAGTTTTTCCTTTTCTACATTATCACATAAATAAAATCAAAGGTTACGTAGCTTTTTGTGACTGCATTCTTTTATATAACTTAAGGGTTTCGAGATTCTTCCGTGTTGATGCAGTGATTAGATTTCATTCTCTTTTATCACAGAGTACGATTCTGTCGTATGACTATGCCACACTTTGTTTGACCACTCACCAGTTAATAGATACTTGGGTTTTTAACACGGAAGAATAAGAAGATGGAAATACATCCAATATTAGGGATTTATGTGAGAATGATGTATGAGCTCCCCTCTGACAGAATGAAGCATGAGTTTATAAACATTAGCTCAGAAGGGAGGTTGTGGAGGGAACATTTGAAAAGAAAGGAATAAAATAGTCACCTTGGGGAAAGAGAAAGGAAGTATATTAGGCAATTTCAAGTAGCCATTTAGATTTGCAATTATGGGCATAAAATCATTCAGCCTGCTTCTGTAAATTTCTTTAGCAATTACCAGCTGTGCAGGAATGAATAAGGCAGATATTTGGATTCAACTTGGAATCCAAATAGAACTTTCCAGCTGAATTCAACAGGAAAGAGAAGCAATAGAGTTAATGGCATTTGCAAAGGGGATTGTATTGATGGACCTAAGCTAGCCAAGGAGAAGAGAAGCGAGGAAGGCATTCTGATGGACGATGGGCAAGTGTTGAGGTCAAGTGAATTGGAGATCTCAGTGAGGTGGAAGAGTATATGCAGTGATGTATAAGTCAAATGACATGGGTGAATCAGACGTGGTGGTTGGAGAGTGGAAGTCCCCAACTGAGACACCAATGGTGGTGCACTTTGTGGTGGCAAAGTCTATAATGTGATCATATGAGAAGGGGTTGGTTGAGGTGGAACAGAGGGAAAGGGAGGCAAAAACTGACAGATGGGGTTGTTGACCTTTTGGCTACACTGATGTTGAAATTACTGACAATGGTCATGGGAGTTGAGAGAAGAACAGGAACCAAAGAGGAAAACGCTGGGAGTTTGGTAGCTGACCAAAAGGCAGTGGTGGAGCTAAATAGCATAAGCTTCCAAGGAGCTAAGATCATCTTTCAGGAAAGATGGACAGAGATACTCTGAAAGTAGTAAAAGCTGTAATATGGAGCCCTCCATCCTGTCTGAGAGGCTTGTAAGGGAAGTGATGTATTCAGGAGTAGTTGCATTTTGGTTGACAAAAAAAGTGAAGGTAACTCTTTTTAAGAGAAAAATTTTATTAGTGCAAGATTTTATTCTTTTCACAAACATTAACCAGATTGGGCTTTGAGAAGAGATAACAAGGAATGAGTCATAAATTCCCTATTCAAATCATGATTCATACACTTGGCCTTCCTTATAGGTAAATGTAAACATTGTGTCAGTATATCCAGTGAAAAGAAATAGTAAAGTTAATCATGACTATGTAAGATGTTTTTTGGTTCTCTCACTATAACTTCAGAAATCTGACTTTGTGTTAAGTTTTAAAATATACATATAGTAAACAAATTGTTTTTATATTTGTTGTTTCTTTCATTATTTAATCCCTTTATGCATGTAACAAATTAATATGTCATGAAATGATTATAACACTTATTCACATCTGTTATCTTAGAACATTATATTAATTTGAATATAATCATATTCCTAAAGGGAAGAGAATATTACTCCTGTTTTATAGATAAATTGAGGAATTTTTCTAAAACAAATGTTGGAAGTCATGGGGAAGACCCAAATGGCCATGAACAGTAGAATGAATAGGTAATTTGTGGCATATTAACAGAATGGAATATTATACAGAGAAGGAACTATCTTTTACAGCCCAAGATATGATGAATGTCACTAACAACATGTTAAACCAAAGGAACCAGACATAAAAAAAATACTATATGATTCCATAATGTAGTAAAACCAAGCAAAACCAAGCTTTTAGAAGTGAAGATAGTGTTTAACATTGAGAGTGGGTGTAAGCAGTGACTTGAAGGAAATTCTGGGGTGCTGGTACAGTCTGTTTCTTGTTCTGGGTTCTGGTTTCATGGATGTGCTCAGTTTGTGAGAATCCATTGGTCTGTGAAATTATGGTGTGTGAACTTTTCTCTTAATATGGTGTATTTTATAAAAAAGTTGCAAAATTGAAATAGTAATAGCTCCTACATCACATATCATTTTATAGTTTAAATTAAAACCCATTAGAAAGTGAACTCCATGGGGGCAGTAGTTTTAATCTATTTTTTCACTGCTATGTGCCCAAGAACAGATCACGACCTGGTACCTGAAGAACACTCACAACATTTCTCATAAATGAATGATAACACAGCACAGCACCCATCTCGTCACCCGCCACAGAATACGCTCTTTAAACGTTAGACACGACTGTCAATAATATCATCGTTTCATTGCTTGAAACAGTTAAGGTCACTTTTCTCTTTCAGCAGTGCTATCCAGACAACACTCTATTTTAACACTAGGTATTCATGACCTCATGTTCCTAAGTTCATCTCTTTATTTCGTCAACGGTGGTAAAGAAATCAATGGCTACAAGTGAACTTTACTCTATGGACTTACAACTGGGAATTCGTGAAAATTTACCATTTTTCATGCGGTCTGAGTTAATTATTTATACTGTTGCTATTGTGGCTCTTATTGGTTATCATGTTCTTATTGGACTCTGGCGTGAAATGTATTGTACATGAACATGGTTGTGTTATTTTACTATTATTAAAAAATATTTTAAATGAAATATAAGGCTTGCTGCAAAGGGACTTAGACAGATGTTGTAAATAATTAACTTTTTTCTTCCCGAGAAGTATTGTGTACTTAATGAGGAGTTTCTACTGGTTTAGAATTGTTAAAATCTTTCTTCAGCACACCATTGAAGATGAGGTCGAAAGACTTGGTGTTTATCATCTTATTGATCATCTCAGGAGAACTCTATGCAGAAGGTAAAATTAATTCTTGATAGTATTTATTCTCTAAAAAACGTGAAGGGAAATTCTAACATGGATTTATCTTGAGGTTTTAATATGCTCTTTCATTTTGGCATGTCAATTTTATGTGAAACACACTTGTAAATATAATTTGTTATAATATTTAGACAGACTTTTCCCTTTAGGTAAAATTAGTAAACTATTCTTATAGTAACATAACTTAGAAAAACCAAACAAGTTAAAAAACCCTTTGTATTGATAGGTTTTGGAGAATAAGAGACCATGATCTAAATACTCTAAAGGGCTTTCAGGCTAATAGCATTGCCACTTAGAAGTGATGTATTAACCTCAATCCTAACTTCATGCTAGAATCCATTCCTAACACTGACAAAGCTTGTGCAAGTTTAATTCTCTCTTGATGGAGTGAGCTTAATGTGGGAAATTTGAAAAAAGGTAACCAAAAATCATCAACAAGATTTTTGACTCTCAACACTGATTTTTATCCTAGTGATTTATTCATTGGTTAAAGTCATTAGGTAATGATTAGTAGGAGGACCATAGAATTGATTATGCAAACAAAGACACTTTCGAGAGTGAAGGGGGCTCTCTGAGTAATTATGTGAGAGAACAGGTGTATATCACGACTGCCCAGACAAACAATACCTGTGCACTCCCTGACTGTTAGAAATCTCAGTGACCAGGCTGCCTAGGGACGAGATGAATGTGAGAGTGAGGGGGGCAGTGAACTAGTGTGGATTATTTAGGGACAGTCATCAGTGTTATTAGGCTGTAGGGATCAGAAACCAGGCAGGTCATTAAGGGTCAGCAGGAATGAATATACAAAGTAGGAAATCACAGCAATAAGGCTTTTCTAGAATAAACACTTTAGGGGATTTGGGGAAATAAAACATCCTATGGATTATTGTTGCCTTTTAGTTGAATAGTTTACTACAAATTTGCTACCAAAAAAGGGTCTGCAATTAAAATTATGAAAGTGAAATAAAGACTCTTCATCTTCCTTGACACATTTAACTCTACAATAAGATAATTTTTGTGTCAATAGTTTCTTTTGGTTTTACCTTTCTGTCTAAATCGGGAAAACCAGCTAATATAATTGTCTATTTTCTATCCCATGAAGACATTGCAATATTCTAGTTAATTTTCTAATTATTATTTGATTATAATCTTACTTCACATAAACAAAAAAATGTACATTGCTTGAAGACAGGGACCAGGATCTCCTATCCCCGTGCTTTCCCCACCCTCATCGGGAACGCGAGGGGCAAGGATTGGGTTAATCACACTTCTCATTTCATAGCATGCGATCATCATTGGCTTATGAAAGGTGTCACTTTCACTTTATTTATACATTCTTCCCTTTTATCTCTGACCCTGGATTCCATTCCCCCTACCACCAAACTGGGACCCACTATAATGTGTTTATATGTATTTTAACTATGTAAGTAACTTTGTAAACTGTCTTGTTTTTTGTATGTGTTTTACATTCATAAAAATGAAAGCTTACCATAGATTTTATCTCATTGTTTTATTTTACTTGCTACTGTTTAAATATATTTCCATTGACTGAATCTGTTTTGTTGCTAGCTGCTTCATAGGGTTTCATATATTTCATGTATTCTCCCTCCTACAGCTGGACATAGAGTTACCTCTAATTTCCTCCTAACCACAAATAACTCTGAAATGAATGCTGTCCCATAATCACCTTGTTTCTCTGTGAATTTCTTTGACCTGTATGTACCCACATGTGGAATTGTTGGGTCAGTTCTTTTCCTTGATTTCCTGGTTTATAACTGATTAGCATTTTTCTTGGTTTATACCTTTTTATAGCTGATTTGTGGGAGCTCTTTGTAGAGTATAGATTTTAACTTCTTGCTGATTTTCAACATTTCAAATTCCTTCTTCCAAAGTGTTCTGTGTTTTGTAAACAATGCTTTTCACTGAAAGAAATCCTTCATTTCGACACAATCAATTTCATCAACTTTTGCCTTTTGGTTTCTGCTTCTCCCCTCAATCTCAAAATCACAGAATGTGAATGGTGCTTTTGTAATTGTACAACATGAAGGCCCTAATGTCATAAAGTTGGAATTTTAAAATTTTATATCTAGTATACCAATTAGTTTTTCACTATAACCATTCTACTTTTTCCACATTTAAAGGGTTATTTATATCTTGTACTATTTTTTCCATACTCACTATTTCTACTCAATTCTTCTTTATGGCCATTTATTCATGCTCTATATTACCAGTATCTTCCCATATCTATTTAAGGCTATTCATCATGCAAATTTTAAGCTCTCCATCGACCTGTTTCACTAATTGTGCTCCATGTGGTATTGATTGTTCATTTCAATGACTTTCTTTTATTGTGATTGAGCTCCTCACATTTTTCATTACTTTTTTCTCATGAATTCATGTTCCCTGAGTCATATCAGCTACGTGGACAGGTAATGTTGCCTCTCCTGGTGAAGGAGGGACAAGCCCCAGGAAAGAGTCTTTGAAGCCGCAAAGTACGATTCAGCACCCGTTTGCTGCCCCTCATGGAACCTCCATGTGTATTCATCATAGCACCGCTCTTTTTGAAAAGTCTTTCCCTTCTAAATCCCTGATGGTATGTGAATGGAAAATGGTGAGAATTCTCAGGGGATGGGGACTCTCCTGTACATGTTGTTTTCTGCTCCTCCCCTCCAGCAGACTCTGGAAATTTTACGTTACTCATGATTCCTTGCCCATTTCTCTTCACCCTGTGCTGGCACTGCTGTCCTTTTGAATCTCGTGGTAACAATGGGCAGACTGTAATCACTTAAAGCCTCGAAGGCAGAGTCATCCCACTGGTGCAGGTCTTCTCCCAGCCACACCTGATGCTTCCTCCCAAAACAATCCAGAGGAGCTGGTCAAGAGTTTCTTTCTTTTTGGTATTTATGTAATTTTAAGATCTCCAACATAAGGATATATTTTTAAAATATAAATGTTTTACTTGGAGCATAATATATCGAGAAAAATGCAAAAAATCATATGATATTCTTCTGTAAATGTTTACAGAATTTTATGGCAAGCAGATCAATATACAGAGCATTAACAGTGCCTCAAAAGCCTCCTCAGTGTCACCTCTAGGCTGCTAAACTCTTGAGTCCTTCCAACCTCTGTTACAATGGATTACTGGCACCATCGTGATAGGCTCATAGAAGTGGTTTTCAGAGGGTTCTCTCAGGAGCCACAGCTAAGAAGGCTTCTCAGAACAGGATCCGGGCACTGCCAAGCTGCAGCTCCCCAGAGTATAGGAGAAGCCTGAGCCCCTATCCCCTGAGCTGGCTACATTCCCAGAAAGCAGGGCTAGAACTCCTTGGAAGATGTTGGACTAGCTTGGCCATGGGGTTTCCCTATGGTATCCTCCTTTTCATCCTCACCAAGTGGCAAGTAGACAAGGACCTTATGAAGCAGAGGAAGACTGGGAAGAACACGCAGGCATCCAACATGGGTGAGTATGAGAGCCAGAGGTTCAGAGCCTCCTCCCAGTTGCCTGTCTCCTGATACTGTGTCCAAGGTGCAGGCCTGAGGAACACTGCAGCCCTTGCCTGGATCTACTGACTGCAGCCTCCAGACTGTGAAGTCCTTTGGGTTTGGCCACAATTTTGGTCATTGCCTTTGAGATCCACCAGAGAACATGTGAAGCCCCTCGCCACCTTCCCCTCTGCAGAAGCCAACCAAAGGCAAATGAAGTTATTGAGTGTTTGAGTGAAAATGAAAAAAAAAAGAAGGAGAAGAAGGATGAAAAGAAGAAGAGGAAGGAGAAGGAGAAAGAGGAAAAGAAAGAGCAAGGAAAGAGGAAGGAAGAAGGAGGAAAGAGGAGAAGAGATTCAGTACAATTTCCAAGAGGGTCTGGCATGCTAACTAGGAGGAGATTTGTTAGGTCAGCTAACTTTCCAGAAGCCCTGCCTGGAGCCCAGTCAATCTGGCCAACAGGTCTTTCTCCCAAAATTCCCCAACTGGGCCTCAGCCAAGGCAGGGCTTCACTCTGAACCCTGGAGGGGCTTCTTTCTTTCTTGGTTCCAGAAACCATGAGGAAGAATAGTTAGGAGAGATGGAAGGGGCTGAAGGAGAGTCCTGTGATGAGCCCTCAGTCCCCACGAACCCAGCCATAGACATCTGGAACAAAGTTACCCTTTCAAGTGCACAGCTGCCAGAAGAAGAGTTATGGGCAGGAAGCCTCTTATTTCCAATCATGGGCCGCCTGACCTCCCACCACAAAAAAGCAAGGAAAGAAAACTTCAGTCAGTTGAACTGCTACTATAAGCTGTGAATCATCATTTTGGTCTCTTTCTTTGCTTCCCCCCCTTCAGGCTGCTCCCAAAGCCTGGCCTTCCCCTTACAGGAGCCAGGGATGGGAAGGAGGGAACAGGGAGGCCCAGATGTTCGGAATTTGTCTTGTCCTGCATGTTCCCTCTTCCTTCTCTGGCCCAGGCCTTCTGCTTCCCATCACAGCACCATCTGGGGCTGTCCTGAAAGGATGCTGTGGGGTAAGGAGAAATATAGGGAAGTTGCTTCCATGACTTTTCCCCCACCCCAAATCTTACTGCCAAAAAAGCCATTCCCTGTTTGACATGTAAAAGTCCTCTGCCTGCTCAAGGCAAGGCACAGCTCTGGGGTAAAGCCTCAGTCTGGGTCTGGGAAAGAGGTTCATTTTCCTGCATTGGAACACCCTTCCATGGGCAACTTTACCTCCCGTGGAATGAAGGAGGGACAGAACAGTGCAGCCCATGCCTCCTCTTGGCATGCTGTATCTTTGGAAGCTTGGGTCTGGCCAGCAGTCCTGAGTACCAGGGTCTAGCTAGGAGGACCATACCATTCAGGAACCCCTGCCTGATGGCTGGCTTTTCCCTTCACAGTCACATGGTTCTCTGGATCCCAAGACTATCCCCTCAGCCCTTTTTTAAGGTGGAAGGTCAGCTGGCCTAGGAGTACAGCTGGCCTGAGAAACTGGGTTACTGTTCAAGCTCTGCAAAGTGATAAAGATTCAGACATCTCCTCCTGTAATCAATGGCACAGCAGAGAGAACAGCTGTCTCCTGCCCAGTCTGCCCAGGGCTGTAGGAGGACCAACCCTGGCCATCTATAAAGAAGGGGTGCTCAGGGGGCACCTCGATGCTCACTTTGTTCTGCTGCTCACCAGCTACAAAATGCAGCATGACAAATCCAGGCCACTGGCTCTCTGAGTGTCCATGATAGTACTAGAGTCAATCTTCAGCCCCCCGCTTACTTCACCACTACACACAGTATCCTGTGTCTGGAGGTCCTCCACCCACTTCAGCTCCCCCTTAGCCAGCTGGATCATGGTGCCTTTCACGAAATGGGAGGGTAAGTGGGAAGAGGTAATGGAGCATTGGCGTTGGCTTCATGTCTGGGAAGGTGGCTCCGACCTGCATGTTTAAACTTGGTGCCGTCAGGATCTCTGAACCCATGGGCAGCAGGCCTGGGTCAATTGCAGTGGGCACCAGGCTGCCAGCAGCTACCACCATTGCTTTGGGCAAAGGTCTATGTTTTAACAGTTCCTGATGAGACTGGGGATAGAACTCCTGGGCCTTATTTTCCCGGCCATCTCTGCTGGGCTCCTGGCGGGCCCTCGCCCCTCACCCTGATGTTCAGGTGTTTGATGGGACAGGTTGAGGGGTCTGGGCTCATCCTTCCTCTGAGCTGCCACCACAGGATACTTCTGAGAAGCTAATGCACCAACCACCCGCTATACCATGGGCTTGGCATCTAGGGTCCCTCAGCGTGCTGGCACCACTGCCACCAGTGCAGTCTGAGACCTTGAGAACAAGTGTCCATTTGCCACACGTTCTACCTCTGGCACCAGTCCCTGGCCTTGGCTCTTGCTGTTGAGGGAGTCGAGGGTTTTACTTTCCCATTTGTACTAAATTTCACTTTTGCTGTCTCCACCCACAGCAGACAGGCTCTCCTGAAGGTTAAGCGCTATGCTGGCACCTGCTGGAGGAGTTTCATGCAAGAGGCACCCAGCAGGTAGCCTGGACATTTGATAATAAATGGGCATCCAGCCTGGAGTGAGGTCCAGTGGCAGAGTACTTGAGTGATGTGGCAACTGTCCAGATGGGGAGGTAGCACAGAGGGCTTTGTTGAATGGATGGGCTGGGGATGAAGTCTGGGGGAAGGAGTGGCTTCTTCTGCCAGGAAAGAGACATATGGCACAATGTGGAAGGTGAAAGGTAGTGATATTGGCAGAAGGAGAAAGGAGGGGACTTGGTAGGAAATTAGGTGGCACAGCATAGGGAAGCTATAAGGAGACCTGATAAACTGAAGTGAGGTGGATGGGAGCTGAGCATAGTGGATTGGGGGTTAGTGGATTCCTGGGTGTTGAATCAGTGAAGATGATACCTTAAACTTGGGGGGGCAAGGGGCTCCTGTTCACCACAATGGGAGGCCAATTGAGGAGAAGGTGGCAGGTGGCACAGCCACTTTAAACAGCATGCCATACTGGTCTACTTTCAGACCAGTGATGACTTCAGCTTGATCACCCCCCCAGGCTGACTCTGGCCACCATAACCCCTTAGGACCATTGACAGGCATCACTGGAGGGTGTCTGTTAGTTGAGCAGCTGGTAGTTCTTCCCATATCTTCGCTGGTCACAGAGACGTCTTGTTTCTTTGGTGGAACGCATTCCTGACTCCTCTCATGAATGGGTTTCATATCGCTTTGTGGTGTTCCTGGAGACTGGAAGGGGTCAGCTTGCTCCTTGAGGTATCAGAAGAGGCCTCTTTGTGGCTCCCTTGCACCCCTCTCTGCTGCTGGCTGGGGCACCCACCTCTGAGCTTCTAGTGATGCTTCTGAACAGCTGTAGCAAGAAGGAGTGTCCTCCCAGCTGATTTGGGAGCCGGCCCATCTCACAGCACGCCTCGGGTTCCTCCCTGGAGCCATGGCCAATGCCAACCAGGGCTGCAAGAGCTTCCCCACACCCACCAGTCCCTCAGTCTGGGCACCCGTAGGTGGGGGTTGGGAGGTGGGCAATATGAGTGAAAGTGGTCAAAAGATACAAACTTTCAGTTGTAAAATGAGTAAGTCATGGGGGTGTACAGCACGGTGACTATAGTTAACAACACCGTATTTTATATTTGAAAATGGCTAATAGAGTAGAGCTTAAAAGTTCTCATCACAAGAAAAAAAATTGTAACTGTGTACAGTGATAGATGTTAACTAGACTTATTGTAGTGATCATTTCATAGTATACACAAATTTTGGATCATTATATTATACATCTGAAACTAATATGAGTTTATATGTCAATTATATCTCAATGAAAAATTATGTAAGTACATACCATATTTACTCATGTTGTAATGGCTTCTTTCACTCAGTGATCTGTTTGTGAGATTCAGCATTCAGCATTTTGGTTGCTGTATAATATTCTGATGTATGTGGAGTCTAAAATGTGTTTGTCTTCTGCCATTGATGGGCATTTGGATTGTTTCCAGTTTGGGACTACATGAATAGTACTGCCAGGAACATTCTATAACATGTCCTTGGCTGCACATACGTATTTTTTTTTTAAATATATATGTATGTATTCTGCTTTAAAAAACACAGCCAAACTATTTTCTCATAACAGGTTGTGCCAATTTATTCTCTCACTTGCAGTAGTGTGAGAGTCCCATGTTCTCCACATCCTCACTGATCACTGAGGCAGTCTGTCTTCTCCATTTCAGTGCCTGCAGTGGCTGTGTGTGGCCATGTGTACTATGTCATGGTGGTCTACTTTGTGTTTCCCTGATGATTATTAAAGCTGAGTACTTTTTACTAGATCTTTGACCATTTGAATATCCTGTTTTATAAATTTCTTTCTCAAGTCTTTTATTATTTATTTTTAATGGGTTGTATGTCTTTTTCTTAAAGAAAAGTCATTTATTTCAAAATTTTGTAGGTTTGCAGATCTTAAGGAGAACCTCATTTATTCTAGAACTCTGTGGTCCGATATGGTGGCCACTAGCCACATATGGCTATTGAAATATGACTAGTAAAATTGGGGTGTACTGTAGGTGTATATACACACTGGATTTCAGACTTAGTAAGAAAAAAAGAATGTAAAATAATTTTATTATGTTGGGTCAAATAAAACCTATTATTAGAATTAGCTTTCTTCCTTTTGTTAAGGTGGCTACTAGAAATCTTAAAATTACATATGTGGCTTGCATTATATATTTCTATGAGAAAGTGCTGTCTGACAAGGTTAGGGAAAGCTTCCCTGAGGAAGTGGCCTGACCAGTTGTATTCTGACTGTTGAGTGTTGGGATTGCTAACAGATTAATTCTGATTGAAAAGGACTGTCACAAAAGTACTTTAAAAATTTAGGTAATGAAAATAAATACTAGGGCCAGCCCAGTGGCCAAGTGGTTAAGTTCGTGTGCTCCATTTCAGTGGTCTGGGGTTCACCGGTTTGGATCCTGGGTGTGGACCTACACACTGCTCATCAGGCCATGCTGTGGCAGCATCCCACATAGAAGAGCTAGAATGACCTACCACTAGGATATACAACTATGTACTGGGGCTTTGGGGAGAAAAAAAAATAGGAAGATTAGCAACAGATGTTAGCTCAGGGCCAATCTTCCTCACCAACCCCCCAGCCCCCCAAAAAAGCACTAGGTAAAGTGTCTGCAAAGACTTCATTTTAAAAATGTCTTGTTGCTTGATCACAAATTTAATGGTTTAGATATGTTTTTCAGGTTTCAGCTCGATATTTCCTCATTTCAGAGAAATCCTGTGGTCTTCCTAATGTGGAAAATGGAAGGATTGCCCAATATTACTATACTTTTAAAAATTTTTACTTCCCGATGAGCATAGACAAAAAATTGCCATTCTACTGCCTGGCTGGTTATACAACTGAAAGTGGAAAGCAAGAAGGGAAAAGCACATGCACTTCGGAAGGCTGGTCTCCAGCACCACGGTGCTTCAGTAAGTCAGTGGGATGTGTCAACTTGATGTTTATGATATTCCAGGAGATTCGTTTGTAAACTAGGGTTCAACAAAATATGGCAGGTGGTTAAACCTTCTGCTAGATAAGAATAAAATTACTGGCCCTCTGTCTTTTTTACAAAACGAAGGCATATCCTAAAATTCTGTATATAATGTTTCTCATTAAAATGTTGTTTTCTTTATTTGCTTTCAATAATACCCTGTGAAGAGAATAAGGATAATTATTGAAATTGCTATTTTCATATTGCAAGGAACAGAGACACAACTGAGTTATTTTAAGGAATGAGGAACTTACACAGATAATTGTGCATACTTGACATTGGCCTTAGCAAGAATAAGATTGTCACTCTAGGGTTTTATCGTTTGAAAGACTCATCCTTCCTTTGTGTGCCAACTTCATCTCTCATAATATCCATTGAAAAATGTGTTTTTCAGAATTTTGAGTTCAAATTTGTGGAAAGGAAATCTGATTGGTTCATCTCATTATTTCATGTCAGGCTACACCATAGTCAAACTATCAATTGGCTTCCATTGGGTCAGGCGACCTCTCTTGAGCAAAGAATTCCCTAAGCTCTGTTTTGCAGAGTAAGGGGCTTTGGTTGAGTCAATTTCATTTAGAAGAGCAAGTGGGTATGGTGGTTGACATATCTAGTAAACATATCCATTTGGGATGGTTATCCCTTCCATGACTGAGGACAGACCATAAATGTAAGCATTGCACTTTGAGTATTAACACAGACCATAGACTAACTCTAAGAAATAAATATCATTCATAACTAGATTAAATTCACAACTACAGCATATGAATAAATTAACATCTTAATGAACATCTTAGATTTATTAACTCTTTTAGATTAGAGTTAAGAGCATTGAAATTGATCCAGAAGAGGACAACTCAGGTTTAACGTTATAGAGTCATGGTTAAAATACAACCTCTGCAGTCAGCCTTCCTGCCTGGGAGTCCTGCTGCACCACTGGAAAGTGACTTCAATATTCTGAGCCTGAGTTTCCTATGTGTAAAATGGTGACACTGCTGCTTCAATGAGATAATCCTTATAAAGTGCTTGCCACACAGCAAGCACTAAATATATTTAGACTATTACTAACGTTGGACAAGTTTCTTAACCTTTCTGAATTGATTTGTTATAGGGGTCTCAAAATAGGGCTTTAAAAATGACTGAACTCTATACAATGTTAAGGTAAATTTCTTACCTAACACATCACTGTTGCAAGTATTTACTAAAAAATAACTCTATGAACTCAAAGATTTTGAGTAACGTGTCTGTGATTCAGTCACAGTCTACATGGACTGACTATGGAGTCTTGCTGTGCAGGTAGATCATTTGCTGAAAAAAATAAGCAAAGTTTTCATATTAAGATATCTGCAGAATTGTTTAAAGATCCATAGGGTAAGTATGTGCTTTTGTCATAGGATGTTAAAAATTATCAAACACAGTGGACTTAAAAATAATAAGAAGAAATTCCTTCTATTTGGAGTTAATGACTATTAGTTAGCAGAAAACCTCAGGGTGTATTTCTTAAAGGTAGATGTGGCGGGGGTAGGAATGACTATAAGAACTGAATTAGTGACATACAAAAAATGGCAATGTCAAATGAATCAATTTTTAGAGAAATTTGATGCAAAACATGCAGGATAGTTCTAAAATTATAATAAATCAAGCAATTGTGAAGTCAAGATTTTTCTCTCTCTCTTTAAAATTCCCAGAATAATATTAAACTTTGCCTTAGTTTTGCAAATTAGTAAAAGACAAACTTTAATGTCATCAAGTTAAGCAAAGAAATACTTCTCTCCCATAGAAAAATGCACTAAGCCTGACCTGAGAAATGGCTACGTCTCTGAGGGAAAATTATTGTACAAAATTCAAGAGAGCATGCGGTATGGTTGTACTTCAGGCTACAAAACCACGGGAGGGAAGGATGAAGAAGTGGTTCAATGTCTCGCTGATGGATGGTCTTCTCAACCAACCTGTAGGCAGGAACAAGGTATGTGTTTAGGAATCATTTTCTAAATCTGAAGAGAAGGGCTTGTGAGGCTATTCCTTTCTTATAGTGATAGACATTTTTATTTAATATAATTGATTTTTCATTATGTCCACAAATGCAAGAAGCTATATTGTTTTTCTCTAATGCTAGGTGTTTCCTTAATCCAAGCGTTCTCAACTCCCACAACTCATCTACTCCAGCAGTTCCTACTTTCTACCAATAAAAATAAAGAATTGGAGTGGAACAAAAGGAAAGAACCTTGGGGCCAGCCCGGTGTCATAGTGATTAAATTCGCATGCTCCACTTCAGCGGCCCGGGGTTCACAGGTTCGGATCCTGGGCGTGGACGTAGCACCACTTGTCAAGCCACACTGTGGCAGCGTCCCACATAAAATAGAGGAAGATTGGCACAGATGTTAGCTGAGGGCCAATCTTCCTCACACACACACAAATAACCAGGAAAGAACCCTAATAAACCTGTTTCTAGCAACATATACAAATTACTACTTCTTTTATCAGAGAAGAATTTGAGATAATGCACTTTATTTTGTATTGTAAATATAATTTATATATGATGAATACTAATTTTATCTTGTCTGTTAGATATACTTAAGAATAATCCAATAATTTGAACAGTGTGCATACTTTGTTAGTGTGTTGTTAGTTGTCTAAATTACACAAATCCACAGATGGCGCGTAATCAAAAAATTGTTACCGCACAAGCCTTCAGTTGAGTTGTGGCCTTTGGTCAAATACAGTAGATTAACTTTAAGAAGGGAAAACTGGTGAAGTTCGGACACAAGGTATATGAAAGCAAGGAATAGAGAGGCAAGGACAAACTGACTATTTTTCAATTTTGCCAAGGGTTGATTCTGCCAGATATTCTCAAGATTCAGTGAAAGTATGTTTTGAGATTTCTTTTTAATATTCTAGGCTTCGTGATGAAGTTCATAAAATAAATGATTATTTATTATTGTTTTTTGAGAAACATGTTTGGCTCCCGAATTACATCATGGAAATTATTCCACAACACAGAAAACATTCAAAGTGGAGGACAAAGTACAATACGAATGCGCTCCTGGCTACTACACTGCTGGAGGACAGAAGACGGAAGAGGTGGAATGTCACACACATGGGTGGTCTCTCACACCAAAATGTACCAGTAGGTTCTCATTTTGAAGACAGGCTGCTTTCCCTCTGAAAACCTCCTCTCATACAGAAGTGTATATAAATTGTCATGCTAATTATTTTCCATTTTTCATACCTTGTGGGGGTTTTTTGCTTCTGGTTTTAATTTTGTTAATAGTAGGCTTTGATCATTTAAGGCTCTCAAATAAGAAAACTTCCTTTCAGCTGGGGAAATTAAATTAAAATAAGACTGATGATATTTAATAATATCAAGCTCTTGTTATGGATATCAAAATATGACAAATTTACTAATTTCTATTCCAGATATGGCATGTAAGTAATAGGTGAATTTTGTGCCAGCAGGAAAGATAACACTTTTTTCTATTTTTATTTGTTCTTTCATCTTTAGAATTAAAGTGCTCTTCTTTGAGATTAATAGAAAATGGTTATTTTCATCCTATAAAGCAAACCTATGAAGAAGGAGACGTGGTTCAGTTTTTCTGTCATGAAAATTATCATCTAAGTGGATCTGATTTAATTCAATGCTATAACTTTGGTTGGTACCCAGAATCTCCTGTATGTGAAGGTAATTTTAAAAATATCACACTCATGGAAATAAAATATCATGTCTCAATCATCTCTAATTTCTATGAAAAAAATTGTCTCTGATGATATCTGATACTTGTCCTGAGTGTTATTTTTTGAAAGAAATGTCTTTTAAATCAGTATTATTTTCAGCAATCTTTAATACATTTTATCTGAAGAAATCTTAAGTTTTACATTAGCTTGTAGAGTGGATATAACTTTTAAACTTTTTTTAAAAATCTCATAAATTTTCCATCTCTTATTATATTGAGTAACTTTTCTTATTGGGAATTACTAGATCCAATTATCCCAAGCAGGCAGCTTTGGGAGAGTACTTTCTTATTTGGCCACACATTTCCTGATGTGAAAATATAGTCTTCAAAAGGGTGGATTAAAGAGCAGAGAAAGCAACAGAATATTATCAGAAAAATGAAGTCATCTAGTCAGAGCTATCCTAAACTGTCCTGGGTACGGTTAAGTTTGCATCACTGGATGCGTTGAAGCAGGTGAGATGATTACCTGCTGGAAGGCATCAATTCAATAGTCATTTAATCACACCTACAATGTGATAGGAAGGAGGTCCTGGTCTAGCAGAGGAAACAGATATGAAAAGGTAATTGATGCAATGTGACAAATGGCATAATGAAGCCAGGTATAAAGTATTTGAACAAACATTAAAGATTTTGCTTGTTATGGTGTGGGATAGCTTTTATGGAGGTGATGGGTAATATTTAAATTGAGCCTTAAAAGATTAGTTGGAGTTTGAGGATTGGGAGGGATGGAGCGAGGTAAAGGGCTTGATAGCCTGTGTTTTCTCTGTAATACAGAAAATACTGTCGTTGTTGACAGGCAGGAGAAAGACAGGAAAGTAGAACTTGGAAGAGAGTGGTGAAGATTTGAAACAGCAGCTAAGAGGAATGAAAGACGGAGTTGACCAGGGGTGTGCAATGGGATTGCCAAGAGCTATCATAATTTTTTAAATGCATTGAAAAATAACTTTAATTTAAAAAAATTCCAGTTGTGCCTATCAGCCTTGGTCTACCAGTAGAGAGGAAAGTTGTTAGCAAATTGTCTCTAGCATGTTATTTCAGTAGGAAATGGCAGACCTACTTACTGCCCTTTCTACACTTCCCCCATCCAAATTAGCATGCCAAATTCCCTGTCGTTCTTCTTTATCAAATAGTCGTTAGGTGTAGGATAGGCAGTGTAGTAGTCTGAATTATGCCTAACTCATCCCAAAAGATACACAAATCCTAATCTCTGGAACCAGTGAATGTTGGACCGTACGTGGCGAAAGAGACTTTGCAGACGTGATTAAGTTAAGGATCTTGAGGTGGGAATAATATCTGAGCTCATGCATATGGGCCCTAAATAAAATCACAAACATCCTTATAAGAAGGAGGCAGAGGGACATTTGTGTGCAGAAGAAGTAGGAGATGTGACAATGGAAGCAGGGGGTTGGAGTAATAGAAGCAAGGGGTCATGCACCGAGGAAGGCAGGTGGCTTCCAGAAACTTGAAAAGGCAGAGAAGCTCATTCCCTACTGAAGCGTCCGGAAGGAATGCAGCTTTCCTGACACCTTGATTTTAGCCCAGTGAAATCGATTCTGGCCTTTTGGCTTCCAGAACTGTAAAAGAATTAATTTGTGCTATTTTAAACCACTAAATTTTGATAATTTGTAACAGCAGCGATAGGAAATTAATACAGTCAGTATTTTAGAACAGTTAAGAACAGAAGAGTTTAATTCAGATAGATACAGGTTCAATAACAGATCTGCCACTTATTTACAATTTATTTATTTCATAAATTTTAATTTCTTTATCTATGAAGTGGAGACATGATAGACCCCACTTACGTAAGTTATTTTAGGATTAAAGGAGATAATGAATGTAAAACGCTAGCTTTTTAAATTTTCTATTGGTGCATAACATTGTTATCACAAATTTAGCAGCTTAAAACAACACACTTGTTATTTCACAGTTTCTGTGGGTCAGATTCTGGGCATAGTTTAACTGGCTCCTCTGCATCCATGTCTAACAAAGCTGCAATCAGGATGTCAAATGGGACCACAGCCTCATCTGAGGCTTGACTGGGGAACAATCTGCCTCCAAACTCATTGTGGTTGCTGGCAGCATTCAGTACTGGACAGGCTGCTGAACTGAGGGTTCCAGTTTCTTCCTGGCTGCCAGCTGGAGACAGCCCTCTGCCCCTTGCCTTATGGCCCTCCCCTTTTGGAAGCTCACAATGTGGCAACTTATTTTTTTTCAAAATCAGCAAGGAGAGAGAGTCTTTCAGCAAGAATGTCCTAACATATTATGTTCCATGATCATGTATACACAACCACATACATTTCATCATCTTTGTTGTATTCTATTGGTTGGAAGCAAACCACAGTTCCTGCTCATGCGGAGGAATATGACACAAGGAAGTGAACATCAGGAGGTGGGCATCAAGGGGTGATCCTAGAGTCTGTCTGCCATACTTCTTATGGCACTTGGCGCAACAAATGTGCTTATTAAGTGTTAACTATTATTTTTTGTAGTTATATGACTGACTAAATATGCTGATGCTTTCCCAAAAGGAAGAAGAAATCGATGTGCTCCTCTACCTCTGCCTCTAAACTCCAAAATTCAGACACATTCAGCAACTTATCGTCATGGAGATACAGTTCGTGTAGAATGCAAACTTAATTTTGAGATACAGGGATCAGAAGAAATACACTGTGAAAACGGAAAATGGACAGAACCTCCAAAATGCATTGGTGAGCAACACCTCAAATATGATTTCCCTAGAATGAAATCTGAATGAGTAGCTAAGTGGTCTCTCCTCTAAATTGCCCCTTTTCAGAAGAAAAGGAGAAGATAGCCTGTGAGGAACCACCCATCATCGAGAATGGTGCAGCAAACATAACCTCTGAGATTTATTACAATGGGGATAAAGTGACCTATGGATGTGCAAGAGGCTATCATCTCCGTGGATCAAAAGAAATAACTTGTAAACGTGGAAAATGGACACTTCCTCCTGAGTGTGTTGGTCTGTATGCAACATTTCACATCAATAGCTTAGCTTCTTGTTTAAAATTTCCATTCTCTTTGTTTAATCCACATACTTAAAGCAAGAGACCTTTGCTTAGAAGTTAGAAACATATTGATACTGCATCTACTCTGCTATTTTTTGTGAGTGTGTGGAGCCAAGTGTAGAATTTAAGTCAATATAAAGAATTGGGAAACTAAAAACATATTTTCTTAGTGTACGTTAATTCTAGGTACTGTTATAAGACCTGTTTGGTGCCATGACTTATGAGCTTATGACAGCACATTTCATTAGAGAAAACAAATCATGGTGTGTAGGATTTAGAGACTGGCCAAGACCATGATCCACTTCCCCTCCCTTTATGTCCCACACAGTTAGGATGGAGCACTCTGCTCCGGACTTTGGTCAGTCCTCCTGAGCTTACTTTTGCATCTGAGCATTCTGAGCCCTACATTCTTCTGAAGCATGTGTTTGGTCTTTTGTTTTACTGAAGAACACAACCAGGCTACTTTATTACTCCCGGTGTTACCCTTCTTGTCATCCTTCTCGTTTCTTGACCAGATCCTGCAGAGATCTCCACAAACATATTTACCAAGAATATTTATTGCATAAGAGAAAAGCTGTCAAGGTTACTAGAAAAATTAGAAGAGTCAAAGAAAGACTCTAAAGGGAGAAAGGAAAAAATGGAAATTTTCGTCCATGGATTGACTGAGATCTGAAATGAAGAGGAATGAGAAGGAAAAAAATAAGAGAGGATAATGACAAAGGACAGTTCGACAGTAGACTATAATCTTTATCTTAAAAATCGCTGTCTACCTTTTATACATTTAAGGGTATCTATATTATGATTTCTTCGTAAGCAAGAAAAGTGAAAAATATGCATACTTGTTCTTAGGCTAAATTTGCTGTTTAGTCTTGCTTGGTAAATTTTAAAAATATTTGAGTTGAATAACATTTCTCCCATTTTTGGTAAATTTAGAAATCAATTTTCCTAAACTACATTGTGCAAGTGTTGAGGTACTATTGTATCCGCAAATATATTATATGATTATGTTGTTATTAGTTCATGTTTATTTTAAAATAACCTCTTTTCTTAGAAAATAATGAGAATTGTAAGCCTCCACCTGATGTAATAAACGGGGCTGTTGTTGATGGGTTATCGGCAAACTACACAACAGGATCATCAGTGGAATACAAATGCAATGAATATTACCTATTGAGGGGAGAAAAAACATCTCATTGTGAACAAGGAAAATGGTCATCCCCCCCACCTGTTTGCTTAGGTAAGATAGAAAACACATTGAATTTAAAAAAATTTTTCCCAGCTTTATTAAGATACAACTGACATATAACATTTGTGTAAGTGTAAGGTATACATGGGATGGTTTGATGCACATGTACAATGTGAAATGATTACCACAATTAAGTTAGTTAATGTATCCTTCATCTCACAGAATTACCATTTTTGTTGTTGTTATGATGAGGGCATTTAAGATCTACACTCTTGGCAACTTTCAAGTATACAAAACAATATTGTTAACTATAGTCTCCATGCTGTAGGTTAGATCCTTGGAATTTTTCCCTCTTGGAACAGAACACGTTGAATTTATTTTACCATTGTGTTTGTGTTTTATGTGATTTTCATATAATGTTTTATAGCATGAAAATGACGATTTTGTATAAATACTTTTTGAAGTGTTTTCCCGTATCATTTCTATATGCAGAAAATCCCTAATATCTTAGAGTCTAGGACTGTATTAGGTCTCACCTCACTGCTTTTTCAAAAGGTTGTGGTAAAATATGAACAACAAAACTTTACCATTTTAACCGCATTTGTGTTGTCTTTCTCCTGACTGAAATTTCCCCTTATTATAGTCCTCAACATCTCTGCTTGTATTGTCCTTAGAATGTCCTTTGAAGAGAAGAAGAATCAATCCAGTTCTTTTCTTGGTAGAGCGTATTGTTAATAGCTTTCTTTGCCACTTCTTCCTCATTTGAATGGACACCTTGTGTTATATCTTGTTGAAACAAATAAAAGCATATTTGTAGTTACTTTAAATATATTTTGGTTTACAGCATGGTATAATTAATGTAATGTTTCCAGTAGAGAATTGAGGCAGTTATCTAAATAATTACCTAAATTGAGATACTTTAAGAAAATAATATTCACCTCCCTCTCATTTCAAGCGTGTAGATTTGCCTCATTTTTTTACCTTAGCTAGTCAGTTACATTTAAAAGTAATGTAACTCGTCACAACAGTTGCAATGAACTTGCTAGGTTGTGACTTTTACAAATGGGTAATGGCATGACAAGCTTTCTATATGTTAAAATAAAATAGTCATTTGATTAAAATATTAGTCTCTTAAACTACAAAAGCAGATTATTATTATTTACCAAAAAAAGAATAAATATATAGAACAACCAGAAGAAAACATAAAATATCAGTAACCTTGCCTGAAACAAAGGTTGTTAATGACTTAAATAGTGGTCTCCTAAACCTTTTTCTACACACACACACGTTCCCCAAAATATATGCTATCATGAAAGGGTTTTTTCTGCTTAAAATATATTATGAACATGTTTTGATACACTTATGCATTATATATTTTAATGGCTGTGTGCTATCCCATAATACAGATATGCCATAATTTAATTAATCACTTTCTTTTGAATGTGTCCTGTTTTCAACATTTACTTTTTATTTTTTTAAATTAATTATATTTACTTCATGTTTTATTTTATTTTATTTTGTTCAGATTTTCTGAAGAGGAATTTCTGGATCAAAGAGATCTGGAATTTTAATTATTTTTCTGTTAGTTGCCAAATTGTCTTCATAAATTTTATTCTGATTTATGACCCTATCGCCAGTGAATTAAAGTAGTGGTTTTCTTCACCTTTGCCAACTTGAATATTTTAATATTTATATTTTGTTAATTCAGCAATAAAATTATTGTAATTTGATTTATATACGTATTAATCAGTTGGACACTTTTCAATTTTCTAGTGGCCACAGATTCTTTTTTCAGTGAACTGATTGTTCATAGTTTAACCATTTTTCCATACTCCCATCTGTATAAACTATATTATCCATTTGACAACCACATATATTGCAATCACTTTTCCTTTCATTTATAGTGATTTTAGTATACATAAGTTTAGGTTTTAAGTCTTAAGCTCTTTCACTGTCTCCTTTGTGGTTTCTCTCCTTTAAGTCATTCTTAGGTTGCTGTTCTCATTCAAAATCAAATATATCTTCACTTACAGTTTATCTATTGCTCTCATATTTTCATAAATGTTTGATTTTAAGTTTTTGATGATTTGATTGATATTACATTGAATGGAAGTACAGTCATCTCTGAAGATTGAAACAGTAACGGAAAAGCTAGAAATGGAACAACCTCATAAGGAATAACAAGGTTTAAAGAAATCTGTCATTCTATCTCTGGAACAAATCACCTCATGACATTCAGGCTTGGTGTTAATTGTCTAAAGCAAATACTGAGAGAAGATCTTTCCTTGTCATCAGGGCAAGAGGAGAGAGCTTTGCACATTTTATTTATCCTTTGGAACTAAATTACTCTCACTACAAATGGGAAAAACAGTGTGATAAGGAGCAGAATTTTCCGTCTGTGAATTATTATTCCAGACATTACGAAGCTCTCAGAGCTCTCCCTACTGGTATTCCCTGCTCTCATTCTACTCCAGCCACTTGGTTCTTCTCCCTCTTCCTCAAACAAGCCAAGGATGCTCTTGTCTCAGATTTATTCCCTCTGCTTGCCATGCCCTTCCCTCGGAAAGTGATGTGGTTCACTCCTTAAGCTTCTTCAACTCTGTGCCAATATTACTTCTTATTTAGACCTATCCCAACCATCTCCCTTAAAAGGATAACCTCCCTTAGTCCAACCCTACTCATTTTCCCATCTAATTTATCATATGTAATTTAAAGATGGGCAAAATGATAAAATCCATGTATTTACTGTTTATTGTGTGTGTGTTTCTCCCAGTTAGAAGGGAAGCTCCGTGAGGACAGGTGTCTTTGTTTCATTCATTGATGTATATTAAGTAGTAGGTGTCCCACAAATATAATAAGTAAATTCATTTTCTATTTCAAGATTTTTGTTTTATAGAGAGGAAATAATGATTAACCTAAGTGGTGGATGGCCTTAAATATTTTTAATGTTTCAAATTAAGTGGTTTTAATCTATGATATAATGAGGATAATAAGAAATGTATAAATTCATTAGATAGTAACAAAGTGTATACTTTATTATATATGAATGCGAGAAGCCTTAATAATGATAAACGTTAAATATAAAATATTGCTTTTGTTGCCTGTCATAATTTTTATTTTTAAAAATATATCACTTTCGTGCTTGTCAGTCGAGGAAAGAATTTACAAGAGCATTTTTGTCTTTCAGAGCCGTGCACTCTCAGTGTGGATTCCATGAATAGAAATAACATACAGATAAAGTGGAAATATGAAGGAAAGGTCCTACATGGAGATTTAATAGATTTTGTATGTAAACAGGGATATGGCTTATCTCCATCAACCCCAGTGTCTGAATTATCTGTCCCGTGCAATAGAGGAGAAATGAAATACCCTTTATGTATTAAAAAAGGTAAAACAATAGTGCTTTCTGACAATTTCTCAGGTGATCAATATCACTACTTGGGTTCAAAGTGTAAGACCCTAAACAATTCACCGCTATCATCTAATCTATGAAATTGGGAATGATCTCTCACTATTTAAAAATTATTTGAAAGCTGGCAAAAATGTTTTTACATGAAATAGTGCATTTTATTTCTGTAGCAGTTGTAGAAGCGCTGGATACTTAATATAGCCATTCATCGTATATTTTAAAAATTATTTTTGCAGAGCCTAAACGAATATGTGCATCTCCTCCACTTATTAAAAACGGAGTCATTATTAATTCAACGGGAGACACCTATGAAAATGGTTCCTCAGTAGAGTACAAATGTTTTGATCACCACTTTCTTCAGGGGTCCAGGGAGTCCTATTGTTTAGAGGGAGTGTGGACTACACCACCATCGTGTTTAGGTAGGTACTACCAAATGCGTCTCTCTTTAATAAAGCAAAGCCATATTTTTTTCACTTTCTGTTCTCTTTGAGTTGATATAACACATTTACAATGCTTAATTTGCTACATTTATCTTACCATATTGGCGTGCCTATTTAGTCACTAGTTTCTATTCTTTCCTCTAGTTCATAAATAACCATAGTCCAGTTCGCTCTAACAATTACTTATTAAGTACAAACCATACATCAGGAACTGGTTTGGTCTGGGGCTGTAAGATGAAGAGGCCATCATGGTGTGGGTACACATATTAGCAATTATCACTTGGTGTGATCCATACTATAATAGAAAACATGAGTAGTGGGGAAACAGAAATGGCCACCTCAATCTAGAAAGATGAAGCAAGATAATGCTTTACTAGCAAGGCATCCTATTAGAAGTGACAATATCCACCAAGATTCTTGGGACAAATAGGTGGTACAAAATAGCATATCTTTAAACCAAAAGAAAATATTTCTTTATTTCTGTATCTGACTTTTATTTAATTCATCTCATTTCATTGGCTTGGACTTCAGTACAACACTGAGTAGAAGAGGTAGTGGGTATCTTTGTTTCCCAGTCTCATAAATAAAGCTTTTAATAATTTGCTTTAAGTACGGTGTTAAAAGTACTTTTAAAAGATCACATTAAAGATATAGAAACCTTCCATTTCTATTTTGCTAAGGGTTTAAAAAAATCTTCAAGGAGTCTTTAATTTTAGCAGTGTCTGTTGCAATAATCATATGATTATTTCTTGTGTTTTTTTCCTGGAATTATATTGCTTCCTTTTGAATGTTAAAGCATGCTTGCATTCCCATAATAAATCCCACATGGTTGTGAAGAATTATGCTTTTTCTACTTGTTGGATTTTGTTTACTAATGTTTCACTTAGAAGTTTTGCATCTATTTTCATGAGAGATATTGGTGCATTATTTACCTTTTGGGTTTGGTACCAAGTTTCTGCGAAGCTCATACAGTGATTTGGGAAGTGTTCCCTCTTTTTCAATATCCTGGAATTTGTGTAAGATTGGTACTATTTCTTCCTTAATAATTGTAAGAATTCACTGAACACACCATCGGAGCCTCGAGTTTTCTTTAAGTAAAGATTTTGACAGCTTCAATTTGTTTAATAGATATTAACTGATTATCTCTCCTGTCAGTTTTGGTACGGAGTGCTTTGTAGGAATTTGTCCATTTTATCTAAATTGTCAAATTTGTTGACATAATGTTGTCCATGACATACTTTTACACTCTTTTGAATACCTTTAGCGATGTGTCTTTTTTAGTTACTATTAAGATGTATCTCTTTCTAGACATTTCTTGCTAAGGGTCTGTACATTTTATTAGGCCTTTCAAACAACTAATATTTGTATTTGTTGATCCTTTCATCAAATGTTCCTTATTATTTTATTAATTTATATTCTTATCCTTATTACTTCCTCTCTTCTAACTTCTTGGATTTATTTTATCATTCTTTTTCTAGTTTTTTGGATGGATAAGTTGATTACTGATTTTCACCTTATGTGTTTTTCCTAATATATGAATTTAAGGATATAAATTATCCCCTGAGCACAACTTTAACTTCATCTCACATGTTTTTATATTTTGGGATGTTATCATCATTCAGTTAAAAAATTATAATAGACATTTTGATATCTTCTATGCACTCTGAATTATTTAGAAGTTTATTTTCCAAGTTCTAACCTTTGGAGGATTCTCCAGTTTTCTTTTTTTATTGATTTCTAATTTAAATCCATTGAGACACACTTTGGATTATATCTGTCTTTTGAAATTCACTGATATTTGCTTTATAATAAGCATATATTTGCTTTAGGTAAATGTTCTATTGTTCTTGAAATAAATTAACTTTGTCGTTGTTGGCATGTGTGTCCATTGAACTTTGTTTTTCACATTTTTTTTTTTTGATTTGGAAAAGTGATTTTCTTTTTTTTTTGTTTTATTTTAATTTTTATTTTTTTTGGATGTACATCATATTTCGAATTCTGCATACATTATGTCATGTTCACCACCCGAACACTAATTATAGTGCATCCCCTCACACGTGACCTTAATCACATTATTAAGTTCATTCATAACTGTACTGATTTGTGTGTGTTTGTTTTTCTATCAATTACCAAAAGAAGTGTGTTAAAGTTTCTCATTCTGTGGATTTTAAAACATTTCTCATTGTAATTCTGTCAATTTTTGGTTTTGTATTTTGATGTTATTTTATTAGTTGCACATAAGTTGAAACACATTAAATCTTGATGTGTTGGCCCCGTATAATTTTCAAAGAGTCTTCCTTTATCTTCCACAGTGCTTTGTTTTTGTTTGGTTTTGCCTTCAAGTCTAATTTAGTGTACCACCTGGCTTTTGACAAGTATTTACAAAGTGTACATTTTTCCATCCTTTAACTTTCAACCTCTTGGGTTCTTAATTTTAGTGTATAGGTCTTATAAGCAATATATATTTAGTTTATTTAAAGCATACTTATTCAGTCTGACAATCTTTTCCTTTATAATGGAGTATTTAGTCCAATTACATATTAATATAATTACTGATATATTGGGTTTGTAGCTACCATCATACTGTACTAGATATATCTCCTATCTGTTCTATATTCTTTCTTCTTCTTTTTTTTTTTTTGCTTTCTTATGGGTAAGTCAATTTATTTTTTATTTATACCGCTTCACTCTCTACCAGCTTGCTAATTATACTTTCCTCTTGGCATCCTTTAACTGTCCTCATAGAGATTACATAATGCAACCTTAACTTACTATGATTGAATATAAATTAGTACTTTTTCCACTCCTCTAGGACCCAGAACACTTTAACTTTATTTACCCTTCCCACTTCTTGTAACACTGTGTCATGCATTTTCATCCTACATATAGCTTAAGTCTCAAAGATATTATTAATAGTATGCTGTCCAACAATATTCTTTAAGATTTACCCATATGTTTATCAATGACTTATTCCTCATCTTCATATGTTTTTCTCTGTTTCTCATGGGGCTAATTTCCCATATGCCTTAAAAAATTTTTTCTTTATTATTTCCTCAGTATTTTTGGTCTGAAAACTTCTTTATTTTCCTTCACTTTGGAAGAGTAATTTTGCTTGATATAGAATTCTAGTTTAGGCCTTATTTTCTTTCAGCTTTTTAAAGATGTCATCTCATCCTTTTTCTGGTTTTTATAGTCTTTGTTAAATAGTCAGATATCATTCTTAAGTTACTTCTTTGAAACTAAGTTCTGTTTGTACTTTGCTGGTTTTGAGATTCTCTTGGTCTTTATTTTCAGTAGGTTATTTATGTTAGACCTAGGTGTGGGTTTCTTTGAGCATTTTATTCTTCAGGTTGGTAGCACTTCTTGAAACTGTGGCTTGATGTTTTTCACAGGTTTGGGAGGCTCTTTTTCTCTTTGTTTCAGTTTGGTAATTTTCTTCCAGATATATCTTCCAGTTCATTAATCTTTTCTTTAGATGTGTCTAGTCTGCTTTAAACTCATGTATTGAGTTCTCAATTTCATCTATTATCGTTTCATTTCTAGAATTTCCATTTCATATTCTTTTGTAGATTCAAGTTTTCTGATGAAAGATTTCATTTTAACATCTATTTATTGATCATATTAATAACACTTAACTTTAAGTCCTTGTCTGAAAACTCCACTATCTAGATCATCTGTAGGCTTACTTCTTTCTCTTAGCTTCATTTCTTACTATTTCTGTTAACAGTTGATTCAATGTCAAATATTATCCCTGGAAAATTTTAGGAGCTTGGGATGATGATGTTATCTTATTCAGCAAATAACTCATCCCATCCTCTGGCTGATAGTGTAGGGGCAGTTGGTCTCAATCCAATTAGAGACAAAGTCTTCTCTGAGCTTGTTTTAAGACCTTTGTTTGCCCCTATTTATAGACTATAAGCCTACAGGGTTCTTCACTGAGAGTTTGGTGTATATATTAAAGTTTCTCCTTCTTGACTGGCTCTGATATTGCTGGGAGACTGCCAAAAGCTTAGTGGAGCTTTCATTCACTGTCTGCTTGGCTCCTTATCCTCTCTCTGCACAAGTCAAGAATAGGTAAACGGCTCAAGGGAAAAGCCATTGCAGAGGATCAAGCTTATTTTCTGCACATCCCATCCCTCTGGGTTCTTGACCCCTCAAGTCCTGGCTGTCCTAGCTGACCCAAACTTCCATTTTTGTATCCTAAATCCCATGAGATTTTCAAAAGCTTTCCTGGCTCCATGTTTGTTGTTGGCCATTCTCTACCCAGCCTTTCAGCTTGTGCTGAGAATGAACAAATATCCCACAAGGAAAATGCCACACAGAATGTTGAACTTTTGAGAATGAGTTTCTACCAGGACCTTAGTATCTTGAGACTGACTGCCTTGGAAATTCTCTGATTCCTTGAAATACTTGCTTTCTGTCAGTTTTCATATTTTCTAGCTCTTAGTAGAAGTGCTGGTCTGATATAGGCTACTCTGTTATAGCAGAGAGCAGAAGGTCCATGAACCAATTTTTAAATTGTTTTGGAAAATTTCACATTTTATAAAACAATGATATTGTAAACTATAGTACAATTTGACCTCATTTTCAAAGCTATTTTACAGTGACTATAAAGATCCTATTAGAGTGTTTCTAATAATTCTTGTCCATTTTTATTTTGTCTATAGCATTTCTAGCGTAACATCTGACATTCAAGAAATATTTGTTGAAAACAATTGAATAAAGAAGTTTGTTAATGTATTATAGCTGTATTATTCATATGCCCTGTTAGCAACTCTGGACCTTTTTACCCATATCAGAAGCTTCTCATTAGTGCTAGGCCATCCAGGAGGCAAATAAGGATGCAAGCAACCCCATTTTGAGAAAGAATTTGGTATTTGATATTTTGGAAATAGTCTTTTCATCATGGAAAAAACCAAGAAGTTTATGAAGTGTCCTAATACTTATCTTAAGTTTTTGTTTTATTTTAATGCATACGAAGGAAGGACACAATAATACTTTCAATGCTTAGAATTAAAACGTCTTAATCCAATCTTGTTATTCCTTAATAAGTGGAAATTTAAAAGATAAGAAACTGTCAACCACTTTGTATGCCATCAGGCCATCAAATTTGATTTAGTGGTGAGAATTCAGCTTGTTCTTACATTTCCATAAAATATAGTCTATCCAATAATAAAACAAGTAGTTTGTCTCATGAGCATTTTATTTGAACTTCCTGAAGAAGAAAAAGAAATAGCATTATTTCAATGATTATTAGTAGCTGCCAATGTTCTAAAAAAAACCACCTTTTTTGTTTGCTATCTTTTGAAAAACTTAATGGCATAAAGCTAAGTGACTGGCAGAACATACCTTTTTTCTGAAATCCAGGACCACAGCAATAAGTGGCAGACTGTTTTTCATGAGCTTCTAACATATTTTTCTGACAAATTTTAATTCTAACTAACATGCTTGCCACTCTAATGCCTGGGAATTTTAAGGTCGTCATGAGTAGGCAGCACAATGCTTCCTGTTAGTACCAAGATGTACCAAGATAATTTTCTTCTTTTTATTTTTTAGAGCCTTGCACATTATCTTTTGCTGAAATGGAAGAGAATAATTTACTCCTGAAGTGGGATTTTGACAATAGACCATATATTCTTCATGGCGAGTATATTGAGTTTCTTTGTAAGAGAGATACTTACATAGTTCAGGTATCTGTTATCAGATCTGAACTTAGAGTGCTGTGTGACAGAGGGCAGTTAACCTATCCAAGATGTGTTCAAATAGAAAGGTAAGAAGAGGCTTGTGCCCTCAACTAATTTTTTTGGTTAAACTGTTATTCAAGAGATTCATTGTGTTATAAATTTCAGAAATATTAGGTTCTACAACACTCCTACTTTATGGTCATTTTAAAGGAAAAAATCATTTTATTTATTTTTTTAATCCAAGCAAACTCCTAGAAATATTTATCAATTCAACAAGCTTTCTGAGTTGTCTGAAGTCAAAGTCTTGTTTGCCATTTGATATTTCTGACACTTTGGCAATTTGGTAAATAAATCGATTGAAATGTGCAATATTTAAATGTGTAAAAATTAACCTGTGTTCTGAGAGAGAAAATCACATTTTCTCCCACTTCCAAGTACAAGTTCATATATAAGTCATAAAGATTGGAAAGGCAGTTGTACAAATCTTTCTACCGATAGAACAGCATGTTAATAACAATGATTAAAATTATGTATTTTCAGGAACACATTTCTACATAAGAATTTGGAATCACTTACTAAAGTGATTCCTATATGAAAATGTAAGAAATATGTTTTCTACTTCTTGATGAATGGAAAATAATCTTATTTTTTGAGAAAAGTATTAATAAATAAAATGATATAATTATTTTATAGGATCGGAATTTTGACCCTTTTGAAGATACAGTGTAAAGTGGAAATTATACTTTATGTTCAACTAAGAATATTAAAAAATAATTTCTGGCAAAGGGCATATGGTACTATTCTAGTAGCTGTAAACAATGAGCTGTATGAACTACATAAGGGCAGGTTTTTAGATACTTTGGACACTCTAGAAAAAAACTGTTCATAACACACACATTAGTGGAAAACTTTTAACTTTTTAACTGTGGTAAAATCAGGTAGAGAAATTTTATTATGCTACTTAAATGTTTTAGTGTATTTTGGATTTCTCATTCCTGAGAGAAAAAGAAGCAAATAACCTAGAAAAAATTGTAAAAAACTGGAGTTAGTGTAGTAAATGACATTGAGTGTTTAAAAAGGAATTGATGATATCATTTATCAAGAATGGTTACTTGTTTTTGTCAGCACCAGTTAAAACAGTGACTAATTATATGAAATGTTGTAAGGACTAAAATTACAATCAATACTTGACCAGAAAAGATGCTTGTTTTAAAAATCTCTCTGTCTCTCTCTCCCCATCTCTCTCTTTCTTGTCAAGCATACTGTTTGTTCAAGAACTTTAAGGACAAAAAAATGAATGGCAGAAAGAAGAATAGCATTTCAACACATCAAAAAATCCTTTATAAAACACAATTTTTAGAAGAAAACTGTTGAATTAAAAACCTCTACTTTTGTACTTGCTTGAAGATTTGACTCTAAATTGTTTATGCTAAACATTTTCTTTATTTATAAATAAAAAGCAGAACATGTTGCCTCATTTTTAGTTTGGAAGATTTGACATGTAACTTAATCTTTATAGCATGTCTTCCATCTGTTACAAAATTGATCTGTAGGGGCTGGCCTGGTGGTATGGTGGTTAAGTTTGCACGCTCTACTTCAGTGGCCCAGGGTTCGCTGGTTCAGATCCAGGGCCTGGACCTAGGCACTGCTTGGCATGCCATGCTGTGCCAGGAATCCTACATATAAAGTAGAGGAAGATGGGCACAGATGTTAGCTCAGGGCCAATCTTCCTGAGCGAAAAGAAGAGTATTGGTGGTGGATGTTGGCTCAGGGCTAATCTTCCTCAAAAAAAAAAAAAAATGATCTTCACATCAATGTATTTCTGTTTCCTAATGTCCATTCACTGAGCTATATTGTTGTCTTCAATATATGTGCAAAAAATTCATATTTGTCTTCATCATATTCATTAACATTAGGGTTTTTCATTACTTTCAATTCACTCTTTATGTCAATATTAGAGAAGCAAACACACTAGAGATAAAAAAAACTATACATTTTATTAGAAGATTTACTTTATTAAATGCAGAAGAGACTGCCCTTTAGACTGTCTAAATGTAAAGAAATTTTAAAATTAACTTTAATATTAGCTACAAAGCTAATAATCAAATTGTTTGTGAGGTAGTGAACTCTCCACATGTTAAAATGTTGCCCAAGAAACATGGTAAAAAAAATGAATAACCCTTGCTATTTTTATATTTTATACTTTCAAGGAATTTTTTTAAGTTAGGAAATTGTTGGAATCATGCAGATTATGAAATCTGAAATCAATGAGACCTGCAAGCACCAAAAATGTGGCAGTGTCAGTATTACCAATATCTGTTGGGGACCTCAAGTAGCCACATTGTCACTTTTCAGTTTGAAGTAACAGCTGTACTTCCAATGGTTATTCCAGTTCGTTTATAAGCACCTGCAATAGCACTACTGGGTACTAGGACTCTGTTACACCTTCCTAGCAGTTAGTTTTTAAATGTAGGATTCTGCATTTTAAAGGTATTTTAGTAAAATACCTTTTACTATAAAGTCCATAAAGTTTTGTAAGTAGAACAAAAGTATTAATCCTTTTCAATTAATTCACCATCAATCTATTAATAAACAATATTGAGTACTTGCTGTATCCCAGGAAACAGAAGCTTTGTTCAAGGTGGGTCATTGTCATGTGGGAATAATAGTATCCAGTCCCCATATCTTCTGAGTTGTTAATTGTGAAATCTACTGATTTTTATATCTGGAGGAAGGAACTGAAAAATATTGTGAGCAAGGTAAGTCCATAAGCTGCCAGTTTGTAAACTTCAAATGCTAAAGAAATGAAAGTGTGAAAAGTGCAACAATGGAAGCATGTACAAAGTAAAGCGGTAGGATGGAGGAGATGATAATGAACTTTTTTAGTGAGGTTGAGTATGGGAAGCTTCCTGGGAAAAGAGTCTGAGGTTTATAAGACTAGAGAAGACATTCCAAGTAGAGGGAATGGCCCACACAAATCAAATATTGAGCACATATCCTATGCTAGGCAATATGCTAAGCACTGGAGAAAAAACAATGAATAAAACACACCTTCTGCTGTTATGGAGTTTGTTCTCTGGTGGGGAAGAAAGAGATTTTATTCCCCTACAAAATGAGGTGTGCCAAGAAAGACATGTATTTTGTAGTGAGCACCAGGAGATGCAGCCTAGTCCTGGATGCTGAGGCTGAGACTTTAACGGGGAGAAGAAAAGAATTTCAGGTAGAGGGAGGAATATGTGGAAAACAGCAGAAAACATGGTATTTACAAGAAACTAGTAAAAGTCCAGTAAGGACTGAGTGGAGGAGAGTGAAGAAGAGAGTGGAGCAAGGTAAACCTGGAGAGACTGGAGGTCTGATGATGAAGACCTTCATAGACCAAATTAAAGATTTTGGAAGTTATTGATTGAAATGAGATGCTCATAGAGATTTTTAAGAAGACACTGCTGACAACATTAAGGAGAGACTGAGATGAAGGGGGAAAAGTGTAGGCATAAGAAAACCACTAAGGAAAATAACGCCATTATCCAAGCAAGATATGGTAGCCATTTACACTGGAGGCAGCAGCAGAGATGGTGCAAACTAGACTGTCAGGAGACATTTAGAATGTGAAATCATGATGATGAGAATTGATTAGCTGTGGGCTGGGCATGAGGCAGAGAAAAGAGTTTAGGAGGACTACTTGGTTTCTTGCTTGACTATGTGGATGGGATGGCCATCTAAGTGTGATAGGAGAGGTAAACTGAGGAGTGGAGATTAGCATGAAGATTTTAGTTTTGGAAATGTTATTACTATTTTTTTTTTTTTAGGAAGATTATCCTTGAACTAACATCCACTGCCAATCCTTCTCTCTTTGTTGAAGAAGATTGGTCCTGAGCTAATATCCGCGCCCATCTTCGTCTACTTTATATGTGGGACATCTGCCACAGCACGGCTTGATAAGCGATGCATAGGTCCGCATCCAGGATCTGAACCAGTGAACCCCAGGCTGCCGAAGCGGAGTGTGCGAACTTAAACACTACACCACCAGACTGGCCCTTGGACATGTTATTTTTGAGGTATATGCAGGGTAGCCAAGTAAAAATATTAAGAAAGCAGTTGATTCTTGTAGTCAATGCTGTGATGAACCACCCAGATTCCTTTCAGAAACAGAAGACTTATTCTCTCAGGTGCTGGGAGCTCTCACTTATCAGCTCCCTAAGGGGGTTGCCTCAGATGAAGAGAACATTTTCTCCCAAGGTCATAACTCCTTCCAAGGGGGGCATGCATCAGTGACTAGTCAACAGGAGTTATAAAGAAAAGACCCCTTTACTCGAACTCAGGACAACTCTAAAGGGTCATCCCAGCTTCAGAGCTCTCCACAGAGTTGGCTGATGACACTGGTTGAAACTTCTTTGCAGCCCAACTTCCCCCATCCTACCTCCTTCCTTACCCTTCCTCAGGTGTGGATCCTGAGAGAATTCCTTAAAAATCTCCTTGGCTGCTAATTTCCATCTCACAGCCTGCTTCCTTGGGAACACAATCTGTGGGAGTTTATGTAAGCCTGGATATCAGAACAGTGCACTGGGCCTAATTTGGAGTCATCAGTTATAGATGTTTACTAAAACTCAGGTACTAGATGAGTTTATCAGGGTGAGGTTAGAAGTAGACCTAGCTCAGGGCTTTGAGGGTATCGGAAGTTTAGCGATTGGATATAGGAAAATGTATAACAAAAGAAATTGATAAGGAATGGCTGGACTGTTTGAATGAAAACTGGAAGAGATGAGGACTGAAAATGATGCTTGGATATTATTGATTACCTTGCAAGGAACAGCATCACTAAGCATGAAATTGAGACTGGAGCAGGTTAAGGAAGAAGTGTAAAGTACAAAAGCAGAGACATGAATGTAGCGAGCTTGGCAGTAAATGTGACAGTGAAAAGGAGTGATGTAGGGTGGCATGGAGGCAGAGGCAGGATAATAAAGGAGGTCTTTTTGAGTAAGATGGGAGAAATTTGAACATGTTCAAATTAAATGGGAGTGGGCCAATAAAGAAGGACCATGGAATATATGGGGGAAATATATTGTGTAATAGACTGCAGATGATTCCTGAAAAAGTGAGAAGAGATGGGACCCAAGCACAAGTAGAGAACTGCTCCTCGCTGGAAGGAGGGACTGGGTTTGTGGCTGGAATATGTTGATTCATGTCACATTTTCTATTTCCTCTGTGAAGGAGGGGAAGTCACCTGCTGAGAATGTGGAAGGACGTGTGGGAAGAGAAGTTAAAGGATTGAGGAGACCAGAGAAAGTAGGAAAAAGTTATGTAGAGAGTGAGAGGATAGAAGAAGTAAAGGATTGCTTGACAAAGAAGCACAATCCTGCAAAATGATTTGGCAAACTGTAACTGTTTCACTGAATTATCACTTCAATTAGATGTGCAAGGTGTTGAGAATAATGTTATAGTAATGACCATTTTGCTTTCTAGAGAACTTTGTGTTGTAAGGTAATTTTTATCATGATGAATATGAAAGCAAACTTTGCTTGGGTGATTTGCCATCCTTGTGGTACAGGGATGCTAAGTCAAAGATCAAAGAATCGCTAACATGGTGATTGCCCTGGGGGATTTCAAAGACTACAAGGGTGCTGCCAGGTTCTGCACAGAGAAACTTCAATTTTTCAAAGGGAAGTTAAGAATTCATGAATATCTGTCTCTTTCTTCTTAAAAAAAGAAAGATCAAAACACTGGAGAACACTACACATTAAAACTGAATTCGGGAACTCAGCATGATTCCTTTGGAGGAAAAATGGAGTAACTGGAGAATGTACAAAGTCTAGCTTGAACTAAGAAGTAGTTCATAATATACTTCTCAAATATAAATTAAAGACTAGTTACTAGACAATTGCAAGGTTCAGTCTGACAAGGATTTTAACTTGTTATATACTTTGAAAATAACTTAGAAGAAAATAAAAATTCAGCTTTTATATTTACTTAGCATCAAGTAAACTTTTCTATAACCGTATATTTTAAGAATTACCAATTTAAAATTATTTGCTATTTTTGTCAAATATGGGAGCGACTCTTTGACATTGTAGAACAGTTCAAACAATGCAATGTAAATAGGGTAAAGAATGAAAATTCCTCTTATTCTTCCCAATACCCCAGATCTACTTCCTCAGTCCATGGATTAGCAGTCTAAAGAATTTGCTCTGTGTCTTCCAGATGTGAATATACACACTTAAATATGCATTTATATACACACACGCATATTTTTATTTGTGTATATATATTTAATGGGATGCATGTTGTGATCATACTGTATCTATTGTTCTAAGACTTTTATTTTTACTTGATATACAATAGATCTATCACCATATCAATACATGTGGCTTGATCTCATTCTTTATAATATCTGAATACTATTTCATAAACTGGAAATAGTATAATTTATTTAATTATTCTCTGATTGATGGACTTTTTAATTTTGTATCTTCCTCATCTCTTTCCTTTCTACCTTCCTTCTGTCATTCTCTCCTTCCTTCCTCTCTCCCTCCCTTCTCTCCTTCATAGGTTATGGGTGGAAATCAAATAATATAATTTAAAGCTGAAATGAAATAGTGGAATTCTAAATATATTAAAAAATAACAAATACAAACACGAAGAAAGATCTTACATTCAATAAAATGGATGATGGAGGAAAGGGAGAGAAGGAGAAGGAAGGAATAATTTGTAAGTGAGTTTTATTGTTTCTCATGATAGGGACAAATGGATATTGCCCAAAACTTGTGGGAGTAGGGTATAATTAAAACATTAGGATAAAGATAACTACCTGAAAAAATACACGCATTTCTAAATAGCAAAATAGACAGAAAAACAATAAGTGCAGCAAGAACATAATGAACAAGGAGACTGCAATGGTGGAAGACTGGAAAACTCTACAAACACACTGTAGTTATACCAAATTGTGAAAGAGCTTAATTCATACACTACAAGAGCAAAAGATTTTCTGGGTCACAAAGCAATACCTAACTCAATGTTATGTTCAAAAATAACAACTAAAACTAAATTCTTCAGAATAGTTAACAGAAAAAGAAAGGACAAGCACACATCAAAGGACACAATCAACAGAGTGAAAAGGCAACCCAAGAAATAGATAAAATATTTTCAAATCATTCATGTGATAAGGGAATTGTGTTAGAATATATAAAGAATTCATGTCAAAATAAAAAGATAAATAACCCAATTTAAAAATGAGCAAAAGATCTGTGTAGTCATTTCTCCAAAGAAGATGTACAAATGGCCAATAAAGACACACAAAGATGCTCAACGTCACTAATCATTAGGCAAATACAAATCAAAACCATAGTAAAATCCCTTCTTACATCCATTAGGATGGCCACTATCAAAAACAGATAATACAACTGTTGGCAAGGATGTGGAGAAACTGGAACCATTGTGTACTGTTGATGGGAATAGAAAATTGTGCAGCCACTATGAAAAACAGTATGGTAGCTCCTTAAAAAATTAAAACTAGAATGGACATATGATCCAGCAATTCTCTTTCTAGGAATTTAATGTAGTGATTCAAAGAGATATTTGTACACCTGTGTTCATATCTGCATTATTTGCAACATCCAAACAGTGGAAACAACCTAAGTGTCCACCGACAGATGAATGAATAAACAAAATGTAGTATATACATACAATTCAGCCTTAAAAAGGAAGGAAATTCTGACACACACTACAACATGGGTGTATCTTATGGGTACTCTGTTAAGTAAGACAAGCCAGTCACAAAATGAAAAATGCTGTATGAGTCCACTTATATGAAGTACCTAGAGTAGTCAAATTTATAGATACAGAAAGTAGAATAGTAGTTGCAAGGGCTTGGAAACAGGAGTGAATGGGGGGGGTTGTTGTTTAATGTGTAGTTTCAGTCTTTCAAGATGGAAACGGTTCTGGAGATGGACAACGGTGATGGTTGCATAACAATCTGCATGTACTTAATATCACTGAAATGTACACTTAAAAATGGTTAAGGTGATAAATTATATGTTATGTTTATTATACCACAGTTTTTTAAAAAGGCACATTAGGTAAAAGTGAAACAAATTCAAACAAAGAAAAATAAGGATGCCAGTCTTGGCAAGGTGGATATGCTGTAAATGAGTAATGAGCAGTAAATGAGTCAAAGAAGCTTCAACTGCAAAATGAGACACTATTCAGTTACAAACATCTATACATGAATTTACACAGCAGTAAATTTTATAAAGCAGAAAATATATGACAGGTAGTAAGAAGGCAAGTTAGTAAAATTTTTAGTGAACAAAATATAAGTAAAGGATATAGAAGATTCTAGCAAACAATCAATAAGCTATATCTTAAGGAATTATGTCAATTCTGTACCCTAATAATAAAGAATGTACTTTATTCTCCAGTGTATATGAAATGGTTATGAAAACTGACTGTGTATATTAGGGCACAAAGAAAATCTAGTTAAATTCTAAATAGATTAATATAAGCAACATTCTCTGATCATAGTGTAATACATTGAAAACTTAAGCAAAGTAAAAAGGCCTTTCTCTCTAAAAATGCACAATTTTTTATTAAACAACTCTTGGGTCAGAATGGAAATATAAACTAAAATCACCAAATTCTAGAAAACAATAATGAAAATATTACATATCAGGATATATGGGCTATAGCTAAAACACTGCTCAGAGAAAAATTATTAGCTTAAAAATATATGTCAATCAACATAAAAATGATAATAAATGGATTAAACAACCAAATCTAAAAGCTAGAGAAAGAGCAATAAGTAAAACCAAAGAGAAAAAGGAAGAAATTAACCCAAATAAATAGAAATCTTAATGAAATAGGAAACATAAAAAGAGTAAGCAAATAAAAATAGGCATTTTTTAAAGATAAGAAAATAGACAAATGAAGAAAGATACAGATAATACACAAGTATAATTGGCAAGAAATGATTTGGAGTAAATAACTGTTCAACTCACTGCAAATTGGTTTCTTGCCCTGTTATTCAATTTATTCTCATCTGGAAAACTCAGAACACATATGTTCAGTCTTAATTGTACTAGTTGTCTCTGCAACCGTGATTAGTGACTATTCCTTCCTTCTTGCAACCATCCTTCCTTGGCCCCCATCACTCCACTTTGTCCTGACTATGCTTCTATGTCTCCGATCAGTGTTCCAGTCCTTGTTCACAGGCTTTTGGCTCCTACTTCCTCCTATTAGATAACTATTGTCTTACTCAGGGTCCCATCATCTGTTTTTGCTCTTCTCAATCCACATCTTTTCCTGAACCTCTTCTCAGAGATTCAGGCTCATATATAGCCTCTTTAAAATGAAGTATTAAAAACTGACTTTATTTTACACTTCCTCCCCACACACATACACATACTCTCTTCTCTCACTACAGACATCATCATTTATCCAATCATCAAGGTCAACAGTAGTCAACCAAGAGTTCTACCAGGAACACTTTCAGGTTTACAAGTAGAATCTAATATACTGATAAAAGACAACTCTTAGACCAATCTTTGGCAAATGGTCTTTTTGAAAAACCCTGCGGTGCTTGTAATGTGAAGATATTTAATGGTGTGAAAACAGGTCCCATGTTTAAATAACTTTGTATTTTATTTATGGAGTCTTGTAATGCACCATAGCCTGTTTAAGCTTCTTAAAATTTATTTATAATTTTTAAAGAAACTTCTTACACTTTGTTTAAAGCAGATTTTTCAAAGATTTTTCCTTATATTTACATTTGTCAGATGTTTTCAGCTGAATGAAATTTAAGTAAAAATCATCCTATGAAATTAGTCCATAAAGATTCTACTATAAATATCAAATCTCAGGCTCCAGGAGAATGTGAAGAACTCACCTATGCACCTTGGTGGTTCTGAGCACTGCCCATTTCTGCATGTTAGATTTGTGGAGCCTGGGAGTTCATTGAAGGACTGGCAACAGTACTCAACATTTGATCCTGGAGCATATACTGATAATGGAAATGAGGTGACATTTCCATTGTTAATAAGTGGAGAAGACACACAATATTGTGTAGACTCTGGAAAAATAACATTTGTGTGTTGAAAGAAAATAAACATGTGGTTTAAATGAAATAATATAAATAAAACTCCATATATCATACCTTCAATATCTTATGTGATATCTGAGAGCCTGAATAACTCATTATAGAATTTCTATCATGCAATCTGATAACCGAAAAAATCTTATAGCACTTCCCTTCACCCTAAAGTAAAATACATATGAAATAGGTATGAAGTATATAAGTACTATGGGGGTGTATAAGAATCAACAATACTTTTTATTTAAAGGATGACAGACAAATGAGTAAACTTCTAGTCTATACCAACCCCCACCTTTGATAAACATTTTTATTTCAAGGAGAAAGAGAAAAATAAATAACTCCCTCCTTCTTTCCATTCTCCAGGACAACTGTTATTTTATACAAATAGTATGTATCTATCAATATACGATCATAAGCTTTTGATTTCACGATAATGAACTACAGACATACTGTTCTGCATTTATTTATTTTTCACTCCAAATAATACCATAGGCATCTTTCTCTGTCAATAAGTGTATCAACTTCATGTTAAGATTGCCTGGGATATGTTCCATTGTACTGATGGATCTCCCTATATATTATCAAAGATGTAGACGTGGAATGGCCAAATAAATCATCTCATTCCAAATAACTTGTTCTGCCTCTTGTTTCATTTAGTTACTGTTCCTACTCTTTTCTCAGACTAATCCCTTCATGTGGGCTCCAGATTCCTTCCCTTTTAAACTAGGCAAGGAACCTGCTCCATGAATTGTCCCCTTTTTTGATATCACCAATTTCTCTTTCTCTACTGAGTCATGTGTGATTATACAGACATGCTGAAAATGTCACAATTCAATAAGGTGAAATTTCCCTCTAATCACATCCCCTTTCCAGCTACTGCCTCATTTATCTACTCCTTTTAGAATAAACTTTCTTGTTTCCTATCCTCCCTGATCTTACTTTATCACCCTACATTCTCTCTTTTTAAAAAAGTATTTTATTGAAGTTACCTTGGTTTATAACACTGTGTAATTTCAGGTGTACATTATTAGTTATCAGCTTCTGTATAAACTGCATTGGGTTCACCACCAAAAGTCTAGTTTCTGTCACCATAAATATGTGCCCCTTGACCCCTTTCACTTTGCACCCATCACCTTCCCTTCTGGTAACCACTGATCTGTTCTCTTTATTTGTTTGTTTGTTTATCTTCCACATATGAGTGAAAGCATACAGTATTTATCTTCTCTGTCTGACTTATTTTGCTTAGCATAATACACTCAAGGTCCAACCGTGTTGTTGCAAATGGCACGATTTTGTCTTTTTTATGGCTGAGTAGTATTCCGTTATACATACAGACCACATCTTCTTTATCTATTCATCCGTTGATAAGCACTTGGTCTTTATCCACTCATCCACTGATGAGCACTTGGGTTGCTTCCAAGTCTTGGCTACTGTGAGTAATGCTGAAATGAACATAGGCTTGCGTGCATCTTTTTGAATTAGATTTTTCATGCACTTCTGGGTAAATACCCAGAAGTGGAATAGCTGGATCATATGGTAGTTTTAGTTTTACTTTTTTGAGAAATCTCCATACCGTTCTTTGTAGCGGCTGCACCAGTTTGCCTTCTCATCACCAGTGTATGAGGGCTCCCTTTTCTCCAAGTCCTCTCCAACACTTGTTACTTCTTCTCATTTTAGTAATAGCCTTCCTGATGCGTTTGAGGTGATATCTCATTGTAGTTTTGATTTGCATTTCCCTAATAATTAATGACTTTGAACATCTTTTCATGTGCCTATTGGCCATCTGTATATCTTGAAGACACTACAATTATTCACACTTTACTGAAATGCCTCTAAGCAAAGTTACCAGTGACTTTTACATAGCTAAATCAATTGTTCAATTATCAGGCATCTTGCCCAGTTCTAAGCAGTCTTTGACATGTTTCATGTCCTGTTGAATGACATTTTGAAATATGTGTCCCTGAAATACGTTCTTGGCATTGCTTCTCAGACACCAGCTGATATTGATTTATAATAAGAAGGAAATATTTGGTTTTCCTTCTGTTTCTGGCACAGATCTCCTAAAACCCTTAGAATTTCCTACGTGATGAGAACAATAAAAGCATCTATTGTTATGTCAGTTAGGTGACTTTTGGAAAGCCTTTAGGTAACAAGGATGAGGTGGTTGTCAGGAGAACCAATCATGTGATTAGATGGTTAAAATGTTCTGTTCCACCTCCCTGACCTTCAGGGAGGGCAGAGGGGCTGGAGGTTGAATCAGTCAATGGCCAATGATTTAATTAATCACTCTTGTGTAATGAAGCCTTCATAAAAACCTAAAGGACAGGGTTTGGAGAGCTTACTGGCTGGTGAATGCTTGGAGATTTGGGGAGAGCGGCATATGTTCTGAGAAGGCATGGAAGCTCTGTGTCCTTTCCCCATGCCTTGCGCTTTGCATCTCTTCCATCTGACTGTTCCTGAGTTTCACCCTTTTATAATAAAACAGTGATCTAGTAAGTAAAATGTTTCTCTGAGTTCTGTGCGCTACTCCAGCAAATAAGTCAAACCCAAGGGGAGGGGCGTGGGAAGCCCCAATCTATAGCTGGTTGATCAGAACAGGTGGCGATCTGGACTTGTGGCTGGCATCTGAATTTAGGATTGGGGGGCAGACGTCTAAGACTGAGGCTTTAACCTGTGAAATCTGATGCTATCTCTAGGTAGAGTGTCAGAAATTGTAGGACACCAAGCAGGTGTAAGACTTGCTTGTTGGATGTGTGGGGAATCCCCTCCCTCATTGTAATTGATTCTTAAAATCATTCTACCAGCCTTCCCTAGTTTTTCTCCTATAACCTTGTCTGGCTTCTCCTCATTGCCCAGATCTCGAGTAACGCAGAGTCTCCAATGCTCAATCCCCTTGACCTCCTCTCTTATTTCACCATTCAAACTCTCTATATGATCCCATGCAATCCTGTAGCTTTAAATATCATCTACATATGAGCAATTACTAAATTTATATCCTAGCCCTAATCACTCTCAAATTGCCAATTCTACATGGTAAGCTGGATATTGAGTAAATATATTTAATTGAATTGAGTATCCAGGAGAGATCTCAAACTTGTTTCTTCTTTGATCACTGTTGGAAATACCTCTCGGAAAAATAGTGAAAAACGGTGATAGAACTGGATAACTAAATGACAATCTAATGCTTCAGAACATAGCGTAATAGATAAGGCATAAGAAATTTTTCTTGTTCTTTAGATAAAGCAATAAAGATTACTAACCTCTTTTTAAATGACATTATTTAGAAATAAACTACTAACAAATGCAGTATGGTAATGACTGCCATCATCCACTTTTTCCCACAATTTCTTTTGCTCGAGAAGGAGATAATTTTCCTTACAGAGAACAGCTACTTTTTCTCCATCCTGATGACTCACTGTAGTTAACATATTCTGAGCATCAGGTATCTGAGGTGAAGGCTGGAAGAGTGGTTTCTTTTTTTCTACAAAATATTGGAGTTAAATTACTCGATTACTAAAAGCTAAGGAAAAGGGGCCAACAAGATAATGTTTCTGTAAAAATGAACATCCAATAATATATGTATGTATATGTACACATATATGATGCTATAGTAATAAGAAATGCACTTTATGTTAACATCGTTTATGGTTTACAAAGCGCTTTTGTATTATAACCATCTGTTTAAAATTTCTCACGTGCTCCCTTCTGTCTCGTATTATTCCGTCTGCAGTCTTGTATAATTTTATATTAACAATTTTAATTTTTTTCTAGTTAACCCATATGATTCAAAAAAAGTTACACACACGTGATTCGAACAAATTGTAACAAAAAATAATAAAATGGCAACAGTAATGATGGAAGCATAAAACGTCCCCTAATAAGCTAACTCTTGAGGATTAAAATACTAAAGTGTGCATACACACCACACATGCTTGTTGAAAACAGCCCTGAAAAGGCATTTTTCCTTTTGTTTTGCTGTAGACATTTAGCCAAAACTAAGCTCACTATTTCAGCAGAATGAGTAGTTACCAGGATATGTATTGTAAGTCAATGCATACTAAGATGACTGATAGGAAGCAATTAAAAAAGGAAAAACAGCTGCTCTAACCAAAGTACAGTTGGCAATCTTCAAAATACTTGTTAGAGCACTGGAGTGGATTCTGACTCTCCCACTCCCGTCGCTGTATCAGACAGCGCTCCACTGCTATTCACAGGGTTTTCATGGCCAATATTTTTTGGAAGTGGCTGGCCAGGTCTGTCTTCCTAGTTTGTATTAGTCTGGAAGCTCTGCTGAAACATGTCCACCACCGTGACCCTTCTGGTATTTGAAATACTTGTGGCAGAGCTTTCAGCATCACAGCCACAGGCAGCCGCCACAGGATGACGACAGACAGACAGGTGGTGGTGTTCCCTGACCAGAATGGAAACCCAGGTTGGGAGGCAGTGAGAGCCAAGAATCTGAACCACTAGACCAACAGGGCTTGTCAGACAGACAGGTAAGTAAGAGGATTAATTTTAAAAGTACCTCCCATTACTTTAGAACCTCAAGTCTGTCACAAGCCCTGAATTCTATTAAAATTGCTTCTCATTTCACGGAGAGGTCTATCCCAATGCTTCTCATGATGCTACGTGCAAGCGCGCTGTCTCCGCCCCACTGACCGCATACCCCAGCCTTCCATAGATACCAGACTGGATCCGCCAGATCAGAGAGAGGGAGTTGACTCGACTGCCTAAGACTCTCCCATCTGGTCCCTTCTCTCTGGCCGCATCCGTCCTAGGAGGGGCGGTTCAGACGGCGGAAGAGGATGAGAGCTCCCTGGGATCCCGGCCCTGACCCACCTGCAGCACCCAGGAGCGCGGCGAGATGCTGTACCGCCTGCACCTCGGCCACCTCCTCCTTCGGGTTGTCCAGGGCCAGAGGCAGCGTCCGCGAGGCTCCCAGGCGGACGTCCCCGACTCTCAGGAAAGGATACCTGCAGAAGTGGCTGGGAGACAGCGCGGGCGGGGCAGCCGTCTCCTCCTGGGCCGCGGGGTCCCGCAGCCCCGCAGGCGGCCTCTGGTCCGGGGTCTCACCCGGCAGCACCTTCGCCCCCCACGCCGGGTCGCCATGGCAGCGCTGGGTTCTCCCCGGACCTCCGGGCGGCTCCCACCAGGCTGCTCCGGAGCGGGGATGCGGAGGAACGCTGACTGCTTCCACGGGGCTGCTGTGCAGGACCTGGGGCGAATCCCCCCTTTCTTTTCCTGCTGCCTACACCCTAGGCAAAAGGAGGCAATACCCATAAGCCTGCAGACTGAAAAGAGGAGCAAAACACCTGTGGTCCTTCGCCTCAGGTTAAATTCCCGCCTTTGGGCACGTTGGGCTCCGCCCCCCTCCTCACAGGGCCACTGAGCAGCAGCCCCTAGACGCTCAACATCTCTAATCATCAGGGAAATGCAATAAAAACCACAATGAGATTTCACCTCAAACCTGTTAGAACGGTTATCATGAAAAAGATAAGACCTATTGGCTAGATGTGGAGAAAAGGGAACCCTTGTGCACTGTTGGTACAATGTAAATTGGTGCAGCCGCTTTGGAAACCAGTATGGAGATTTCTCAAAAATTAGAAATAGAACTATCAAATCATCCAGCAATTTCAGTTCTGGGTATTTGTCCAAAGGAAATGAAATCACTCTCTCAAAAACATGTCTGTAACCCCGTGTTCATACCAGCATTATTTGCAATAGCCAAAACACGGAAACAACATAAGTATCCATGGATGGATGAATGAAGAAAGAAAACGTGGTGTGTGTGTGTGTGTATATATATATATATATACACACACACACCAGAATATTATTCAGCCGTAAAAAAAATAAAAAAGGAAAATTTGCCATCTGTGCAGACATCATGGATGGAATTTGAGGGCATTATGCTGAGTGAAAGACGGCAGAGAAAGACAAGTATTGTATGATCTCACTTATATATGGAATCTAAGGGGAAAAAAAAACTGAATTCATGGATACAGAGAACAGTCTGGTTGTCGCCAGAGGCAAGATGTAGGGGAGGGGTGGGCAAAATGGGTGACAGCGATGGAAAGGTACAAACTTACACTTATAAAATGACTAAGTCATGGAGATGTATAGCATGGTGAGCATATTTTTATTACTGGATATAATATTTGAAGGTTGCTGAGAGAGTAGATCTTAAAAGTTCTCATCACAAGGGGAAGAAAATTGTAACTATATGCAGAATAGATGCTAACTAGACTTGTTGTGATCATTTAGCAGGAGACACAAGTATCAAATCACTATGTTGTATGTCAGAAACTAATATAAACTTACGTGTCAATTAAATCTAAATAAACAAATATTTTCCTTATAGCTACTGCTGTTTGAAGTCTGTTTCTTGCTGATAATAGCTTCCTTTTCAAGGATCTCATGCTCTGAAAATTCATTTTGGACTTAAGCAGTTATTCACAGATGATGCGAAGGTTTTGCTCCCAAATCAAAAGGTCTGCACTGTGACTCTCCTATAGAGACCAGTGAAAGAATCCAAAGGGCAGCCACATGTACCATGGACGTTCTAAGCACCACTGGAGATGCTGAAACATGTGGTCCAAGTGGCAGAGCATGTTGCGTGGCAAACTGGACTTGCCGCAGAGCCTTCTCTTGTTCTATGCCTCACTTAAAACTAGCAGCTTTGGGGGGAGCTTCGGTAAGGGGGCTACAGTAACACCCTTAAAGCAAGAATATGTAGCCTCCAACTATGAGGTGCTGCACTTTTTGGAGGGGTTGTTGGGAATTTCGAGGGGGGTGCAGATGCAGTAACTTACCTTTCACCTTAAAAGGAATATCTCAACATGCCCCACACCCTCAACTTCTAGAAGTTTTACTCGGGTAGAAGAGTACTGAATGTTTGTTGGATTTATTCCCATCATCTGACACGAAAATGTCTTATGAGTAACCCTAGAATAGTTTGTACCGCTCGCTCACCATTGTCCAATCACCATGATATCATCAGTGTATGAACCGGTGTGATTCCTTGTGGAAGGGAAAGATGATGAGGGTCCCTGCAAAACAGGTTATGACATAGGACTGCAGAATTCATGTACTCCTGATGTAGGACTAAGCAGGTGTTTTGAGGAACTTGCCAACAGAAAGAAAATTGTTTCTGCTGGTGTTTACTAACAAGGATGGAGCAAAAAGCATTTTCCAGATGAATAGTGGCACACCAGCATGTTCTAACATAGTGCAGGAGATGTGATCATTTGTTCAAGCAATGAAGAAACATCTGGTAAAGCAGCTACAGTTGGACTCAAAATCTGGTTCAGCTTACAGTAATCCGCTGTCTTTCTCAAAGATCCATCCATTTTCTACACCAGCCAAATAGTCAGGTTGGTGGGGACGTGGTATGAACCACCGCCCCTGCATCTGTCAGATCCTTGGTGGTGGCGTCATCTCTGCAGTCCCTCCAGGAATGCAGCACTGCTGTTGCTTTACTATTTCACTAGGTAGAGGCAGTTCTACTGGCTTTTACTTTCCCAACCTAATAGCCCTCATTCCAGTGGTCAGGGAACCAATGTGCTGATTCTGGCTGCTCCTCAGAAGCATACAAAGGATATCTGAGGACAACAATATAACATTCTTCTTAAAGAATGCAACTTTACACTTGCAGAGAAAGAAAAATGTAAATTCTTCAGTAAGAAGCCTCCACAGCATTGTGTCAATAATTCTTAAGTTTATACACACATCTGTACAACCCATAAGTTTACTCTGAGAAAGTTTACATAAATCCTTTTCTTCATTTTTTATTGGAAAATAACTCAGAGTTTACCTTCTTCTAATACTATTTCCCTGGAAATCTAGGAAACAAGAAATGTCATCTGTGTTAGCAGGAACCAGGCACAGATTGATAACACCCGGGGGACAGCCAGAGCTTTGGGGTTTTTGAGTCTTGTGATTGATGTATCGACTCCCTTGCCAGGTCTGGGCTCTGCTCAAGTTCTCCTTTGAAAGATATGGACCCCTGTGGAACTGAAGAGTCCAAGTCCAGATGACACCCTCACTGACACAGGGATATCATTTCCTTCTTACTAAGGTGTCACCTGGGGTAGAGGCTGCATAGACCTGGATGGCTGCGAGGACTCCTGGTGCTGTGCTTCATGAGGTGCTGTATCTTCTGCCCCTAGTCTTTCAGAAAATCTGAGATAACTTTTGCCAGAATGGCCTATTGGTTTCCTGTTAGTATGAATGTCTGAAATAAAGCCCACCACTGACCTTCCAGTAGAGTGGGCCATGCAAATACCTGCAGCTTTTATTTTGGAGTCAGACAAGTTCATTCTAAAGTGTCTCGGGATAATAACAACAGACAGGAAATCTCAAAAAACAAAAGAGAAAAAAATAGATGATGGCTCATCCCAGTGCATATCTCTTCTAAGAAGTCTTTAAGATTATAGAGTTGGTGTTGGTACAAGAATAGACAGGAAGTGGATTAGAACAGAAATTATGAAAAGAGACACATGCCCACAAAAATTCTTATATGCTTAAAGTCACACCTCAAATGACTAGGAAAAATACAGTGCTTTTAATAAATACAGTTGAGACTACTGGAGAATCATTTAAAAAATAAAATATATCCATACTTCCATGTCATTTTTAATTTTAGTGATCTCCAAGTAAGAAAAACCCCACACACATTCAAAAGAAAAACAATGATGGCATTTGTTAAGAATAAGACATGTAAATCTATGACTTAGAATTTGAGGAAACAAAAAAATGACTGATAATTATAAGTGCATATAATTAAAAAACTTCCCCCTAGAAAAATCAACATGAACTTAAAAGCCAAATAACATATTGGAGAATATATCTAATTCATATCAGAGAAATGAGAAATTAAAAGTGCTAATCTCATTATTTCTATAGAAAATAATAATAGGAAAAAAGGTCTAGTGGCTTAATCAAAAATTAAGATTAAAGAACAAAACAAAACAAATGGTCCTTACGTATCTTAAATGAAAATAAGCACATTCATAATAATAAGATACACATGAATACTACACAGGGGCACCATTTATTATCTGCAAAGCAGGAAATATATCCAAAAGGTTGACAGCACCTTCGCTTGGCAAGGCCAAGGAAAAGATGCTCTCTAGAACATTACAGAATAACATACAACAACTGTATCGAAAAGGATTTAAAATATCTAAGAAATTTACAAATACATTCGCCCAGTGATCCATTCATTTCACTTCCAGCAACGTATCCTTAAATGAGGTCCCCCCGAGTGTGTTCATTATATCATCCTTTATCTGTCATAGTAAAATAGAATCATCTGAGTGAGATACATTCTCAAAGGAAAACTGCAAGGTCCAGACAAAGCGTAAAGTAACCTCTGTTCTCAATTAAAAAGGATTAACAAACACAGGAGGGATGTCAGAAACTGAAAAAATTATAGCTTTTTAAAATGTGGGAACAGGTGTGATGGAAGTGAGACTAATCTGCATAGACCCTTCTTGTATCACTTTGATTTCTAAAGCGTGTAGGTGCATCGCACATTCAAAACAAAAAAAGGTTAGATTAAAAGAGAGAGAAGGAAAATTTCGTATTTAAAAAAATGCTAATAGAATTAAGTGTAAAACTATTTATTTGGTAAGTGAGCCGCTAGAGATAAGAATTGTTTCCAGTCTTTTTTGAAGTGGGTGCTGATACAGTCAGACCTCCTGGGATAAAGTAAATGCACAGAGGTTGGAACCTTCATTCACTGGTTAACCGCTAATTGTAATGTTTCCATTACACATGTGATATTATTTTCATGAATATTGAAAAATAAAAATATATTAGTAAAGAGAAGTTATATACTAAAAAGTTTCTAAACTCCCTATTATTTAATTGAATTGTAAAATCCAGTAGGAACTAATGAATTTTAAATTTGACTTCTATTTCAAAGGTTTGAGAACAAAAATATCCTGGAAATAAAAGCTTTTCAACACTATTGAACATCCATCTAGCAGCAACAGCACAATTCTTAGGTTCTAAACACTATTGTCCAGAAAAAAAAATTTCTGACCTTCTTGGAAAGACATAAGATTATGGATGTCGGGCGGGGAAGTGCACAGTGAGCCTGGAACATCGTGTTGTGCTAAAATGAAGAGAAATACTCAAGGACTAACGGGGATACAACGAAAGCCATCAGGAGCCAGTTTCAAGAGGTCCCCACTTGCCAAATGTGAGATAATTTGAGCTTCAATAGAATAATGTCTATAATTGATTGTGACAAATTTAATAAATAAAAATTCATGAATCCATGCTGATTTCATGCGGAATCCACCCACACAATATTTTTAAAAAACGGGGCCGGCCCGGTGGCACAGCGGTTAAGTTTGCACGTTCCACTTCTCGGTGGCTCGGGGTTCGCTGGTTCGGATCCTGGGTGTGGACATGGCACCGCTTGGCACGTCATGGTGTGGCAGGCGTCCCAAATATAGAGTAGAGGAAGCTGGGCACGGATGTTAGCTCAGGGCCAGTCTTCCTCGGAAAAAAAGAGGAGGATTGGCAGTAGTTAGCTCACGGCTATTCTTCCTCCAAAAAAAAAAATATATATATATATATATATATATATATATATTTTAAAAAGAAAAGAAAACATCTTTAACACCATAATGGAAGTTCATGATACATCAAATCTGCATTCCAAAAATTAGGAATTAAAGGGCCAAAATAGAGATTTACGAAATCCTTTAGGTGAAAGTTTAATTTAAACAGAGTTGGTAAGTTAGCACTCCTCTTCACACAAGAATGACAATTAATAAAGGCAGACAAATGGTACAATTGATCTTAAAAATCACTATTTTGCAGTCAACAATGAAATAATTGTTTATAGGAAAGTGTCATAAACAGGTTCCACAACTGTTAGCTGAAAGGTTTTGGAAAAATAGTAGATATACAAATGTTAACATTAACGGCAGAGATAACTTGCCAGTTGTGACAATGTTTCTTTAAATGCGAGAAAACTGGCTGTCACCAGTGATTCAGATTTATACAAAGTGGCTCTATTGGTGACAGCCATGTCTCTAGTCTAAGAATGCCACTTGATTTGATGCAATACAAAGTGACAAGGTATCACCATAAAATATTTTTACCTTCATTATTTGTATCTTTATTATCATCTTCAAGTTTTTATGTTTTTGTAGAAGTGAAAAATGTTTATAGTCAAATGATTTTAACTAAGTATGCTGTTTGAAATGCCGAACATAAAAATCGTATTTTGGACTCTTGGGTTGAATGTTTCCACAACTCTCCATACCAGCAAAATCATGAAAAAGTTGTTAGATCTAAAGATCATTACCACTAGCTATTTATAGTTCTCACCATGTATTGTTTTACTTTTTCTGTATCTTTATTTCTAAACAACATACTCTTGTGGTTCAAAGGTGATATGTGTTAAAAGATAGAAAAATTGGAGCATATAGCAAATTATAAAGAGTTAAAAATCAGTTCTTACCCCTATTATCTCCAACTGCAACTCTAGTTATGGTACTATTTTATTGTACTTCCTGCAATCTTTGTTCTATAAACATTTTCAGTGCTCAAAGCCTACTGTGTATGTGTGTGTGTGTTTATACCTGGTACTGGATTCTTTATCATGTTTCATGTATGATATGCACTATGAATGATACGCACGTATGGTATGCTAGCTGTGTACTCAAACAGGTCCTAATTCCTCTTTATGATTTGTTTGAATTATGATGTGTGCTACATAGACGTCTTGTAGAAGATCACGCATTTCATCATTTTTTGGCATATTTATCTATTGAGAAGTAAGCAATGTAAGTAATAGCTACTTACATCATTAATAACATAGGTATGACAGTTTGGTTTTTCGTGTTTGTGAAGTAATATTATTTTGAAGATGGTGACTAGCCTTTTTTTTCCATTTCCTCTGACATTGAGAGTCTCAGAAAGCCTCAGAAGTTATGGAGAGGCTTTGAGAAAGTTGGGGAAAGGATGGATGGAAGCAGGCACTGCAGTGATTGCATCTAGTTTCTGGCCATAGATATTAGATGAACAGGACACAGAGCATTTTGGTTAGCCAAGTTTTAATGCGGTCCTTTTAGAAGTGATTCATTAGTGTCTAACATTGTCTACATAATATTTAACACAAATTCTGATGTATGAGCCAAAATGAGTTAAACAATACTTGAAGGAATGACTTGAGAAGAATTGGATTAATAATGACAAATTCTGAATAAATGCACACATGAGGATTTTATGAACGCGTGTTAAATCTCTGTCTTTCACAGGTGGGATACTCCAGTTTTCCTTCCCGACAGGTTGCTCGAAATTCTGCGGAATCTCTCTTTGCACGATATCCAGGTTTACACGCAAATTCAACAACATCCCCTGTTTCAGAATAAAGTTTTTTCTCCCCCATCCATCGTAGTTCTATGTTATGTTTTTCCATCATTTCTAGTGATATTACACATGAATCTGAAGGCCAAAAAAAAAAAAAAAACACATTAAAGGATATATAAATATTGTACAGAAAAATTCTCACTCAAGTTGAATCTCCTGTGCTGTCCAGGATGTCGTACTTAAAACCTTTTATAAACCAACTCAGTGAAAATCCAGCATGTGGATTTAAACCACTTTACACAATTAATGATGTAAAAATCAGGTATTGTGTTTAATGTGTGAGACTAAAGGTTATAATCAAAGATTCATAATGTCAATCATCAGATGAAAATCTTTCATTAAAGAATGTTTTGTTGCTGTTGTTGCTTCAGTAACAATTTCTCAAACTTTATTGCCTCATACGTTCCTATTTGATAGCAAGCATTCAACAGAATGGTTGGTTATCAATCCATGAAAATCTATAGTAAGCAGCAAAACTTCGTATTACTTACACTGATTTTCCCAGGACCCATGAGAATACCTAAATATTTACCTAAGCATTTTGGTGGTTTGGTCCACTCTCCATTCCTACATGTTATAACCCTGTTTCCCTGAAGTTGGTGGAGCGACTGGCATTGGTACTCAACTGTTGATCCTGGAGGATATGCTGGTGATGGGAATGTGGTAATGTCTCCATTGTCGATCGGTGGAGGGGGTCCGCATTTTCCTCTAGGGTCTAAAAAAACATTATTTGAACTATTGAAAGATCAAAAAACCACAGGTTAAAATAAAAATATAACTCAATATGTAATACCAAGTCTTGTGATTTCTGATAACAGAAATGATTCATTGATGAAATTTTAATCGTTTAAACTGAGAGACACATTTTTAAGCCCTTCTTTTCACTCTCCATGAAAGCACACATAAAACATTCACAGATACATCTGTTTTACAATATTCCAGTATTAAGAAATGTTTTTCTTAGTGAATATATGCTGGATATGTTGGGATAGCTAAGACAAACAAAAAAGATTCTTGTTCTATAAACAAGATATTGAAGTGGTTATTGGATATCTAGTCATTTTTTTATTGATTTACATTTTTATTGTAAGAGAAACATCACTCCTTTAATAAGATTCAAGAATTACAAATTTACATAACGTGAAAGGGAATTGCTGGCTTCCTGTTCTGGACAAGATGAACTAGAAAGCTTTCTGTTTCTTCTTTCTGCTTAGTATAGCTAAAAATCCTGAACATATTATAAAAAGCAACAGAAGAGATTGGGAAAGATGTAGCAAGGAAGTCAATAACCTTAGGGACTTTGGGATTCAAGGAATTAAAGTGCAATGAGTTCTTTTGGTTTCATTTTGCCTTCTATGTATCCTGGACTGAGCACTGAAAGAGTCTGCAACCCAGAAATGATATCAAAGTTAGGCAGGGAAAAATACAGTCCCCGGGGTAGCCTGCTCTCTTTAGACTAAAGCTCAGGAAGTAAGCAGCCTACCAAGACACAATCATTTTTTACAACACCTGCATTACTCTAGAAAAACGTCATAGAATAAATCTAAGAACAACCCACTCTCCACCTTCATAAACAGAGGTCAAGTGAGGGGCCTGGACTTCCATCCACACTCTGTGGGGAACAAGACACCTCTCCGCGTTTCTGTGGTGTCAGTGGAGGCAAAGTGGGGGCCTGAATTGGCACCACTGCATGTCAGTGATGGAGACCTGATAAATAAAAGATTTCAATAAAATCCAGAGTCTCAAGCTATAATACCCAAAATGTTCAGAATACAACTGAAAATCACTCATTGTCCCTAGGACTGGGAAAATCTCCAAAGAGAAAAGATAATCAAGAGAAGACAGCATTGAGAAGACACAGATATTGGAATTAATGACAATGGCTTTTAAAAATCCAATGGGAATTATAGAACTAAAAAATAGAACAGAATAAAATAACCTTACTGGATGTGCTCAGTGTTAGATTGCTGATGACAGAAGGGTAAATAAACTTGAAGGTAGAACAATACAAATTACTTGCTTTGAAAATGGACTGAAAAGAATAAAATAGACAGAGCTTCAGGGACCTGTGGGAAGATAGCAAAAGGTTAAAGACTAAGGAAGCAAAAAGAAGGAGGTCAGAGATGATAAAAAAAATTCAAAAACTAAGGCTGAATATTTACCAAATTGGGCACAAGGCATAAATCTATATATCCAAAAAGATGCGTGAATACTAAACAAGATAAAACCAAGAAATTCATGCCAAGATACATAATAATCCTACTGCTCAAAACTAAAGAAACTAAAGAAAACTAAACTAAAGAAAAAGAAAAGATCTCAAAAGCAGCTAGATAGAAATTATGCAAACCTACAGGGAAAAAGGATTCAAATGCCAGGGTGGTTCTCATCTGTCACCAAGGAACCAGAAAGAAGTGACATTTCTCAAGTGCTAGAAGAAAAGAACTGTCAACTCCTATTCCATATCCAGTGGCATTATCCCTTAGGAATAAAGGGAGAAATAAAGGCACTCCCAGACGAAGGAAAACGGAGAGAATTGGCCTCCAGCAGACTTATACTTAAAACAATGGCTAAAGGAATTCTTCAAATAGAAAGCAAAAGATAACAGAAGGAGGAGTGAGACTTCAGAAAGGCAGAAAAAACAAGGGAAGTGATAATAATAGGAACAAATATAATAGACTATCTTTTTCCTAATGACTTTGTTAAATTTGACTGCAAGATTACACTATTTGATAAGGTGCTGTATGTATATAAAGGAAATACATAAGACGTTTATATTTAGAATGTGGGGTACTAAATGGACTAAAATGGAAGTAAAGCTTCCACAGTTAACTTGAGGTGGCAAAATGTCAATACCCATAGGCAGCAATAAGTTACGTGTGTATATCTTCATGCCTAGAGCAACCCCTAATAAAATTGTACAAAGAGATACACTCAAGATTACTACAGACATATTAAAGTAAAATTAATTTACATGTTCAAAAAATCTATAGGGAAGGCAATAAAAGGAAACAAGAATCAGAAACAGAGGAAACACACAAAAGCAAATAATAAAATGGCTGACAGAGCCCCTAACAAGGCAGTAGTTACTTTAAAGGTAAGTGTTCTAAATACACGAGTTAAAAGACTGAAAATAGCAGATTGGTTACAGAAACAAGACCCAACTACAAGAAACTCACTTTAAACATGAAAATATAGGTAGGTTCAAAGTAAAATATTGGAAAAAATACATACCAGGCAAAACTTAATTTGAAAAACTAAGAGTTACTAATACAATATCTCCTTTGTTGGCTCCCCTTATTTTCTGAACTGTGAACACTGGAGTGTCCCGTGACCAAGTTCTCAGACTATTTATTTTTTACATAGTTACACTAACATCACAGATGAGCTCTACTAGTAAAATACATTTAAATAGAATCCATATGCTAAAGAAACCCAAATTTAGTTCACATTCTATGATTCTCACCCCTGCCCCACTGCCTATTTCACGTCTCAAAGTAGAATTTCAAAGGGCTGTCAAAGGTACTCAGGGTATCTTGATTACATTTATTCCTCGGCAAGTAACTGAGCATCTTAATGGTTAAGATAGGGAATTATCTGGGATTCCAATTGTTGTTCTAATCTGGACAAATCTTTCATCAAATAAATATGCCTTATTACTTAGTCCATCCACAAAAGGAACTGGATTTTAAGCATCATCATTTTATTTGTGTTTACAAAATTTATTCCATAAGAACTGCTTCATTCTCCCTTTAAATCAAGGTATTTTGTCCCTAAGATATACTCTAACACTGGGGGTAAAATAAGACATTCTACCTTTGCATTGAGGTGGGTCTGTCCAGATTCCATTCAAACATGTCACATATATTTCCCCAAATGGATAAAAAGGTTTGATGCATTCGTAACGTACTCTCTCCCCAGATGGATACCTAGACATATGATTTGAGGTAATGGCATTTTTGACTTCAGGTGGTTTCTTACAGGAAACATCTGAATAGAGAAGGAAAAAAGTATCTCCAAGGTAATGATCATTTTGAGTAGCAAATCAACAAATGAGATTCCAACTATATTTCCAGAGGGGTTTCAAATTAATCAATCTGTCATAAAAGATTGATTCTTTTAATAAATTTACATGTAAGATTGAGGAAAAGGAGAGAAAGCAATATTTTTTTAGGACAACTTAAGCTTCTCTACCTTAAATCTCTCCCCGATTCTTTACTAGAAGATTGATAGATATTTGTGTGTGTGTACGGAGGGCAATGAAAATGAGTTTTTCTGAACATTTCCCTTTGAGTTCTCGTTATATAAATTAAAAATGAATTTATAAACCACAAGAAAATCATAATAAATAGAATTTTGATAGCAGAATTTGGCTTTCAACCATCCTATATGTGAATTGTAGTTTTAAGCCCCTAGAAAAATAAACACAAGTAGACACTTACTTAGAGAATAAGTCAAGCATGAAAACACTTTGAAGAATATCATTGTTGAAGGAAGAAGTTTACTAATTAAAGGATCCAAACAGGAGGTGTAGAAAAACAACAGAAAAATAACTGTATGATTTATAAAAACACTATTCAATGACTTTTGGGGGGCAAATGCTTAAGGATACTACAATGAGTCATGTGTAATTTATCAGTGAGATTCAGGTAGATATAATGTATAATTGGCTATGGCGACGGTTCCTAACCCAAAGTGTGCATGGAGCCCCTTGACCCCAGAGTTTGTGATTCAACAGGTCTGACTACGCCTGTGAATTTGCATTTGCACTTCCAACAATTTCCCAGAAGATGCTGATGCTGCTCTTCCAGGGACCGCACGTGGAGAACTACTGAGCTATAAGACTAACTATTGAGTACACAATTCCATCCTTTGACGTTAAGGCATGAACCTTCTTTGGCCTGAAATCCCAGCCTGAAAAAATAATCTACGTCCACTTTATGATGATGCTAGAGGGAATTCTATATTATTTTACTTCAGGCACTTTCATAAATAAATTTTAAAATTTCATCGAAATACCTCTGCATGTTGGCCTTCCTATCCATTTGCCGTTAACACACTGGACAAAACTGGATCCATCCAATTGGTAATATTCTGGACATTTATAAGCCACTTGTTCTCCTGACCTATATGATTCCTTTTTCTGGCCTATGAGTATGACATCATTAAAGATGGGTAAGCTAAGACAATCCGTTTCTGAAACAAAAAAAAAATGTACTTGTTCAGTAAATCATTAAAAATATATAAAGGCCAATAATTATTCTAGAGTAATAGTTAGCTACATATCAAACCAAAGAATACTGTACAATATTTTTCTTCACTTGAAAAAAAATGTTAGCAGTTTTGACTTAATTACATTGAATGGTTCTACATTCATCAAAAGTATAACATTGAAATAGTGATTTTGAAACTATGAAGAGATATGGACACATGTAATGCTTGAGACCATACTTCTTACATTTGAATTCTTATTTGCCCATAGAGGCCACTGGCATTTTGGACATATTTCTACCTTGTGCTTCCATCAAAATCTGTTAAGACTAATTATGTCAAATATCTTAGAAAATTCTATATTTATAAGGAGATAACTGGAAAAGTAACAGTAAGTAGAATAATAATGAGACTGATCAGCAGGGGCCAGCTGTGATACAGGAACAGAAATGAAAAGTCTGAGAATGTAGATCAGAGATGTCACAAGCACACACAAGAGGACGTGAGAATGAAATAATTTGGCTCATGTTGTCAAACTCTTCTTATTACCTGGATTATTCATCTCTACCAGAATCCAGATCTTTCCAGAGATACCTTATTAAGTTCATAACTACTCCTTAGTTTCATATTTGTACCATTTATGCTCTAAATTAAAGATATTTGTCAGTTTTACGATAAAATGAAATGCACTATACTTATGCATGGTGGCGGATCAGACCATTTTCCTCCTAAACATCTTATAGATGCAGGTCCGTCAATCCCAAAACCTTCGGTACAGCTGTACATCACTTCTTCTCCATATTGGTAACTGTCTAACTTGTGAGCTAGAACACCGTGTGGAATCAAAGCTGGTGGTTCACAAGGAATTCCTTTAAAAAAAAATAAAAGAAATGAAAGAATGACTCCATGTTTCACTAACTTTTTATGTACCAGTTATTTTTTTTTTAAGATTTTATTTTTTCCTTTTTCTCCCCAAAACCCCCCAGTGCATAGTTGTATATTCTTCTTTGTGGGTCTTTCTAGTTGTGGCATATGGGACGCTGCCTCAGCGTGGTCTGATGAGCAGTGCCATGTCCGCGCCCAGGATTCGAACCAACAAAACACTGGGCCGCCTGCAGCGGAGCGCGCGAACTTAACCACTCGGCCACCGGGCCAGCCCCTATGTACCAGTTATTATATGTGGTAGTTTTAATTTACAAGACATGATCACACAGGAGCTACCATCACATTACAGAGAAGATGCACAAATCTTTCCTGAAACTACCGTTCTGGGGTGTGTCCAGCTGTCAACTTGAGCAAGAACTTGAAACTAAAAGTGTCAATATATGTACGAAAGACTATCAATGCTTCTCTAACCAATCGTGAATAATAAAAGCAAACAAATTGAGAATTAATCCTCTTCAGAAAAGTACTATTTACCGTAAGAAATCAGAAGGGATGTTGTAGGGAGAACATAAGAAATTTTTTTTAAAACCTGGAGGCAAAGCAAACACTATAACTTACCTGAATAGGTAAGAATATGAGTAGGTATACCAATACATAGATAGGTTTAATTTCACTATACATCCATTTTTAATACCAAAAAAGCCAGAATTAAAAGTGATTTAACAGCGAACCAATGAAATTAACAGAAATAAGGCTGATTTGATTATGCAAAAATTATTTGGTAAAAGATAGATAAATGTATAAATGATTTTGTATATTTAGAAATCGAAAGGATTCTGGCTCATGACAGAATGTGACAACCGATTATTTTTAATGAATTCTTCTGAAAATAGGATTTCAGTTTGTGTACTGTCCTTACCTACACACTGAGGTGGAGAACTCCATTTTCCCATGTTGCAGGTTATCCCATTGCCTTCAGACAACCTGAAACCATCTTCACAAATATAACTTAATCTGGTGCCATGTGCATAACGCTTGGGTTCAGATCTCTCTTTCCTTTCTTCTGTAGATTTAGATGATTCAATGGTACCATGTTCTATACGAGGTGGTTGAGAGCATGGGGTTTTTTCTATATGAAGAAAAGAGATCAAGGAGTCAACCACAAATATAATGTTTAAATTGCCAAAGAAAGTCAAATGCTCTTTGGGGCTTTATAATAAGGATAATTTGAACAAATTAAATTATTTAAAAACTGAAAAACATTTGAAACTTGCAAGGGTGTAAGTCTCCATAAAAATCTATGCTACAGGCCACTTCTTCAATGTGTCCCTTGATTCTTGTCCTGTTCATCCTGAGGAGTAAAATAGGCCTGAACAGAAATTTTATCCAGTATTTACACAGTAACCCAAAGTTTTTGTCTGTATTCTTTTCACATTAGAAGTGAAAGAATGCTGATTGCTTTGTATACCTAGATTGTAATTCACTGTTTCAAGATAAAGTGGAATAGATACAGAGAAGGGCCTTCATCTTGTTCATTTACACAAAACACAGAGGAGTATCAGCTTATTTGAGAGAATGTCATGAAACAGCTTACACACGACTGACCCACACAGCGTGGTATTGACTGCCATCTGCCGTCTTTGCACACGATTTCTTCTCCTCTCTGGATTAGATACTCTTCTTTACAGAGAATAGATATTTTTTCTCCATCCTGATAATTCACTGTAGTTGTCATATCTTGAGCATTGGGAATCTGAGGTGGAGGTGGGCACAATTGCATTTGTACTTCTAAAAAGATTAAATTTAGATTTCTTGATTAAAAATCTTGTTAAAAATATTAACAAGATAATTCAGTAAATACGAAACTCAATAATAATGTACCATAAATGATCAACTAATAGTGTTGTAATCTATGTTTCAATATGTTTACCTTTCAGCTTGGATAGCCCTTTAATCTACCAGGTTTGCTTTATATTCTCATGGTCTTCCTTGGAGTTTCTTCCTTTTATTCTTTCTATGATCAATCCTGCATAATTTATGTAAAACCTAGTTTGATTACTTTTAACAATTAGGTGGTTCTAACTTAATTACTCATTCAATACTAAGCACTAAAGACTGATAATGGGATCTTTTTATGGATATTGGTGATCAAATATTTTGTGATTAGATTAAAACCCTGGAAAGATGTTCTACCAATGGAGGCTGATTAGCCAGAGGAAGAATCACATTTAGTTAGTGATCAATTAATTTGATAGAGCTTCTTGGCCTAGATAAGAAGTAGACATGTTCACTAGTGGTTTATAGTGTGCTGTTAAAAGTTCAAAACTCCCCTGGAGGTACTGTTTATCAGCTTGCCTACATTGTTAAGGGATATAGAGATGGATATAATGTACCCAGTTGAACAGGTTAGATGGCTTGGCTACAGTTACCTAACAAGTAGGTTATAAAATATCCCTTTGTAAACTTGTGTCTTAGCGCCCATAAAACTGAGATACCTCAGATGTATCTTGGCAGTTCCTAATCTGAAGACAAAGCATGTCTTGTTCAAACAAGGGAAGACTCTGGATGACTATCCCTGGAAGCTTTATGACCTCTCTACAATTTATTACTTTCACTTTCTCTTGTCATACTGTGTTTTTATTTCAATAAAGATAATGAATTTCAAAATAATGAAAACATTGATGAAAGAATGAAATATTGATGAAATGATAAAATTTCATGCTGTATCTTTATTTCATTATGCAAGGATATACTGGGAAGTCTTGTAAATCCTTTCAATTGTGCAACATTTCCTATTCACATCAGGCAAATAATTGACTGAATACACTTCATTCAGGCTTACTAAGATTATCAGAAATATTGCCATACTTCTCTCAAGTCAATAGGACTATTTTATATTCTATCAAAAACATTTTCTCATATATCTATTTTAAATATTTTGGCATTATTTTCTTTATATTCTCAAGGATTTATTTTCTTCTGTATCTAAGATTTAGCTGTCTTTGTCTGGAGAATCTTAGGTTGAACTTCCTGATAAGTTTTTGCCAAAGATTGGTCCATCTACTAAATTTCCCTAAAAGCTGAATTGTTATTCTGCAAATCAACTCTTTATGCATTTTTAAGCTTCTCCTAATAATCTTTGATATTCTTTGGGTTTATATTCTTTTCTAACTTCTAGATTGTAATACTTATTGCTTTTATTTTGTTCTTAATTTTATAATGCATGTTTTAAAGCTATAAATATCTGCCTTTGCTGTATCCCATAGAGTTCAATGTGTAGTGCTACCATTGCCATTTTATTTAAAAGATTTTCTGTTGGTTAATCATTGATAAAGGGTAATCTTTTTATTTTCCAGATTTTTAAGATGGACGAATAAGGTATGTAGCTAGTTCTTATTTATTTTATTTTTGCTTTTAATTTAGAGAGACTGGTTTGAGGACACTAATTATTTGAAATCCTTTGGGAATTCTTTTATCACATGGAAATAATTAATTGTTTTAAAATAATTGACTATTAAAGTAAAATAATATAGACCTCAAGACAAGCAGTATTACAAAAATAGTCAATAAATATTTGATCATTATAAAAATGGTAATTCACATGGACAGATTGATCATAAAGTTATATGTATCTAAAAAGTGCATTAAATACATGGAGCAAAGATGGACAGAACGAAAGGAAGAAATAGGCAAATCCACCATCCTGGTTAGCAACACTGAGAGTCTTCTTTCTCTGACTGATAAACAACCAGACAAAAAAGTTTAAAAAGACATACGTAAATTAGAAGAACACCATGAACCACTTTAAACTGATCAAATAACAAGAGTATGCATAGATTTTCACATTAAAATATTTTTTCAACACTTTGCATGCAACGTTTTACAACATTGCAAAGATTGAAAATATGCCATGTGACAAAAAGAGCATGAATACATTTCAAAATATTGAAATCTTTTACAGTAAGTTCTGTGACAATAGAATTAGATTAGAGATAAATAAATCAATTATCTATGCAAACATTCATGATACTCATTAAATTGTATACATTAAATATGTGCACTTCTTTATATAATGACCATAACACAATACATCGTTAAAAGGTAATAAATTATTTAGAAAAACATAAATATTTGGAAATTAAAGAAGAAACTTCTAAATAACTGACAAGATTAAGAAAAAATCAAAAGGAATGTCAGAAAATATTACATACAGAATTAAATGAAAATAAAATGAATAAAAAGTTTTTTGAGACAGCTAAATCAGTATTTAGAAAGAAAAGTGTAGTTTTAAAGTTTATACTTAAAAAGTAGGAGAGTTTAAAACCACGTTTTCATTTTCTACTTGAGAAATGAGAAAAAGAGTACATTAAAATCAAAGTGACAAGAAGGAAGGAAACAGTAATTCCACAGAACAGGAAACAGAGAAAATTAAGACAAAGAGAAAACAGAGGAAATTAATAGAGCTAAAAGAGTGAATGTTAATAAAGCTAAAAAATAGAAAAGAGAGCAAATTAAGAGTGTTAAAATTGGTGATTTGAAAATATTAATGAAAAAAAACCTTAGGAAGAATGATTAAGATAAAAAAGAGAAACAAATGTCAATATCAAGAAAGAAAGAAGTGATATCACCTAACAGACTATAGAATTAAAATAAAAATAAAATATTAAGTGGCTAGTAGAAACAATTGTATACAAACAAATTTGATAAATTAGATTAAACAGAGATATTTATTGAAAAATATGACTTCCTTACATTTGGACCAAAGACAATATAGAAAATATGAGTAGCCCACTACTTATTAAATAAGTTAAATTCTTCATCAGGAAAACCTTCCAAAAAAACAATCTACATATCAGATGACTTCACAGGTGAATTCTATCCATCATTTAAGGAAGAAATAATACAACAATAATACGGATAATACTCTTGCATATGTATGTTCAGAAAACAGAAGAGCAGAGAACTCTTCTCAATTTGTTTCATGAGGACACAAAATCCCTGATGACAAAACCTGGCAGAGACATTTCCAAAAGAAATAACTACAGATTAATATCCCCCGTGAACATAGATGCAAGAACCCTTAAAAATATATGAGCAAATCAAGTACGTGAAAATAGAGAGAGTATAATATATCACTACCAAGGAGAGGTACCTCTAGGAATGAGAGATTTGTTCAACATTCAAAAATTTATATATGCCATGCGCTACATTAACGAAATTAAGAAAGTCATGTTACCAAATCAATAGATGCATAAAAGTCATTTAAAAACATTCAACCATGGTTAATGATACAATTTCTCACTCAGCTAAGTCGGATCAGAAGGATATTCCCTTAATCTCATACAGGGCATCTACAAAAATCCTACACTGACATTATAGTTGTAGTAAAACATTGAATATGCTCTCCCAATGGTCAAGAATAAGACAAAGACATTTGTTCTCATCACTTCCTTTCAACAGCTTCCTTGAGGTCCTAGTCAGTGCAACAAGATAAGAAAATAAACAAAAAATAAAAATAAAAATAGACCAGCAGAAATAAAATCTTGTATTTGCAATCATATAGTTGTTTACAGAAAACTGTAAGACACCTACAAAGCAAGACGTAGAATGAACAAGGCAACTTAGTATAGTTTCAGAAGATAAAATTAATATACAAAAATCAAGTACATTTCTTTATACTTGCAGCAAAAAAGTGAAATGTAATTTTGAAAAACTACGTTTATAATATTAAAAATGTAATTCTTAAAATTACATTTACAATATTAAAAATAAAATATGAACAAATTTTCTGGAACCGTAAATCTTCTACATTTCAAACATTACTGGGGAGCCAGCCCTGATGGCCTAGTGCCTCCACTTCTGCAGCTTCAGTTCCCAGGCACAGAAGCACATCACTCATCTGTCAGTAGCCATGCTGTGGTGGCAGCTAGAAGAACCAGAACTCACAACTATACACAATTATGTAGTGGAGCTTTGGAGGATAAAGAAAAGGAGAAAAAAGGAGGAAGATTAGCAACAGATCTTATGGAAAAAAAGTGGGAAAACAAAAGCAAAAGTAAATAATTTAAGAGATATATCATGTTTACGGGATTGAACACTCAATATGGTTAAGATGTCAGTTCTCCCTAATATATCTTTCATTATATAAACCATCCTTTTCGTTATACTGGCAGACATGCTATAGAAATTGATGTGTTCCCTGAAATTTCTATGTTAATGAAAAGGCTAGAAGAACTAAAACAAACTTGAAAAGGAAGAACATAATTGGAGAATAAATATATCTATATATCTATATATCTATATAGATATATAGATAGATAGATAGATACACATCAGATTTCAGGACTTAATGTAATGCTGTAGTTATCAAGGCAATGTGGCAGGGCTAAAGAGAGATAAATGGACAAATGGACTGTTCCTTTAGCTTCTCCCCGCTAAATTACAACCAAACGGATATCGGCAAACTGAATACAGCAATACATTAAAAGTATCATACAACATGATCAAGTGGGATTTATACCAGGGATGGAGGAATGGTTCTACATCCGCAAAATCAAGCAATGCGATACACTACATTAAGAAAATGAGGAATAAAGATCACATGATCATCTTAATGGATGCAGAGATTGCATTTGATAAGATCCAACATGCGTTTATCATAAAACCTCTCAATAAAATGGCTATAGAAGGAAATTACCTCAATATAATAAAGACCGTATATGACAAACCCACAGACAACATCATACTCAATGGTTAAAAACTGAAAGCCATCTCTCTGAGAAGAGAAACAAGAGAAGGGTGGCGACTCTTGCCACGCCTATTCAACATAGTACCGGAGGTTTTTGCTGAGGCAATTAGGCAAGAAAAAGAAATAAAAGATATCCAAATTGGCAATGAAGAAGTGAAACTCTCACTGCTTGTGGATGACACGATCCTATATGTAGAAAACTCTAAAAAACCAACCAGAAAAATATAAAAAATAATCAACAGCTACAGCAAAGTTGCACAGTACAAAATCAACTTACAAAAATCAGTTGCATTTCTATGATACGACAATGATAACGAGATAGCAGAAAGGGAACTCAAGAATACAATCCCATTTAAATCCCAAGTAAAAGGAATAAAATATCTAGGAACAAATTTAACCAAGGAGGTGAAAGACCTATACACTGAAAACTACAAGGCATTATTGAAAGAAGTCAAAGATGACATAAAGAAATGGAAAGATATTCCATGCTCATAGATTGGAAGAATAAACATATTTAAAATGTCCATATTACTTAAAGTAATCCATAGATCAATGAAATCCCAATCAGAATACCAATAACATTCCTCATGGAAATAGAACAAAGAATGCTAAAGTTTATGTGGAACCAGGAAAGACTCCAAATCCCTAAAGCAATCCTGAGAAAAAGGAGCAAAGATGGAGGCATCACAATCCCTCACTTCCAAATATACCGCAAAGTTATAGTAATCAAAACAGCATGGTACTGGCACAAAAACAGACACAGATCAATGGAATAGAATTGAAAGCCCAGAAATAAAACCACACATCTCTGGACAGCTAATCTTTGACAAAGGAGCCTGGAACACACAATGGAGAAGGAAGTTCTCTTTGATAAATGGTGTTGGGAAGACTGAACAGCCACATGCAAAATAATGAAAATGGACCATTATATTACACCATACACAAAAATTAACTCAAAGTGCATTTAAGACTTCAATGTAAGACCTGAAACCATAAAACTTCTAGAAGAAAATATAGGCAGTATACTCTTTGACATTGGTCTTAGCAGCATCTTTTCAAATGCCATGTCTACTCAGCCAAAGGAAACAAAAGAAAAAAATAAACAAATAGGACTACCTCAGAGTAAAGAGGTTCTGCAAGGCAAAGGAAATCACAAACAAAACAAAAAGAAAACCCACCAACGGAGAGAAAATATTTGCAAAGCATATATCCTATAAAGGATTAATTTCCAAAATATATAAAGAACTCATACAACCCAACAACAAAAAAAGTAGACCATCCAATCAGAAAATGGGCAGAGGATATGAGCAGACATTTTTCCAAGGAAGATGTACAGATGGGCAGCAGGTGCCTGAAAAGATGTTCAGCACTGCTAATTGTTGGGGAAGTGCAAATCAGAACTGCGGTGAGATGTCACCTTGCACCTGTCAGAATGGCTATAATTGCCAAGACTAAAAATAACAAATATTGGAGGAGATGTGGAGAAAGCAGAACCCTCACACAGTGCTGGTGGGAACACAAACTCGTGCAGCCACTATGGAAAACAGTATGGAGACTTCTCAAAAAATTAAAAATGGAAATACCACACAATCCAGCTATCCCACTACTGGGTATTTATCCAAAGCAACTGAAACCAACAATTCAAAGAGATTTATGCACCCTTATATTCATTGCAGCATTATTCACCATAGCCAAGACGTGCCCATCAACTGATGAATGGATAAAGATGATGTGGTATATGTATACACAGTGGAATACTACTGAGCCACAAAAAAAAAAAAATTGTCCCATTTGTAACAACATGGATAGACCTGAGAGTATAACGATAAGGGAGATAAGCCAGACAGAGAAAGACAAACACCACATGATTTCATTCACATGTGGAACATAAACAAACAGGTGGTTAAAGAGAACAGATTAGCAGTTACCAGAGGGCAAGGGGGTTAGGAGGTGGGTGAAAGGGGTAAAGGGGCACACATATATGGTGATGGATAAAAATTAGACTATTGGTGGCGTGCACAATGCAGTCTATAGAGAAACTGATAAATAATAGCATACACCTGAAATCACACAATGTTATAAACCATTATGACCTCAATAAAATAACTGAAAAAAATAAAACAAAATATTTTCAAGGCTCAAATAAATAAACAAATAAATAAGAACTAAAAATGTGCTAAACTGTAGATAAGAGATTCGTTTTTCTATTGCTGTGAAACCACTTTCTGTATATTCTAGGATTGAGGAAATTGGTAAAAATATTGTGGATAGTGAGCCAAGGTGTCCTACACTTAGAGAAGAAAAATAGAGATACGAAAAGTGGAAAACTGCAATGAACTATGTGCTGTTCAATTCAAATTGGTGGTGTCAAGATGACTCAGAGTTTTTAAGATAGATATAGATAAATAGATAACTAGAGACAGATACATACAAACATAGATAAATATGTAGATAGATATATTCATACATAATAGTCACAGGTGTAGACATAGGGAAATTTGCAAGTAATAGAAGGAATTAGAAGCACTAGTGCTCTCATAGTAATGGGCACACCTACTGTCCAGATCTTAATTTGCGGTCATCAAGTTTCTGGGTGGTTTGTTCTATAGCTGACTGCTGCACACGATACAAGTAATACGTAGAATCAGGGTTTGGTTAGTTTCTAAACTACTTTCCAGCTTGAACCTTATTTGTCATAATAAATAGCTAAAGTTTTTAGAAAGACACATATATTACTTTTACAAGTTAGGAAGAAATAGAATAAAACTTTAAAAAGATTGCAAATAAGAGCTTACCCGTGCATGTTACTTCAGGCTCCCATCTTCCATTTACGCAGGTTGAGTGTTTGTATTTTCCTCTACATTTGTAACTTATGTTGGCGTTATGATTAAATTCAATCTTATGTGAATAGCTTTCCTCACGTGTAATTAACTTTGACAATTTACACTTCGCAAGTTCATCTGTTGCTATAACATGAAAATGTTTTCTTGAAAAGACTAATTAGAAGAATCAAAGCGACTACGACAAAATAAATAGCTATACGGTCAATAGTATTATGAAATTAAAATGTATGCCTATACATTCCACCAACCAAACTTGGTTCCAGATCATATTGCACAAGATGGGCTATTCTGTATGAACGTAAATCCTGTGTCCAGTATTTGAAATTTCATAGAAAATATCCATCATAAAAACATTTTGCATTTAGGGGACTAGAAGAGCATAAGAGGTTGACTTTTGTGGATGGTGTACATAGCGAATAGTCATCCCATGGTTAAATTTGGTTCCATATTTAAAATCTGTGCAAATGGTCACATACATTTCTTTCTTGATCTCAAGTATCTCTACAGTACTTTTTACCCAAAGTCTTTAAATATTAAAATAAAATAATTATTTGTGGAACTAGACGATAAGAAGTTGTTAGTTTAAAGACATTTTTTCAAGAAAGGTGGGGTAATATAATAAGAAAAGTACATCTAAGGTATATTGTATAGAATGTGAATATTAAAGCAGACATTTAAACAGAGACACAAAATTGGAATAAGAAATTGGGTTCTTAAGGTCACAACGTTTTCCATATGTACTCTCAGAATTTTCAAGAAGCTAATTTATACACCAGATCATTCTATATTTCAATAATATTATAATGCCATAATAGTAAACTTTTGCTGGTTTGAGTATAAGTTAAATATTGACTATAGAAGCTTTTAAAATAGTTACATATTTCAAAAATTCAATGCAGATGAGAATCCTGTTTGATTCTGATAAAATATCATTGTAGGTTTTTAGCAGTACTTGTTAATGATTTGTTAATGATCAGAGTCAAGTAAGGATGAACAGAATAAAGAAAAGTCAAGTAATTGTTCAACGAAATGTAATGATTTTGTACTGCAACCTTGAAAAAAAATAAAATAAAAGAGACTAACTCAAAACACACCAGAGGCTGGAGAAATAGTGCTATTTTTAGGACTAGTCCAGCGTGTTGAGGAAGACAAAACTAGATCTTCCTCAAGAGACGGTAACTGAAGGAAGATCAATAGTCAAAGGGAGTGGTGGTGAAGGTTGTCATTCTGTTCTGTGATTTTTTGGTTTCTGAAAGGATTTCTTTGTTTATTAGGAGAAAATAAACACAGTGAGATGAGTGAACAGCCAGAGTAGAGGGAGGTGCAAAATAAACATTGAGAGGAGAAACTTGGAATAAAGCCTCTGACAGCTGGCAGGGGAGTACGTGAAGTCGAATATAGGTAGAGGATTCACCTCAGAAAGGAAAGCTCTGAGAACAGAAGACAGTAACAATTGAAGCAGATGTTTGGTATAAGCCAGAATGAAAGTTGAGAAATTTCATACCTAATATTGCCTTGGGTTTTTCCCTCATACGAAATGAGATAAGATCATTTGTGGAGACAGAACAGGGCAAAGATGAGGTTTGGTCTTGAAGGACTTACAATACCTTTGAGAGGAATGTGTTTAGAAAAACCTAAGGATTAAGAAGCAACAAAATTTACTGATTCATGTAACAAACTCCTATTAAATGTCACCTACATGTACAGCCCATTTTTGGGTGTTGAGAATACACAGTGAGCCAAACACATATGAAATCCTGCTCTAGAGGAGCAGAGGCTCAGCTCTACCTTCTCCTTGAAGAAGTAATGACTAGAAGTCTGATGAATAACTAACACTGGACATCCAGGGCTCTCTTTGAATGCAGGACCCACAAAACTCCAGGAAAGAACTCATTCTAAAGGAAAATCAAGAGGGTCCCCAAGATTCTCCCAGTTAGTCATCAAAGACGTGGTCATCCAAAGGTGCGGATGATTCACTTACAGGGCAAAGGGCATCAATCAGGTTAGTTTCCTGGCCCAACCCTGACTGTCTTCTATGACTGGGCGTCGCTACTGAACAAGAGAGCTTGTGACCCACCCACCCTCCGGCTCATTAACTTCTTTTACTGCATTTGAAACGGACTGAAAAATTATCATTGTTAGAAGCTCTGAGAGAGGCAAGATTTCTGTAGGAGTGTAGCAAATGCATATTTCCTCAACTTTATTTCCTTGTTTGCCAGGGCCTGAAAGAAAGAGTACCATAGAAAAACAAAAATGCTACCTGTGCAAATATAGTTCTATTTTCCTGGTAATTAGTACTATTTTAATCATATACATACCTATAGGTAAAAAGTAGCTTCACACTTATAAACAATATTAATATGAGAGACAGAAAGATTCAGAAATTTCTACTGCTATTTTATGTCTGTCCTCTGGACACACATATTGAATTATCAACAACAAATGTTGGGATTCATTATAATTTAAAACCGACATGTTCAAGAATATATCTAAATTTTAAAAATATGGTTGTGAATACAGTTTTTACAATAAAAATATTAAATCCTATTGAATGCCAATTTGAGAAGTGTATTCTCACCAATGCACTGTGGAAGTTGGGTCCACGTTCCACGAATACACATAATTGACTTGTGTCCAATCATTGTAAATGCTTCTCTGCAAGTGAACGCTACTGAGTCTCCATGGCGATAGGGAGGGTCAGAAGGCTCGACATAGCCATGATCAAGGCCAGGTACATCTCCGCATGTACTGTCCTCCTCTGTGAAAATTTCACAAAAATATGTTTATTTGTGTATGTATATGAAAACAAAGTGTTGATTTAAGTTTAAATATTAATATTTTCATACATTACCAATACACGTAGGCAAGGTGGTCCATTCTCCATCAACGCATTGAATTTTGTTAGAACCCTTCAGCAGAAATCCAGGATGGCAAACACATTCTACCACTTCGCTGTGTCCATATTCTTGCTTCTGTGCTTCTTTAACTTCCCCATTCGGGAGTTGAGGAGGTGGACCACACGATCTTACTTCAGCTACAGTAGAAATGCTGTGTAATTAGTGGTTAAATTGTCTACTTACAACTTAAAAACCCAGTCAAATGGAGAGATTTTTTCTTTCATTAATTTATTATTTATTGGCTAATTTATTAAAGCATTCTTAAACAACGACAAAACTATGGTGTTTACTGCAGGTTCATGTTTCCTGGTTCTATTACTTATACTACTGAAGTAGCACATTGGAAGTATATTTAAGCCCAGAAAATATCTTCAATAATCTAGATACTCTAAAGATGTATGCAAACCAGTTAATATATATAGTGTATAACTTACAGCAATATTCATATTCCACCGAAACATTTTATCAAAACTTTTTGAAAAAAATACCATCATTTGAGGCAAGCATTTGATCAACACATATTCGCCTTGATCAAGTCATACCTGTGACTGAACTGACTATGAGCTGCTTGAATATTCTTTAGACATACTCAGTGAAACTTGAGGTAAGGCCCATGCCATGTAAAATGTCCAACATTAATGGCGGGCTTGTAGGCAAAGGAAAAGTAATAAAGGAAATCCCCCTAGTGTCCGATACCATGTATGTATGTACAGAGACTTCCACTGCGTATTTCAGGAAACAACTGAAGATTAATTTCTTAAAGAAGTAAATCTGCAGTATACACTACAGAACACATGTCCGTCGCAGGTATATCTCTGGCTTAATCCATTAGATTATAAACACAGACTGGAAGCCAACAGAAAATTAAGAGGGAAAAACAATGTTGATATCCACAATTCTAATTTTTGTTTCAGCAATTGTAAAACACATATTCACCTTTACATGTTGGAAAACCAGGGGACCATCCAAAGTGGTAGCACTGAACTGAATCTGCTCCAACAATTGTATGTCTTTTTCTGCAGGAGAATTTCAACACGGCTCCAACTTTGTAAATGTCATTCTTGGGCTCAACATTTAAATATCTTTCTATTTGGGGAATCTTGCATTCTCTCTCTACAACAAAGGTCAAATAATTTAATGAGAATGTATAATTGCCAAAGTAAATGTTATATGTGTCACGTAACAAAGAGGTGCTGGGAACTGCATATACAGAGGCACCAGGTAAACCTCTTGCTTGAAAACTGTTACATACTAGGTTTTCTACACCCTCTAAATCCACATAAGACTCTTTGAGAAATATTACGGCATTGAACAGCAATATACGTGTCCTGCAAATTTATTTGTAAAGTCAGCTTGCTTAGTCTAGATCTGATTTTATCACTGTCACTCATAAAATTTAATGTTACATTTTCTGTACTCTCACAACATAAAAGTATTTTCTCACATTAAAAAACTAATGCTGCAATTTTTAAATTGCACACAAATAAAAATTGGTATTTTTGCTGAATTCAATTGGGAAACAAGAACACACAGAAGAGGGATTTCTAATGCACTTTAGTTAGAGGAACACTGAAAACTGCTTAATTAATATTCTGTAAGCGAAGAATCACACTGAAACATGAAATAAACTGAAGAAACATGTTCGAGTCACATAGCTAGGCAAATTCTAGGTATTCCAAATAGTTACATATATACAACCATGTATTCTTACTATACATTTAATTTACACTACCTACTAATAAATTGTTAATTATTCTGATCCAAATTAGAAATGTGTAAAATAGTCCCTTAAAACTTGTAAAATTTGTGACATTCCTAAATATTTAAAAAAAATGCATTTTTATCATTTGGAATTTTTCTATCTTGCTAATTAACTTAAAAATGAAAAACTAATTTAAAAATTAGAATCAGACTAAAATGACATTTTATACTGTCTAAAAGTCAAGTATTAAAACATATTCATAAAATTAGATATGTAAACTGTTATTGAAAGTAATGCCACACAAAGAAACACAATAAATTTGCTTTTTTCTTGTTTTTTTAGTTTTTTTTATTTTTTATTGAATTGATAGGTTACAATCTTGTGAAATTTCAGTTGTACATTATTGTCTGTCAGTCGTGTTGTAGGTGCACCCCTTCACACTTTGTGCCCACCCCCCCACACCACCTTTCCCCTGTAGCCACTAATCTGTTCTCTTTGTCCACATGTTTAAATTCCTCATATGAGTGGAGTCATACAGAGATTGTCTTTCTCTATCTGGCTTATTTCACTTAACATAATACCATACGATCCAGCTATCCCACTACTGGGTATCTATCCAAAGAACCTGAAATCAGCAATTCCAAAAGTCCCATGCACCTCTATGTTCATTGCAGCATTATTTACAATAGCCAAGACGTGGAAGCAACCTAAGTGACCATCAACAGATGATTGGATAAAGAAGATATGGTATATATATACAATGGACTACTACACAGCCATAAAAAAGAACAAAATCGTCCCATTTGCAACAACACGGATGGACCTTGAGAGAATTGTGTTAAGTGAAATAAGCTTTTTTATTGTTTTAATGTTGACTTCTGTAGCTTAGTTGAGAAGATAAGGCTTGATGAGAACCACTTGGATTCTTCTCCTAAAATTCAATTCCAATTTTCTACGTAGCAATTCTTTCACTTGTATGTGTCTTTGTTTATATATTTGGTGCTCATTTTATATAAATTTTCTGTCTCATCACATTGTGAAAAATGCTGCTGTAACAACAACAACAAAAGATCTTGGCTGTTGGCTATTTTTGAACCATTATATTTATATAAGGATAATGACTTAAGGGGGGGCCGGCCCTGTGTGGTTAAGTTCGTGTGTTCTGCTTTGGTGGCCCAGGGTTTTGCCAGTTCCAATCCTGGACGTGGACAAGGCACCGCTCAGCAGGCCATGCTGAGGCAGCATCCCACACGCCGCAACTAGAAGGACCCACAACTAAAAGATACAACTATGCACTGGGGGTTTTTGGAGAGAAAAAGCACCAAAAACAATTGGCAACAGTTGTTAGTTCAGGTGCCAATCTTAAAAACAACAACAACAAAAAGATAATGACTTAAGAAATGTGATTTAAAGAAGAGTTTGAATGGGCATACTCTGAATTAGGGATATTTGTCTTTATCCAAAGTCAAAATCCTAAATCCTAGCACTGATTCTTGGAAACATGAGTATGAATTTTTTCTCTGAAGTGTACATTAATTTAAGATTGCTGTAAATATTTTGGGCTTAAGTGGCTTGTGATAGCAACTACTCATTGGAAACCTCTCCCCAAAGGAGAGAACACACAGGACATTTGAAATAAACTCAGATTTCAGCCAATCTGTGTGCAATTTTCTGCTACATGGTTGAGAGAAGTTAGTTGAAAAGAATACTAAGCTGTCATTTGTTCTTTCAAATTTTGGACGCCTACACTGTCGTGGTGAATTCCTACCAATGTGTTCACAAGGTCATACGTTTTTATAAAATTTGCCATTAGTTGCCACTGCTGTCTCTGTCGCTCCTACTTCCTCTCTTTTACGTTTCCTGTCATGTGGCGACACGGGAAACACCATGGGAATTATATATTCATGATTTTGCATTCCTGTTTTTAAAAGAAAACTCCTCAAAATTGTAAAAGCTTTTGGCTTCACAAAACCAGCATCTGCTTCTAATCCAAGAAAGGAAGTTTACGATCATCTTAAAAGCCTCCCCTTCTACTTAGAATCAAATCCAAACTCTTTTCGACCCCTCCTTAGCCTGCACTTCCAATGTCATCTCATATCTCCCTCCCCCTGTCACTCCAGACTCCGGGCTTTACAATCTTTGATTTTTTTCCAAGATTATCAACATTTCTTTGCATAGATGCATTCCTCTATAAAGTAGATGTTTCAATCCCCTCCTGTATTCTAAGTCCTTGGATTCTTTTGTTTCTTTGAACACAGTTATACATCAAATATATTTAAAATATTTTTACCATTCATTTCATTATTTGGATTAATTCATTGGTGTTTTTCATGCTGAGATGAAAGCTCTTGAAATGCAGACCCATGTTTGTGTTTCTCACCATTTTCTCCTGGCCTATTTATAGCCCATGATAAGTGTTTTTTGACAGCCTGAGTGAATCAGATTTAAGCGGGACCGAGACACTGCTAAGCACGTCTACCTCAGCTCTCTAAGAAGCTCACCTGCATCTCTCTCAGAAGTCTCTCTTAGAAACTTTTCTGCTCCACCTAGTGTTCCTTCTGCTCCTATCCCCATGCACCACTCAATCTCAGATGACTGTGTCTCGTACTTCTTTGGAAAATAGAAACCATCAGCTCCTGCTTCTTCCCAGCATGACGTTTACACACTCATTTCCTTCCTTCCTTCCTCCTGTGAAAAGTTGGAAGTAGCCCTGTCTGCACCAAAGGCTGGTAATTCCACGGGAGCCCTGGTTCCCTTTCTCTCCCACCTTCACAGGGAACTATCCACCTCATGTGTTCCATCTCTGCCTGCTTCCCTCCCTACTCCATCCTCCCCAGCATTCAGTCCACTCTCATGTCTCCCAACTTTAAAACATAAATACTCCCTTCAGTGCATAATTTCCTCTAGCAATTTTCTGAAACTCCTATTGTCTGACACAGCCAACTTTCTTGAAAGAGTTCTGCCCATATACTATATGAAATTTGTTACTAATCATTTTTCTTCAGTAAATTCTATTTAGGTTTTGCCCTGTATACTCCATCGAAAACTGCTCCTGTTACAGTTATTTTTGGCATCAATGTAGCCAAATCCATCACACTTTTACACTCTTCAATCTGGACGTATCAACTGAATTAGACACATTCACTACTTGAATTATCATAATAAAATAATATAATTGGACTACAATTTCCTTGAGTTTATTATATGGCAGGCACTGTGGCAAGAACTTTATATGGATAATTTAGTCTATTGATCAACACAAGCCTTTGAAATATTTTGACAATTGTAAATATTAAAACACGTTACAGATAAGGAAGAGTAAACAAAGCTTCAGATAGTCTTGGTTGTTGACCTAAGATACCTGCTTAGCAAATGTTAGAATGGAAGTAGAACCTGGCCAGGCTGACTCCACAGGCTCCACTATTCATCATTCTGGTCTAGCTCCTCTTCCTTTAGTCATTTCCTTCTCTCCATATCTAGGACGACCTTCATTCCTACCCTTTTTTCTTCCGATTCTCAAAAGCCCCCTTTTTTCCATCTACTTAGCTGCCTATTGCTCTTCTGTCTGACACCTAAATGTTGGAGCACTTCAGGGTCCAGTCCTGAGCTCTCTTTTCCTTTCATTCTATATTCTTTTCCAATTTGATATCATCATTTATATGGTGGTAATCCCACAAGTATATCTCTTGGCTAGACCTACACATCTAACTGTGGTTTACATATTTGATTTTCATTGTCCATGGGCAGCCCAACCATAATGTGTCCAAGTCAAAAGTTGTGATGGCCCTTCCAAAACGCTCTCTCTCCTGCGAGAACCATGTCACCAAAAGGCATTGCCATTTACCTGCTTGCTCAGAAAAATCAAATCAATAAACATGTGAGTTGACCTCTTACACTTTCTTATTCATTTCATGACTTTAATGTTTAAAGTTTAAAACATTAAACTTTAATGTTTTAAGTTTAATGTTCAAATGTTTAACACATTGAACATTTCATAACTTTGCCTTTGCTTTCAACCACCAAAATGTATCTCATATCTCTCCTCTGCTCTGCGTCTCTCAGTCACCGTCGTATCACAATCCCCACTCTTTCTCACCCTACATGGACTCCTGAATCTTCTTTATTCACCACAAGCACAACATAAAGGAAAAGAAAACTTTCAAAAATCCAAGAAAAATTATATCATTCCTTTCCTTCAAACTCCTCTGTGGCTTTTTGTCAAGCGTAAAATTAATCAAGTTGCGAACATGCACTGAAACAACCTGGATAAGCCTTCCTTTGCCTCCTGTCCAGACTCAGCTCATGAGATTCTCTTGAGTACAATCCACCCCCCTGACTTTTCCCACATGTTGTACTTTTTCCAAAGCTTTGCACACACTGTTCCTTTGGCTTGGAACACTCTGCATCCACTCAGTTTTCCACAAATTCAAGCCCTACTTCTAACCCTGGAAAACAGACAGCTGGTCGGCAAACATTAAAGAGAGTCATGTCCTAGTCCACAGAACTTGTTCAAGCTTGGAAAATAAAGAGCTCCTCTAATGGCCTGCAGAAATGAACACTCAGGGTGGGAGGGGTAAAGCAGAAACTCAGGAGCAAAATAGCTGAGTGAGTGGTAAGAAATTAGAATTTTGCTAATGAGTGCCCAGTTTTAAAGAACATGAAAGTTTCCGTTTAGAATAACTAAAACAATTGTACTTTACTCACAAATCTATGGTGTATATGGCCCATAGGAAACATTACTTTAACACAACATGTAAAAGTATATTATGATCTTTGGGCTTCAAAACACCCTTTCTTCCCAATTTACATAAATTCAGAACGAGACACCTTGATTTTAATCATTGTTGCATAAAATGACATGACTATAGATGTTTCAAATTTGTTGAAAATGTTTCATTTGGAACAAATTTTGTTAATTTTGTTAATCCAGGAGAAAAGAAGACCTGAAAAAACAGTACTTACCATAACACGTGGCTGTATCAGACCAACCATCCTTACCACAAACTATGGAGCCTGTGGCGTGTCCACTTCTGCTTTCATATCCATCACGGCACACATAGTCCAATGTGTCATTGAGCTTAAACCATGTTCTGTCACTTTTGGCTCTGGCATTCTTAAATAATGGCATATCACAATATTCTAATGCATAAGAGAATTGATTTCTAATATTATTAAATGGACAATCTAACTGAGTAAGTTCCATCCTAAGGGAAAAAATAAAAAACCTTTCTCAATTAGTATATGCTGATAAATTAAGTATCATATGAAAAAATCTAAGGATATCAGTGATAAATCATTGTCAAACCTTTCTCAATTAGCATATGCTGATAAATTAAGTATCATATGAAAAAATCTAAGGATATCAGTGATAAATCATTGTCATGTAATCATTACACAAAACAAAATATTTCTACATAGCATTTTTCTCACCACTTAAAATCTCTGAAAGTTTACTTTAAGAATATTCTCCTCAATTCAACTATGCATATGCATTTATCCCACGTTATTAGTGAAATAGTCCAGTACATTGTTAGGATATCAGAATAGCATTTTGTGAGTTAGCAGTTATAACATATATGTCAGAGAAAAATGAATTAGTTGAATAAAAAGATTAATTTGGAACAATGCAAGTAACTTTTAAAATATTCTATAAAAGTGTGCATTAAAACATACTAATTTTTAAAGCTCATATGCTGACGCTGCTTTCCCAAATATTCTCCTAAATGCTGTATATCCTTTTATACTTACCAACATTAAATCTAGAGAGAATTCTATTGTTTATAATTAGTTATAGGAAAGTAAAATGTTAAAAAGTAGTCTCAATTTTCACTAACATGATACTAGAGTGATGTTGATAAAGTTTAAATAATTTATCTCAAATTTTATAATGTATGCACCCAGCAGTTTAAAGCTTTTTTAAAAAAAAGCAAAACTATACTGGTAAAACATTTATTTAATAGAAACATTTCCTCTTCTATAACAACTGTTATAAGAGAAAACTGATCACAATTTAGAATAAAACGAATTTGTTATGGAGGCAGCTATTAACATCTTTTTTCTTTGGCTAGTGCTCATAGTAAGCATAGAGATTGATAAAAATGAAACGAAAACGGTAAAAATGGATATTTTAAATACCTTCGTCACTTAAAGTGTATATGTTACATGCCATTTCAAAAAGTATCACTGTGTGGCTTTAGGGTAATAAGATAAACTGAGCAAATTGTTCTTAGAAAATCGCCATAAACATCCAGGTAGTAGGACAGGGAACTCTTTCAACACAGCAAAGTTTGGTACTATCTAGAAGTGTTTCTCAGTCTCCACCTATTAGATGTTGAGGAAGATTTCCTAAGGGAAAGGAGTTTTCAGAAGTGGACCTATCCTGTAGTATCAAATATATGTAAATTATACATAATCCAAAATTATGCCTTATGAACCCGCATCTTCACCTTAAAAAAACCTTTCATGCCTAGGAGCAAAGACTGTGACATAAAAGTCTGATCACCTAAAAGCAGACGCAACAGGCACAAAGCTCTCAGTAAATAACAAACGAGTTTACAAAGAATACGCATAGGGCTCCCCAACTAGTTTCAAAACCCCAGAAGGTCTTAAAGCGGAAAAACTTGAACTGAAATATGGACTGATATTCTACCCCACTAGTAATTAATCTTGGAAGGCAAAAAATTATACATTTTTCTCAAAGCTTTTTTTTATCTTTTCAAATGGAACCACCTTAGCCCCGCCCCCAAAGAAGAATTAAAGTGAAGTTTTGTACAATGACCATCAGGATAATGAAAACTAACATCATCAATTACTTACTAACGCATGTGGGTTGAGCTGACCATCCACTCTGCAGACATATAACTGATCCTGATGTTTTACCATCTGCTGTTACATATCCTGGTTTACACTTATATTGTGCCCGTTTATAGAAGGGATATGTAAAGTCAGGTTCAGAAATAAATCCATTCTCAATTTCTATATCTGATTTTGAACATGTTTCTAAAACAGAGGAAGCATAAGGAAAAGACAAGCACACGTCATTGGTAAAGGAAAACCTGGAAAAGTTCTAATCATTGACCTTCTTCTGTCAGAGAAAATGAGCTATGAGTTTCCAAAAATATTAAATCAAGATACTCCATTAAAAAGTCTTTGGAACAAAGCAAGATTTAAAATACTCAGAATCCAGAATCCCTTCTAAGAAATCACTAGAAATCTGTCAGTCTGATGGATCTGGAATCCTGCAGTATGCCAGAGCTCTCCTAGCAATGAGTCCTTTCCTGGGGCTTGCATTAAATTTACCTAGTTTGGATTTTTTAAGCAACCCCAGAACTCAGTTAAACAATTGGGGTATCTCAGATCAGGTGATGATCTCAGAGAATCTTCCACCATAGCTACCGTAGTCTTTGGCTCTGAGATTTTGAAATGTTGGTCATCATAATTGGGTGCATAAACTATATGGATATAAGGAGTTCAATGAAGATGACAAAGATAAACACATTCATTGATCTTCTAAGCCTAAAATGATGATTCCTCAAATTACATATAATTTAACTTAAAACAGTAAAAGTAGACTCCTGTCAGTTACTGTGTCTCCTCACTGAACTCTGCTTCATTTGTTAAATACATGTGGATAAAGAAGAAATAAAAAGAGAAGAGATTAAATATTTTGAACTGACTGATAATAAAAACATGTTAAATAAAATTTTGGGACTTGACACTAAGATAGTGCTGAGAGGAAAATTTTACCATTAAATAGATGTAATAGAAAAGAATAAAGACTGAAAATCAAGAATTGCTTCCATTTTAAGAGATTAGAAGAAGAAAAGCAAAGAAAACCCAACGTAAGTGTAAATTTGAAAAAAATAGAGAGATGTTGGTAAGATGGCAGAACAGCATGCTTTGACCTCACCCTCTCCCCTAGACACAGCAAATTAACAGCTATACGTGTATCACTTCCTTTTATTAGACATACAAAAACTCATTGAGAGATTCCTGCAAACCACAGGAGTGAGAAAATGCCAATATCTTAACTGGTAGGAGAAACTGAGATACACTCCCATCATAAGCCCCATCCCTGCTGTAGCACCATCCAGTCGGAAAGGAACACCCAACTCCCAGCTTCTACTTCAGGAGCAAATGGTTGGAAGCCCACATCTCCTGCCCCAAGTTTCCAGCTGCTACTCCAGGGTCTGGCTTCTAACTCTGTTGTCTCTGGGAGCTAGAGGCCCCCGCATTTGCTAGTCTCCGGGTGCCTACAGAGGACAAAGTATCAGTTATGAATGGGGGCGTGAGCACATCTCACAGTTCATCCCCAGCTGAGTGCTGACTTAGCAGGTGATAAGCCCAACTCCCAGTTTCTCCCTGGAAGGAGGTGGACAGCACATCCAGACCCCCAACTTTTCAGGCTGCTGCCTAAGGGACTAGCTTCTAATTAACTCATCTCTGAGAGTTGACAAAGATCACAATTTGCCAGATGACTAGGGGATCCAGAGAGCAAAATAATGGTTTGAAAGAGCAGCAATCTGAAGGTGTATGCATGCATTTGCCACAGCTGCCCTCTCTAGCTCAGGGCAGAGCAAGTGAAATGATAAACCCCAACTCCTAGCTTTATCCTGAGTACAGAAGGAACTGGACCACACATCTAACACCTCAAATGTTCTGCCTCCTCCTGGAAGGACTGGCTACTATCTCGCCTATCTCAGGACACTCATGGGACTGGAATTATTCTAGACTCCTGGGGAATGCTAAGTACAACACCAGTAGGTTGGATGAGTGCAGAGTTTTGAGAGGCACCTAGAATCTCTGGCTGGGCTGACTGATGATTGGTTCCTCTAAGATCAGTCAGAAGACCAGTGTGCCCACTCTCACCACATTTATTCAATAGAGTGCTGGAAATCCTAGGCAGAGCAATTAATCAAGAAAAGGGAAGTGAAGGGTAAATGGGCACATGTGTACAGTGATGGATGGCAACTTTCGGTCAGAAACATGAGGTAGTATACGCAGAAGTTGAAATAAAATAATATACACTTGAAGTTTAAATAATGTTATAAACTAATGTGACCCTTTTAAGAAATTTTAAAAATAGCACGATAAACATATAAATAGATAAAAGGAATCCAAACTGGGAAGGAAGAAATAAAATAGTCTTTGTATGCAGACGACATGATCTTATGTGTAGAAAATCCTAAAGTTTGAACAAAGAAGCTGTTAGCACTAATAAATAATTTCAACAAATTTACAGGAGATAAAGTCAACATGCAAAGATCAGTGGCATTTCTATACAGTAACAAGAAACTATCTGAAAAAGGAATTAACAAAACAATCCCATTTACATTAAGAGCAAAAAGAATATAAACTTAGGAATAAACTTAAATAAGTGAACAACTGATACACTGAAAATTACAAAACATTGATGAAGGAAATTAAAGAAGACAGAGAAATGCAAAGATATCCAGTATTCACGGATTAGAGTCTTCAATATTGTTAAATGTCCATACTATCTTAAGTGACCTACAGATTCAATGCAATCCCAATCAAAATCCCAATGGCATTCTTTACAGAAATAGAAAAAACAATCCTGAAATTAATAAGTAACTACAAAAGACCCCAAATAGCCAAAACAATCTTGAGCCAAAACAAAGCTGAGGATATCACACTTCCTGACTTCAAAATATATTATAAACCTACATTAATCAAAACAGCATGGTTGTGGCATAAAAACAGACAAATAGATCAATGTAAAAGGATAGAGAGCCCAGAAATAAATCCACACACTTGTGATCAACTGATCTTTATCAAGGATGCCAAGAAAACCCGATGGGGAAAGGATGGTTTCTTCAGCAAATAGTGCTATGAAAACTGGATATCCACATAGAGAAAAATGAAACTGGGCCCTTATCTTACAGCATATACAAAAATCAGCTCGAAATTATTGTATTGCTGTTAATTTCTCCTCTTCAAACATGTCAATATTTGCTTTCTATCTTTAGGAGTTCTGATGTGGGGTGCATATATGTTTAAAATCGTTATATTTCCTGTTGAATTGACTTTTTTATTATTATACAATGACCTTCTTTGTATCTACAGATGGTTTTGGACATAAAATCAATTTTTTTCATATAATGATAGCCACTCCTGCTTTCTTTTGGCTGCCATTTTTCAAGACATATTTTCTCCCATCCCCTCATGTTAATTCTGTGTCTTTAAGTCTAAAGTGAGTCTTTTATAGATAGCGTACCATTTGCTCTTGTTTTTTACTCATTCGGGTACTCTATTCTCTTAATAGTTGGGCTTAATTCATTTACATTAAGTAACTGTTGATAGATGAGGACTGACTTGACACTTTGCTAATTGTTTTCTGCTTTGCAATAGTTTTTTCAGTCCCTTCTCCTCTTGATGTCTTCCTTTGTTATTTGATTATGTTTTGTAGTTATTTGCTTTAATTCTTTTCTCCTTTTCTTTTGCATGTCTATTACAGTTTTCCCCACTAGGTTTATGGAAGTATAATTAACAAAATCATATATATATATTGTGTACAATGAGAGAATTTGGTACACATATACACTGTGAAATGATTCTGTAAGTCAGGTTAATTAACACATCTATCACCTCATATAGTAATCTTTTTTTTTTTTTGTAGTTGAAATGCTTAAGATCTACACTCATCGAATTTCAAGTATACAATACGTTACTACACACTATGGTCACCATTCTGTGCGTTAGATCTCCAGAATTAGCCATCTTATAACTGAAGGCTAACACCCTTGGATCAGCATCTCCCAATTTCCCCCACTCCCTAGCCTCTGGTAAACCCCCAGTCTACTCTCTGTTTCTATGAATTTGACTTTTCGTTCTTTTTTCTTTTCTGATTCCACATATAAGTTTTATCAGGAAGTATTTGTCTCTCTCTGGCTAGACACAATGTACCCTAGGTTCATCCCTGTTGTTATAAATAGCAAGATTTCCTTCTTTCTCCTGTTTGGAGAAAATATATAAATATTTTCCATCATATATATATAGACATATATACATATATACATGATGGAATGTTATACACTGGTATATATATATGCACTGGTGTGTGTGTATATATATATATATATACACCACATCTTCCTCATCCATTCATCCATCCACAGACACTTAGGTTGTTTCCATGGCCTGGCTATTGTGAATATTGCTGTAGTGAAAACGAGAGTGAAGATAGCTTTTCCAGATGCTGATTTCATTTCCTTTAGATACACACCCCAAAAATGGATTATATGATAGTTCTATTAAATTTCTGAGGAACTTCCACACTGTTTTCCATATGGTTGTAACAAGTTACCTTCCCACCAGAAATGTACGAGTATTCTCTTTTCTCCACATCTTCGCCAACACTTGTAATCCTTGGTCTTTTTGATAAAAGCCATTCTATCGGATATGAGGTGATATCTCCTTGTAGTTTTGATTTGCACGTACCTTAGGATTAGTGATTTGGGGTACCTTTTCATGTACTGGTTTGCTATTTGCATGTCTTTTTCAGAAAATGTCTATTCAGATCCTTTGCCCATTTTTTAATTGGATTCTTTATTTAGGCATTGAGTTCTCTAAGTTCATTATCAGATTTTTTATTAACCCCCTATTAGATATATGGTTTGCAAATATTTTCTCCCATTCCGTAGGTTGCCTTTTCATTCTGATTTGCTGAACAGAAGCATTTTAGTTTGATGTAGTCCTATTTATTTGTTTCAACTTTTGTTTCCTGTGCTTTTGGTGTCATATGAAAAGAATCATTGACAGATCAATGTCACGAAGATACTTGTCTATGTTTTTTTCTAGGAATTTTATAGTTTCATATCTTATATTTAACTCTTTAATAGATTTAGAGTTAATTTCTGTCAGTGATTTAATATAGCGGTCTCATTTCATTCCTTTGCTTGTGGATATCCAGGTTTTCCAACACCTTTTACTGAAGACACTGTGTTCCCATTGCGTATTCTTTGCACCCTTCTTGAATATGGGTTGTGTATATCTGCATGGGCTTATTTCTCACCTCCTGATTCTACTCTTGATCTCTGTGTCTATTTTAATGCCAGGACCCTACAGTTTTCACTATTATTGCTTTGTAATGTAGTATGAAATCAGGACGTGTGGTGTTCTTCAGGACGCTTTGTTCTTCTCTCTGAAGATTGCTTTGGTCATTTGTGGTTCCACAAGAATTTTAGGACTATATTTTATCTTTCTGTGAAAATGCCAGTGGGATTTTGATAAAGTTTGCGTTATCTCTGTAGGCGACTTTGGGTAGTATGGACATTTTAACAATATTAATTCTTTCAGTTCATGAACATGGGATATCATTCCATTTATTTGTGTCTTCTTCAATTTATTTCATCTATGTCTTATAGATTTCAGGTTACAAGTCTTTCACCTCCTTGATTACATTTATTCCTAGATATTTTCTTATTTTTGATGTGATTGTAAATGATTGTTTTCTTAATTTCTCTTTCTGATAGTTTAGTGTTAGATGCGAGTTATGTTCATACGTTGATTTTTGTCTCCTGCAGCTTTAATGAATTCTTTTATTAATTCTAACAGTTTTTTGTGCAGTCTTTAGGGTTGTCTAAGCATAAGATCACGTCAGCTGCAAACAGACACCATTTTACTTCTTTCTTTCCTATTTGGAGTGACTTTTATATCCTTTTGTTGCCTAATTCATTTGGTTGCGACCTCCAGTACTATGCCGAAGAAAAATGATGAGAGTGGACATCCTTCTCTCTTCCTTTATCCTTGAGAAAAAGCTTTCAGCTTTTCACCATTGAGTAAGATGTTAGTTGTGGTCTTCTCATACATGATATATATTATGTTGAGTTACGTTCTTTCAATACGTAATTTCTTGAGAGTAGGGATTTTTTTTTTAATCATAAAGGGTGTTTAATTTTCTCAAATGCCTTTTCTGCATCTATTGAGACTATAATATGTATTTTACCCTTCATATTGTTAAAGTGGTGTGCCAAGTTTTTGCATTTGTTGAACCATCCTTGAATCCCATGGATAAATCCAACTTCATCACGGTATATGATTCTCTTAATGTGCTGTTGAATTCAGTTTGCTAATATTTTGTTGATCATTTTTGCATGTATCTTTATCAGTGATATTGGCATAAAATTTTCTTTTTAGTAGTATTCTTGTTTGGCTCTGCTATCAAGGTAAGGCTGATCTTGTAAAATGACTTTGGAAGTGCTCCCAGCTCTTCAATTACTTAGAATGGTTTGAGAAGGATTGGCATTAATTCTCCTTTAAATGTTTGGTAGAATTCAGTGAAAACTACTAGTCCTGGGCTTTTCTTTGTAGGAATGTTTTTGATTATTGTTCTAATTTTACCTTCCTTGTCATTGGTCTGTTCAGATTTTCTATTTCTTTATGATCCAGTCTTGATAAGTTGTATGTTTTCATGAACTTATCTATTTCTTCTAGGTTATCCAATTTGCTGGTGTATAATTATTTAGAATTGTCTCTTAGGATCGTTTCTAATTCTGTGGCATCTGTTGTAACGTCTTTTCTTTCATTTGTTATTTTATTTATTTGATTGCCTCTCTTTTTTCTTAATCAGTCTTAGATTCATCAATTTACCTTATCTTTTTCAAAAAAAACCTAAGTCTTAGTTTTGTTGCTTTTTAATATTTTTTCTGGTCTCTATTCCATATATTTCTGCTCTAATTTTGGTTATTCTTTTATTTTCCTAACTTTAGGCTTAACTGTTCATTTTCTAGTTTTTGAGGCTTAAACTTAGATTATTTATAGGATTCTTTTCTCTTTCTGGCATCTATCACTAAAAACACCTCTCATAGAACTACTTTTGCAGCTCTCTAGTATGTTGTGGTTTCTTGTTTCATTTAAGATGTATTCTGATGTCCCTTTTTGATGTCTTCTTTGGCCCATTCTTTTATCAGGAGTGAGTAGTTTCATTTCCACATATTTGTGAATTTTCGTTTTCCTTCTGTTGTTGATATTTAATTTCATAAAACCATAGTCATAAAAGATAGTCAGCATTAGATTAATCTTCTTAAAAGTTTTACGACTTGTTTTGTGATCTAATGTTTTATCTATCCTGGAGAATGTACTGTGTGAGCTTCAGAAAACATATACTCACCTGCTGTTGCATGGAAAGTTCTGTATGTGTCTTTTAGGTCCATTTGGTCAAAAGTACATTTCAAGTTCGACATTTTCCTATTGAATTTCTCTGTGGATGAGCTATTCATTGTTGAAAGTGAGGTATTGAATTCTCCTACTATTATTGTATAGCTGTCTATTTCTGCCCTCAGATATGTCAGTATTTGCTTAATATTTTTATGTGCTCCAAAGTTGGATGCATACACGTTTACAATTCTTTTGAGGATTTGGCCCCTCCATCATTGTATAATGGCTTCTCTGTGTCTTGTTACTATTTGACTTAAAGTCTATTTCTCTGATATAAGTTTACCTCCCCCCGGGCTCTTCTGGTTTCCGTTTGCACGGAGTGTCTTATCCCGTCCCTTTACTTTCAGCACATCTGTGTCCTCAGAGCTGAAGTGAGGCTTGTAGGTGGGGCATAGTTGTGTCTTTTATTTTTTATCCATTCATCCCTCTATATCTTTTGGGTGGATAATTTAATTCACTTACATTCAGAATAATCATTGATAGGTAAGGACTTACTAATGCCATCCAATTAATTGTTTTCTAGCTTCTTTGTAGTTCCAATGCTCCTTTCCCTTTCTCTTGCTGCCTTCCTTTGTGAATTAATGACTTTCCATAGTGCTACACCTTGATTTCTTCCTCGTTATCTTTTCTGAATCTACAATGGGATTTGCTTTGTGGTTTACATGAAACTAACATACATATCATAGATAAGTTTAAGCTGATGGCAAAGTCACCTTGTTTGCACGCACGAACTCTAACCTCTTACTCCTCTCCACATATTTTGTCACAATTTACATATTTTTATATGGAGTATCCATTAGCAAATTATTGTAGCTATAATTATTTTTAAAACTTCTGTACTTTGATCATTCTATTGGAAATAAGTGTCTTTTACACCACCATACTAGAGTATTTAAGTATTCTAAGTGTGACTATCTGTTTACCTTTACCAGTATCTGATTTATCTTTAAACGTTTTTATGTTAGTAAATAATGTCTTTTCATTTCAACTTGAAGAACTCCTTTTAGCATTTCTTGCGAGGCAGGTCTAGTGTTGAGGAATTTCCTCAGCCTTGAATTGTCTGGTGACATCTTTATGTCTCCTTCCTTTCTGTAAGACAGCTTTTCTGGGTAAAGTACTCTTGGTTGGCAGGGTTTTTTTTAATTTGGTTTTTAATTTCATCGCTTTCAATGTATCATCCTACTCTCTTCTGGTGTCAGGGTTTCTGTTGATGAATCTCCTGATATCATTATGTGGGTTCCCTTGTATGTGGGTTTTTCTTTTTTCTCTTGCTGATTTCAAAATTCTGTCTTTGGTTGTGCCATTTTTATTAGTAAGTTTTGTAAATGATGCTTTTGCTAAATCTGTTTAGGGATTTGTGAGCTTCTTGATTTTGATAGTCCATATCTTCTCTCAGATTTGGTAAGGCCTCAGCAATTATTTCTTTATATAAACTTACTGCCCCTTTCTCCAAGTCTTCTCAGTCTGGGACCTTCTCAAGGCCTAAAACGTTTCCCTTCAGAAACTCCCATAATTCATGTAAGCTCTCGTCACTCTTGAACGTGGTTCTTTTTCTTTTGTTCTCCTCTGACTGGAACCTTTCAAATAAGCTGTCTTCTACTTGACATATGCTTTCTCCTGTTTGGTAAAATCTGTTGTTGATGCTCTGATTGTATTTTTCATTACATTCATTGTATTTTTCAGTTCCAGAATTTCTGTTGGTTTCTTTTCATGGTTTGTGCCTCATTGGTTTCCTGATTCTTTGACTGTTTTCTTGACTAATGTCTATCAGTAGGCTCATTTATTTTGCTACATATGTATCAAGAATCTTTTATATCCATTCGTACACACTTGGAAACAATAAAATCAAATAGGCCCATTGGCAAAAGAAGAAGTCGAGATAAACATTTTGTCACAATTAATGTAGATGTGTCTTTGCAAATCATAAACGTATTGGGATCTCAGATCAGTTTACTTACCAACACGGATGCATCTGGGAGGAGGGGACCAGCCATTCTCTGTACATGTCATTAAGCTCTGCTGATCTGGAAGACTATAGCCAGAATAGCATTCCACTTTTACAGATTCACCCTGTAAATATGTTCTTCCCCAATATGGAAACTTTCCATTTTCCAAGTGAGTAGAAGTACATTGTCCTAAGGATCATAAATAAAACTTTTAAGAACCCATACATTTGGCAAAAATACCAAATTACCAACTTTGTTTGCAATATTTAAATTGAAATGAATAAGCATCCAAAAGTAATATAGAACTTAAGAAAAACTAACGTTATTACCATTTTTTTAAAAAGAAAAATTAATAGTCAACATTATTTACTTTCAGTTTTATGACTAAAATATGTATAAAAGATATAGATATTCCTGTGAAGTCTCTATCTTTATCTCTCATGTGATTTTCATGAAAATCTCCTTCTGAAAGGAAAGATCTATACTGGTCATTTTGGCCATAGAATTCATCTTTGGCCTTATTTTTTTCATGTAAAACTTAGTTCTATTCCCCTATGTGTTTTTCTCTCTCCACTCTTTGAAATATCTCTACACATACAATTATAAAGAGGTTTACTTACTGAGGCATGGTACTGCTGGTGACCATCCTTCTGCTCTGCAATAAATATAACCCCCGCGATAGTTTGAAGGAGTCAAAAAATTTTGATTACAGTAATAGTAATAATATTTTCCTATAGGCACTGGAAAGTATGGTTTATAATAACGTTCATCATATAGATATCCATGTTTTATTTCTGGAAAATCACAAGGCTTCACTTGCAATATAAAAACATAACAAAATTAGTATAAATAAATGTTTTATCTTAGTAAAAAAATCAAACTAGAGATGAATTATTTCTTTGATGAATTATATTCTCTTACTAGTATATTTACACTCATTGCACTAGAGTTTCTAGGACAAGAAAAGTTATAAAATTCAGATGACTGAGGTATATAGGGAATTCTTCGGTAAAGAAGATAAAATTATGGCTTGTGTGTCATACGATATATAAACTTATATTAAGACTCTCCGGAAGAAAACTGTACAGACTCATTTAATGACTTTTCCTTGAGTACATGCATCCTAGCCCTGGTTGATTCAATGAGCATCTTGGTTGAGAGATGGAAGTACTGGTTTTATCACTCAGCTCATCTGTCTTCTTTTCCTATTTTTCCCATTCTCATCAGAAATCAGAGCCCTGTCTTTTCTTCTCAGACCAACTCAATGTAGGATGAGAGTGAGGATTTTTGGTGTGGTGGGGTTTTTTTGGATTAACATTCATTAGTTTGTTTTCTACTTATTGGAAACAACGTGAGAGGCAGAGAGAAGAACAAAAATTTTCCATTGATCACTTCAGACAGAAAAATAACATTCTTATTCATGCCTCCAATCAGTCATTGAGGCAAGTTTCCCTTTCTGTCTTTAACTAGAGAAATGAAGTAGGAATATTTCTTAAGTTCCAATTAGTTAAGATTATAGTAAACATTTGATTGCTTATTTCTAATTTTATTGGAGAATGAGATGCTTGTTAAGATGTCTTATAAATACTTTTAAATGAGATATACTATAATTACAATTTGTTGATTTAATCTATTAAATACTTTTAACATTTATGTTTAAGCACATGTTGTTCATGTAGTGATCAATTTCCTTTTTTGTTTTATTGGAGAAATTGTTCAAATTGTTTCAACACACTCATTATGTGGACTATAAAGTTTGGATCCTTGCATATACTAACGTCTTCCTCAAAGAGGTACTAAAGATAAGAAAGTACCAAATAGAAGTCACAGAGCTGAGAAATACAATAACTAAATGGAAAAATACAATAAAAGGATTCAATATCAGAGTAGATAAAGCAGAAGAAAGGATCAGTGAAGTCAAAGACAGGGTAATGGAATTCACCCACTTAGAACAGCAAAAAAAAAAAAAAAAAAGAATAGAAAAAATAGAAGAATGAAAAAGAGTGAAGATAGCTGATGGGACTTATGGGAAACAAAAAGCAGACAAACATTCACATAATAAGAGTCCCAGGAGGAAAAGAGAAGGAGAAAGGGGCAGAAAATTCCACAGGAATAATGGTGGAAGACTTCCCTACCCTGGAAAAGGAAACAGTATCCACTTTCAGGAAGCAGAGAGAGCTCCACATAAGTTGAACCCAAAGAGAACCAAACCAACACACCTTATATTTAAAACACCAAATGTCAAAGACAAGAAGAGAACTGTAAAAGTCACAAGTGAAAAAAACTTGTTGTACAAGTGAACCTGCATTAGACTATAAGCAGACTTTTCAGCACAGACTTTGCATGCCAGAAAGGAATAGCACAATATATTCAAACCACAGAAAGAAAAAAAGCTGCCAACAATAATACTCTACTTAGAAAAGTTGTCCATCAGAATTGAAGGACAGCTAAAGAATTGTCCAGACAAACAAAAGCTAGAGGAGCTCATCACCACTAGCCGTCATTTATAAGAAATGTTAAAAGGACTTCATTAAGCTGCCATGAAACAGTGCTAATCAGTAACAGGAAAACATACGAAAGAATAAATTTCACTAGTAAAGGTAAATATAAGGTAATTCAGAATAATCTAATGTTCTAAAGGTGTTGGGTTGATCACTTAAAAAGTTAGTACAAAGATTAAGAGGCAAAAGTAGTAAAAGTATAACTGCAATCATTTGTTGAGGTATACAAGATAAGACTTAAATTGTGACATCACAAATGGGTAAAAATGTAGGACTTTAGAAGGAAATCAAATTTAAGTTGTTATCAAGTTAAAATACACTGTTATAAATGTAAGATATTTTATATAAGACACATGGTAACCACAAAGGAAAACCTATGTTAGCTAAATAAAAGTAAAAAGAAAGGAATCTAAGCATACTACAACAGAAAGTCATCGAATCACAAAGGAAGAGAACAAGAGAAGATACAAACAAGCGAGGAATTACAAAACAGCAAGAAAACAATTAACACCATGTCAAATGGCAGTAAGTGCATACTTATCAATAATTACTTTAAACATAAATGGACTAAATTCTCCAATCAAAAGACACAGAGTGTCTAAATAGATTAAAAGAACAAGATCCATCCACACTCAGCCTATAGGAGACTCAATTTAGACATAAGGACACACACAGACTGAAAGTGAAGGGACAGAAAAAGATGTTCCCTCCAAATGGAAACCAAAAGAAAGACTGGGTAGCTATGCTTCTATCAGACAAAGTAGACTTTAAAGCAAAGACTGTAATAAGAGACAAAAAGGACATTACATAACGATGAAAGGGTCAATATACAAAAACATATAATATTTGAAAATATCTATGCATCCAACATAGGAGCATTTAAATGTATAAAGAAATATTAACAGACCTAGAGGGAGAAACAGACAGCAATGCAATAATAGTAAGGCACTTTAATACTCCACTTTCATCAATGGATAGATGCTACAGACAGAAAATCAATAAGAAAACATCAACATTAAATGACAGATTAGACCAGATGGTCTTAACAGATATGCAGAGAACACTGCATCCAAAGGCCACAGAACACACATTCTTCTCAACTGCACATGGAACAGTCTTCAGGATAAAGCACAAAACAATTTAAGTACAAAACAAGTCTTAATATAGTTAAGAAAACTAAAATCATCAAGTGTCTTTTCCAACCACAATGGTATGAAACTAGAAATCAATGACAAGAAGAAAAATGGAAAATCCATAAATACGGACATTAAACAACATGCTGCCAAATAACCAATGGGTCAAAATAAAAATCAAAAGCAAAATCAAGAAATAACTTCAGACAAAAGAAAATAGAAACACAACACACCAAAGTTATGGGATGCAGCATAAGCACTTCTATGAGGGAAGTCGAAGCCATAAATGCCTACATTGACAACAAAAAATAGGAAATAAACAAACTAACTTTATATCTCAAGGAACTATATAGAGAAGAACAAACAAAGCCCAAAGTTGGCAGAAGGAGGGGGATAACAAACATCGGAGTGGAAATAAATGAAATAGAGACAAAAAGGCAATAGAAGAGATCAAGAAAACTAAGAGCTGGAATTTTGCAAAGATAAACAAAATTGACAAACCATTAATGCACTCACCAAGATAAAAAGATAAAGGCCTCGAGCAGGCCTGATGGCCTAGCAATGAAAGTTCAGCACTCTCTGCTTCAGCAGCCCAGGTTCAGTTCCCAGGTGTGGAACTATGCCACCACTCATGTGTCAGGAGTCACACTGTAGTGACAGCCCACATAGAAGAACCAAAGGAACTTCAGCTACATACAAATATACTAGGATTTGGGGGGAGTAAAAAGCGAAGAAAAAAGGAAAAAGATTGTCAACAGATGGTAGCTCAGGACAAATCACTGCCTGCAAAAAAATAAATAACTAGATAAAAAGAAAGAGGACTCAAATAAATAAAACCAGAAGTGAAAGAGGAGATATTCTCACTAATACCTCAGAAATACACAGGATCATAAGAGACAACAATGAACAATTATACCACCAAACTTGACAACATAAAAGAAACAGATAAATTTCTAGAAACACACAACCAACCAAGACTGAATCAGGAAGAAACAAAAAATCTGAACAGATTGATCAGTAATAAGGAGATCGAATTAGGAATCAAAAACTTTCCCAAAACAGGGGCTGACCCCGTGGCTGAGTGGTTAAGTTCGCGGGCTCCGCTGCGGGCGGCCGGGTGTTTCATTGGTTCCAATCCTGGGCGCGGGCATGGCACTGCTCATCAAACCACGCTGAGGCAGCGTCCCACATGCCACAACTAGAAGGACCCACAATGAAGAATATACAACTATGTACCGGGGGGCTTTGGGGAGAAAAAGGAAAAAAATAAAATCTTTAAAAAAAAAAAAAAAACTTCCCCTAAAAAAGAGTCCAGGACAAGATGACTTCACTGGTGAATTCTACCAAACGTTAAGGAAGAATTAATGCCAGCTCTTCAAAAAAGTGGAAGAGGAGGGAACACTTCCAAACTCATAGTCTCAAACTGATTCCAAAACCAAACAAGGACACCACAAGAAAAGAAAATTACTGGCCAACATTTTGATGAACATAGACATGAAAGTCCTCAACAAAATGTTAGCAAACCAAATTCAACAATACATTAGAAGGATCATAAACCATGATCAAGTGGGATTTATTCCAGGGTTGCAAGGATCGTTCAACATTCCCAAATTAATCACTGCAATATACCATGTTAACAAAACTAAGGATAAAAATTATAGGATCACCTCAATAGATAGAGAAAGAAGGATTTGACAAAATTCAGCATTTACTTTACTCTCAACACAGTGAGTATAGAGGGAATTAACCTCAACATAATAAAGGCCATATACGCTAAGCCCAGAGCCAACATCACACAGGTGAAAAGCTGCCTCCTCTAAGATCAAGAAGAAGACAAGAATAGCCACGCTTGACATTTTTATTTAACATGGTATTGGAAGTTCTAGCTACAGCAATTAGGTGAGAAAAAGCAACAAAGCATCCGGATTGGAGAGGAAGAAGCAAAACTGTCATTATTTGCAGATGACGTGGTATTACACTGCAGAAAACCCTAAAGAATCCATCAAAAATATGTCTGAACTATTAAACGAATTTGGTAGATTCATAGGATAAGAAATCAATATACAGAAATCAGTTGCATTTCTATACACTAAAAATGCATTATCAGAAAGAGAAATTAAGAAAGCAATCTCAATTCCAGTTACATCAAAAGACTAAAATACCTATGAATAACTCTATCTAATGAGATGAAAGACCTATATGTTGAAAACTATAAGACAATGATAAAAGAAATTGAAGAAAACACAGAGAAAGATAGTCCATGCTCATGGATTGGAAGAATTCATGATGGTAAAATTTCCATATTACCCAAAGCCCTCTACAGATTCATAGCAACCCCTTTCAAAATTACAATGGCATTTTTCACAGAAATAGAGCAAACAATCCTAAAATTTGTTCTGATCCACAAAAGACTCCAAAAAGTTGAAGCAATCCTATGAAAGAAGAACAAAGCTGGAGGATTCTTGTTTCCAATTTCAAATTATATTTCAAAGCTATAGTCCTCAAAACAGTATAATAGTGGCATAAAATCAGACACATAGATCAGTGAAAAAGAATAGACAGCCCAGAAATAAACTCATGCATATAAGGTCAATTAACTAATGACAAAGGAGCCAAGAATATGTAGTAGGGAAAAGACACTCTCTTCAACAAGTGACTTTGGGAAAACTGGACAGCCATATGCAAAAGAAAGAATCTGAACAAAACAAAACAAACTCAAAGGGGATTAAAGATTTGAACTAAGACCTGAAACCATAAAACTCCAAGAAGAAAACAGAGAGGGTAAGGTCCTTTACATCAGTCGTGGAGATGATTTTTTTGATTTGACATCCAAAGCAAAGGCCAGAAAAAACTGAAAATAAATGAGTGGGACTATATTAGACTAAAAATCTTCTGTACATCAAAGGAAAACATCAACAACTGAGATTCTCCCTACCAAATGGGAGAAAATATTTGCAAATTATAAATCTAATAAGGGATTAATACCCAAAATACATAAAGAATTCATACAATTCAATAGTAAAAAAAAATCTAATTAAAATTTGGCCAGAGGATCTGAACATTTTCTTAAAGAAGCCATATCGCTGGCCAACATGTACATGAAAAGATGCTCAACACCAATCATCATCAGGGAAATTAAAATCTAAAGCACAATGAGACATCACCTCACACTTGTGAGAACAGCTATCATCAAACAAAAGAGATAACAAGTGTTGATGGGGATGTGGGAAAAGGGAACCCTTGTGAACTGTTGGTGGAAATGTAAACTGGTGTAGCCACTATGGAAAACGGTATGGAGATTTCTCGAAGAATTAAAATAGAACTACCATATGATCAGCAGTTTAACTTCTGGGTATTTATCTGAAGGAATGAAATCACTATATCCGAGTCTGTAATGCCATGTTCATTGCAGCATTATTTACAGTAGCCAAGACAGGGAAGCAACGTAAGTGTCCATCGATGGATGAATTAATAAGGAAAATGTGCTGTATATAGACAATGGAATATTATTCAGCCATAAAAAACAAGGAAATCTTGCCTTTTGTGACAGCATGGATGGAACCAGAGGGCATAATGCTAAGTGAAATAAAGCCAGCAGAGAAAGATAGGTACTGGATGGTCTCACTTATATGTGGAATCAAAAAAAGCGAACTCATAGATACAGAGAACCAGTTGGTGGTTGCTAGAGGCAGGAGTTGGGGGGCAGGTAGGCAAGATGGGTCAAGGTGGTCAAGAGGTACAAACCTTCAAGTTACAAAATAATTAAGTCATGGAGCTGTAATGCACAGCATGGTGACTATAGTTGTATCTGCATTGTATTTTTGAAAGTTGCTATGGGAGTATATCTTAAAAGTTGTCGTCATAAGTGGAAAAATGTGTAAACGTGTGGTAGGATTTTTAACTAGACTTCCTATTGTGATCATTTAGCAATATATACAAACATCAAATCATTATGTTTTAAATCTGGAACTAATATAATGTTATGTGTCAGTTATAACTAAGTAAATAAATACTTTCCTTATAACTGATAAATATTGATGGCTGTTTCTTACTGATAATAGCTGTCTCTTCAAGGGTCTCATGTTTTGAAAATTCATTTTGGACTTACCCCTAGAATTAACATCGAGGCCACTGACCTGTTATTTGTATCCATTGCATTTTTCATTCATGCAATATCCAGTCTAAGTGGGTTCACTTTTACAATGAACAGTGATATATAAAGAAAAGGATTATAGTTGTAGAGACAGAAAACACTTGGAAAAGGGCAGAGGAAACATCCCCAGAAATAAAACAGTCTGTTGAATTGAGTGGCATTTTGTTCCGTGATGGTTTTAGAAAATTCCACAATGTCTTCAACACAGCTCCCTCCAAAAAGGGAAGCCTAATTCCTCTCCCCTTGAGTGTGCTGGACTCAGTGACTCACTTCTGAGGAGCAGGTATGGCTGAAGTGACAGTATATGACTAAGTCATAAATGGGATAGAGGCTTCCTTCTCTCTCTCTCTCCAATCACTGGCTCTGGAGAAAGTTAACTGCCATTCAAGCAACCTATGGAGACACCCATGTGATATGGACCTGAGGCTTCTACCAAAAGCCACGTGACAAATGTCACCAGTGTCCTCCAATGTCCAAATCCAAAACTCTCTGTAGTCCACATATCACAGTGAGTGCTGTGTATTACTGGCTCCTTAATTACTTGTTAAACTGCATAGATATAAACCTGTGATATTTGACACCGTTGATCACTGACTCCTTGAAGTTCTCCAATGCCTCACGTCCTTATGTTCTCCTTCTCTGTCTGAACAGCACTATTTTATCTTACTTATTTTACTGCTGGTGGCTCCTCTTCCTCTGCTCTTCTTAATTTGCAGGACCTACGTGCTTCCAGGTCTCATCTCCTACCACGTTTCTGCTCACTCTCTGTCCTACCAACACGATAGCCTTCTGTCCTGTCTTCACACAGATCAAGCTTATTCCTATCATCTGCACTTCCTGTTCTTTATTTCTGAATGATTCTCCTCTAGATCTTCATACTGATTCTTAACACCATTTCAGAAACATCTTCCCTGGAGACCCTCCAGGTATTTTGTGAATGGATATCTAGGCTTCACAGTTGGTTCTACAAGGGTATTTTCCTGGTTCTGTTGTTTTCCTCTTCACATTCTCTGTGTGATTCAAGACACTTCCATGATAAAAAGCTACCACTGTTAGGCTAATCACTTCTTCAGTGCGATCCAAATCCACCTGTCCAACTGCAACTTCACACTGGACAGGTCCATGTATATAATTCAAAGGCATATTCTACTTCTTATACATCAAACTAAATCATCATCCTTCTCTCCATAGAAGAAAATATACACAGTACACTTTTTGACATTGGTCTTACCAGCATTTTTTCTAGTAAATGTCTGCTCAAGCAAGGGAAATAAAGGAAAAAATAAACAAATGGGACAACATCAGACAACATAGGGTCTGCAATGCAAAGGAAACCATGAACAAAATTAAAAGACACCCACCAACTGGAAGAAAATATTTGCAATTTATATATCCAACAAGGGACTAATTTCCGAAATATATAAAGAACTCATACAACTCAATAACAAAAAAAAAAAAAACAAGCTGATCGAAAAATGGACAGAGGATACGAACAGACATTTGTCCAAAGAAGATATACACGTGGCCAACGGGCATATGAAAAGATGTTCAATGTTGCTAATTATTAGGGAAATGCAAATCAAAACCACAAAGAGATATCTCCTTACACCCATCAGAATGGCTATAATCCACAAGATAAGCAATAACAAATGTTGGAGAGGATGTGTTGAAAGGGAACACTCATACCCTGCTGGTGGGAATGCAAACTGGTGAGGCCACGATGGATAAAGGTATGGAGAGTTCTCAAAAAATTAAAAATGGAAATACCATATCATCTAGCTGTTCGACTACTGGGTATTTTTCCAAAGAACATGAAAACATAAATGTATAAAGATATATGCACCTCTATGTTCATTGCAGCACTGTTCACAATAGCCAAGATGTGGAAGCAGTGCAAGTGCCCCTCAAGGGATGAATGGATAGAGAAAATGCCATACACACACACATACACATACACACACACATATACACACACAATGGAATACTACTCAGCCACAAAAAAGACAAAATCCTGCCATTTGTGACAACATGCAAGGACCTTGAGGGTATTACGCTAATCGAAGTAAGCCAGACAGAGAAAGACAAACACTGTATGATTTCACTCATATGTGGAAGATAAATGACACATGGATAAGGAAAACAGACTAATGGTTATCCGAGGGGACGAGGGGGAAGCTAAAGGGATAAAGGGACACATACATATAATGATAGATAAAAATTAGACTATTGGTGGTGAACACAACGCAGTCTGTACAGAAACTGAAATATAATAATGTACATCTGAACTTTATGCAATGTTATAAGCCAATAATACCATAATAATTTTTAAATTTAAATATAAACACAAAAATATATATTCTACTTTTTCTTGAAATATATATATTCCTTTTTATCTGCAGGTAATTTTTAAATATTAAACTGATTATGTTAAAGACTTTTGACAGCTTTACTAAAGTATAATTGAAATATAGTAAACTGGATAAATTTGAAATGACTGATTTAATGAGTTTTCAAATATGAATCCATGACACGATCACCAGCAAGATTATGAAAATAACCGTCACTCCCAAAGGTTTCCTTGAATTAAAAATATAAACCTCCGTACATTCTGAAGTCAGATTATAGCTTTTCTGGTGACCTATTTCCTAAAGTTGTGTGAGCGTAGTCACAGATCTCCATAAATATTCAGTTCTTTCTCAGTGGAAATCAGGAAACAGAGAAAATATAATTTATTTTAATTTTCCCATAGATAAATATAAGCTAATTTTCCTATAAAGCTATTCTCTATTATCATGTCACAATGCAGACTATTCCTGCTACTTGATTCATTAAAAAGAAAAGACACATGAAACTAGGTCCGACATGAAGTTAATTTAAGAGGGAAGCTGAGAGTTCAGACTTGTTTCCAACTTACCTTGTCCATGAACACCAGAAACCCAGAAGGTGACGATGACGTTGATTAGGAACAGCATGTTAGATATTACCAAGGGCATATTAATGCATAGATTCCACTTGAGCTGTTTGGGTTTTATATCAGCTTCGTTGGCAGTTATCAAGTGTGACGTAATTTAAGTGCACTACCAAGAAGGAAGTTAAGTGAGGTCCCCTAGTAAATATGAAGTTCAAAGAGCTTTGTGAAATCTCAATTCCTGTAAGTGGTTTCACAATAATTTCTGGAATACATTCTCTGATATGTACTTGTACAACTTCCTTTAAGAACAGTAGTAGACTGGCTCCAAAACTGACATAAAACCTTCTCACCATTTACCTTACCCATACCACCAGGGGTATATAAGGACAAGACTAAAAAAACAGCAGTGTGGTGGTGAATACACAAGGACTCTCCATGAGAGACATGTTGGCTCAGGGAGGGGCAGCAAATGAGTGGCCAATCCTAGCTTGTTGCTTCTAAGACTCCCTGTCCTGGGCCATGTCCCTCCTTCATCAGGAGAGGCACATTACCTGTGAAGGTAGCTGATATGTCTTGGGAACCATGATTCATGAGAAAAAAGGAATAGGAAATGTAAGGACCACAATGAATTTCAACCACAAAGAAAGAAAGGCAATACCACATGGAGCACAATTCATGGAACAGATCAACTGAGAAATGAAAATTTGCATAATTAGTGTTCTTAGATATAGGAAGATACTGGTAATATAGAGCAGGAATAAATGGTTATAAAGAAGAAACAATTAGAAATACTGCGTAGGGAAATGTACCACTGCATATAAACGACCCATTAAATGTGGAAAATAGCAGAACAGTTGTAGTGAAATCTAATTGGTACATTTGAGTATAACATTTAAAAATTGCAACTTTATGACCTTAGGGGCTCCATGTTTTACAGTTACAAACGAACCATTGCTATTGTGTGATCTGGGGCTTGTGGGATGAGAAGTAGAAACTACAAGGCAAAAGTTGATGAATTTGATTACATCAAAATCAGTGAAAAGCATTGCTGACAAAACACAGAACATTTTGGAAGAAGAAATTTGCAAAGGCAAAATTCGAGAAGAAGTTAAAATGCGTACTCTACAAAGAGCTCCCACAAATCAGCTATAAAAAGGCATAAAACCAAGGAAAGTCCTAATGACACACAAATCATGAAATCGAGAAGAAATATTGACCCAGTAATCCCACATGTGAGTACACACAGGCCAAAGAAATTCTCAAAGAAATAAAGTGATTATGGGACAGGATTCATTTCAGAGTTTCCTGTGGTTAAGAGGAAATTAGAGGTAACTCTGTGTCCACCTTTAGGAGGGAGGATAACTGACATATATGAAGCCCTATGCCCCAGTTGAATGCAACAAAATAGAGTCAGCAACATGGAAATAGGTTTAATGAACCGTAGCAAGTTAAGCGAAACAATGAGATAAAGACTATTTTAAATTTTCCTTTATGTGAATGTAAAACACACAAAACAAGACCGTTTACAAAGACGTTTACAGATGTAAGAATATATAAACACATTATAGTGGGCCCCTGTTTGGTGGTAGGGGAGATGGAATCCAGAGTCAAAGATAAAAGGGGGAAATGCATAAATAAAGGAAAAATGACACCTTTCATAGGTCAATGATGATTGCATGCCATGAAATGAGAAGTGTGTTTATCCCAATCCTTGCCCCTCAGGTTCCTGATTGGGGTGGGAGAAAGCATGGGGATAGGAGATCCTGGGCCCTGTCTTCAAGCAGTGCACATTTTTTTGTTTATATGAAATAAGATTATAATCATAAATAACTACAAAATTAGCTAGAAGATTGCAATGTCTTCATAGGATTAATAATAGATAATCATAGCCGATGGTTTTCCCCTATTTAGACAGAAAAGCAAAACCAAAGGAAACTATTCATACAAAAATTATCTTATTGTAGAATGAAGTGTGTCAAGGAAGATGAATTCTATTTATTTCAGTTTCATAATTTTAATTGCAGAGCCTTTTTTGGTAGAAATTTTCTTGTAAACTATTCAGCTAAAAGACAATGATAATCCATAGAATGTTTTATTTCCCCAAATCCCCTAAGGTGTTTATTCTAGAAAAGCCTTATTGCTGTGATGTCCTACTTTGTATATTCACTCTTGCTGACCCTTCATGACATGCCTGGTTTCTGATCCCTACACCCTAAAAACACTGATGACTGTCACTAAGTAACCCACACGAATACACTGCCCCCGTCACTCTCACACTCACCTCAGCCCTAGGCATTCTGGCTAAGATTTCTAATACTCAGGGAGTCCACAGGTATTGTTCCTCTCGACAGTCGTGATTTACACCTGTTGTCTCACATAATTATTCATAGAGTCCCTTCACTCTCAAAAGTGTCCTGTTTGCATAATCAATTACTGGCCTTCCTACTAATGACTAATTAATGACTTCAACCAATGAATAAATCATGAGGATAAAAACCATAGTGCTGAGAGTCGAAAATCTTGCCAATGATTTATGGTTTTTTCTTTTTCAAATTTCCCACATTAAGCTCTCACTCTATGAACAGGAAATTAAAATTGTACAAGCTTTGTCAGTGTTAGGAGTGCATTCCAGTGTGAAACGAGAATTAAGGTCAACACACAACTTCTAAATGGCAGTACTGTTAACCTGATAATCCTTTAAAGTACCTAGATCCCAGTTCTTATCTCCCCACACCTATCTATACAAAAGATTTTTTGTCTTGCTTTCTTTTTCTAAGTTATGTAACTATAAGGATAATTTACTAGCTTCACCCAAAGGTAAAAGTCTGTCTACATATTGTAACAAATTTTATTTACAAGAAGCATGTTTCATATAAAATTGACATGCCCAAGTGAAAGGGCATGTTAAAAACTCAAGTTAAATGAGTGTTGGAATTTCTGCTTACATTTTTTAGAGCATAAATAATACCAAGAATTAATTTTACGTTCTGCCTAGAGTTCTCCTGAGATGATTAATAAGATGATGAACACCAAGTCTTTTGACCTCATCCTCAGTGGTGCGCTCAGTAAAGATGTTAACAATTCTAAACCAGTAGGGAGTCCTCTTTAAGTACACAATACTACTCTGGAAGAAAAAGTTAATTATTTGCGACATCTGTCTAAGTCCCTTTGGAGTAAGTCCTACATTTCATTTAAAATATTTTTAAATAATACTAAAACAACACAACTGTGTCCATTACAATACTTTTCTTGCCAGAGTCCAATAAGGACATGATAACCAGTAAGAGCCACCATAGTAGGAACATAAATAATTAACTCAGAATACATAAAAACGGGAAATTTTCATCACCAATTCCCAATTGTTAGTCCATAGAGTAAAGTTCATTGTGACCATTGATTTCTTTCCATCATTGATCAAATGAAGAGTTTACTTAGGAACATGAGGTCAGGGATACCTGATGTTAAAATAGGGTGTTTTCTTGATTGCACTGCATAAGGAGAAAAATGACCTTAACTGTCTCCAACAATGAGAGGATAATATTATTGACAGTCGTATCTAACGTTTACAGATTTTGTATTCGGTGACGTGATGAGATGGGCGCTGTGTTGTGTTATCATTCATTTATGAGAAATGTTGTGAGTATTCACTACGTATTTGGACATGTTCTGGTCTTGGTTACATAGCAGTGAAAAGAACAGATTAAATGGTACACAGCAGAGAAAAAACAGTAAAATTGCTGCCCTCTAATAGCTTAGATTCCATTGGGTATTAATTTAAACTACAAAATAATACTGTGAGATGGGAGCTATTATTATTTTAACTTGGAAACTTTTTATTAAAATACTGCGTATTAAGAGAAAAGCAGATGTAACACAAGTGCACAGGTCAATGGATTCTCACAAACTGCACATCCGTGAAAGCAGCACCCAGACAAACAAACAGAATGTACCAGCAGCCCAGACTTTCCTTCCAAGTCACTGCCTATGCCGAACCCCAATATTAAACACCATCTTCACTTCTAACCGCTTGATTTCACACTAAATCACGAATCTTATAGCATTTTCTTTTTATGTCTGGCTTCTTTTGTTTAACATTTTGCTTGTGAGATTCATCCATGACTTGAGGTGTAGAAATAGTTCCTTCTCTGTATAGTGTTCCATTCTGCTAATGTGCCACAAAACATCTCCTCATTTGACTGTTTGTGGACATGTGGGTGACTTCCAACATTTGCTTTAGAAAAATTCCTCAATTTACCTATAAAACTGGAGTAATAGGCTATTCTTTTCTCTTTAGGAATATGATTACTTTCAAACTAATATAAGATTTTAAGATAAGACATGAATAACAGTGTTATAATTACTTTATGACATATCAGTTTGTTACATGCATAAAACTATTAACAGAAGAAACAATGAATATAAAATCAATTTATTTTATATATATATTAAATTTAATACAGAGTCAGATTCTTGAAGTTATATAATGAAAGCCAAAACCACCTTACACATTCATGATTAGCTTTACTATTTCTTTTTACTGTACATACTGATAGAATGTTTACATTGACTTATAAGGAAGGCCAGGTGTATGCATCACCATTTGAATAGCTTGCAAGAAATTTGTGATTTCTTCCATGTTATGTCATCTCAAAACCCAATCTTTTAAAGTCTGTGAAAAGAACAAAAATCTTGCATTAATAAAGCTCTTCTCTTAAAAGAGTTACCTTTACTTTTTGATCTTAACTAAAATGTGGCTACTCCTGAACACATCACTTCCCTCACAAGCCTCTCAAACAGGATGGTGGGCTTCATTTTACAGCTTTTACTACTTTCAGGGTATTTCTCTCCATCTTTCCTGAAAGATGATTCTGGTTCCTTTGAAGCTTACGCTATTTAGATCCACCATTGCCCTTTGGTCAGCTACTAAATTCCCAATGTTTTCTTCTTTTTCAACTTGGTTCCTGATCTTTTCTCAACTCCTGTCACCATTCTCAGGAACTTCAAGACCCATGTGGCCAAAAAGCCGATATCCTCATCTCTCAGTTTGTGCCACCCTTTCCTTCTTTTCCACCACAACCAATCCCTTCTCACATGATCACATAATAGACTTTGTGACCACAAAGTGCACCATCACTGACGTCTCAACCAGAGACTTCCATTCTCCAACCATCACTTCTGATTCATCCATGTCATTAGAACATATCATCAAATCCTCATACACATCAAATCCTCATTCCAAAAATTGGAAATTAAAGAGCCAAAACAGAGATTTACCAAATCCTTTAGGTTAAACTCTAATTTAAACAGAGTAGGTAAGTTAACACTCCTCTTTGTGTAAGAGTGACAATTAATAAATGCAGAAAAATGATAGAATTGATCTTAAAAATCACCATTTTGCAGCCAACAATGAAATAATTGTTAAATGAAAGTGTCATAAATAGATTCCACAACCAATTAGCTGAAAGGTTTTGGAGAAATAGTAGATAAACAAATGTTAACATTAACAGCAAAGATAACTTGCCAATTATGACAATGTTTCTTTAAACGTGAGATTATTGACTCTCACCAGTGATTCACATTTATATAAATTGGCTTCCTTGGTGACAGCCAGGTCTCTATTCTAAGGATGCCACTTGATTTGATGCAGTACAAAGTAACAAGGTATCACCATAAAATATTTTCGCCTTCATTATTTATATCTTTATTAACATCTTCAAGTTTTCATGTTTTTGTAGAAGTGAAAAATGTTTATAGTCAACCAATTTTAATTAATTATGCTCTTTGTAATGCAAAACATAAAAATCATATTTCAGACTCTTGTGGTTAAATGTTTCCAAAATTCTCTATACCAGCAAAATCATGAAAAAGTCATTAGATCTAAAGATCATCGCCAAAGAGATCTTTATAGTTCTCAACATGCATTGTTTTACTTTTTCTGTATCTTTAATTTCTAAACAACATATTCTTGTGGTTCAAAGGTGATATATGTTAAAGATCGAAAAATTGGAGAATATAGCGAAGTATAAAGAGTTAAACATCAACTCTTACTCCTATTATCTCTAAATTCAACTCTAGTTATGGTAAATATTTTATTGTACTTCCTGTGAATGTTTGTTCTATAAACATTTTCAGTGCTCAAAGCCTACTGTGTGTGTGTGTGTCTGTGTGTGTGTGTTTATACCTGATATTGGATTCTTTATCATGTTTCATGTATGATATGCACTATGTATGATATGCATGTATGGTATAATAGCTGTGCACTCAAATAGATCCTAATTCCTCTTTTATAATTTGTTTGAATTATGATGTGTGCTACATAGACGTCTTGTAGAAGATCATGCATTTCACCATTTTTTGGTATGTTTATCTATTGAGAAGTAAGCAATGTGAGTAATAACTACTTACATCTTATTACTAACATAGGTATGACAGTTTGGTTTTTATATGTTTGTGAAGTAATTTTATTTTGAAGATGGTGACTAGCCTTTTTTGTTCCATTTCCTCTGACATAGAGAGTCTCAGAAAGCCTCAGAAGTTATGGAGAGGCTTTGAGAAAGTTGGGAGAAGGATGGATGGAAGCAGGCACTGCAGTGATTGCATCTAGTTTCTGGCCATAGATATTTGATGAACAGGACACAGAGCATTTTGGTTAGCCAAGTTTTAATGAGGTCCTTTTAGAAGTGATTCATTGGTGTCTAACATTGTCTACGTAATATTTAACACAAATTATGATGTATGAGTCAAAATGAGTTAAACAATACTTGAAGGAATGACTTGAGAAGAATTGGATTAATAATGACAAATTCTGAATAAATGCACACATGAGGATTTTATGAATGCGTGTTAAATCTCTGTCTTTCACAGGTGGGATACTCCAGTTTTCCTTCCTGACAGGTTGCTCGAAATTCTGTGGAGTCTCTCTTTCTACGATATCCAGGTTTACAAACAAATTCAACAACATCCCCTGTTCTAGAATAAACTTTTTTCTCATCCCTCCATCGTAGTTCTATGTTATGTTTTTCCATCTTTTCTTCTGATATTACACATGCATCTGAAGGCAAAAAAAAAAATGAACACATTAAGAGATATACAAATATTGTACACAAAAATTCTAACTCAAATAGAATTTTCCAAGCTAGTCCAGGGCTTCATTCTTAAAACCTTTTATAAACCAACTCATTGAAAATCCAGCATGTAGATTTAAACCATTTTAAACAATTAATGATGTAAAAATGAGGTACTATGTTTAATGTGTGAAAACTAAAGGTTATAATCTAAGAATCGTAATATCAATATATGAAGAGCTTTCATTAAAGAATGTTTAGTTGCTGTTGTTGCTTCAACAAGAATTTTTCAAACTTTATTTCCTCACACATTAATATTTGGTAGCAAGCATTTAACAGAATGCTTGGTTGTTAATCTCTGAGAATTCTGTTATAAACAGCAAAACATCATAGTTATTACATGGGTTTTCTCAGGACCCATGAGAATATTAAAATATTTACCTAAGCATTTTGGTGGCTTTGACCACTCTCCATTCCTACATGTTATAATCCTGTTTCCCTGAAGTTGGTGGAGGAACTGGCATTGATACTCAACTGTTGATCCTGGAGGATATGCTGGTAATGGGAATGTGGTAATGTCTCCATTGTCAATCGGTGGAGGGGGACCACATGTTCCTTTAGAGACTAAAAAGAATATGATTTGATTTATTGAAAGACTAAAGAAAAACACAGGTTAAAATAAAGCAAATAAAAACATAGCACAATATGTAATAACAAGATTTATGATATCTGATGACAGGAAATCGTTCATTGAAGACATTTGAATCACTTAAAGTGAGTTACATTTTTAAGCCATTCCTTTACCCTACATGAAAGCACACATAAAGTGTTAACAAATATGTTCATTTTACAGTATTTTAGTATTAAAAAATTTTTACCTTAGTGAATGTATGCTAGACAGAAGGATAGATAAGATAAAAAAGAATGTTTCTTGTTCTTTACACAACATACTACAGTGTCTATTGGGTCTCTATTGATTTTTTATTGATTTTCATTTTTATTACAAAAGAAACCAACTCCTTTAATAAAATGCAAAGAATTAACAACTTGTATAATGTGAAAGGGAATTGATGGCTTCTTATTCTGGCCAAGAAAATACTCTTCTCTGAAACTTATCTTTTATCTGAGCAAATCTATTCAGATAATATTTCTGGCCTATTTAGACTTTGAAATACAAATTTGTCTCTATCTGCATGGCCACTCTCTGAATTCAATATTCAGACTGCTATTGCTATGATCTGCTAAGAATGTGGAGACAGATTTGAGTGACAGTGACTAAGACTTCAGATAATTTAGGGCAGCAGTTCCCATCAGCAACATTGTTTAATTCATTAAGTAAAATCAATATAGTCAGAGAGGAAAGGAGCTCACATGGCTGTGAGAAAATACTGGCTCCATCCTGTATAGAGAGGGATTGAACATTCTGGGAAGTCTAGCAGAATAGGTGGTCATTCACAGAAGTTTGTACTGGAACCAGAAGGGCTTTATGGAAGTCTTAATTTCCCATCACAAAGGTTAGTAGGTGTTGACATCAAACATTGTTAATATTTTGTTATTTTGCTATTTTTATTTTGACTCCTATTTCTTCACTTTTATCCCATTACACTTATCCTTCCAATTAAAAAATATTCCTGTTACTCCCTGATGTTTCCTAAGGGGAAAACTTTTTAAAAATTGCCTTCAAATACCACATATTTCCAAAATGTGGGGATGGGGAATTTGGAAGGACATTCCTGAAAGGAAAGTTCCTGAATATACTTATTGGGATATGGGTGAGGGAGTGAAGTGATGGAGATGCTATCAAAAATGGCTGGCTTTCATCTTGTGTCCCATCTCTGTAAGTTTTTGTGGTAAGATGCAGGTAAGAGATATTATCAGAGAAATGACTTGCTAGTGGCAATTAGCTTAGCATTGTACCAGAAGTACTTTCCAAGTTTTTAAGTAGAAACATTCATACTGGTTCAGAATACTCTGCCTAGACTAACTTGTTGCAAACTATCTATTTGAAAAGTCTTAAAGAGATGATCACATATAATTAGAAATTGGTTAGTAGGAGGAAAATGTAGTTCCATGGATAATATGTTTGAGATCATCTCAATGCAAATTTTGATGAGTTATAATGCACATCAGCATATTCACATATTAATATTTAATATTCATGTATTATTGATTTTGATGTATTAAATAAGCCAACTATTTTGTTCAAATCAGAATTTTACAAATTTATTCTCTCATCCATTAAAAATTTTTAATTAATTGTTCTGGTCTTAATTGGTACAACTGGCTGTTAAAAACAAGTCTAGATCATTACTACATAAAAATTCTACTGTAAATGTAAAAAACACCCTGTTTATTATGCTGAATTTACTATAGGAGTATGCTAAGAACTTGCTTGAACATCTTGGTCGTTCTGACCACTGTCCATTTCTACATGTAATATCTTTGGATCCCTGGAGTTCATAAAAGGACTGGCATTGATATTCTACTCTGGATCCTGTAGGATATTCTTTTAATAGGAAAGAAGTAATATCTCCATTGTCAATAGGTGGAGGAGGTCCGCACTTTTCTGTAGAATCTTAAAAAATGGAATTTGATTTGTAGAGAGAGAAAATTAATACATAGGCAAAATTTAAACCATAAATATAAATACAACACCATATATTTATCCACAATACATAAACAGTGCCTGAGAACCCAAATCGTTCATTAGAGAATTTCATGCATATATCCACAAAATATATACTTCCACTTTTCACCCTAAGATAAAACACACATAACACATTCGGTGAAAAATCTCAGAGCTTTGTAAGGCACAGTTAGAAATAAAATATTTCTGAATAATGCCAGAAAGAAGTACTACTAAAAAAATTGTCTTAGAGCAAAAGCACTGAACTCTCCTTAACAGAAAACAACGTTGGGTTGCAGACATCTTTTTCCCTACTGAGGAAGATTCATCCTGAGCTAACATCTGTGCCAGTCTTCCTCTATTTTGTATGTGAGTCACTGCCACAGCATGGCCACCAATAAGTGGTGTAGGTCTGCACCCACATACCAAACCCGGGCTGCCAAAGTGGAATGTGCTGAACTTAACCACTATGCCACAGGACTGGCCCCTACACACCTTTTTTATTGTTATTTTTATAACAAATACTAAAGAAATATTTTTGTTACATTATATCTTTGCAAAACTTTTTAAAATACACAACTTCCAAGGCAAAATCTAAGTAATACATTCCTTGCTAATATTCTCTGAGGCATATACAATCTATCTCTACAATCCTATACACCTCTGTTTTCACAAAAATTGGATAATATTCATTGTCCTCTACATGCTTTTGTATGTAAAAATATATCGTGCACGTCCTTCCCAGCCAGAGAGTGTTATCTCAATCTGACTCTTGCAGTGGCAGAGTTGTGTTCCAATGTACAAATTTACCATCCTTTACACAATTCAAGACACAACTGTGCTGTTACATGAAAGAAAAAATCTTTACCAGGTTTAGAGAATACAAAAATTTTCATGAGGGAATGTTTTACAAATTAAGACAAATAAGTACATTTTATCTTCAAAGGTAAGGTTTTAGATTTTTCTGAGCTCATGCAAGATCACGAGGTAGAGAAGATTCTGACATATTTGGGAAGAAAAATAGATGCACATATATGGAGTGAAGAGGCAAAAGTAGAAGGTGCTAAATGTAAGTCTGAAGAGGTCAATTAGTGCTAAGGTTGTTCAATTAATGCTGATTAGTGCAATTAGTGCTAAGAAATCAAAACTTAAAAAACAATTAAAGAGAAAAAAAGAACAAAGTTGGAGGACTAACACTTCTTGATTTAAAACATATTACAAGGCTCCAATAATCAAAACAGTGTGGCAATGGTACAAAGACAGACAAATATGCCAATGGAATAGAGTAGTTAGCCCCAAAGTAAAGCCTCACATATGTGATGAAAGAACTTTAGACAAGGATGCCAAGACCACTCAATAGAAAAAGGATAGTTTCTTCAACAAATGGTGTTGAGAAAACTGGATATCCACATGTACAAGAATGAATTTTGATCCTCATCTTACACCATATACAAAAACTAACTCAAAATAGATTAAGACCTAAATGTAAGACCCAAAACTATAAAATCCCTAGAAGAAAACAGAGAGGAAAACCTTAATAACATTGGACATGGAAATGACTCCATGGATATGACACCAAAAGCACAGGAAACGAAAGCAAGAATTAAACAAATGGGACTGCATCAAACTAAAATGGTTGTGCACAGCAAAGGAAACAATCAGTTGAGTGAAAAGTCACTCTATGGAATGGCAGAAAATATTTGCAAGCTATATATCTTATAAGGAGTTAATATACAGAATATATAAAGAATTCCTACAATTCAACACAAAACACCAAATAACCTGATTCAAAAATGGGCAAAGAAATTGAATAGACATTTCTCCAACTAATGATACACAAATTGCCAATAAGCATATGAAAAGATGCTAAACATCATTAACCATCAGAGAAATGTAAATCAAAACCACAATGAAATATCATCTCATGTATTATGACGACTACTATCAAAAAAACTAGAAAACAACAAGTATTGGTGAAGATGTAGAGAAATTGGACCCTTGTGCTCTTTTGGAGCGATTGCAAAATCATGCAACTGAAGTTGAAACAGTGTAGAGGTGCCTCAAAAAATTAAAAATAGAATACCATATGATCCAGCAATCCCACTTTTGGGTATTATACCCAAAAGAATTGCAAGCCAGGTCTAAAAGAGATATTTGCACATCCATGTTCATTACAATAGTATTCACAATAGCCAAGAGTTGGAAGTATTGATGTTAATATTGATGACATCCATCAATATTGCCTATTGATGGATGAATGGATTAAAAAAATATATGGTATATGATACCATGGAATATTATTTAGCCTTAAAAAGGAAGGAAATCCTGTTATGTCCTGCTACAACATGGAATGCCATGGATATCATGCTAAGTGAAATAAGCTTGTCACAAAAAGACAAATACAGTATGGCTGAAGAGCCTTTGGCATACACTCTCAACTCCTATGCCTTTCTTTCTAACTGTACAGTCATGTGTCACTTTACTATGGGGATACTTTCTGAAAAATGCTTTGTAAGGTGATTTTGTCATTATGTGAACATCACAGAGTGTACGTTCACAAACCCAGATGGTATAGCCTACTACACACCTAGGCTATTTGGTATAGCCTTTGCTCCTAGGCTACAAACTTAGCTGCAGCATGTTACTGTAGTAAATACTGTAGGCAATGGTAACACAATGGTAAGTATTTGCATATCTAAACATATCTAAACAGAGAAAAGGTACAGTAAAAATATGGTATAAAAGATAAAAAACTGGTACACCTGTATAGGACACTTACCATGAATGGAGCTTGCAGGATTAGAGGTTGCTGTGGGTGAGTCAGTGAGTGACTAATGGGTGGATGTAAACACCTAAGACATTACTGTACACTACTGTAGACTTTATAAACTCTACACTTAGTCTACACTAAATTTATTTTTAAAAATACTTTTCTTTCTTCAATAATAAATTAACCTTAGCTTACTGTAACTTTTTTACTTCAAAACTTTCTAATATTTTTTTAACTTTTTGACTCCTTTGTAATAACACTCATACATTGCACACCTATAAAAAATATTTTCTTTATCTCCTTATTCTATAGGCTTTTTTCTATTTTCAAATCTTTAACTTTTTAAACTTTATTGTTAAAAACTAGGATAGAAACATAAACATTAGCCTACGCCTACACAGGATCAGGATCATCCCTATCACTCTCTTCCTTCTCCATATCTTGTCCCACTGGAAGATCTTCAGGGGCAATAACATCCATGGAGTTGTCACCTCCTATGGTAGCAATGTCTTCTTCTGGAATACCTCCTGAAGGACCTGCCTGACACTGTCTTGAGGAGGTGTCACTCTTTCATAAATATGTCCATGGAGGTTTGCTTGGCTTGTTTCTTTTCTCATCATAGATTTGCTTGTAAGCAGATAGCAGACCATGAACATTCTCCTCTATTAATGAAAACCTTTCAGTGTGGGGTCCATGTTTTCAAACTTTTCTTTTCCTGAGGAAGATTCACCCTGAGGTAACATCTGTGCAAATTTCTTCTATTTTATATGTGTGTTTCTACCACAGCATGGCCGTCAATAAGTGGTGTACATCTGTGCCTGGGAACCTAACTCGGGCTGTCAAAGCAGAGTGTGCCAAACTAACCACTTGGCCACCAGGCCAGCCTCTCAAACTTTTTAAGGAGCTTGTTGAAGTCTGAAAAATCTTCTGCTAAATCTTTTACTGTAAATTTTCTTCGGGTTTTTCTTCTTTATCTCCTGTAGTTTCCTTTTCTCTTGCTTCTTCTTCAGCTATGCATTCCTGTTCCAATTTCAACAACTCCTCATTAGTCAATACCTCAGTAACCACCTTTAGGAGGTCCTCAATCTCATCTTCATCCACACCCAGGTTAAAGTTGTTTGCCATCTCAACCACAGCCTTGTTGATTTTTGTAACCTCCTCACCCTTGGCAAATCCTTTGAAGTTATGGGTGAACCTCTTGAGTGTCTTCTTCCAGATGCCATTCATACACTCCTTGGTGACACCACCCCAAGCCCAGACAAGGTTCTTGATGCAGTCATAGATGTTGCAATCCTTCCAGAATTTCATCAGTGTCTTCCTCAGATTCGGCAATAGCCTGGACAAAGGTCTTCCTCAGATAGTAGGCTTTAAAAGCTGCTCTGATTCCTTGACCCATTGGTTGGATCAAAAAGGTAGTGTTTGGAGGAAGAAACACTGCTTTGCTATTAAAATGAAGATCACCAATGAGGATGTCCAGGAGTATCATCAACAATAAGCAAAATCTCAAAAGGAATATTATTCTTCAAACAGTACCTCTTCATTTTACAGGCATAAGAATTCAGGAGGGCATTTTGGAAGAGGAGCTGGATCATCCATGACTTCTTATTGCTCCTCTGGTACACTGGCAATGTGTGCTTACTGATATGCTTGAAAGTCCTCTGGTGATCGTTGTGCCAGACCACAAGGGAATTCAACTTGTAGTCTGTAATATCGCCCCCACGAAAGACTGTTATCCTCTTCTTAAAAACCTTGAAACCTGACATTGACTTGGCCTCCTTATGGATGAAAGAGTTTGCAGGCATCTGTTTACAGAATACGGAGGTTTCATTCATATTGAATATTTGCTCTGGCAAGTAATTTTCCTCCACAGTCAGCTTGTGTAGAGCTTCCAAAAGTTCTTCAGCTGCCTTAACATCAGCACTCACAGACTCACCACTTACTTTCACTTTATATAACGAGTAACAATTCTTGAAGCGTTTAAACCACTGAAAGCTGGCAGCAAATTCAGCATTATCATTGGGTCCAGTCTTTTCTTGCAATGTTTCAAACAAAATTTTGCTCTATGATTGTCATGGTGCTGAGAGGGGTACACTTCTGTGTCTGGTTTTCAATCCAAGTCACTAGAAGTTTCTCCATATCTTATATAGGCCCTTCTTAAAGTTTTGTTAGTCTCATTGCCTTCAATGAGGCAGATCCTTTAACAGCTTACATCACTTTGTTCCTGTTCTTCAAGATTATAGCTATGGTGAAATGGGACATGCCTGACTGGTGAGAAATGACTATCAATCATTTTCCACCTTCATAGTCCTTAGTCACTTTTAATTTCGTTTCCAAGTCTAGCCGTTGACATGGCCTCTAACTAGCAACATTATCAGTGGATTTTGTACACTCATGGGCCATAACAAGGAAAACAACATGAGATAAATCAAGCAGAAGAGAAAATGATGCAATCAAGAGACACAGTAAACACGAGATGTATGAGGTTACTGTGGTGCAACATGGCATACTGTTTTAGAGTAAACTTTTTTTATAAGTAGAAAGAGTGTACTCTAAAATAATGAAAAAAAATAGTATAGTAAATAAATAAACCAGTAACATAGTCCTTTATTATCATTATCAAATATTATGGACTGTACAAAATTGTGTGTGCTATACTTTTATATGAATGGCAACACAGTAAGTTGATTTACACAAGCAGCACCACAAATACGTGAGTAACGTGTTGCACTATGATGTTATAATGGTTATAACATCAGCAGGCAATAGGAATTTTTCATTGCCACTTATAATCTTATGAGACCACACTCACAGATGGGGTGCATTATTGACCCAAACATCACTATGAAGTGTATGACTGAAGTACGGTATTGTTAAATATAGTCACCTTGCTATACGTTAGATCCCCAGAATTGATTTATTTTATAACTGAAAATTTGTACACTTTGACCAACATTGTCCCATTTCCCCCAACCCCCAACACCTAGCAACTACCATTCTGCTCTCTGTTTCTATGAATCCAGTTTTTTAGACTCCACATATAGGTGATAGCATACAATATTTGTCTTTCTCTAACTTAGTTCACATAATGCCTCAAGGTCTACCCATGTTGTCTCAAATGTTAGGATTTCCATTTTTTAATTTCCAAATAGCATTATATCACATTTTCTTTATTCATTTACCCGTCAATGGACATGAGTAACTTCCTCTCTTAAAAATTACGAATACTGCTGCTACGGTCGTGGGGATTCTGATATATCTTTAAGAGAGTGATTTTGTTTCCTCTGGATAAATACCAAGAAACGGAATTTCTGGATCATTGCTGGTAGTTATGTTTTTAATTTTTTGAAGAAACTCTATACTATTTTCTATAGTGTCCGTACCAATATACCTTCCCACCAACAGTGCACAGGGCTTCCCTTTTCTCCACATTCTTGCCAAGACTTGTTATCTCTTGTGTTATTGATAATAGCAATATAAAAGGTATGAGGTGATATTTCATGGTGGTTTTTATTTGCATTTCCTTGATGATTCATGATAGAGCCAAGAAAAACAACAGAAAAGATCAACAGACATCATAATCAGACAGGATTTATCCCTGGGATGTGACGATGGTTCTACATAAACAAATCAATAAGTGATATACCACATTAATAGAATGAAAATCATATGATCATCTCAGTAGATGCAGAAAAAGCATTTGACAAAATTCAACATCTTTTCATGATAAAAACTCTCAACAAATTGTGTTAGAAAGAACATATTTAAAACAAATACATGCCATAAATGAGAAGTCTACAGCTAACATCATACTCAGTTGTAAAACACTGAAAACGTTCCTCTAAGTTCATAAACAAGACAAGGGTGCCCACTCTTACTGTGGCCACTCAACAGCCTACTGGAAGTGCTACCCAGAACATTCAGTCAAGAAAAAGATATGAAGGGGGTGAAAATCAGAAAGGAAGTAGTTAAATTGTGTTTGGAGATGACATTATATAGAATAGCCTAAAAACTCTACCAAAAAACTGTTAGAACTAATAAACAAATATAATACAGTTGCAGGTTACCAAATCAACATGCAAAAATCAGTGCATTTCTATACACTAACAATAAACTATCTGAAAAAGAAATGAAACGATCTCATTTACAATAGCATGGAAACCAATAAAATGCTTATGAATAAATTTTAAAAAAGGAAGTAAAAGATCTATACACTGAAAACTGTAAGACATCGATGAAAGAAATTAAAGAAAATATAAATAAATGGGAATATATTTCGTCTTCACGGATTAGAAGAATATTGTTTAAATGTCCATACAACCCAAAACCATCTATAGATTCAATGCAATCCCCCAAAATTCCAATGACATTTTGGAACCACAAAAGACTCCAAATAGTCAAGGCAATCCTGAGGAAAAAAAAAACAAAGCAAGATGCATCACACTTTGTGATTTCAAAATAGATTACAAAGATTAATCATCAAAACAATATCTTAATAGCATAAAAACAGATACATAGACCAATGGAACAGAATTGAGAGCCCAGAAATAAACCCAGGAAGATACAGTCAACTAAGATTTGACAGGGGCACCAACGATACTCAGTGGGAAAAGGGTAGTCTCTTCAATAAATGGTATTGAGAAAATCGGATATTAAATGTAAAAGAATGAAATTGGACCCGTATCTTTCAGTACTCACAAAAGTCAACTTAAAATGGGTTAGAGAGTTAAATGTAAGACTTGAAATTATAAAATTCCTGGAAGAAAACATAGGGAAGAAACTCCTTGACATCAGTCTTGGCAATGATATTTTGGATATGACACCAAAGTATAAGCAACAGAAGAAAAAATAAACAAGTGGAACTACATTACACTAAAATGTTTTTGCAAAGCAAAAGAAAGAATCAACAAAATGAAAAGGCAACCTACCAAACGGGAGAAAATATTTGCAAACCATCCACCCGATAAAGGGTTAATATCCAAAATATATAAGGAACTCATCTAACTCAGTAGAAAAAAAGAGAAAACACAAATAATCTGATTAAAAAGTAAGTAAAGAATCTAAATAGACATTTTTCCAAAGGAGACATTCAAATTGTCAAGTTAAATGAAACAATGCTCATCATCATTAATCATCAGAGATTCACTTTGGAAACAAAGACTGAAAGTGACTGAAAATAAAGGATGAAAAAACATTCTATGCAAATAGTAGCCAAAATTGGGCCCAAGTATTGAACAGATATTTTAAAAGAAGATATACAAATAGCCTATAACCACGCAAAAATGTACTCAGCATCACTAGTCACCAAGGATACACAATCTACATTGAAAGTGAAATACTGTTTCACAGCCATAAAATGGCTGAAAGCCCACAGATTTACCAACCTAAATGTTACTGAGGAGGTGGAACAACCAGGACTCTCTCACGATAACGATGACAACCACTTGGAGAACTTTGTAGTAATGTCTTATATAGTTAAGCATGCTTCTAGTCTAAGATCCAGCAATTTTGCCTCAAATATTTACACAAGAGAAATGGAAATGTCTATCCCCTGCCATTCACTAAAAGACTTAAAAAACACTGTGTATAACAGACTTATTCACAATATGAAAAAGCAACCAAATTTCCATCAACAGGAGAATAGGTAAAACATATTGTGACACCTTAATGTGAATGCAAGAGAATACTATTCAGAAGAAAATAAAAAACTACGGATATGTTCAATTGTGTGTGCAATTTTTAAAATATTATAAATGTTGCTGAGTGAAAAATGTCAGACACGAAAGTGTATATATTGTATACTTCCTATAATTGTAAGTAATATAAATATTTTTTGCTCAACTGGAGTTTTTTAAGATTCTTCTTGATTTCTTTTGCTTTCCACTTATTTAAAAGTATACTTCACATCAGTAATATTCAGCCTGTACAGACAATCCAATTCTCTTTTTTGCTACATTGCAAATAACATAAACTGAAACCCCAGAAAAATACTTCTTTTCTCCACTTCCTTGTACCCCAGAACATATCACATTTGGAATATGATAATGTTCAGGTAACTGGTCTTCCTTTCTCTTCTTGGTCACTTTTGATCCATTTTCCAAAGAACAGCCATAGTGATCTTGTTTAAAATGAATTTTGTGTTGTTCCCTGCTTAAAACCTCCCAGAAGTTTCCAATTGCACATGGACTAAAATCCAAAATATTTATCATGGCCTATGACTCCTAAATTAATTAATTCAACACTTCGCCTTATCCTTAGCCACACTATGTTCCTATTTCTCTTCAAAGGATCCAAGCCTTTTTATGCCTCAAGGCTATTTATCTGACTACTTCTTTCCAGATGTCAACCTTAAGGTTGGGCAAGCTTCCAAAACTATCTTACATGAAATATACCCCTCCCCCAGTCACCTTAATACCATCTTTAATAAGGTGCATGATTCATAATCTTTAATTTTGTATTTTCTTCTTTTTTACCACCATTGTTATTCTTACCATAAGTCTTTCACTTGACATTAAGAGTCAATGACAAAGACACTGATGATTGTAGAGCATTGATCTCCATCATCTGTAGTAGCGCATGGATATAAAAGGTGCACAATAAACATTGATTAGATGAATTAACAATAACCAATTTTCCTGCTTGGGTGGGAAGATATAGAGGGCAAGAACAGACTATTCTCTTCAAGGCTTTGACTGTACTTTAAGAATCTTATTCTTATGGTCCTGTATTCAAATTCAGCAACTCTTTGGTTTCCATATAAAAATGTAAGAAACTCCAACTCAACTTCAGCTCCAATATATTCCTAATTTTGTATAGTTTCTTATGAAAGGGAATTCCACATCATAAGTTATACACTGGAAACCTGAATTACAGAAGTACAAAGTTCTAACAATGTGGAAATTATCAATACTTTTGTGCTAGGCTCTACATCATCTAAACGTAACGTTTACCAAAAAAGATAAATGCTTGCTAGCCACAGAATTTTACAAGTGTGATATTTTAACTCACTCTACGTAAAATTTAATTTTATCCTCATGTTGTATCAACTGATTTTGCATAATTTCACTATAAACAGTAAATTTGTGTTACTTAAACATGTAAATGCCTTTTGAAATTTTTCACTGTGGTCTTGATTAGTTTTTTCTAATATTGCCTACATTTAATTTATGTAAGTACACAAAATGGTCTTCCAGTGATTATCCAGAGATTTGAATATCTACATAGACACAATTGTAATCCTAAGACCAAAAAGATGACAATAGAAACAATATTGCATATGTTTAATATGGTTATTTCTTAAAAAAAAAATACTGGATCCCAGAGGATGATGTCTTACTTACGGATAGGACTGCATTTAGGATGGATGGACCAGCCACTTTCTATACATGTAATGTTGCTCTGGTTATTTGGGAGGCTGTAGCCCTTATCACAGACAATTTGTACAGTGTCACCTTCCCAGTGTGTTTGTCCTGAAGATGCAGAATGACCATTTTCCACCCAAGGGAAAAAGCACTGTCCTAAAAACCCAAAAGATGACTAATGTAAATCTTGAAATGCAAGAGTACTACATTTTGCAAACTTCAAAAGAGAAATCAAGCACAAAAATTAGTTTCTTAAAAATTAGTTCATGAATGTTAAAAAAATTAATATGTAATGTCGTTAATTAGTACTTGCATATATTAAACATTTCACATTTTAAAGTTCTTTTAGATATCAGAAAAGTTACTGTTTTTATTTCTCATTTGCTTCTCTAAATCGCTTTCTAGAGGAGGAGGAGATGACATTCACCTCTCTTTTGCTTTTCTCTTTCATGATTCTGTCTTCACTTTTCTGCCTTTTCTCTGTACTCATTGAGCAGGTAAGACAGATATAATTTTAAAGAACAAAGAGATGATTAATAAAAACCACAAAAGTGAGTAAAATAGTAGAAACACTTCTTGAATATTCAAAGGAATAGCACATTTTGAATCAGAAATTACACATTAAAAATAAACTTTCTTCCGAAAACGTGTTCATATAATTACCAAACGAGTGTGTTTAAATCAAATATTAGCAGTTAAAATTGTTGCCCATTCGTATTTGAAATGCGAGGATTCAGATATTCCACAAAAGTTTTTACCTCAATTTTTTGATTTGATTTCCACAAACAGTTTCTTACGAAAGAGAAATGACATATCTTCACTTTTCTGGCTCACCCAATATCTGCTGCAATGACTGTCCAGATTCTGTGATTCCCTTCAAGCACCACCCCCCCACCTCCAAGCACTGAATCCACTGAATATTTTATCCAGATAGTGATCAGGGTATTTACTCACTGAGACACTTTGGTGCTGGTGACCATCCTTCCTCTGTACACATTATTGCAGTCCAGAGTGATTGTGAACGAGACACAAAGCTATAATGACAGGAATAGTAGAAATATTTTCCCACAGCAACTGGGAAGCTTTGTTTATATCTGTTTTCATCATATATGTTTCCATGTTTTATTTCTGGAAAATCACAAGTTCTTCCTTAATTAAAAAAAATAGTATGCTACGTTAATGAATAATTCTACTTTATTTTAATAATCACATTGATGAATTTATTATTCTACTCAGCTTAATCTTTCCACTTGTGTTAGTGATTTGAGAACTGGGACAATGTATAACTAAGAATACAGAGTATTTGAGGAGCTCATGATGTTTAAGTTTTATAGAAGTATTTCCAAGATTAAAAACATACAGAAAAGTATAAACACTGAGGAAGAGATTAAAATGGGATCTATTCACTGTACCTCCCAGATCTAAGTAATTTGCTTTTGCTTGGTTGCTAAGACTGTTTATAGTTCTCCATTCACTTCCTGTGCCTCTTCTTCCTGTGTCTTCTGTGGAAATCCCCTGGGTATCCTAGCCCTTTCATCACTCTTCTCCCAGTCAAGGGAATATGCATGTATATATGACTACATAAAACATTTTTAGTGAATCAGTGAAGAAAATTTGAGCATAAAATATTCAGAAAGGACAAAAATCAGCAACAAAAATACAACCAAGATATAATTACTGAATTCTGATGAATGTCTTCTAAAAGTATGGATGTAGGTAGGTATATATAGTTAAGTGAAAAATAGGAAAATAATTTTTGATTATTACTGTCCCTTTAAAAATGTCTAAGTACATTTGTATTCATTTGTTACGGCTACCATAACAAAGCACTACAGACTGGGAGGCTTAAGCAACAGAAATTTATTTTCTCACCATTCTAGAGGCTAAAAGTCTGAGATTAAAGCGTCGACAGGGTTGGTTTCATTTGTAGCCTCTCTCTGTGACTTCTAGATGGGTACTTTCTCCCAGTGTCTCTCCATGGTCTTTCCTCTATGTGTGTGTGTCCCAATTTCTTCCTCTTATACAGACACCAGTTGTATTGGATAATGGCCACCCCCCATAATCTCATTTTAACTGAATTTAAAGACCCTATTTCCATATGCAGTCACATTCTGAGATCTAGGGACTTGGGAACTCACCATATGAATTTTGGAGAGAAACAATTGAACTCATGCCCACTAAATACACAAAGATGCTTCTATCTACACAAAAGCATTCTTCCACTAAGTGGGTTCCTTTCTCCTTTGAGAAACATTAGTGAAACCTAAGTTTACAAGGCATTCAGCTCAAAGCCTATTTTTAGAAAGAGTTCACAGAAAGAGAATAATTTTAAACTGGACAAGGAAGCTTTGCTGAATTGTTGTCGTTGTTGCTGCTAGAGAAAGAAATTGCCCAAATATAGATGTAAATAGCATACAAAACCCAGCATGCAGCAAACTATTAAAATGAATTCTTCTTGTAGTGAAGGAATAAAGCATAGTGATGCATATTATATGCATAAACAGTGCAATGAAGGAGATTAAGGGACATTAGAGGATTTTTTTTACAGTAAATTGGAAATGAGTGTATTTGATTTTAAAAGAAATGAGACTCTATAAAGGTATCATAATGAAGAATTTATAAAGATATTAAGGAAAGAGAAGAAAAGTAATTGTCAATAAAATCTTAGAGGTTTTTTACATGCCAAAAAAGCTATTAGAAATAATACACACAAAAATGTAGTTACTTTTTAATTTGAAGATAAAGAATCTACAGTTATAAAATATAATTTTCTAAGATACAAGGAACTCATTCAGAGATTATCAATATATAAAATCTATTATAAAGGTGAAAACAAATCAGTGAACAATATGCTAGAGTTAATGCTCTGAAAACAATTTATTTATTTACTAAACATTTACCAGAGACCTCAGAAATGTAAATTAAGATTTATTGTCATTCCATTTGTTGAAATATATGTTCCTTTGTACCTGCTGCTAATTTTGTTGAAATAGTAAATTGATCGTGATGTAAATGACTTTTAACAGCTTTATTAAGGTATAAATGAGATATAGTAAATCTCATATATTTGAAATGACTGATTTCATGTTTTCACATATGAATCCACAAAAGTATCGCTATATGCAAGATTATGAAGATGCCCATCGTTCCCAAAGGTTTCCTCATATTAAAAATAAAAACTCCCATGGATTTTGAAGCCAGATTCCAGATTTTCTGGTGACATGCTTCCTAAAGTTGTGTGAGCATATTCACATATCTCCATAAATATTGAGAGTTCTTTCTCTGGGGCACTCAGGAAACAAAGAAAACAAAATTTGCTTTATTTTATTTTCCCTGTAGATGTAAATGAGATAATTTTTCTATAAAGTTATTCTCTATTATGAAGTCACAATACAGATTATTCCTAGTAGTTGATTCTTTAAAAAGAAAAGACACATGAAAGTAGATACGACGTGAAGTTACATTTAAGAGGGAAGTTGAGAGTTCTGATCTGTTTTCAACTTACCTTGTCCGTGAGCACAGGAAACCCAGAAGATGAGAATGACATTGATTAGTAACAGCATGTTAGATGTTCCCAATGACATGTTAATACAAATATTCCATTTTTGCTGTTCAGGTTTTAAAACTGTTTTGTTAGCCGTCATCAAGAGTGATTCTGAATTTAAGAGCAGTACCATGAAGGAAGTTAATTGAGGTCACTTAGTAAATATCAAAGTTCAAAGAGTCTTGCAAAATTTCTTAATTCCTGGTAGTGGTTTCACAATAATTATTTGAATTCATTGTCTGACATGTACTTATACAACTTCCTTTAGGAATAGTAATAGACTGGCTCAAAAGTGATATAAAACATCCATTTTTAAATTCAAAACCTCTCCAAAACAAGTGAGGTTCTTTCTCAACCAGGTGAATTATATGTGAATAACTTTGAGTCCACGTCACTACAGAGTACGAGAATTTCAGCATAGTCTTGGCATTGAAATATTTTTTAACTAATGTGCTGTGAGGCACCTTTTCTTTTAGGATGGAATAGATTTAGATGCATATGATAATTTCCCTTTTGTTGTAGGAATATAACGAAAGCATCATCACTTGTCCTTCCACTGACATTAATTGCATTTATTCTTTATTTTCTTTAGATAGATATATATATAATACTTAGTATACGTACAAATTATATTTGTCATCTTTTACAACACAATTACTTAATGTAAGAAAGTTGCTTTCAAGCAGACAATTAATATAGAAAAACATTACTATAAAGAAGTGGAATGTCAGAGTTAATGTATTGAAATGTATTTGTTTCCTTCTTTACCATAACTATAACTGGTTAAGAATGTGGAATTTTAGGGGCTGGTCTGTGGCCAAGTGGCTAAGTTCCCGCGCTCTGCTTCTGCAGCCCAGGGTTTGGATCCTGGGCGCGGACATGGCACCGCTCATTAGGCCATGTTGAGGCGGTGTCCCACATGCCACAACTAGAAGGACCCATAACTAAAATATACAACTATGTACTGGGGGGATTTGGGGAGAAAAAAAAAAGCAGGAAAAAAAAAAGAATGTGGAATATCAGAATGGAGGTATATAGTTTCTAAGAAAGAACCAAATATGCATCCTAGAATTGAAAATATACTATCTATAAAAACTGGAGATAAATAATAACAGAATGAGCAATATAAGGAAGACATAAATGGACTTGAAGAGAGGTTATTAGAAATTCTCTGAAATAAATCTTAAAGATAAAAAATGAGTAAAAGAATTAAGGACTCAATGACTTGTGGAGCAGTATCGTGCGGTCAAACAGGAAGACAAGAGAGAAAGTTTGAGGCAGAAATCCAATTTGACAAACAATGGATAAAAATCTTCTAAATGTACTATAGACATGAACCCACAGAATCAAGAAGCTCAGCTAACATCAAGAATGATAAATGCAAAGAAAATCATACCTAGGCAAAGGAAAACAAAACTGCTGAGTGTCAACATTAAAGCAACCTGGAAGATGAATAGAGAAAAAGCATCCATAATACATAGACATTGCTAATACAGAGATAAGGTGGATGCTGTCAGCAGACATCTCATCCCAAACAATGCAGCAAAACACTATAGAATAATATCTTTAAAGTGTTAAGAAAAAAAAGCGTCAAACATGGTATGGAATACTATAGTATAGAATACTATCACCATCAAAATATTCTTCAAAAAACAAGTGAAATAAGTACATTTTCAGAATAACCTAAACTCAGGGAATTTGTTGCAAGTGACCCATGCTACATGTAATGTGAAAAGAAATTGTTGCAGAGAAAGAAAGTTGGTACTAACTGGAAATGAAGATTCTAGAAAAGAATGAAGAGCCCTAGAAATGGTAAAAATGTGAATGATAAACATATATGTTCCTATTCTTAAATTTGCTAAAATATAGCAGAGGTTATAAAAAAAGTAACAAAAACTGTAGGAAAAAATGTGAGAAAATTAAATATCACATTAAATATCACTACAGACTCAGAGAGTGGCTACTGTTTAAAAGTCTGCTATTTCTAAGTCTTTGTGAGGATCAGGTCAACTAGAACTTTCATATGTTACTGAAAGAAGGTGAAGTGGTACAATCACTTTGGGAAATTATTTTGTAACTGATTCCACATATAGGGAAATGCTTAAGAGAAATAAATGTGAATAGTATCAAGAGTTGTAGACTCGGCGCTTCATAGCAGCTTTTTTCATAATAGCTAAACGTTGACATCAGGAGAATGGAAGAATAAATTTTGCTCTATCTAGCTGGTGGATACTACTTGACAATAAAAAGGATGATCCGTTGCTGTATATGACAGCTTGTGACAAGAAAAGTGGTAGAAATCGGCTGAATAATGAACTTTAGCCAGCAATGACATGTGAACGAAAATGTCTTCAGTTATAATGAAATTTTATTATTTCATAATTAATATTTACAGAGTTAAAAATTATTTTCAAAATTATTGATGGTATTTAGAATGAAGTTGTCAATATTTGAAATCCTTAAAAAGAAAAAAACAGAACATCTCAAAAAAATATAGTTCTTTTTCCCTACTCACTACTTTTGCAACCAGCCTGGGTTGGTCATAAATATGGACTCTAATTAACCTTAAAAGGTAGTACAAGGTATTTTCAAAGGTAATTGCATAAAAAAGAAAATTAGATATTACTCACCAAAAATCTTACTGAAAGATATCTTGAATCTATTAATATTGTTAACTGTGCTAGTAACAGAATTGAGTGAGTTCTTTATTAATTGATTTAAATTAAAAGAAAAAATACTGAATATCCAATCCTATACATGATAGCAAGAAGATTATTCAAAGAAAATTGTTTTAGGAGATGTATACATTATTTAATATCATTTTTAATTCAAAAACTGCAAAATTAAATGTTAAAGTAAAAATTTTAAAGTCTCGTTTCAAATAAAGTTATTATTTAATAATTTTAGATTTGAAGAAAACCTGCAAAGATCATTCAGATGAATTTTTTGTTAATTTGAAAGCAAATGAAGGAAGTATGATTAGATTTATTACATAAACATCAAATAAACTTAGAATCTTTTTGTAAAGTAAGCATGCATCCACCAAATTTTTAGTCTCTTTCTCTGTAGTAGTCATATAAGGTTTAAATATAAGCGGGAAATATATGGCTGTCATTTGCATAGATTTTTAAAAGTAGATTGTGATTACATGATGATTCACTTAAACTAAAAACATTACATTGAATATTTTATACATCTGAATAAAAGTGGATGATATAGATCAATTATTGCAGGATGAGTTGGTTGAGCAAAAAGATCACATAAAAATTTAATATGCATAAGTAAATGAGTTATTCAGTTCAGGACCCATAACCTCTGTTTCTGAGAGAAGCCAAATTGCTTATGAAAGCATTTTTACCTTTATTTTTCATTAAAAATCATGCCATGGAAGTAGTTCAGTTATGGCCATAGTAATGAGCTGATCAGAAATTAACAACAGAATAGATCTTGCACTAGACACAGCACCAAACAATATTAAAATGATGGAGACACAAGAAATGCTGAGGTGCAACATCTTTAACAGATATTCTAAATGATCAGATAATTGGCTTTTATATATGTTTAAATATTTTGTGGCAGAAAACGAGATGTCTTTTGTAATAAACACAAAGTGTAGACAATTCCTGTTTGCTCTAGACAAGAATGTGTCAATCCAAAACTCTCTACAGATCCTTAAAAAAGTAAAAAGGAAAACGTATAGATCAACAAACAGAGCAAGTAACTCCTGTCTTTAGTGTCGCTAACTGTCCAAGATTCTTAGAAACTTCATACTAGCTATAAGGACAGGGATCACCACAAATTCAAGCAGAACTAATTCTGGATGGTCATGGCACCAGCCTGTTTGAAGAAGGAAGAGAGTCTAATGAGACCATGTGGGAGAGAGAAGAGAGGCACAGAGGGCGTAACATTGAGAGACTACAAACCAAATCACCTTGGAAAGAGAGCATCCTACGGGATGTGTGAAACTTCTGAAAACAGGAGTGAACCTGATAGACTAGAGGACTGACTACGAAGATCTAGAGGAAAGATCTTCAAAGCTGTGCAGGACATGAGGGGGCAGTCTTAGAAAGTCATTGTTTCTGAAAGAGAAGAGAATGTGGACCTCTCAGCTCCAAATCCACCTTTATTTCCTTTCTGGTGCTTTGATAATACAGCAGGACTCTGTAAATATTCTTCCTTTGCTGATTGGCACAATGCTAAACTTTGTCAGGAGGTGGATTCCTGAAGGAGGAAGGAATTTCTCTTTCTGTGTCCTTCTCCCTTCAGGCTTCTGCAATGAGAGCGATTCTTCTGCAGTGACTGGAGATCAGCAGCATGAACCATCTTTCCATGGGGAGTTTTCCACGGCACTCCTTTGGGTGGCTTTGCAGTAGAGTGCCATTGGGTGGGCACCTATCTGTGAATGGCTTCTCCTGGTTCCGCAGAGGTTTCCCAGTGAGTGCTGCTGATTTGGCACCCGTGGCCCCCTTCTTTGTTTCAACCTGTGATGACTAGCTCTGCTGACCTAGTGACAAACCATTGGAAGTAAGGCTTAACAAGAGTTGAAAAAAAAAATTGAGATACACCAGTGGCTGCATCCACTCGGGGAGAGAGATGCTACAGATTTAGAGCGGGCAAAACCGTAGAGTCACTAAACAGGTATACAGACAAACTGCAGCAAGAAATACTGATGGGTTCAGATTCCATGTGGCTACAAATCACATTATAAGAAATGTCAAGTTTTCCAAAAGACATAGAGACATACAAAGACATAGAAAGTTGTGACTTACAGAAAGGGAAAAAAAATCAATAGGGTCACTAAGAGGGCCCAGGTATGGGACTAAGAACAAATAAAACATAGCAGCTGCCATAAATATGCTCAAGGAACTAAAAAACTAGTAACATGTTTAATTGAAAATTCTACATTTACTCAGGTGACAGTCTAAACTTCCAGTTAAATGGAATCATTGTTGTGTCTTCTGATGGAAGAATTGTTCCCTTTAGAACTAGGGCCTTCAGACCAGCAGAGCATAAGGTCACAGATTCAGCAAGCAAAATTTTGCCAGCAGGTCATTAGGGGTAATATGAGTGGTGGTACTCCCATCTCCACCTCTTAATTCCTGGTCCTGTGAATCATGGCCAAGAGACAGATGGCACTGTCCATTGGACGCTGATTTAGAACATCTATAACCTGCTGGAGAACCTTGTCATGGCCCTGCAAGATATGCCATGCAACCAGCACTGGAACTGAGTCTTCAAGAGGCCATTTCACCATTCTATCAAGACAGCCACTTCAAGATGATGGGTAACATGGTAAGACCAGTGGATTAAAAATGTAAGACCCTGTTGTTGCATTTCATTTGCTGTGATGAGAATTCCTAGATCAGAAGCAAAACTGAGTGGAATACCATGACAATGGATAAGGCATTCCACAAGTCCATGGATGGTAATTTTGGCAGAAATACTTTGTTCAGAGAAGGCAAACCCATACCCAGAGTAAGAGTCTACTCAAGTAGGAACAAAAGAACAGCTCATTCCATGATGGAAGTGATCCAATGTAATCAACCTACCTCCAGGTAGTGGCTGATTACCCCAGGGATTGTGTCATATCAGGGACTCAATGTTGGTCTATGCTGCCAACATATTAGTTACTCAGCAATGGCCATAGCCAGGTCAACCTTGGTGAGTGGAGGAAGTCCATGTCAGTGAGCCCATGCATGACAACCATCCTGTCACCATGAACCCTTTGTTCATGAGTCCGTTGGATAATAACAGAAGTGACTGGAGAAAGAGGCTGACTGGTATCCACAGAATGGATCACCCTATCTACTTGGTTATTAAAATCCTCCTTTGCTGAGGTCGCCCTTTGGTGAACATTCATAAAGGTTATAAATATCTTCACATTTTGTGCCCATTTGAAGAAGTCTATCCACATACCTCTTCCTTTGATCTCCTTGTCACCAATTTTCCTATCACGTTCCTTCTAAGTCCCGGAATGCTCAGCCAAACCTAAGCATTGGCCTAAATCTACAAAAGGGTTTACAATCACCTATCTAGTCATTCTTTAACCAAGCAAAATGAACAGCCAGGTGTTCTGCTCAGCATACTGGCCTCCTGGGTGATTTTACTTCACCATTATCATTCAGGGACATCCCAGGAAGGGATGTATGTCCACTGTATGTGTGCTATCCACTCTCAGACAATTCCTGCATATTCTGCAGAACCCTCTGTAAACCAGGCCAGAATTTTTTCCCCTTCTATCCAGTAATCTTAGGGAACTCTCTATGAAGCCACAGGTAAAGGTTGAAAGAGAAAGGATAGTATAACAGGAGTGAGTGGGGACTATGACCTTTTGGACTACTTCTCCATGCAACCTACTTGCACCTTCAGGGACTGGTGAGGCCCAACCTCATATACGCCACTTCCTTTTCATGAATGAGTGCTGCTGTGCGTGCCCTACGTTATGACTTGGTAGATCAGAAACTCTCAGTTCACAATGGGCAGCTCAACTCACATGGTAACTTGGTGGCCCATGGTCAAATGTTCAGTCTCTACTAACACCCAAAAGCTGTTTCTCAAAAGGAGAACAGTTATTCACAGACAATGACAGGGCTTTGCTCCAGTATCCTAAAGGTTTGCTCAGTGCGTCACCTATAGGAGCCTGTGAAAGACTCCAAAGAGCATTCATATCTACCACTGAAATGCCAAGCACCATTGGACGTGCTGGATCACATGGCCCAAGCAGCACAGCATCTTGCATGTCACCCAGGATCTGCTGCAGAACCTTCCATATTTCTACGCCTCACTTAAAACTGGCAGCTTTTAGGGGACCATTGGTAAATGGACTGGAATAACACCTTCAAATGAGGACTATGTAGTCTCAAAAACCTGAAGAGGCCCACAAGGTGCTGCACTTCTTTTTTGGTTTGTGGGGAAGCGGGGTGGGGGGCACAGAGGCAGTAACTTATGTTTAACCTTAAAAGGGATATCTCAACATGCCCCACAACCTTGAACCCTAGAAATTTCACTGAGGTATAGGGCTCTGAATGTTTGCTGGATTTATTCCTATCATCTGACACACAAATGTCTAAGAAGTAACTCTAGACTAATTACTGCTTCTTGCTCACTAGATCAAATAAGCATGATATTATCAATATATGGACCAGTATGATTCCTTGTGGAAGGGAAAGATGATCCAACCCTGCAAACCAGGTCATGACATAGGGCTTCAAAGTTGATACACTCCTGACGTAAGACTATTAATGTGTATTGATGACCTTGCCAGGGGAAAGAAAACTGCTTCTGCTGGTGTGTACTAACAAGGATGAAGAAAAAAGCATTTACCAGATCAGTAGAGGCATATGGTCGTGTTCTAAGACATTACAGGACACGTGTTAATTTGCACAGGCAATAAAGCAACACCCGGTAAAGCAGCTACAATTGGAGTCACCATTTGCTTAAGCAGACAGTAATCCACTGTCAAAGATCCATCGGTTTTCTGCACCACCAGATAGGCAAGTTGATGGGGATGTGCTATGAATCACCACCCTGCATCTTTCAAATCCTTGGTGGGAGCCCTCGTCTCTGCAATTTCTCCAGGAATGCAGTATTGCTTTTCTTTACTATTTTCCTAGGTGGAGGTAGTTCTACTGGCTTTCACTTCACCTTTTCTATGATAATAGCCCTCAGTTCCCTGGTTGTGTAACCAGTGTGCTGATTCCTCCTGTTGCTCAGAAATGTAGAAAGCATTTCTGAAGAACAAAATATAATGTTCCTCCTAAGGAACGCAAGTGGACACTTACACAAAAAGAAACATATAAAATCTTCGATAGTAAGCATCAGCATGATTTTATAATTGTCAAGTTCATATACACATTTGTACAACCTACAACTTTACTCTAAGAAAGTTTTCACAAATCCCTTTCTCCTTTTCTTATTGGAAAGTAACCCAGAGTTAACCATCTTCTAACACTGTTTCCTTGAAAATCTGGGTAATAGGAAATGTTATCTGAGTTAGCAGGAACCAGGCTCATGTTGATAATACTTGGGGGGCAGCCACAGTTTTAGGGTTTTTGAGTCTTATGATTTGTATATCAATGTCCCTCTTGCCAGGTGCTGGAAGCTCTGCTCAAGTTCTTTTTTGAGAGATATGGACTCCTGTGGAGAGGAAGAGTCCAAAATTAGACGACACCCTCACTGACACACAGATTTCCTTTCCTGGTTACAAGATGTCACCTGGGGGAGATGCAGTACAGACCAGGATGGCTGCAGGGACTCCTGGTGCTGTCCTTCAAGACATGCTGTATTTACTGCCCTTAACTTCTTAGCAACTCTGGGATCACTTTTGCCAGAATGGTCTATTAGTTTCATGTTAGTATGAATGCCTGAACCAAAGACTACTACTAATCTTCAAGTAGAGTGGACAATGCAAATACCTACAGCTTTTATTTTAGAGTCAGACAAGTTCATTCTAAGGTTCCTAGGGATAAGTAAAAATAGCCACGAAAGCTTTAAAAACAAAGAAAAAATTAGATGATGGCTTGTCCAACTGCATATCACATCTAAGAAGCCTTTACAATTATATAGTTGGTGCTGGCACAGGACTGGACAGCCAGAAAGTGGATTAGAATAGAAAGAATGAAAAGGTACACATGCCCAAAGAAATTGTTATATGATTAAAGTCACAATTCAAATGACTAGGATGACATTGTTTTTAATAAATACTGTTGAAAGAATTGCAGAGCCATTTAAAAAAATTTAAAATATAGCACGCTTCCACATCATTTTTAAGTTTAAACGTTTCCAAGTAAGAAGAAAAAACACACTTTCAATACAAAAATAATGGGTGCATTTGTTAAGAATAGGACACAAAAATTTATGACTCAGAATTTGAGGAAGTAAAAAATGATTGATAATTATGTGCATAAAATTTTTGAATTTGTGCCTAGAAAAATTAACATGAACTCAAAAGCCAAATAAAAACTTGGAAAATATGTCTAATTCATATCATAGAAATGAGAAATGAAAAGTGATAATCTCATTATTTCTAAAGGAAAGAAGAATAATAGGAAAAAGGGGCTAGAGTTGTCATCAGAAAATTAAGAGGTAAAAACAAAACAAAACAAATGGACTTCAGATATCGTAAATGAAAATAAGCACATTTGTAATAAGAAAATACACATGAAAACTACACAGGGGTACTATTTATTATCTGCCAAGCAGGAAACACATCCAAAAGGTTGACAAAACCCTCAGTTGGCAAGGCCAAGGAAAAGAGGCTCTCTAGAACATTACAGAATAATGTATAACGCCATTATGGAAAAGAATTTGAAATATCTAAGAAACTTACAAATACATTTGCCCAATGATCCATTCATTTCACTTCCAGAAATACATCCTTGGCAAGTGTATTCATCATATCATTCCTTATCTGTAATAGTAAAATATCAGAATGGTCTGAGTGAGATCCATTCTAAAATGAAAACAGCAAAATACAGATAAATGTGTAAGGTAACCTCCCTTCTCAATAAAAAAAGATTAATGAACAAAAGAGGGATGTCAGAAACTAATATAAGTTTATTAAATGAGGGAACAGATTTGACAGAAGTAAGACTATTCTGCATAGTCTTTTCTCATATCACTTCGACTTTTAAAACATGTAGGTGTGTTTCACATTCAAAAAAGATTAGAGTAAAAGAGGAAGAAGAAAAAATCTAAGATTACAAAAAAATACTACTGCAAATAAGCATAAAATTCTATTAATTTGGTAAGTGAGCCAACCCAGAGATAAGAATTTTTTCAAGTCTTGTTTAAAGATGTTACACTCAGAGTCAAACATCTTGGGACAAAATAAATGCAGACATTTGGACCTTCATTCACTGGTTTAATTGCTAATAGTAATGTTTGCATTATCTCTTTGATATTGTTTTCACGGATATTGAAAAACAAATATATATGTAAGTAAATAGAAGAGAGAGAAAAAGTACTAAAAAGCTTTTTTAAGCTGTATTATTAAACTTGAATTGTAAAATCCAATAGGAATTGATAATTGTAAATTTTGTTTGTATTTCAAAGATCTGACAACCAAAAGACCCTGGAAGTAAAGACATTTCAACACTGCTGAAAACTCTCATCTAGCAGCATTAGCACAACCCTTGGCTTCTAAACACTACTGCCATAGAAAAAGAATCAGACCTTCTTTGAAAGAGGTATGATTATGGGTGGTGGGCAGGGGAAGTTGACAATGAGCCTGGATGATGGTGTTGTGCTAAAAAGAAGACAAATGCTCAGACTAATGGGGATACAACAAAAGCAATCAGGAGTTGGTTCCAAACGGTCACCACTTGCCAAATGTGGGATAATTTGATCTTCAACAGAATAATGATTATAAATGATTGTAACAAATTGAATAAGTAAAAATTCATGTTCCATGCTGATACACGCAACATTTTTAAAAAAGAAAGAAAAACATCTTTATCTCCATCATGGAAGCTCACTATTACATCAAATCCTTACTCCAAAAATTGGAAATTAAGGGTCAAAGTAGAGATTTATCAAATCTTTTAGGTACAAGTTTAATTTAAACAGGGTTTGTAAATTAAGACATCTTTACACAAGAATAATAATCAACAAATGCAGAAAAATGATGATTGACCTTTAAAATCCCTATTTTACAGACAATGATGAAATATTTGATTATAGGAAAGTGTCATAAATAGATTCCACAACTATTCTGTGAAATATTTTGGAGAATAATATATATACAAATATTAACATTAACAGCAAAGATTACTTGCCAATTGTGACAATATTCCTTTAAATGTGAGAAAATTGGCTGTCACCAGTGATTCAGATTTATATAAATTGGCTCCATTGGTGACAGCCAGATCTCTCATTCTAAGATTGTCACTTGATTTGATGCAATAGAAGTAACAAGATATCACCTTAAAATATTTTTGCCTTAATTAATTATATCTTTATTTTCATCTTAAAGTTTTCATGTTTTCGTAGAAACAAAAAATGTTTTAGTCAACCAATTTTAACTAATTATGCTGTTTGAAATATATGAGCACAAAAATCGTATTTCAGACTCTTGTGGTTGATAATTCCAAAACTCTCTATAGCCGCAAAATCATGAAAAAGCTATTAGATCTGAAGATCATTACCAAAGAGGTCTTTATAGCTCTCCACCAGTATTGTCTTACTTTTTACATATCTTTATTTTAAATCGTATATTTGTGGTTCGAAGGTGATATACATTAAAGGTCAAAAAATTGGAGAACACAACTAAGTATAAAGAGTTAAACACCAACTCTTACCATCTATATTCAACTCTAGTTATGGTAAGTATTTTATTGCACTTCCTGCCAATCTTTGTTCTATAAACATTTATTCAGTGCTTAAGGCATAGTGTGTGTGTGTTTATACTTGATATTGGAATTTTTATCACATTTCATGTCAAAGTTATGCCAATTATGCACCCAGTTAGATTCTATTTTCTCTTTATGATTTGTTTGAATTATGGTGTGTGTTAGATAGACACCTTGTAGAAGATTATGCATTTCATCGTTTTCTTTGGTATATTCATCTATTGATAAGTAAGCAAAAGTAAGTAATAACTACTTACATATTATTACTAGCATAGGTATGACATAGTTTGGTTTTAACGTTTTTGTGAAGAAGTGGCACTATTTTGAAGATAGAAACAAGCTTTTGTTCCCATCTCCTCTGAAATAGAAATTCTCAGAAGGTTTCAGAAGTTATGGAGAAGCTTTGAGAAAGTTGGGAGAAGGATGGATGGAAACAGGCACTGAAGTGGTTGCATCTAGTTTCTAGCCATAGATATTTGATAAACAGGACACAGAGCACTTTGGTTTGTGAAGTTTAAATGAAGTCCTTTTAGAAGTGATTCATTGCTTTCTCAGATATAATCATATCATCCACATAATATTTAACCCAAATTCAGTTGTACAAGTAAAAACGAGTTAAACAATACTTGAAGAAATAAACTGAGAGCTGGATTAATAGGGAAAAATTATAAATAAATTTATGTATGTGAATTTTATGACTGTATTTTAACCATCCTTCTATCCACAGGTGGGATACAACAGTTTTCTTTCCTGACAGGTTGCTGGAAATGTTTCGGGTGGTCTTTTTATGATATCCAGGTCTACACATAAATTCAACAGCATCTTCTGTTTTAGAATAAATTTTTTTCTCAATTTTCCATTGTAGTTGTATCTTCTGTTTTTCAATGATTTCTTCTGATATTACTCATGCACCTGAAGGTGAAAAATAGGAACATAAAACATTAGGGAGTATATAAATATTTTCCACAATATTTCAGACTCAAGTAGAATCTTGTATGCCAGTCAAGGACATCATTCTTAAAACCTTTTGTAAACCAACTCATTGAAAATCCATCATGTAGATTTAAATCATTTTAATTAATTAATGATGTAAAAATAAGATACTATGTTTAATGTGATAATCAAAGGTTATAATCAAAGATTCATAATTCAATTATCACATGAAGAGCTTTCATTAAAAAACTCTTTGTTGCTGTTGTTGCTTAAACAAGAATTTGTTAAACTTTATTTTGTCACATATTACCCTTTGGTAGAAAGCATTCAACAGAATGGTTTGTTGTTAATCCATGAAAATTTTATTATCAGCACAGCATAATCCTCATTACACTCTTTTTCCCAGGACCTGTAAGACTACTATAACATTTACCTAAGCATTTTGGTGCTCCAAAAAATCTATGCTACTATGCACGTCTTCAATATGCCACTTCATTCTTGTCCTGTTCATCATGAGGAGTAAAATAGTCCTAAACAGAAATGTTGTCTGATACTTACATAATAATTCAAAGTTTTTGTCTGTATTAATTTCGCAGTAGAAGTGAAAGAATGCTGATTGATTTGTATACCTAGATTGCAATTCACTGTTTCAAGGTAAAGTGGAACAGATATAGAGAAAGGTCTTCATATTGTTCATCTACACAAAGCACAGGGGAGTATTAGTTTATTTGAAAGAATGTCATGAAACAAGTCATGCGCTACTGACCCACGCAGCGTGGTATTGACTGCCATCTTCCGTCTTTGCACACAATTTCTTCTGCTCCCCGAATTAGATATTTTTCTTGACAGAGAACAGATATTTTTTCTCCATCTCGATAATTCACTGTACTTGTCATATCTTGAGCATTGGGAATCTGAGGTGGAGGTGGGCACGACTGTATTTGTACTTCTAAAAATATTAAAATTAGATTTCCTCATTAAAAGTCATAAGTTAAAAATATTCAAATAAGTCAATAAGTAGAAAACTCAATAATAATGTACCATAAAAGATTAAACATTTATGTTATGTTCTGTGTTTCAGTATGTTATACTTTTCATCTTATATAGCCCTTTAATCTATCATGTTTAGTTTACATTACCACGGTCTTCCTTGGAGTTTCTTCCTTTTCTACTTTCTGTAATCAATCTTGCATAATTTATGAAAAATCTATTTTGATTATTCCTAACCTTTGGATGTTCTGAGTTACTCATTCAACCCCAGGCACCAACTAAAGACTGATACTGGGATTTTTTTTTTTTAATCACAGGTTTGGTTTTTTTTTTTTTTTTTTGGTTTGTTTTCTTTATTTTTTTTAACGATCGGCACCTGAGCTAACAACTGTTGCCAAGCTTTTTTTTTATTTTAAAGTTCGGCACCTGAGCCAACAACTTTTGCCAATCTTTTTTTTAATTTTAAAGATCAGCACCTGAGCTAACAATTGTTGCCAATCTTTCAATTTTCTTTTTTATTTTTCTGCTTTTTCTCCCCCAACCCCCCGGTACATAGCTGTATATCTTAGCTGCAGGTCCTTCTAGTTGTGTCATGTGGGACACCCCCTCGACGAGTCCTGACAAGCAGTGCCACATCCGCACCCAGGATCCGAACCAGTGAAATCCTGGGCCATAGCAGTGGAGCACGCGGACTTAACCACGGGGTGGGCCCCATTTTTTTTTTAAAGATTGACACTTGAGGGGCTGGCCCCGTGGCCGAGTGGTTAAGTTCACGCGCTCTGCTGCAGGCGGCCCAGTGTTTCGTTGGTTCGAATCCTGGGAGCGGACATGGCACTGCTCATCAGACCACGCTGAGGCAGCGTCCCACATGCCACAACTAGAAGGACCCACAACGAAGAATATACAACTATGTACCGGGGGGCTTTGGGGAGAAAAAGGAAAAAAATAAAATCTTTAAAAAAAAAAAAAAGATTGGTACTTGAGCTAACATCTGTAGCCAATCTTCATTTATTTTCCCTTCTTTTCTCCCCAAAGCCCCCCACTACATAGTTGTATATTGTAGTTGTGGTCCTTCTGGTTGTGCTATGTGGGATGCTGTCTCAGCATGGCTTGATGAGTGGTGACATATCTACACCCAGGATCCGAACCTCAAAACCCTCAGACATCAAAGCAGAGCACTGGAACTTAACCATTAAGCAATGGGGCTGGCCCCTGGGATCTTTTTTACAGATATCCATGAGCAAATACACTGGGATTGGATTAAAACCCTCACAAGATGTTCTACCAATGGAAGCTGATTAGCTAGAGGAAGAAATATATGTAGTTAATGTTCAAATAATTTGATAGAGCTTCTTGGCCAAGATAAGAATTAGGTATGTTCACTAATGGTTTCTAGTGTGTTGTTAAAAGTTGAAAACTCCCCTGGAGGAACTGTTTACCAGCTTGCCTACACTGTTAACGGATATATGGATTGATGAAATGCACCCGGTTGAACAGGTAAGATAGCCTGGCTTTAGTTACATGACCAGCAAGCTATAAAACGTCCCTCTGTAAACTTGTATAAAACTGAGATACTGCAGATGTATCTTGGCAGTTCCCAATCTGAAGACAGAGCATGTCGTGTTCAACTGAGGGAAGACTCTGGATGACTATCCCTGGAAAACTTAGGACCTCTCCATGATTTCTTGGTTTTATGTTTTCTTGTCATACTGTGTCTTTATTTCATTAAAGACAATGAATTTGAAAACAATGAAAAAAGGATGAAAGAATGAAATGTTGATGAAATAATAAAATTTCATATGGTCTTCTTCATACTGGATCTTTATTTCATTACACTGGGTATACAACAGGAAGGCTAGTAAATCCTTTCAATTGGCCAACATTTTCTATTCAATTCAAGGAAATGTTTGACTGAATACACTTCACTCATGCTTACTAATATTGTCATATTTCTATCTAACTCAATAGGAGTGTTTTATATTCCATCAAAAATATTTTTCATACTTCTGTCTTAAATATCTTGGCATGTTTTTTCTATATATTCTCAAGGATTTATTTTCTTCTGTGTCTGATATTTAACCACCTTTGTCCTAATAATCTTAATTTGAACTTTTTCTTGATATGTTTTGCCAGAGGTTGGTCTATTTATTAAATTTCCCTAACAGCTGAATTATTATTCTGAAAATTAGCCATTTATGCTTTTTTAAGATTTTGTCATAATAATTGATGCTTTAATTATTCTTTCCTTCTATGTTCTTTGGGTGCATGTTCCTTTCTGGCTTCTGGATTTTAATCCTTATTGCTTTTATTTCGTTCTTTGTTTCATAATGCATGTTTTAAAGCTATAAATATCTCTGCCCTTGCTGTATCCCATATATTTCAATGTGTACTGCTACCATTGTCATTTTATTTAAAATATTTTCTGTTATTTAATCATTCATAAAGGATTTTTTTACAGATTTGTAAGATAAGTGAATAAGGTGTGTAGTTAGTTCTCTTATTATTTTCTTTTTGCTTTCAATTTAGAGAGAATGGTTTGACAACACTGATCATTTGAAATCTGTTTGGAATTCCTTTATCACATGGAAATGAGCAATTGTTTCAAATTAATCGAGTGTGTTAAAATAATATAGACTTCAAGACAGAAGTATTACAAAAATTATCCAGAAATATTTTATCATTATAAACTGATAATTTACAAGGGCAAATTTATCATAAATGCATATGTATCTAAAATGCATTAAATATGTGAAGCAAAGATGGACAAAACCAAAGGAAGAAATAATCAAATCCACCATCCTAGTTAGCAATACTGATAGCCGTCTTGCTCTGACTGATAGAACAACCAGACAAAAAATTTTGAAAGGACATATATAAATTTGAAGAACACCATGAACCACTTTAACCTGATCCAACAACTAGAGTATACATACGCTTTTATATGAGAATGAAAGCATCACAAAGATAGGAAATAAGCTGTGCAATAAAAAAAGCATGAAGATACAAAATCAACATACAAAAATCAGTTGTGTTTCTATTCACTGACAATGAAGCAGCGGAAAGAGAAATTAAGAATACAATCCCATTTACAATTGCAACAAAAAGAATAAAATACCTAGGAATAAACTTAACAAAAGAGGTGAAAGATCTGGACACCGAAAACTATAAAACATTGTTGAAACAAATCGAAGATACAAAGAAATGGAAAGATATTCCGCGTTGTTGTGTTGGAAGAATTAACGCAGTTAAAATGCCCATACTTTCTAAAGCAATCTACAGGCCCAATGAAATCCCTATCAAAGTTCCAACAACATTTTTCGCAGAAATAGAACAAAGAGTCCTAAAATTAAATAAAACAACCAAAGACCCTGAATAGCCACAGAAATCCTGAGAAAAAAGCACAAAACTGGAGATATCACATTCTCTGATTTCAAAATATGCTACAAAGCAATAGTAACCAAAACCTGCATGGTACTGGCACAAAAACAGACACACAGATGAATGGAACAGAGTTGAGAGCCCAGAAATAAACCCACATGTCTATGAATGGCTCATTTTCAACAAGAGAACCAAGAACGTACAATGGACAATGGAGAAAGGAAAGTCTCTTCAGTAAATGGTATTGGGAAAACTGGACAGCCACATGCAAAAAAGATGCAAGTAGACCACTATCTTACACCATACACAAAAATTAACTCAAAATGGACTAAAGACTTGAATGTAAGACCTGAAACCATGAGACTCCTAGAAGAAAACATAGGTAGTACGCTCTTCAACATTGGTCTTAGCAGCATATTTTCAAGTACCATGTCTGACTGTGCAAGGGAAATAATATAAAACACAACTACATCAAACAAAAAAGCTTCTGCACAGCAAAGGAAACCATCAACAAAACGAGAAGACAACCTAACAATTGGGAGAAGATATTTGCAAACCACATATCAGATAAGTGGTTAATATCCAAAATATACAAAGGACTCATACATCTCAACAACAAAAAAATCTAACAACCCAATTAAAAACTGGGCAAAAGATCCAAACAGACATTTCTCCAAAGAAGATATACAGATGGCTAACAGGCACATGAAAAGATGTTCAATGACATTAATTATCAGGGAAAAGCAAATCAAAATTACAATGATATATCACCTCACTCTCATCAGAATGACTATAATGAACAAGACAGGAAACAATAAGTGTTGGAGAGGATGTGGAGAGAAGGGAACCCTGAAACACTCCCGTGGTGGGAGTGCAAACTGGTGCAGCCACTATGGAAAACAGTAGAGGGATCCTCAAAAAATTAAAAATAAGGGGCCAGCCCCGTGGCAGAGTGGTTAAGTTCATACGCTATGCTTCAGTGCTCAGGGTTTTGCCAGTTTGAATCCTGGGCGCAGACATGGCACCGCTCATCAAGCCATGCTGAGGCAGCATCCCACATGCCACAACTAGAAGGACCCACAACTAAAAATACACAACTATGTACTGGGGGGCTTTGGGGCAAAATGGAAAAGTTTTTTTAAAAATCTTTTAAAAAAGATTAAAAATAGATCTACCATATGACCCAGCTATTCCACTGCTGAGTATTTATCCAAAGAACATGAAAAGATGAATGCATAAAGATACGTGCACCCCTATGTTCATTGCAGCACTCTTCACAATAGACAAGAAAAGCAACCCAGGGTCCCATCAGGGGACAAATGGATAAAGAAGATGTATATATGCACAATGGAATACTACTCAGCCATAAGAAATGATGAAATTCAGCTGTTTGTGACAACATGGATGGACCTTGAGGGTGTTATGTTAAGTGAAATAAGTCAGAGGGACAAAGTCAAATACCAGATGATCTCACTCACAAGTAGAAGATCTCACTCATAAGAACAATGACAAACACATAGAAACAGAGACTGGATGGTGCTTACCAGACAGGAAGTGGAGAAGGAGGAGGGTGAAAGGGGTGATTAGGTACATGTGCGTGGTGATGGATTGTAATTAGTTTTGGGTGGTAAACATGTTGTAATCTACACAGAAATTGAAATACATAATGACATGCACTTGGAATTTATATAATGTTAAAAACCAATGTTACCACAATGAAAAATAAAAATAAAAAAAATATATATATAATAAAGGAATAATATAAACAAAAATAAATAAAATTTTAAAAATTTAAAAACGTGAATAAATTTAAAAGCATTGCAATCTTACAGAATATATTCTGTGACAACAGAATTACATTAGCAATAAATAAGAATAATTTATCTAGGCAAACATCCATGATACTCATCAATTTGTACACAATAAATATATGCAATTCTTTATACAAAGATCATACCACAATAAAGCTGTTAAAAGGAAATAAATTATTTGGAAAACCTTAATATTTGGAAAGCAACAACAAATATCTCAATAACGGACAAGTCAAAGAAGAAATCAAAAAGAATTTTAGAAAATATTTCACATCGAATTAAATGAAAATAAAATGGATATAAATTTTTTTGCAACATAGCTAAAGCAGTATTTAGAAAGAAAAATGTAGTTTTAAAGATTTACATTTAAAAAGTAGGATAGTTTAAATCCATGTTTTCATTTTCTACTTAAACGGAAAAAAGAGTAAAATTGAAATCAAAGTAATAAGAAGTAAGAAAACAATAATTCCACGGAAGAGAGGAAAAAGAGAAAGAAGAGAGGGAACAGAGAAAATTAACAAAGCTAAAAATAGCGAATGTTAGTAAAGCTAAAAAATAGAAGAGGGAAAATTAAGAGTGTTAAAATCAATTATTTGAAAATAGTTTAAAAAGCTCTGTAAAGAATGATCAAAATAAAAGAGGGAGACAAATGTTAATATCAGAATGAAAGAAGTGATATCACCAGACAAACTATAAAATTAAAAGGAAAATAGAAGATTAGGTGACTGTTAGAAACAATTGTATGCCAATAAATTTGATAAATTAGATAAAATGGAGATATTTCTCGAAAAATACAACTTGCTTACGTTTTGACAAAAGAAAATAGGGAAAATCTAAATAACCCACTACTTCTTCAAGAAATTAAATTCTTCACCAGGTAAACCTTCCAAAAAAGCAAACTACATATCAGACAACTTTACAGGTGAATTCTATTGATCATTTAAGGGAAAAATAATACAATAATATTATGTGTAACAATTTTACACATGTACTTTTGAAAGCAAAGGAGCAGTGAACTCTTCTCAATTTGCTTTTCGAGGCCACAAAATCCCTGATAACAAAACCCGGCAGAGACATTACAAGAAAAAGTAATGTAGATCAATATCCCCATGAATAAAGACACACGAATCGTTGAAAGTATATGAGCAACTCAAATACATGAAAATAGAGAGAGAATAATATCTCACCCCCAAGTAGACAACTCTAGGAATGAGAGATTTGTTCAACATTCAAAAATTTATAGAGGTAATTCACCACATTAACAAAATTCAGAGTCATATCATCACACCTCTAGATGCATAAAAAGCATTTAAAAACATTCAACACTGGTTGACGGTACAATTTCTCACTGAGCTAAGTCGGACCAGAAGGAGATTCCCCTAATCTGATAAAGGATTCCCCTAATCTGATAAAGCATCTAAAAAAAGTTCTAAACTGACATTATAATTGTAGTTAAATTTTGAATATCTTCTCCCAGTAGTCAGGAATAAGACAAATATGTTTATTATTATCACTTGCTTACAACAATTTCCTAGAGGTCCTAGTCAGTGCAATAGGATAAGAAAAGAAACAAAAACTCAAAATAAAAATGGACCAACAGAAAAAAAATCTTGCATTTGCTATGACATAGCTGCTTACAAAGAACACTCAAAATGAATAAACCACCTTAGTATAGTTTCAGAGGATAAAAATTAATATATAAAAATGAAGTGCATTTCTTTATACCTGCAGCAAAAATATTGGAAAATATGTGTTAAAATTGCATTTGTAACATGAAAAATATAAAATATGAATAAATATTTTAAACTGCAAATCGTCTATACTTAAAACATTGCCGAGAAAATAGAACCAGAAATAAATAATTGAAGATAGATATCATGCTTATGGATTGAACACTCAATATGGTTAAGATGTCAATTCTTCCTAATTTATCTTTCATTATACAAGCCATCTCTTTCATTATACAAACAGACATTTTATAGAAATTGATGTGTTTCCTGAAATTTCTGTTAATGAAAACACCAGAAGAACTAAAATAATCTTGAAAAGGAAGAACATAATTGGAGAATATATCGATCAGACTTCAAGATTTACTATAAAGCTACAGTTACCAAGGTAATGTGTCAGCGCTAAGGAGAGAGAAATGGATAAATGGACTGAATAGAGAGTCTAGAAGTAAATCAACACTTCCATAGTCAATTCATTTTCACTTCAAAACCTTCTCCACACATAAACAAACTTACGGACAAAGAGGAGAATTTAGTGGTTACCAGGGGGAAGTGAGGAGGGGTGGGCACAAGGGGTAACGGGGCACATTTATAGGGTGTCTGACAAATATTAATGAACAACTGAAATTTCACAATGTTATAAAATGTTATGACCACGATAAAAAAAATAACTTTTCCAGACATACTGCTAAAACAACTGGCTATCTATATATGATAGAGAACACCAATCCCTATATTACACCATACTCAAAAATTAATGTAAGATGGATAATATACCTAAATATAAATGCTAAAACTATACAGCTTCTAGAAGAAAATGTAGAACATGTGTACTTTACTGCCTGTAAATATTGCTTATTTCTTTTAAAAAAGAACTAAAGATATGTTAAACTGTAGATAGGAGATTTGTTTTTACATTAGTATGATACTATTTTCTGTGTATTTTAGGCTTGAGGAAATTGGTAAAAATATTGAGGATAGTGACTCAAGGTATCCTAAACTTAGAGGATACAAATACAGATATGAAAAGTGGAAAACTGGAATGAACCCTGCTCTATTCAACTGAAATCAGTGGTATCAATATGACTCAGAGTTTTCAACATTGATATAGATAAATAGGTAAACAGATGATGGATAGATACATAGATACATACACACATAGATATGTATATAGATATACTGATACATAATGGTCACAGGCATAGGCATAGACAGATTTGTGTGTAACATAAGGATTTAGAGGCAATGTTGTTCTGATAGTAATGAGCACACCTACTGCCCAGATGTTAATTTAAAGCCACCAAGTTTCTGGGTGGTTTGTTATATAGCTGATTACCGCATGTGATACAATTAACAATGTAGAAACAATGTTTTGGTTAATTTCTGAATTACCTTCCAGGTTGAAAATTATTTGTAATAATAAATACCTAAATTTTTCACTTTCACACTTTAGGAAGAAATAGAATAAAATTTTGAAAAGATTACAAATAAGAGCTTACCCGTACAGGTTAGTTCAGGATCCCATCTTCCATTAATGCAGATTGAGTGCTTGTATTTTCCTTTACATTTGTAACTTATGTTGGTGTTATGATTAAATTCAACGTTATCTGATAGCTCTGCCTCACGTGCAGTTAACTTTGGTAACTTACACTTCTCAAGCTTATCTGTTGCTATAAAATTAAAGGTTTCGTGGAAAAGTAGAATTGTAAGTATCAAAGCAACTACTACAAAAAAGAGCTCTACAGTCAATAGCATAATGAAAATAGAATGCATGCCTTTAAATACCACCAACCAAGTTATTGCCAATCGTATTGCATAAGGCAGGCTGTTATGTATGAACATAAGCCCTGTGTCCAGTCTTTGAAATTTCAGAGAAAAGAACCATCATATAGACATTTTGGAGTTTGGAAGAGCATAAGCAGTTCACTTTTTTGGATGACCTACACAGTGAACAGTCAGTTCATGACTAAATTTGATCGCATATCTGAAATCTGTGCAAATGGCCACATTCATTTGTTTCTCGATCTCAAGCATCTCTACATCATTCTTAATCCACAATCTTAAAACATTAAAGTAAAAACAATTACCTGTGGAGCTAGAGTATATGAAGTTGCTAGGTTAAATATATTTTTTCAAGAAAGATAATGTAATATAGCAGGAAAAGTACATCTGAGATGTATGTTTAGAAGGTGAATATTTAAGCAGATATTTAAACAGAGATAGATAATTGGAATAAGAAATTGTGTGTTTAAAGTCATGATCTGTGTTCTACACATAATCTTGGAATTTTTAAGAAGCTATTTTAAACACCAGATCATCCTAAAACTCAATAATATTGCATTACCAAAATAATAAATATTTACTGGTTCCAATATGAGTTAAATATTGACTGTAGAAGCTTTCTATATAGCTACATATTTCAGAAATTCAATGCAGATGAGAGTCCTTTTGACTCTGATAAAATATCAGTGTAGATTTTTGGTAGCATTGTTAAGGATTTGTTAAAGATCAGAGTCAAGTGAGAATGAACAGAATAAAGAAAAGTCAAGTAATTGGCCCAAAAACAGTAATGATTTTGTATGGTAACCTTGAAACAACATTTCTAAAAAGGAGACACTCAAAACACACCAGAGGCTTGAGGGTTAGTCCTCTTTGGGTCACTGGTCTAGAGTGTTGAGGGAGAAAAAACTAGATATTCTTCAAGAGATGGTAAGCGAAGGAAGATCTATAATCAATAGGAGTGGTGGCGGTTGTCATTATGTCCTGTGATTTCTTGGTTTCTGAAAGGATTCATCTGATTTTTAGGAGAAAATAAACAAACTGAAAAGAATGAAAATCTAGACTAGGGGGAGGTACAAAATGAGAAAATCGGAATAAGGCCTATGACAGCTGGAAGGGGATTATGTGAAGCTGAATATAGGTAGAGGACTCATCTGAGAAAGGGAAACTCTGAGATCAGAGGAGAGTAATAATTGAAGCAGATATTTGGTGTAAGTTGGGATTAAAAGTTGTGAGTTTTCATGCCTGATATTACTTTGGGTTTTTCTCCCATAAATAATGGGATGAGATCATTTGTGGAGATAGAAGAGGACAAAGATGAGGCTTACTCTTGAAGAACTGGCAATATTTTTGACAGGCATATGTTTAATGAAAATTTAAGGATTAATGCAACAAAATTCATTGATTCATTTAACAAACTCCTATTGCATGTCTCCTGTATGTCAGCCCATCTTTGGGTGTTGGGAACACGTAAGTGAACAAGACAGCTATGACTTCCTGCTCTAATGCAGCAGAGGCTGAGCTCTACCTGCTCTTTGGAATAATCAATGACTAGAAATCTGATGAATAAGTAAGAGTGGACATCCAGGGGTCTCATTCAATGTAGATTCGAGGAAAACTCCAGGAAGGAACTCATTCTAAAGGAAAAATGAAAGAGGGCCCCCAACATTCTCCCAGGTAGTCATCACAGACTTGGTCATCCAATGGTCAGGATGATTCTCTTACAGAGTGAAGGGCATCAATCAGATTTGTTTCCTGGCCCAACCTCAACTGCCTCCTATGTCTGAGCTACACTCCTGACTAATAGGGTTTGTGGCCCACCCATTATCTGGCTTATTAACTTCTTTTTGCTGCATTTGAAACAGACTGAGAAAGTATCATTGTTAGAAGCTCTGAGAGAGGCAAGATTCCTATAGGAGTATAGCAAGAGGGTATTTTCTCAACTTTATTTCCTTTAGTTGTCCAGGGCTTGAAAGAAAGACTGCCATAGAAAAACAAAACTGGTATTTGTGCAAATATAGTTCTAATTTTCTGGTAACTAGTACTCATATTTTAGTCATGTAAATATCTTTAAGTAAAATTTAGCTTCATGCTTATAAACAATGTTAATATCAAGGATAGAAAGATTCATAAAATTATATTGCTAGTCTATATTTGTCCTCTGTAGAAACATTGAATTATCAACAACAAATGTTTGGATTCATTATAAATTAAAACCTGATATTTTCAAGAATATCTCTAAATTTCAAAAATACGGTTTCAAATATAGTTTTTACAGTGAAAATATTAAATCCTATTAAATTATAATTTGAGAAGGGCATTCTCACCAATGCACTGAGGAAGTTGGGTCCATGTTCCACGAATACATGTAATTGATCTGTGTCCAATCATTGTAAATGCTTCTTTGCAAGTGAACGCTACTGAGTCTCCATGGCGATAGGGAGGGGCAGAAGGCTCGACATAGCCATGATCAAGGCCAGGTACATCTCCACATGTACTCTTCTCCTCTGTGAAAATTTCACAGAAATATGTTTATTTATGTCTGTGTATGGAAACAAACAAAAGTGTTGATTAACTTTAAATATTAATATTTTCATACATTACCAATACACACAGGCAACGTTGTCCATCCTCCATCAATACATTGAACTTTGTTAGAACCCCTCAACAGAAATCTAGGACTGCAAACATATTCCACCACTTCATTGTGTCCATATTCTTCTTTCTTTGCTTCTTTAATTTTCCCATTAGGGAGTTGAGGAGGTGGACTACACGATTGTACTTGACCTATAGAAGAAATATTGTGTAATTAATGGTTAAATTATTGGTTTGCAACTTAAAAATCCAGAAAAATGAGGATATTTTTACTTAATTAAATCATTATTTATTATATAATTTACTAGAGCATTCTTAAACAATGACAAAAAAACTGTGTACACCAGATTCATCTTTCCCAGTTCTCTTACTTATACTACTAAGCTAGCAGATTGAAAGTATATTTAAGGCCAGAAAATACGTTCAATAATCTAGAAGTTGTAAAGATGTATGCAATCCAGTGAATATGGTCATGTTAATTAGAGCAACATTCATATTCTACGGAAACATTTTATCAAAACTTTTTGAGAAAACATTGTCATTTGAGTCAAGCATTTGATCAACATAGATTTGCTTTTATTAAGCTATGCATGTGTGATTGGACTGACAATGAGCTGCTTGAATATTGCTTAAACATACTCAGTGAAACCTGAGGTAATGCCCATGCCATATAAAATGTCCAATGTTAATGGTGGAACTGTAGGCAAAGGAAAAGTAACAAAAGAAATCCCTTCAGCGTCAGACACCATGGAGACTTCCAGTGCACATTGCAAGAAACAATTGGAGATTAATTCCTTAGAGAAGGAAATCTGAAGTATCTACTATGGAACACATGTCTTTCATGGATATATCTCTGGTTTAGTGAATTATGAACACACTGGAAGCCAACAGAAAATTAGGAGAGGAAACATAACGTTGATATCCACAATTCTAATTCTTGTGTCAGCAATTGTAAGATACATATTCACCTTTACATGTTGGAAAACCAGGGGACCATCCAAAGTGGTAGCACTGAACTGAATCTGCTCCAACTGTTTTACGTCTTTGTCTGCAGGAGAATTTCAACACATCTCCAACCTTGTATCTGTCTTTCTTGGGCTCAACATTTAAGTAGGCGTCTATTTGGGGAATACTGCATTCTTTTCCTATAAAAGAGGTCATGCAATTTAATGAAAGAATATAATCATTGCCAAAGTAAGTTTTATATGTGTCTTGTAAAAACGAGGGCTTGACAACTGCATATACAGAGAGGCACTAGATAAAAACCTCTTGCCTGAAAAAAGTTAAGGATTAGGTTTATACGCCCTCTAAATCCATATGAGACTCTTTGAGACATAGTGAGGTATTGAACAGCAATTTTTGTGTCCAGAAAATTTATTTGTAAATTCAATTACCTTATACCAAATCTGATTTTATTGCTGAAATTTATAAAATTTAATGTTATACTTTATGTACTCTCAGAACATAAAAGTACTCTCTCACATTAAAAAAAATAACGCTACAACTTTTAAATTTCACACAAATAAAAGCTGGTATTTTCATTTAATATAATTGGGGAACCAAAACACACAAAAGAGAGATTTCTAATGCACTTTAGTTAGAGGAACATTAAAAACTGCTTAATTTATATTCTGCATTTGAAGAATTCAAAGTGAAACTTGAAGCAAAATGAAGAATCGTGTTTGAGGACACATAGCTAGGTGTATTCCAGGGATTCTGAATATTCATATAATATAAAACTACCTATTCTTATTATACCTTTAGTTTATACTAGATACTAATAAACAGTTAATTATTCTAATTCAAGTTAGAAATGTGTGAAATTACCCCTTAAAACTTGTGAAACTTGTGACATTGCTAAATATTATCAATAAATGCCTTATTCTTATTTGTAATTTTACAGTTTTGCTAATAATTTATGAAATTAAAAATTAATTTAAAAATGATAATCAGACTAAAAAGAAATTTCATACTATCTAAAAGTCAAGTATGAAGACATGTTCATAAAATTAGATATACGTTAACTATTTTTAAAAGTAACACCACCAAAAATAACTCAATAAATTTGCTTTCGTTTTTGTTTATGTTGAGTTTTGTAGCTTAGTTGAGAAGGTCACACTTGATGAGAAACACTTGGATTCCCCTCCTAAAATTCTGTTACAATTTCTATATAGCAATTCTTTTATTTGTATGTGTCTTTGTTTATATATTTTGTGCTCATTTTATATAAATTCTCTACCACATTGTGAAAAATGCCGCCTTAACAACAGCAACAAAAGACCTTGGCTCTAGCCTATTTTATAACTGTTCTATTTATATAAAGATAATGACTTAAGAAATGTGATTTAAAGAAGAGTTAGAATGGGCATACCCTGAATTAGAGATATTTGTCTTTACCGGAAAGTCAAAATCCTAAATTCCAGCACTGATGCTTGGAAACATGAGTATGAGTTTTTTATTCTGAAGTGTACATTTGTTTAAGATAGCTGTACACTTTGCTGGGCTTAAGTGGCTTATGATAACAACAATTCTTTGGAAACTTCTCCCCAAAGGAGAGAACATCCAGGATATTTGAAATAAACTCAGATATCAGCCAATCCGTGTGCACTTTTCTGCTACATGGTTGAGGGAAGTTGTTTCAAAAGAATACTAAGCTGTCATTTGTTCATTAGATATTTGGAGGCCTACACTGCACTGGTGAATTCCTACCAATGTGTTCACAAGGTCGTAAGTTTTAAGGTCATAAATTTTTACAAAATTTGCAATAGAAAGCCATATTGGCCGTGTGAGTTTTTACTGCTGTCTCTGTTACTCTTGCTTTCTGTCCTTCATGTTTTCTCTCATGTGATGACATTGTAAAGATCATGGGAATTATATAGTCATGATTTTACATTCTTCTTTAAAAAAGACCCTCAAAATTGTAAATGCTTCTGGCTTCATAAAACATGCATCTACCGCTAATCCCAGAAAACAAATTTTTTTCTCTCAATTCTCAAGGTCTTCCTTATTTCTTTCAACTTTGCTGCCTATTTCTCTTCTATCTGACACCTAAAGGTTGGAATGCTTCAGGGCCCAGTCCTTAGCTCTCTTTTCTTTTCATTCCATATTATTTTCCAATTTTATATCATCATTTATATAGAGATAATCCCACATGTATATCTCTTGGTATATGGTATAATCCCACATGTATATACATCTAACTCTGTGGCTTACATATACCATTTTTCTTGTCCATGGGCAGCTCAACCATAATGTGTCCCACTCAAAAGTTGTGGTGGTCCTTCCAAAGTGCTCTCTCTCTGCCCAGAACCACGTCACCAAAAGGCATTGCCATTTGCCTGCTTGCTTATAAATATAAAATCAAACATGTGAGTTGACCTTTTACTCTTTCTCACACCCAACATTTCGGAGCATTGCCTGTGATTTCTACTTCCAAAATACATCTCAAATCCGTCCTCTGCTCTGCATCTCTCAGCCATCACCTTATCCCAATCATCGCCATTTTTCACCCTACATAGACTCTTGAATCTTCTCTTGTTCATCACAAGCACAGCATATAGGGGAAGAAAAACTTTCAAAAATCCAAATAAATTTATGTCATTCCTCTCCTTAACACTCCTTCATGACTTTTCATCAATCATAATGTTAATCCAGATGCTAACATGCCCTGAATTAACCTGGATAATCTTTCCTTTGCCTCCCATCCAGCCTCAGATCATGAAATTCTCCCACATCTTGAGTAGAATCAGCTCACCCTGAGATTTCCCAAATATTACCTTGTTTTCAAAGCTTTGCACACACTGTTCCTTTGGCTTGGAACACTCCGCATCCACTCAGTTTTCTACAGATTCAAGCCCTAATCTAACCCAGGAAAACAGATAGCTGATTGGCAAACATAAAAGAGAGTCATGTAATAGTGCCCAGAACTTGTCAAAGTTGGAATATAAAATAAAGAGCTCCTCTCAGGACCTGCAGACATTAATATCTAGGTGGCAGGAGTAAAGCAGAAACTCAGGAGCAAAATAGTTGAATAAGTTGTAAGAAACTATAATTTTGGTAGTGAGTGCCCAGTTTTAAATAATAGGACCAATTGCATTTAGAATAACAAAACAATTATACTTTAATCAAAAAATTAATTAGGTGATATCTCCTTGTAATTTTTATTTGCATATACCTGATTATTAGTGATTTGGGGTACCTTTTCATGTACTGGTTTGCTATTTGCCTGTATTCTTCAGAAAAATGTCTATTCAGATCCTTTGCCTATTTCTTAATTAGATTGTTTTGCTGTTGAGTTGTATAAGTGCCTTATGATATTTTTTTACTCAGACAAATATTTCTCCCATTCCCTAGGTTACCTCTTTATTTGTTGATTCGCTGAACAGAAGCTTTTTAGTTTGATGTAGTCCTATTTATTTACTTTAGCCTTTATTGCCTGTGCTTCTGGTGTCACATCAAAAAAAAATATCTTTTCCCAGACCAATGTCAAAAAGATATTTTTCTATGTTTTATTCTAGGAGTTTTATGGTTTCAAGTCTTATATTTGTCTTTAATCCCCTTAGTTTTCGTCAGTGATTTAATATAGGCATCTCATTTCATTCTTTTGCTTGTGGATATTCAGCTTTTCCAACACTATTTACTAAAGACACTCCTTCCCCCATTGTGTATTCTTGGCTCCCTTCTCAAATATTAGTTGACTATATATTCATGGGTTTATTTCTGGACTGCTGATTCTGTTCCATTGATCTGTGTCTATTTTTATGCCTGTATCATATTGTTTTCATTGCTATCACTTTGTAATATAGTTTGAAATCAGGAAGTGTGATGTCTCAGCTTTGTTTTGCTTTCTCAAGATTGCTTGGGCTGTGTGAGGGTCTTCTGTGGATCCATATAAATATTAGGATTGTTTTTTATATTTCTTTGAAATATACCGATCAGATTTGATAAGTATTGCATTGTGTCTGTAGATCACTTTTGGTTGTGTGGACATTTTAACAATGTTAATTCTTCCACTCCATAAACATGGAATATCCTTCCATTATTTGTGTCTTCAATTTATTTCATCTGCATCTTATAGTCTAGTCTTCAGGGTAAAGGTCTTTCACTTCCTTGTTAAATTTATTCCTAGATATTTTCTTTTTTTTATGCTATTGTAAGTGGATCATTTTCTTCATTTCTCTTTCTAATACTATATCATTAGTGTATGGATGGAAACGATTTTCAAATATTTATTTTTCTACCCCAAAACTTTACTGAATTATCTTATTAATTATAACAGTTTTTTGGTGGAGTCTTTAGGGTTTCTATGTAAAGATCACGTCAGCTGCAAACAGAGACCACTTTACTTCTTTCTTTCCTATTTGGATGCCTTTTATTTCCTTTTGTTTCCTAATTGCTTTGGCTGGGACCTCCAGTACTATGTTTAAGACAAGTGGTGGGAGTGAGCATCCTTGTCTTTTCCTGATCCTTGAGGAAAAGCTTTCAGCTTTTCAGTATCGAGTATGACATTAGTTGTGGGCTTCTCATGTATGACTTTCATTACATTGAGGTACGTTCCTTTGATACCTAATTTGTTGAGAGGTTTTTTTTAATTACAAACAGATGTTGAATTTTGTAAAATGCTTCTTCTGCATCTATTGAGATAACCATATGATTTCTACTCTTCATATTGTTAATGTGGTTTTTCAAGTTTACTGATTTGCCTCTGTTGAACCATTCTTGAATCCCATGGATAAATCCACCTTCATCATGGTGTATGATTCTTTTAATGTGAAGTTGAATTCAGTTTGCTAATATTTTGTTGAACATTTTTGTATCTATGTTCATCAGTGATATTGTCCTCTAATTTTCTTTCCTTGCAGTGTTATTGTCTGGCTTTGGTATCAAGGTAACGCTGATCTCATAAAATGATTTTGGAAGTTTTCTCTCCTCTTCAATTTTTAGAATGGTTTGAAAAGGATTGGTATTAACTCTTTTTTAAACGTTTGGTAGAATCCACCAGTGAAAACTTCTGGTGCTGGATTTTACTTTAGGAATGTTTTTAATTACGGATCCAATGTCATTCCTTGTTATTGGTCTGTTCAGATTTTCTATTTCTTCATGGTTCAGTCTTTTAAGTTGTGTATTTCCAGGAATTTACCCATTTCTTCTAGGTTATCTAATTTGTTGGCATATAACTGTTTGAAGTTGTCTCTTACAATCTTTTGTGTTCCTATGGCATCAGTTGTAGTGTTTTTACCTTCATTTCCGATTTTATTTACTTATTGTCTCTATTTTTCTTAATCAGCTTTATGTTCATTAATTTTGTTTATCTTGTCAAAAAACTAGGTCTTACTTTTTGACTTTTATTTTTTCCAGTCTATATATTTCTCATATATTTCTGCTGTGATCTTTGTTACGTTCTTCCTTCTGCTAACTTTAGGCTTAGTTTGTTCTTATATATCTAGTTTTTGAGGTATAAAGTTAGATTGCTTTTTCTGAGATCATTTTTTTTTCATAATGTAGGCATTTATCACTATGAATACCCCTCATAGAACTACATTAGCAGTTCTTTGATATGTTGTGTTTTCTTTGTTGTTTCTTTTAAGATATTTTCTGACTTTCTTTTTGATGTCTTCTTGGACTCATTGTTTTATCAGGAGTGAGTTAATTTTCACATATTTGTGAATTTTCCAGTCTTCCTTCTGTTAATGATTTCTATTTTCATACTACTGTGGTCAGAAAAGATATTTTGCTTGATTTTAACCTCCTTAGAAATTTTAACACATGTTCTGTGACCTAACATATTATCTATCCTGGAGAATATACTGTGATGCTTGAGAAGAATATGAATTCTGCTGCTGTAGAATGGAATGTTCTGTATACATCTGTTAGGTCGATTTTGTCTAAAGTATATTCAAGTTCAACATTTCCTTATTGGTTTTCTCTGTGAATGTTCTATCCATTGTTGAAAGTGAGGCATTGAAGTGTCTTACTATTATTATATGGTTGTCTATTTCTCCCTTCAGATGTTTTAGTGTTTGCTTAATATGTCTACACGTGTCAATGTTGGATGCATATATATTTACAATTGTTATATCCTCTTGATGATTTGACCCCTTCATCATTATATAATGACTTCTTTGTCTCTTGTTGCTATTTGACGTAAAGTCTATTTATCTGATATAAGTTTAGCTCTCCCTAGACCCTTTTGTTTCCATTTGCATGGATTATCTTATTCCATCCCTTTCCTTTCAGCCTATGTGTATCCTAAAAGCTGAGGTGAGCCTTGTAGATAGGGCATAGTTGGGTTTTTTGTTACTTTATCCACCTGCCCTCTTTGGCTTTAGATTGGATAATTTAATCCATTTACATTTAGATTAATCATTGATAGATAAGGACTTACTAATGCCATCTAATTAATTGTTTTCTAGCTGTTTTGTAGTTCCATTGTTCCTTTCTTCCTCTCTTGCTGCCTTCTTTTGTGAATTGATGGTTTTCCATATTGCTATGCTTTGATTTCTTCCTCTTTATCTTTTCTGAATCTAGTATAGATTTTTGCTTTGTGGTTATCATGAGGCTTACATAAAATATAGATATAACAGTCTGTTTAAGCTGATAACGCATTTTCTTTGATTGCATATACAAACTCTACTCTTTTGCTCCTCTCTCCACATTTTAAGGTTTTGTGTCACAATTTACACATTTTTATTGGGCGTGTCCACTAACAAATTATTGTAGCTATAGTTATTTTTAAAACTTTTCCTTTGATCTTTATGTTGGAATTAAGTGACTTATACACCACTGTATTAGAATATTAGAGTATTCTTAATTTGCGTATATATTTACCTTTACCAGTGTGTTGTATATCTTTATATGTTTTCATGTTCCTAATTAATGTCCTTTCATTTAAACTTGAAGAACTCATTTTAGTATTTCTTGTAAGGCAGGTATAGCATTGATGAATTTTCTCAGCTTTGATTTGTCTAGTATAGTCTTTGTCTCCTTCATTTCTGTAAGACAGCTTTGCTGGGTAAAATATTCTTTGTTGGCACTTATTTTATTTCAGCACTTTATACATGTCACCCCAATCTCTCCTGCCATCAAGTTTTCTCTTGATAAATCTCCTGTTATACTTATGTGGGTTCCCTTATATGTGAGGTATTCTTTTTCCCCTGGTGCTGCTTTCAAAATTCTCTATGTCTTTGGTTTCGGCTATTTTATTATACTGTGTCTTGTGAAAGATCTCCTTGAGTTGAATTTGTTTGGAGACAAAGTCAGCTTCTTGATTTTGATAGTCCATATCTCACCCCAGATTTGGTAAGGTCACTGTCATTATTTCTTTAAATAAACTTTCTGACCCTTCCTCATCTCTTTTCATTCTGGCACTCCCTTAATGTCTAAAGTATTTCCCATGATGGTATCCCATATTTCATGTAGGCTTTCTTCACTCTATAATCCTAATTCCTTTGTTCTCCTCTAACTAGAAAATTTCAAATAACCTGTCTTCAACTTCACTGTTCTTTCTTCCCCCTGATAAATTCTGCTGTTGATGGTCTTCATTGTATTTTTTATTTCATTCATTGTATTCTTCAGTTTCAAAATTTCTACTTGGATCTTTTTATAATTTCTATCTCATTGTTTCCCTGATTTCTTTGAATTGTCTTTTTGTGTTTTCTTGTAGCTCACCAAGCTTTCTTAAAATAACTATTTTGAATTCTTTATTAGGAAAATCATACATCTTTATTATTTGGGTTCAGTTACTGGAAAATGACTGTGTGCCTTTTGTGTTGTCATATTTCCTTGATTTCATTTATTTCTTAAAGTGTTGCATTGCTGTCTTTCCATCGAAGGTGCAATCACTTCCTCCAGCCTTTACTGACCGACTTTGGGAAAGAACTAGCTTCTATCACCAGCGCTGGGGATTCCTAGGCTTTCAGACCTTTTTGATGACTAGGCCTGCTCCACATGTCTTATTTCCTTTAGGGAGGGAATTCTTAGGTTGTATGCCTTCTCACAATCCTGCAGTGCCAGTCTGGGTGCTGACAGCTTCCTGTTTGCTTTGCTCTGGGCATTCCTGAATGATCAAGTTTGTTTTCTCCCATTCCTGTAGAGTGAGGTTGGCTTCTTAAGTGTGCATACTAGCCATCTGCAAAGACTCCCATTCACTAATATTGGGGGTGTACACAGGAGCTGGCCATGGGACAGAGAGGGGGGTGTAGACGAGATGTGCGATGTGTTGGGGGGACCAGCGGGTGAGCAGGATCTGCAGGCAAGGGTTCCCCAGTGGCTAGTGGGTGGGCTTCCTAATGGAGTCTTCAAAGTGGTTAGTAGGATCTGAGTCCCTTGAGGCATTCTGAGCTCTGGCTGCTGTGCTCCAAGATTTTCCCAAACCCCTCAGTCATGCAGATCACCTCAGTATTCTAGACGTGGTGGGAAAGAAATGGGCCCTTTTGTCAGTGAGACACACAGCTGAGGAAGCCAAACAGTCACTTACATGTTCTTTCTTTCCCCTACCGGAAAAATCGTGGGTGGAGTGGGTCTCTCTTGGCACTGAGCTGTGCCACTTAAGGGGAGGAATGACTCACACAAGAGAAACTGTACCTCTCACCCTCAAGTATCCAATGTTGGATCATTTTGCTCAATTGGTGTGCTGAAACTTCTCTGCTGGATTCCCAAACTCCCAGAAAGATGCTTTTGTGCACGGGTAATTGTCAAAGTCAATGTCCTTTGAGGGGAAGAAAATAGAAACTCTTCTGCCATCTTGCTGATGTCACTCTACTGTTAGAGGATTCTCTTTTGTCATTCTCTTACTATTTTATTGATTAATGTCTATCAATAGGCTCATTTATTTTGATACATATGTATCAAGAAAATTTTATATCCCTTCATACACACTTGAAAAAAATAGAATCAAATAGCTCCATTGGCAAAACAAGAAGGTGATATAAACATTTTGTCACAATTAACATAAATGAGATTTAGCAAATCTTAAGCTTATTGGGATCTCAGCCCAGTTTTCTTACTGATATGGATGCATTTAGGAGCAGGGGACCAGTCATTCTCAATACATGTCATTAGGCTCTGCTCATCTGGAAGACTGTCAACAGGATATCATTCAACTTTTAGAGATTGACCCTGTAAATATTATTTTCCATAATATAGATATTTTCTATGTGCCAAATAATTGAAAATATATTGTCCTAAGGGTCATAAAAATGATAGATGAAAAATTTTAAAACCTGTAAGTTTGGCCAAAAAAGTAAATTAACAATTATCTTTATATTATTTAAACTAGAATGAATAACTATCCAAAAATAATATATAACTTAAGAAAAACTAAAGCTGCTACCAATGTCTTTTAAAACTAATGTTCAATATTATTTATTTTCAATATTTATTATATTTGTTCTCATCACTTTCTTTCAACAATTTCCTAGAGGTCCAAATCAGTGCAATAGGATAAAAAAATAAAAAAAAATTCAAAATAAAAATGGGCCAATAGAAATAAAATCTTTCATTTGCTATGATATAGTTGCTAACAAAACAATACCTAAAATGAATAAGATGCCTTAGCATAGTTTCAGAGGATAAAATTAATATGCAAAAGTCAGGTGCATTTCTTTATATTTGCAGCAAAAATATTAAAAAAGCAAGTATCAAAAATTTGCATTTGTAATATTAAAAATATAAAATATGAATAAATATTTTAGAACTGTAAATCTTCTACACTGAAAACATTACTGGCAAAATAGAAACAGAAATAAATAATTGAAGAGATATATCATGTCTATAGATTGAACAGTCAATATGGTTAAGATGTCAATTAGCCCTAATTTATCTTTCATTATAGAAGCCATCTCGTTCATTATACAGCAGATATTTTATAGAAATTGATGTGTTCCCTGAAACTTCTGTTAATGAAAAGACTAGAAACACTAACACAATATTGAAAAGGAAGAACATAACTGGAGAAAATATATATATCAGATTTAAAGACTTACTCTAAAACTGTAGTTATCAAGGAATGTGGCAGAGCTAAGGAGAGATCAATGGACTGAATAGAGAGTCCAGAAATAAATCACTGCTTCCATAATCAATTGACTTTCCTTTAAAAATCTTTTCCACACATATTGGTAGAACAACCAGCTATCCATATATAATAAAGAACATCAACCACATTTTACACCACACTCGAAAAATAATGTAAGGGGGATAATATACCTAAATATAAATGCTAAAGCTATACAGCTTCTAGACTAAAATGTAGAACATGTGTTCTTTACTGCCTGTGATTAATAGTCATTTCTTTTAAAAAATGACAAAAACTATGTTAAATTGTAAATAGGAGATTTGTTTTTATATTGGTATGAAACTACTTTCTGTATATCTAAGCTTGAGGAAATTGTTAAAAATATTGAGGATAGCGAGTTAAGGTATCCTAAACTTAGAGGAGAAAAATATAGATATAAAAAGTGGAAAACTGGAATGAACTCTGTGCTATTAAATTGAAATTGGTGATGTGAGTATGACTTACAGTTTTCAGGATAGATCTAGAAAAACAAATAGAAAAATAGATGACTAGATAGATACATATATCATTAATAGATCCATACATTTATAGATACATGCATATATAGATAGATATGTACATAGATACATACATAGATAGATATCTACATAGATATATTGATACCTAACAGTCATAGGCAAGGCATAGACAGATTTGTGTGTAATACAAAGAATTAGAAGCAATGGCATTCTAATAGTAATGAGCACACCTACTGCCCCAGATGTTCATTTAAAGCCATCAGCTTTCTAGGTTGTTTGTTAAATAGCTGACTACTGCACATGATACAATAAAAAATGTAGAAGCAGTGTTTTGGTCAGTTTCTAAATTAGCTTCCAGAATGAAATTTATCTGAAACAATAAATAGCTGATTTATTTTATCTTCATAAATTAGGAAGAAATAGAATAAAATTTTGAAAACATTATAAGTAAGAGCTTACCTTTGCAAGTAGGTTCAGGATACCATCTTCCATTTATGCAGATTGAGCGTTTGTATTTTCCTTTACACTTGTAACTTATGCTGGTGTTATGATTAAATTCAATCTCATCTGATAGCTTTGCCTCACGTGCAATTAACCTTGGTAATTTACATTTCTCAAGTTCACCTGTTGCTATAAAATTATTTCCTTGAAAAGTATAATTACAAGAAACAAAGAAAATGCTAAAAAACAGCTATACAATCGATAGTATAATGAAAATAGAACATATGACTATAAATTACACCAACCAAGCTATTCCTAATCATATTCATAAGATGGATTATTATGTATGAACACAAATCCTGTGTTCAGTCTTTAAAATTTCAGAGGAAATATTCACCGTGAAGACATTTTGCACTTTGGAGACTGGAAGAGCATAAGAGTTTCACGTTTTTGGATGATCTACACAGTAATAGTCACCCGATGACTAAATTTGGTCCCATATTTGAATCTGTGCATATGGTCACATTCATTTGTTTCTTGATCTCAAGGATCTCTACATCATTTTTAACCCACAATTTTAAAACATTAAAATAAAAACATTGATCTATGGAACTAGAATATATGGAGTTGCTAGTTTAAATATATTTTTTAAAGAAAGTTAATGCAGTATAATAGGAAAGTACGTCTAAGATGTATTGTACAGAATGTGAATATTTAAGCGGATATTTAAAAAGAGAACAGATAATTGGAATGAGAAATTGAGAGCTTAAAGTCGCGATCTTTCTATAAATAATTGTAGAAATTTTAAGAAGCTATTTTAAACACCAGATCATCGCATAATTCAATAATATTATAGTACCAAAATAGAGAGATCTTGTCAAGATGGCGGCATAAGCAGACTCTGAACTCATCTCGTCCCACAAACACAACCAGGCTACAACTATTTTTGGAAAAATTACCCTGAATGGAAAACTGAAACCTGGATAAAAAGAACCCCCACAACAAGGGACAGTCCTGAATAAGGTGGAAGAGGCAGAAATTCCTGCTGGAGAGGGAAAAAGCCATCTCTGGGAGCAATACGTGTGGAAAACACCAGAAGAACTAAAATAACCTTGAAAAGGAAGAACATAATTGGAGAATATATCGATCAGACTTCCAGACTTACTATAAAGCCACAGTTACCAAGGTAATGCGTCAGCGCTAAGGAGAGAGAGAAATGGGTAAATGGACTGAATAGAGAGTCTAGAAATAAATCAACACTCCCATAGTCAACTCATTTTCACTTCAAAACCTTTTCCACACATAAACAAACTTACAGACAAAAAGGAGAATTTAGTGGTTACCAGGGGGAAGTGGGGAGGGGTGGGCACAAGGGGTAAAGGGGCACATTTATAGGGTGTCTGACAAATATTAATGAACAACTGAAATTTCACAATGTTATAAAATATTATGATCACAATTAAAACAAATCTTTTCCACACATATTGCTAAAACAACTGGCTATCTATATACGATAAAGAATACCAATGCCTATATTACACCATACTCAAAAATTAATGTAAGATGGATAATATACCTAAATATAAATGCTAAAACTATACAGCTTCTAGAAGAAAATGTAGAACATGTGTACTTTACTACCTGTAAATATTACTTATTTCTTTTAAAAAAGAACTAAAGATATGTTAAACTGTAGATAGGAGATTTGTTTTTACATTACTATGATACTATTTTCTGTGTATTTTAGGCTTGAGGAAATTGGTAAAAATATTGAGGATAGTGACTCAAGGTATCCTAAACTTAGAGGATACAAATACAGATATGAAAAGTGGAAAACTGGAATGAACCCTGCTCTATTCAACTGAAATCAGTGGTATCAATATGACTCAGAGTTTTCAACATTGATATAGATAAATAGGTAAACAGATGATGGATAGATACATAGATACATACAAACATAGATACGTATATAGATATACTGATACACAGTGGTCACAGGCATAGGAATAGACAGATTTGTGTGTAGCGTGAGGACTTAGAGGCAATGTTGTTCTAATAGTAATGAGCACACCTACTGCCCAGATGTTAATTTAAAGCCACCAAGTTTCTGGGTGGTTTGTTATATAGCTGATTACTGCACATGATAGAATTAATATGTAGAAACAGTGCTTTGATTAGTTTCTAAATTACCTTCCAGGTTGAAAATTATTTGTAATAATAAATACCTAAAATTTTCACTTCCACACTTTAGGAAGAAATAGAATAAAATTTTGAAAAGATTACAAATAAGAGCTTACCTGTACAGGTTAGTTCAGGATCCCATCTTCCATTTATGCAGGTTGAGTGCTTGTATTTTCCTTTACATTTGTAACTTACGTTGCTGTTATGGTTAAATTCAATCTTATGTGATAGCTTTACCTCACGTGCAGTTAACTTTGGTAATTTACACTTCTCAAGTTTATCTGTTGCTATAAAATTAAAGATTTCCTTGAAAAGTCTAATTATAAGTATCAAAGCAACTACTACAAAAAAGAGCTCTACAGTCAATAGCATAATGAAAATAGAATGCATGCCTTTAAATACCACCAACCAAGTTATTCCCAATCATATTGCATAAGGCGGGCTGTTATGTATGAACATAAGCCCTGTGTCCAGTCTTTGAAATTTCAGAGAAAAGAACCATCATATAGACATTTTGGAGTTTGGAAGAGCATAAGCAGTTCACTTTTTTGGATGACCTACACAGTGAACAGTCAGTTCATGACTAAATTTGATCGCATATCTGAAATCTGTGCAAATGGCCACATTCATTTGTTTCTCGATCTCAAGCATCTCTACATCATTCTTAATCCACAATCTTAAAACATTAAAGTAAAAACAATTACCTGTGGAGCTAGAATATATGAAGTTGCTAGGTTAAATATATTTTTTCAAGAAAGATAATGTAATATAGCAGGAAAAGTACATCTGAGATGTATGTTTAGAAGGTGAATATTTAAGCAGATATTTAAACAGAGATAGATAATTGGAATAAGAAATTGTGTGTTTAAAGTCATGATCTGTGTTCTACACATAATCTTGGAATTTTTAAGAAGCTATTTTAAACACCAGATCATCCTAAAACTCAATAATATTGCATTACCAAAATAATAAATATTTACTGGTTCCAATATGAGTTAAATATTGACTGTAGAAGCTTTCTATATAGCTACATATTTCAGAAATTCAATGCAGATGAGAGTCCTTTTGACTCTGATAAAATATCAGTGTAGATTTTTGGTAGCATTGTTAAGGATTTGTTAAAGATCAGAGTCAAGTGAGAATGAACAGAATAAAGAAAAGTCAAGTAATTGGCCCAAAAACAGTAATGATTTTGTATGGTAACCTTGAAACAACATTTCTAAAAAGGAGACACTCAAAACACACCAGAGGCTTGAGGGTTAGTCCTCTTTGGGTCACTGGTCTAGAGTGTTGAGGGAGAAAAAACTAGATATTCTTCAAGAGATGGTAAGCGAAGGAAGATCTATAATCAATAGGAGTGGTGGCGGTTGTCATTATGTCCTGTGATTTCTTGGTTTCTGAAAGGATTCATCTGATTTTTAGGAGAAAATAAACAAACTGAAAAGAATGAAAATCTAGACTAGGGGGAGGTACAAAATGAGAAAATCGGAATAAGGCCTATGACAGCTGGAAGGGGATTATGTGAAGCTGAATATAGGTAGAGGACTCATCTGAGAAAGGGAAACTCTGAGATCAGAGGAGAGTAATAATTGAAGCAGATATTTGGTGTAAGTTGGGATTAAAAGTTGTGAGTTTTCATGCCTGATATTACTTTGGGTTTTTCTCCCATAAATAATGGGATGAGATCATTTGTGGAGATAGAAGAGGACAAAGATGAGGCTTACTCTTGAAGAACTGGCAATATTTTTGACAGGCATATGTTTAATGAAAATTTAAGGATTAATGCAACAAAATTCATTGATTCATTTAACAAACTCCTATTGCATGTCTCCTGTATGTCAGCCCATCTTTGGGTGTTGGGAACACGTAAGTGAACAAGACAGCTATGACTTCCTGCTCTAATGCAGCAGAGGCTGAGCTCTACCTGCTCTTTGGAATAATCAATGACTAGAAATCTGATGAATAAGTAAGAGTGGACATCCAGGGGTCTCATTCAATGTAGATTCGAGGAAAACTCCAGGAAGGAACTCATTCTAAAGGAAAAATGAAAGAGGGCCCCCAACATTCTCCCAGGTAGTCATCACAGACTTGGTCATCCAATGGTCAGGATGATTCTCTTACAGAGTGAAGGGCATCAATCAGATTTGTTTCCTGGCCCAACCTCAACTGCCTCCTATGTCTGAGCTACACTCCTGACTAATAGGGTTTGTGGCCCACCCATTATCTGGCTTATTAACTTCTTTTTGCTGCATTTGAAACAGACTGAGAAAGTATCATTGTTAGAAGCTCTGAGAGAGGCAAGATTCCTATAGGAGTATAGCAAGAGGGTATTTTCTCAACTTTATTTCCTTTAGTTGTCCAGGGCTTGAAAGAAAGACTGCCATAGAAAAACAAAACTGGTATTTGTGCAAATATAGTTCTAATTTTCTGGTAACTAGTACTCATATTTTAGTCATGTAAATATCTTTAAGTAAAATTTAGCTTCATGCTTATAAACAATGTTAATATCAAGGATAGAAAGATTCATAAAATTATATTGCTAGTCTATATTTGTCCTCTGTAGAAACATTGAATTATCAACAACAAATGTTTGGATTCATTACAATTTAAAACCTTGCATTTTCAAGAACATATCTAAATTTCAAAACTATGGTTGCAAATATAGTTTTTACAATAAAAATATTAAAATCTATTAAATGTCCATTTGAGACGTGTATTCTCACCAATGCACCGAGGAAGTTGGGTCCACATTCCACGAATACATGTAATTGATCTGTGTCCAATCATTGTAAATGCTTCTCTGCAAGTGAACGCTACTGAGTCTCCATGGCGATAGGGAGGGACAGAAGGCTCGACATAGCCATGATCAAGGTCAGGTACATCTCCACATGTACTCTCCTCCTCTGTGAAAATTTCACAAAAATATTTTTATTTGTGTGTATGTGAAAATGAACACAACGAATTGATTTGTTTAAATATTAATATTTTTATCATTAATAATACTCATAGGCAGGGTTGTCCATTCTCCATCAACACACTGAATTTTGTTAGAACCCTTCAAAAGAAATCTAAGATTGCAAACATTCCACCACTTCCCTGTGTCCTTATTCTTCTTTCTGTTTCTTTAACTTTCTCGTTAGGGAGTTGAGGAGGTGGACCACATGATTTTACTTCACCTACAGTAGAAATACTGTGCAATTAATGGTTGAATTGTCTATATAAAGCTTAAAAATCCAGTAAAATGGAGATATTTTTCTTTAATTAATTTATTATTTATTAAATAACTTATTAGAACATTCTTAAACAAGAACAAAAGAATAGTGTTTACACCAGATTCGTGTTTCCCAGTTCTCTTACTTACACTACTGAGCTAGCACATGGGAAGTATATTTAAGCTCAGAAAATACGTTCAATAATCTAGATATTCTAAAGATGTATGCAAACCAGTTAATAAATATGGTTGTGTTAATTATAGAAATATTCATATTCCATGGAGACATTTTATCAAAACTTTTTGAAAAGATACCATCAAGCATTTGATCAACATATTTTAGCTTTGATTAATCAATCCATACATATGTGGTTGGACTGACTGTGAGTTGCTTAAGCATTGTTTAGACACACTCAGTGAAACTGAGGTAAGGCCCATGATCTATAAAATGTCCAAAGTTAGTGGTGGAAATGTAGGCAAAAGGAAAAGTAACAAAAGAAATCCCTTCAGTGTCAGATACCATGTATGTATGCACAGAGACTTCCACTACATGTTGCAAGAAACAACTGGACATTAGTTTCTTATCAAAGGCAATCTGAAGTATCTATTATGGAACACATGTCCTTCACAGGTATATCTTTGGCTTAATTCATTAGATTATAGACACACTAGAAGCCAACAGAAATTGAGAGCGAAAATAATGATGATATCCAAAATTCTAATTCTTGTGTCAGTAATTCTAAGATACATATTCACCTTTACATGTTGGAAAACTAGGGGACCATCCAGAGTGGTGGCACTGAACTGAATCTGCTCCAACTTGTATACGTCTTTGTCTGCAGGAGAATTTCAACACGTCTCCAACTTTGTATCTGTCTTTCTTGGGCTCAACATTTAAATATTCATCTATTTGGGGAATACTGCATTCTTTTTCTATAAAAAAGGTCAAATAATTTAATGAGAATATATGATCATTGCCAAAGTAAATTTTATATGTGCTGCATCCCGCATATACAGAGAGGGCACCAGGTAAATCCTCTTCCTTGAAAAACGTTACATATTGGGTTTTATACACCCTCTAAATCCACAGGAGACACTTTGATACATACTAAGATATTGAACAGCAAAATATACGTCCTGAAAATTTATTTGTAAAGTCAACTTTCTCATACTGGATCTGATTTTAATACTGACATTTACAACATTTAATGTTACAATTTATGTATTCTTACAAAAGTATAATCTCATATTAAAAACATAATTCTATAATTTTAAAATTGCACACTTAAATAAAAATTGGTATTTTTGTTTAATATAATTGGGGACAAATACACACAAATGAGAGATTTTTAATGTGTTTCAGTTAGAAGAACATTAAATATTGCTTAATTAATATTCTGAACGTGAAGAAATAAAACTGAAACTTCAAACAAAATGAAGAAACATGTTTGAGGCCACAAGCTAGGAGTATTCTAGGTTCTCTGGTTATTTATAGAATATAAAACTATTATTATACGTATAATTTATACTAGCTACTAATAAATGTTTAATTATTCTGATTCAATTTAGAAATGTGCAAAATTATTTCTTGAAATTTGTAAATTTTGTGAAATTTGCGAGCTTGCTAAATACTATCAAAAAATGCTTTTTTCTTATTTGAAAATTTCCTACCTTGCTAGTTAACTTATAAAATTAAAAATGAATTTAAAAATTAGAATCAGACTACAGGGGCTGGCTCCATGGCCTGGTGGTAAGTTCGCGCGCTCCACTGCAGGCAGCACAGTGTTTCGTTGGTTCGAATCTGGGCGCGGACATGACACTGCTCATCAAACCACGCTGGGGCAGTGTCCCACATGCCACAACTAGAAGGACCCACAACGAAGAATATACAACTATGTACTGGGGGGCTTTGGGGAGAAAAAGGAAAAAAAAATAAAATCTTTAAAAAAAAAATTAGAATCAGACTACAAAGAAATTTCATACTATCTAAAAGTCAAGAACTAAAACATACTCCTAAAATTAGATATACATCAACTATTCTTAAAAGCAACATCACCAAAAATAACTAGATAAATTTTATTTTTTGTTATTTTAATGTTGAGTTTTGTAGCTTAGTTAAGAAGGCCACACTTGATAAGAACTAAAGAGATTCCTCTCTCAAAGTTGTATTCCAATCTTCTGCATAGCAATTCTTTTATTTGTATGTATCTTTGTGCTCATTTTATATAAATTCTCTATCAAACTGTGAAAAATGCCACCTTAACAACAGCTACAAAACATGTTGGCTCTAAGCTATTTTATAACTCTTATATTTATATAAAGATAATGACAAAAAATGTGATTTAACAATGAATTTGAAAGGGCATACTCTGAATTAGAGATAGTTCTCTTTACCCAAAGGTCAAAATCCCAAATCCTAGCACTGATACTTGGAAACATGAGTATGGCTTTTTACTCTGAAGTGTACATTTATTTAAGATTGCTGTACACTTTGCTGGGCTTAAGTGGCTAATGATCACAACAATTCTTTGGAAACCTCTCCCCAAGAGAGAGAACATCCAGGATATTTGAAATAAACTCAACTATCAGCCAATCTGCGTGCACTTTTCTGCTACGTGGTTGAGGGAAGCTGTTTGAACAGAATACGGAGCTGCTCATTCGATTTGTTCATTCGCTATTTGGAGGCATACATCGTTGTGGTGAATTCCTACCAAGGTGTTCACAAGATCGTAAGTTTCTATAAAATTTTCAGTAGAAAGCCATATTGGCCATATCAGTTTCTACTGCTGTCTCTGTTACTCCTGCTTTCTCTCCTTCATGTTTTCCTGTCATGTGGTGACACTGGAAAGACCATGGGAATTATGTAGTCATGATTTTACATTCTTCATTAAAAAAGGCCCTCAAAATTGTAAATCCTTCTGGCTTCATAAAACATGGATCTACCCCTAATCCCAGTAAACAATTCATGATCATCTTAAAAGACTTCCATTTTACTTAGAATAAAATCTAAACTCTTTATGATCCATCCTTTGCCTGCACTACGAGTGTCATCTTATCCCTCTCTCCCCCTGTCAATTCAGACTCCAGGCTTTATGATCTTTGAAATTTTTAAATAAGTTGAGTTCTTTGCTGCCTCAGCTGTTGCACAGACCCCTATCTCTATCCTGAACAGTTTTCTATCTTTCTTTGCATACATGCCTTCCTATGTTAAGTAGATTTCTCAGTCCCCTCCAATTTCCTAAGTCCTTGGATCCTTTTGTTTCTTTGAACAGAGTTACATATTAAATAGCTTTAAAATGTTTTTGCCATTTGGTTCATTATTTGGCTTAATTCGTTGGTTTTCTCATGCTGGAATGAAAGCTCTCAAAAGTCGGAACCATGTTTTTCATCATTTTCTCCTAGCCTGTTTCTAGCCCTTGATACATGTTTCTTGACAGCCTGAGTGAATGAAATTTAACTGGGACGACACTGCTAAGCAAGTCTATCTCAGCTCTATAGTAGGCTCACTGTGTGTCTCTCTCAGAAGTCTCTGTTCTACAGCTTTTCTGCTCTGCCTAGCGTTCCTTCTCCTTTCCACATGCACCACTCAATCTCACATGACTTTGTCTCATATTTCAAAGGGACATAGAAACCATCAGCTCCCGCTTCTTCCCAGCATGACATTGGCACATCCATTTTCCTTCCTTCCTCCTGTGAAAAGTTGGAAGTAGCCCTGTGGGGACCAAAGCCTAGTGCTTCCACAGGAGCCCTGGTTCCCTTTCCCTCCCAGCTTCACGGGGAACTATCCACCTCATATGTTCCATCTCTGCCTGCCTCTTTTCTAATCCATCCTCCTCAGCATTCAGTCCGCTCTCATGTCTCCCATCTTTAAAAAAACACACTCCCTTTGGTGAATAATTTCCTCTAGCAATGTTCTGAATTTCCTATTCTTTGGCACAGTACCTTCTTGAAAGAGTTATGCCCACATTCTGTATGAAGTTTCTTACTAATCCTTTGTCTTCACTAAATCTTATTTAGCTTCTGCCCCATGTACTCCATCCAAAACTGTTTCTGATACAGTTATTGTTATCCTAGATGTAGCCAAATCCGTCACGTTTTTACAGTCTTCTAACTGGACATCTCAACTGAATTAGAAATATTCACTGCTCAAATTACCACAATAATATAATTAGATTACAATTTCCTTGAGTTTATTATATGGCAGGCACTGTGGCAAGAACTTCATAAAGGTAGTTTAGTCTACAGTCAAAACAATCCTTCGAAATAATAGAACAAATGTAAATATTAAAACACTTTACAGATAAGAATGAGTGAACAAAGCTTCAAATAAGCTTGGTTGTTGACCTAAGATATGGCCTTAGCAAGTGGTGGAATTGGAAGTAGCACCTGGCCTGGCTGACTCCACAGGCCTCACTATTAATCCTTGTGGTCTATTCCCTGACCCTTTAGGCATTTTCTTCTCTCCGTATCTATAACAACATTCATTACAACATTTTTTCTCCCTATTCTCTGGGTCCTCCTTTTTCCATCTACTTTGCTGCCTGTTCCTTTCATGGCACCTAAATGTTGGGATGCTTCAGGATCCAGGCCTGAGCTCCTTTTCCTTTCATTCCATATTCTTTTACAATTTGAAATCCTCATTTATATGGTGATAATCCCACAAGTATATCTCTTGGCTAGACCTACGCATCTAACTCTGTGGTTTACATATTTGATTTTGATTGTCCATGGGCAGCCCAACTGTAACGTGTCCAAGTCAAAACTTGTGATGGTCCTTCCAAAGTGCTCTCTCTCCTGCCAGAAGCACGTCACCAAAAGGCACTGCCACTTACCTGCTTGCTTAGAAAAAATAAAAGCAAATAAACATGTGAGTTGACCTCTTACTCTTCCTCACAGCCATTTCATAATATTACCTGTGCTTTTACATCCAAAACATATCCCAAATCTGTCCTCTGCTCTGACTCTCAGCCATCACCCTATCCCAATCCCCACCCTGTCTCACCCTACATGTACTCCTGAGTTTTCTCTTGTCCACCACAAGCACAGCATGAAGGAAAAGAAAACTTTCAAAAATCAAAAGAAATTTGCATCATTCCTTTCCTTAGAAATCCTTTATGGCATTTCATCAATCATAAAATTAATCCAGTTGCAAACATGCCTTGAAATAACCATCATAACCTTTCCTTTGCCTCCTACCCTCCCACAGCTCATAAAATTCTCTGACATCTTGAGTGGAATCTGCTCACCCTGAGATTTCCCAAATATTGTCTGGTTTTCAAAGCTTTGCACCTACTATTCCTTTGGCTTGGAACACTCTATGTCCACTCAGGTTTCTGCAAATCCAAGCCCTATTTCTAACTCTGGAAAACAGACAACTGCTTGGAAAATAGAAAAGAGATTCTAGTAAGAGTCCACAGAACTTGTCAAAGTCAGAAAATAAAGACCTCCTCTCAGGACCTGCAGAAATGAACACTCAAGGTGGGAGGGGTAAAGCAGAAACTGAGGAGCAAAATAGCTGAATAAGTTGTAAGAAACTATAATTTTGGCAATAAGTGCCCAGTTTTACATAATATGAAGGCTTGCATTTGGAATAACAAAAACAATTGTACTTTAATCACAAATCAATGATGCATATGGCCCATAGGAAACATTACTTAAATGCACAGTGTTACAGATTAGTATCTGCAGCTTGAAAACACCCTCTCCACCCAGTTTACATTAAATCAGAAGAAGACATGCTGATTTTAATCATTGTTCCATAAAATGATCCAGATAATTCCCATGAAAATATCTCATTTTTAACAAATTTTGTTCATTCAGAAAAAAGGAAGAGCCAAAAAAACAACACTTACCGTAACATGTGGGTGAATCAGACCAACCATCATAACCACAAATAATGGAACCTGTGGTGCGTCCACCTCTGCTTTCATATCCATCACGGCACACATAGTCCAGTGTGTCATTGAGCTTAAACCAAGTGCTATCATTTTTGGCTCTGGCATTCTCAAATACTGGCATTTCACATGATTCTAGTGCATAATAGAATTGAAAACTTCATTTCTGATATTATTAAATGGACAATCTAAATAAGTCCCATACCAAGGGAAAAAAACTATATCAATTAGTATGTGCTGTTAAAGTATCATATGAAAAAAATTGAAGAATGCCAGTGATAAATCATTGTCCTAAAACAGTTACTCAAATTAAAAAAAAAAATGTTTCTACATAGCATTTTTCTCATCATTTAAACTCTCTGAAAAATTTATTTAAAGAATATTTTTCTCAATTCAATTGTACTTATGCATTCGGACATATTAGCCAGTACCTAGGCCAGTACGTTTCTTAGCAAAGCAAAATAGCATTTTGTGAATTAAGATGCCCAATCTATTAGCTTTTGTGACATATATGCCAGAGGAAAATGGATTCGTTGAATAAAAAGATTAATTTTCAAAAAGGCAAGTAAATTTTTAAATATTCTATAAAACTCTGCTTTAAAACATACTAATTTTTAAACCTCACATACTTATTTTGCTTTTCCAAGTATTTTCCTAAATGCTTTGTATTCTTTTATACTTCTCAACACTGAATGTAGAGAGAGTTCAGTGCTTTATAATTAGTTATAAGAGAGTAAAATCTTAACAGACAGCCTCAGATCTCACTAACATTATACTAGAGAGATGTTAATAAAGGTTTAAATAATTTATCTCAAATTTTATAATGCATTATGAAGCCAGCTAGCTTAAAACCTTAAAAAAAAAGCAAAACTATACTAGTAAAAATTTAATAGAGACATTTTCTCTTCCACAGTGAGTGTTATAATAGACACTGATCACAATTTAGTGTAAAACTGGTTTCATTTGGGGATAACATCATTTTTTCTTTGGCTAGAGACTTTAGTAAGCGTAGATGGAAAAAATTCAAGGAAAACAGTAGAAATGGGTATTTTAAATATCTTCTTCACTTAAAGTGAATATGTTAAATAACATCTCAGAAAATATCACTGTGTGACTTTAGGACAATAAGAAAAACTGAGCAAATTGTTCTTAGAAAAATCTTCCTAAACTTCTCGGTAGTGGGAGAGGGAAATCTTTCAACACAGTAAGATGTAGTACTATCTAGAAGTGTTTCTCAGTCCCCACTAACTCGATGTTTAGGAAGATTTTCTGAGAGGATTTTTCAGAAGTGGATTGATCCTACAGTCTCAAACATATAAGTTACATGATCCAAGGTTATGCATTATGGACCCGTAACCATATTCTCACTTCAAAATATAACTTTCAGGTCTAGGAGCAAAGACTCTGACATAAAAGTCTCATCATCTAAAAACAGGTTGAACAGGCACAAGGATCTCAGCGAATAACAAAGGACTTGACACCAGAACACACATAACGCTCCTAACCAGTTTGGAAATCACAGGAGGTCTTAAAGAGGAGAAACTTGCCTGAACGATGAACTGATATTCTACCCCACAAGTGATTCATCTTAAAAGGCAAAATATTGTATATTTTTCTCACAGCTTTTTTATTTATCTTCTCAAATGGAACCACCTCAGACTCCTCACAAAAGAAGAATTAGATTAAACTTTTGTACAATGAGGATCATGATAATGAATACTAACATAACCAACTACTTACTAATGCATGTGGGGTGAGCTGACCATCCACTTTGCAGACATGTAATTGATCCTGAGGTTTGGCCATCTGCTGTTAGGTATCCTGGTTTACATTTATATTCTGCTTGTGTATTTAAGGAATAGGTAAAGTTAGATTCAGAAACAAATCCATTCTCAATTTCTATATCTGACTTTGAACATGTTTCTAAAAGGGAGAAAGTATAAGAAACAGATCAGTATATGTCATTTGTAAATGAAAATCTGAGAAATCCTAATATTTCAATTTCTTGTGACAAAAATAACAAGCTATAAGTTTCCAAACATATTAAATCAAGATAATTTATTCAAACTTGGGGGGACAAAGTAAGATTTAAAATACTCAGAATTCCTAATAAGGAATTTTTCAAACTCTGTGGGTCTTATGCATCTTGAATCCTACAAAATGTCAGAGATCTCCTAGCAATGGATCTTTTCTGGGACTTGATTTCAATATTGTCTAGTTTGGATCTCCCAGGCAATCCCAGAACTCAATCAGGGTATCTGAGATCAGGTGATGATCTCAGAGAATTCCCACCGTATCTCCCACAGTCTTTGGCTCTGAGAAATTAAAATCTAGGTCAACGTAATAGAGTGCTAATGAACCTCATGGAGACAAGGAACTCAATGAAGATGACAAAGATCAACACATTCATTGATCTTCCAAGGCCAAAATGATAACCCAAATTATGTATAATTTTACCCGAAACAGTAAAAGTAAATTCTGTCAGTTACTAGGTCTCCTCACAGAACTCAGCTCCATTTATTAAATATCCCATGGATAAAGAAGAAATCAAAAGGGAAGACATTAAATACTATGAATTGAATGATAATAAAAACAGGTTAAATAAAATCTTGTGAAATCACACTAAGGTACTGCTAAGAGAGAATTTTACCATTAAATAGCTACAAAAGAAAAGAATAAAAACTGAAAATCAATAATTGTTTTTACTTTAGGAGATTAGAAAACAAGCCCACAAAACTCAGCATCAGTAAAATGTTGAAAACAGAGAGAGGTTAGAAAGCTGGTGGAGAAGATGGCCTAGACCCTCCCTCGCCCACAGACAAACCAAATCGAGCAGCAGGTGTTTCAAATCAATCTATTAGAAGTTCAAGAACTGGTTGAGAGATTCCTGCACACCAAGTGAGGGACAAAATGCCAACAGCCTAACTGGTACAAGAAACTAAGACACACTGTCATCATAAAGCCCACCCATGGGACAGCACCATCCAGCTGGGAGGGAATGCCCAACTCCCAGCAACTCTTTGAGGAGCAAAGGGTTCAAAGCACACAACTAGTGCCCCGAGTTTCCAACTGCTACTCCAGGGTCTGGCTTCTAAGTCGCCTGTCTCTGGGAGCTGGAGGGCCCAGCATTTGCTAGTCTCCTGGGAACTACAGGGAACAAAGGGTCAGTTATGAATGGGTGTGCAAACACTTCTCACAGTTCATCCCCAGCTAGTGCAGAGTGAGCAGGTGACAAAGCTCAGATTCCAGTGTCTCCCTAGAAGGAGTTTGATTGCACAGCTTGACTCCCTCTTTTCCAGCTGCTGCTTGAGGGGTTCGCTTCAAATTAACCCATCTCTGAGAGCTGAAGAAGACCACAATTGGCTAGATACATAGAGAGAGGAAAGCATTGGTTTCAAGGGAATGCAGTTTGAAGAAGACTGCATGCATCTGCCACAACTCCTTTCCCCAGCTCAATGCAGAGTGAGTGGAATGAGAAACTCCAGCTCCCAGCTTCACCCTGAGTAGAGAGGGAACTGGACCATACATCTAGTGCCTCAACTTATCTGGCAACTACTGGAGGGACTGGCTTATGTCTGCCCATCTCAGGACACTGATGGGACTTGGCTTCCTCTAGACTCCTGGGGAATGCTAAGTACAAAGACTGCAGGATGGATGAGCACAGAGTTTGAGAGGCACCCAGAAGCTCTGGCTGGGCTCACTGATGATTGATTCCTCAACAATCAAAAAGAATACTAGTGTGCAACTCTCCCTATTTTTATTCAACAGAGTACTGGAAGTCCTAGCCAGAGCAATTCATCAAGGAATAGAGGTGAAAGGTTAAAGGAGCCCATTCGTACAGTGACAGATGGCAACCAGACTTTTGGTGTGAACATGAGATAGTCTGTACTGAAGTCGAAATATAATGAGATACACCCAGAATTTACATAATGATATAAACAAATGCAACCTCTATACAATTGTTTTAAATATTGAAAGCAAATTAAAAGAAAGAAAAGACATCCAAATCAGGAAGGAATACACAAAATTACCACCATATGCAGATGACATCATCATAAACGTAGCTAAATCTAAAGATTAAACAATGAAGCTGTTAGAACTAGTCTCCCTTCTCCTCCTTTCCCCATCAACCACTCAGTCTCAGATGACTTTGTGTCATATTTCCCTGGAAAATAGAAACCGTCAGCTCCTGCTTCTTCCCAGCTTTACGTTTACACATCCATTTCCTTCCTATCTCCTGTGAAAACGTAAGAAGTAGCCCTGTCGCCACCAAAGCCTAGTACTTCCACAGAAGCTCTGGTTCCCTTTCTCTTTGACCTTCACAGGGAACTATCCACCTCATGTGTTCCATCTTTGCCTACTTCCCTCTCTCCTCCATCCTCCTCAGCCTTCAGTCCACTCTCATGTCTCCCATTGTAAAATAAACAAATGCTCCTTTCACTGCATTATTTCCTGTAAAAATATTTTGAATTTCCTATTCTTTGGAATAACTAAATGCTTTGAAAGAGAGATGTGAACATGCTGTATGAAATTTCTTTCTAATTATTTTTCTTCAGTAAATCCTGTTTTGATTACACCATATGTACTCCATCCAAAACTGTTTCTGTTACTGCTATTGTTTGCCTCCAGGTAGGCAAATCCACTGCATTTTTTATACTCTTCGAACTGGATATATCAACTGAATCAAAAATCGCCACAACTCAAATTATCATGAAAAATGTACTTGATTTATAACTCCCGTGTGTTTATTGTATGTCATGCGCTGGGGCAAAAACTTTATAAGGATAATTTAGTCTATTAAGCAAAGCAATCCTTTAAAATCTTGTGACAATTGTAAATCTTAAAACGCTTTACAGATAAGGAAGAGTGAACAAAACTTCAAATAGGCTTGGTTGTTGATCTAAGATACATACGTAGCAAGTGGGGGGACTGGACATAGAAGCTGGCCAGGCTGACTCCACACTTTGCTATTAATCATTCTGGTCTATTACCCCTTCCTTTGCTCATTTTCTTCTCTCCACAGCTAGGATGACCTTCATTCCTACCCTTTTTTCCCTAGATTCCCAGTGTCCCCTTTTTTCCATCTACTTTGCTGCCTATCCTCTTCTGTCTGACACATAATGTTGGAATGCTTCAGGGCCCAGTCCTGAGCTCTCTCTTCCTTTCATTTTATATTCTTTTCCAGTTTGATATCATCATTTGCATGGCGATAATCTCACATGTATATCACTCAGCTAGACCTATACATATAATTCTGGTTTATATCCCATTTTGATTGTCTGTGGGTAGCTCAGCCATAAGGTGTCCCAGTCAAAAGTTGTGCTGATCCTTCTGAATTGCTCTCTTTCCTCCCAGAACCACTTTGCCAAAAGGTATTGCTATTTACCTGCTTCCTTAAAAATATAAAATCAAATAAACACATGAGTGGGCTCTTTACTCTTTCTCACACCAAACATTTTGTAACATTGCCTGTGCTGTCTACCTCCAAAATATATCCCACATCTGTCTTCTGCTCTGCATCTCTCAGCCATCACCTTATCCAATCCCCACCCTTTCTCAGTCTAAATGGACCCCTGAATCGTCTCTTGTCCACCACAAGCACAGCATAGAGGAGAAAAAGAAAAAATAAGCCTTCAAAAATCCCAAGAAAATTATATCATTCCTTTCCTTTAAACTCCTGTATTGCTTTTCATCAATCATCAAATTAATCCAGATGCAAACATGCCTGGAAATAACCTGGATAATCTTTCCTTCGCCTCCTATCCTCCCTCAGCCCATGAAATTCGCCCACAGCTTAAGTAGAATCAGCTCACCCTGAGATTTCCCAGATATTGTCCTGTATTCAAAGCTTTGCACACACTGTTCCTTTGGCCTGGAACACTCTACATCCACTCAGTTTCCACAGATTCAAGCCCTATTTCTCACCCTGGAAAACAGCTGATTGGCACACAGAAAAGAGAGTCATGGAATAGTCCACAGAACTTGTCAAAGTCGGAAAATAAAGAGCTCCTCTCAGGACCTGCAGAAATGGACACTCAAGGTGGGAGGGATACAGCAGAAACTCAGGAGCAAAATAGCTGAGTAAGTTGTAAGAAATTAGAATTTTGGTAATAAGTGCCTAGTTTTACATAATAGGAAAGTTTGCATTTAGAATAACAAAAACAATTATACGTTAATCACAAGTCTCTGATGTATATGGCCCATAGGAAATATTACTTTTAGACACAGTGTTAATGATAGATTATTATCTTTGGGCTTCAAAACATCCTCTCCTTCAAGTTTACATTAAATCAAAAGGATATACCTTCATTTTAATCATTGTTACATAAAACGACTCCAGATAATTCAAATTTTTCACAAATTAATGTTAATTTGGTCAATCCCGAAAAAAAGAATATCTGAGAATACAGTACTTACTATAACAAGTGGCTGTATCAGACCAACCATGGTTACCACAAACTATGGAGCCTGTGGCACGTCCACTTCTGCTTTCATATCCATCATGGCACACATAGTCCAATTGGTCATTGAGCTTAAACCAAGTTTTATCACTCTTGGATTTGGCATTCTCAAATACTGGCATATCACAAGATTCTAATTCATAATAGAATGGAAGATTTCATTGCTAATGTTATTAAATGGACAATCTAAAGAAGTAAGTCTCATCACAAGGGGAAAAAAAAGCTTTATCAATTAGCATGTGCTGATTAAGTAGTATATGAAAATAATCTAAGAATACCAGTGATAAATCATTGTCCTGGAATAGTTACTGAAAAAATAATGTTTGTACATAGCATTTTTCTCATCATTTAAACTCTCTGAAAAATCTGTTTTTAGAATATTTTTCTCAATTCAATTATACATATGCATTTATCCCATACTAGTAATAACATAGGCCAATACATTGTTAACAATGGTGAGTTGCACTTTGGGAATTAAGATGTCAAATATATTATCACTCATGACATATATGCCAGGGCTAAATGGATTAGTTGAATAAAAAGATTAATTTTCAACAATGCAATTAAATTATTAAATATTCTATAAAACTTTGCTTTAAAACATACTAATTTTGAACCTCATATGATGACTTTCCTTGCTCAAATATTTTCTTAAATACTTTGTATTCTTTTCACTCTTTGACATTGAATGTAGAGAGTTCTATTGTTTACATTGAGTTACGAGAAAAAATATTATAAAATAGTCTCAATTTTCACTAATATTTTACTAGAATGATGTTAATAAAAGTTTCAAATATTTTTCTCAAATTTTATAATGCATTATTTGGCAAGCTAGCTCAAACCTTTAAAAAATAAAGCAAAACTGTACCAGTAAAAAAATTATTGAATAGACACATTTTCCCTTCTACAATAAGAATGTTGTAATGGATAGCCGATCACAATTTAGTACAAAAATAGTTTGACATGGGGGCAACTTTTATAATTTTTCTGTGACTACTGCCCATAGTAGGCATATTTTGTGCCCATGGGAAGCATACAGAGATTGAAAACAATAGAAATGGATATTTTAAATATTCTCTTCACTTAAAGTGAATATGTTAAACATCATTTCAAAAAATATCACTGTATGGCTTTAATATAACAAGATAAACTGAGCAAATTGTTCTTAGAAAACTTCATAAACATCTATGTAGTGGGACAGGAAAATCTTTCAACACAGCAAAATTTCATACAACCTAGAAGTGTTTCTCAGTCTCCACTAACTAAATTTTTAGCGAGATTTTCTATGGGAGGGAACTTTTCACAACTGGACCGATCTTATAGTATCAAACATATTAGCTATACGCAATGCAAGATTATGCATTATGGACCCATATCTTCACTTAAAAATATAACTTCTGTGGCCAGCCCAGGGTATAGTGGTTAAGCTCACATGCTCCTCTTCAGCTACCTGGGGTTCATGGGTTCAGACCCCAGGCACAGACCTACTACTGCTCATCAAGCCATGCTGTGGCAGTGTCCCACATACAAAATAGAAGAAGATTGGCATGGACGTCAGCTCAGGTACAATCTTTCCCAAGCAAAAAAATAGAGAGAGAGAACTTTTAGGGGCTGGCCCTGTGGTATAGGGGTTAAGTTCCGTGCACTGTGTTTCAGCAGCCCAGGTTCACAGGTTGGGATCCCAGGCAGGGACCTATACCAGTCATCAGTCATGCTGTGTGGTGACCCACATATAAAGTAGAGAAAGTCTGGCATAAGATGTTAGCTCAGAGCTAGTCTTCCTCAAGGCAGAAAAAATAAAAAGAGGAAGATTGGCAACAGATGTTAGCTCAGAGTGAATATTCCTCAGCAAAAAAAATATATATATATTTAACATTTATGTCAAGGAGCTAAAACTCTGACACAAAAGTCTCATCACCTAAAAACAAGTACAGCAGGAACAAAGGTTCCAGTTAATAATAAAGGACTTTACACCATAACATACACAAGTCTCTCTAACAAGTTTCAATATCACACAAGGTTATAGAGAGGAAAAACTCAAACTGAGAGATGGACTGATATTGTACCCCATTATTAATTAATCTGAAATGACCAAAAAATTCTATATTTTCTCTCAAAGTATTTTTATTTATCTTTTCAAATGAAACCACATCTGACTTCCCCCTCCAAATAAGAATGAAATTAAAGTAAACTCGTGTACAGTGATGACCAGGGTAGAGAATACTAACATAATAAATCACTTACCAATGCACGTGGGTTGAGCTGACCATCCACTTTGAAGACATGTAATTGATCCTGAAGTTTTACCATCTGCTGTTACATATCCCGGTTTACAGTTAAATTGTATTTCTTTATTTAAGGGATGTGTAGTGCCAGGTTCAGAAATAAATCCATTCTTAATTTCTATATCTGATTTTGAACATGTTTCTAAACAGGAGAAAGCATAAGGAAAAGACAAGCATATGTTCACTAAACATTTGTATGAGGACTCAAATGATATAAAAATATGAAAAATGAGTCCTTGGTAAATAAAAACTGGAAAAAATTCTAATCATCCAAGTTCTTATGTCAGAGAAAATTGGCTATGAGTTACCAAAGACATTAAATCTAGATGATTTATTCAAATTTGAATAAAAGAACTCCAAATAATTCAAATTTTCTACAAATTAATGCCAATTTTGTTAAACTTGAAAAAAGAATACCTGAGAAAGCAGTACTTACTATCACACGTGGGTGTATCAGACCAACCATCGTTACCACAAACTATGGAGCCTGTGGCGCGTCCACCTCTGCTTTCATATCCATCACGGCACACGTAGTCCAATTTGTCATTGAGCTTAAACCATGTGCTACTACTTTTGGCTCTGGCATTCTCAAACACAGGCATTTCACAAGATTCTGAGGCATAATAGAATGGAAGATTTCATTTCTGATATTATTTGATGGACAATCTAAATGAGTAAATCTCATCCCAAGGGAGAAGAAAGCTTTATCAATTAGTATGTGCTGATAAGTTAAGTATCCTATGAAAATAACGTAAGAATACCAGTGATAAGTCATTGTCCTGAAGTAGTTACTGAAAAAAAAAGTTTCTACATAGCATTTGTCTCATCACTTAAACTCTCTGAAAAATTTAAGAATATTTTTCTCAATTATACATATGCATTTATCCCATGCTAGTAATAACATAGGCCAATATGTTATTAACAAATGAGAATAGCAGTTTGTGAATTAATATGCCAAACTTCTTAGCAGTCATTACATATATACCAGGTAAAAATGGATTAGTTGAAGAAAAAGATTAACTTTCACAAATGCAAGTAAATTATTACATATTCTATAAAACATTGCTTTAAGATATACTAATTTTTAAACATTATATGATGACTTTGCTTGCTCAAATATTTTCCTAAATGTTTTGTATTTTTTTCAATTATTGACTTTGAATATAGACTTCTATTGCTTATAATGAGTTATAAGAGAGTAAAATATTAAAATATAGTCTCAATTTTCACTAATATTATGCTAGAATGATGTTAATAAAAGTTTAAGTAATTTACCTCAAATTTTATAATGTGTTATTTGGCCAGCTAGCTTAAACTTTCAAAAAAGTAAAGCAAAACTGGATTAGTAAAAACATTATTGAATAGAGACATTTTCTCTTCTATAATGAGAGCATTATAATGAATAACTGATCACAATTTAGTATAAAATGAGTTTGATATGGGGGCAACTTTTATAATTTTTTCTTTGACTAGTGCCCATATCAAGCATAGAGATTGAAAACAATAGAAATGGATATTTTAAATATTGTCTTCACTTAAATTCAATATGTTAATTATCATTTCAAAAACATCACTGTGTGGCTTTAGTAGAACAAGATAACCTGAACAAATTGTTGCTAGAAAATCATCAAAAACCTCTATGTAGCGGGACAGGAAAATCTTTCGACACAGTAAAATTTGGTACTATCTAGAAGTGTTTCTCAGTCTCCCCTAATTAGATGTTTAGGAAGATTTTCGAAGGGAGAGTATTTTTCAGAAGTGGACCTATCCTATAGTATCAAACATACAATTTACATATAATGCAAAATTATGTATTATGGAACCGTATCTTCCCTTAAAAATATAACTTTGGGACCAGTCCAGGCTGTAGTGATTAAGTTTCCATGCTCCACTTCAGTGGTCCAGGGTTTACAGGTTCAGATCCTTGGCATGGACCTACGCACTGTTCATCAAGCCATGCTGTTGCAGTGTCCCACATACAAAATAGAGGAAGATTGGCACGGATGTTAGTTCAGGTACAGTCTTCCTCAAGAAAAGAAAATATATATATATATATATAACTTTCATGTGGCCGGCCCTGTGGCGTAGTGGTTAAGTTCGGCACGCTCTGCTTCAGCAGCCCAGGTTCCCAAGTTTGGATCCCAGCCAGGGATCTATACCACTCATTAGTCATGCTATGGCAGTGACCCACATATAAAGTAGAGGAAGAGGCACAGATGTTAGCTCAGAGCTAATCTTCCTCAGGCAGAAAAAAAAGAAGAAAGTTTGGCAACAGATGTTAGCTCACGGTGAATATTCCTCAGCAAAAAACATATACATATTTAACTGTTAACTTTCATGTCGAAGAGCAAAGACTGTGACATAAAAGTCTCATCACCTAAAAACAGGTTGAACAGTCACAATGATCACAGCTCATAATAAACGGCTCTATAACAGAACACGCATATGCTTCCTAAGAAGTTTTGGAATCAGGGCAGGATTTAAAGAGGAAAAATTTGACTGAAAGATGGATGGATATTCTACCCAACAAGTGATTACTCTTAAAAGACAAAATATTGTGTATTTTTCTCAAAGCTTTTTTATTTTTCTTTTCAAATAGAAAAGATTTGATCCTCAGATTCCCCACAAAAGAAGAATTAAACTTTTCCACAATGATAATGAATATTAACATAATCGATTACTTACTAATGCACGTGGGTTGAGTTGACCATCCACTCTGCAAACATGTAATTGATCCTGAGGTTCTACCATCTGCTGTTACATATCCTGGTTTACACTTATATTGTGCTTGTTTGTTTAAGGAATACGCAAATTTAGACGCAGAAACAAATCCATTCTCAATTTCTACATCTGATTTTGGACATGTTTCTGAAAGAGAGAAAGTGCAGCAATAGAGCAGCATACGCCATTTGTAAATGAAAATCTGAAAAAATCCTAATATTTCAACTTCTTGTGTCAAAGATATTAAGCTATAAGTTTCCAAACATATTAAATCAAGATAATCTATTCAAATTTGGGGGGGAGAAAGTAAGACTTAAAATATTCAGAATCCTTTCTATGAAATTTTTAGAAATCTATGGGTCTAATGGATCTGGAATTCTACAGCGTGCCAGAGCTCTCCTAGCAAATGATCCTTTCTGGGACTTGTTTTCAATATTCTCCAGTTTGGATCTCTTAAGCAACCCCAGATTTCAATTAGGGTATCTCAGATCAGGTGATGATCTTAGAGAATTTCTACGACATCTGCCACAGTCTTTGGCTCTGAGAAATTAAAATGTAGGTCAACATAATAGAGTGCTAAAAAACCACATGGATACAAGGAATTCAATGAAGATGACAAAGATCAACACATTCATTGATCTTCTAAGGTCAAAATGATGATAACTCAAATTATGTATAACAACTTGAAACAGTAAAAGTAAATTCTATCAGTTACTAGTTCTCCTCACAGAACTCAGCATCGTTTATTAAATAATCCATGGATAAAGAAGAAATCAAAAGGGAAAACATTAAGTAATTCAAATTGAATGATGATAAAAACCTGTTAAATAAAATTTTTTGAAAGACACTAAGGTATCACTGAGAGGGAATTTTACCATTAAATAACTATAATAGAAAAGAATAAAAAATGAAAACAATAGTTGTTTCTACTTCAGGAAATTAGAAAACAAGCTCACAAAAGTCAACATCAGTATGAATTTGGAAAAAATAAAGAGAAATTAGTAAGATTTGGAAATATAATACCTAGACCACTCCCTCTCCCCACAGACAAACCGAATTAAGAGCCACAGGTGTTCTGATTACACTTATTAGAAGTTCAAGACCTGGTTGAGAGATTACTGCACACCAAGCAAGGGAGAAAATGCCAACATCTGATCTGATAGGAGAAAATGAGATACACTCTCATCATAAACCCCACCCATGGGACAGCACCATCCAGCTGGGAGGGAATGCCCAACTCCCAGCAACTCTTCGAGGAGCAAAGGGTTCGAAGCACACATCTAGTGCCCTGAGTTTCCAACTGTTACTCCAGGGTCTGGCTTCCAACTTGCCTGTCTCTGGGAGTCAGAGGGCCCAGCATTGGTTAGTCTCAGGGCACTACAGAGAACAAAGGGTCACTTACGAATGGGTGTGTGAGCACTTCCCACAATTCACCCCCCAGCTGGTGCAGAGTGAGCAGGTGACAAAGCTCAGCCCCAGTTTCTCCCTGGAAGGAGTTTTGTTGCACAGCTAAACCCCCAACTTTTCCAGCTGCTGCCTGAGGGATTGGCTTCTAATTAACACATCTCTGAGAGCTGAGGAAAACCACCACTGACTAGATGCTCAGGGGCTCCAGAGAGCAAAACATTGGTTTCAAACAGCATGCGATCTGAAGGAGACTGCATGCATTTGCCACACACAGCTCCTCTCCCTAGCTCAGGGTAGAGGGAGCGGAATTAGAAACTCCAGCTCCCAGCTTCACCCTGAGTAGAGAAGGAACTGGACCACACAGCCAGCACCTCAACTTATCTGGCTACTACTGGAGGGACTGGGTTCTGTCTCACCTATCTCAGGACACTGATGGGACTTGGCTTCCTCTACACTCCTGGGGAATGTGAAGTACAAAGACTGCAGGTTGGATGAGCACAGAGTTTTGGGAGGTACCTTGCTGAGCCGACTGATGACTGATTCCTCAACAATCAAAAAGACCTGTGTGCTCACTCTTACCACTTTTATTCCATAGAGTACTGGAAGTCCAAGGCAGAATATTTAGTCAAGAAAAAGATGTGAAAGGGGTTTAGAGGCACATGTGTAGGGTAACAGATGGCAACTAGACTTTTGCTAGTGAACATGAAGTAGTCTATACTGAAGCTGAAATATTATGATATACACCTGAAATTTATATAATATAAAACAATGTGACCGCAATAATTTTTTTCGAGTAGCAGAAATAAAAGGAAAGAAAAGACACTCAAATCAGGAAGGAAGAAGTAAAATTATGGCTGTATGCTGATGCCAAGATCATTTATGTAGAAAATCCTAAAGACTGAACATTGAAGCTATTAGAAATAGTGTCCTTTCTCCTCATTTTCCCATGCACCACTCAATCTCAGATGACTTTGCCTCACATTTCAAACAGAGACACCATCAGCTCCTGCTTCTGCCCAGTATTACATTTGCACATCCAGTTTCCTTCCTTCCTCCTCTGAAAAGTTGGAAGTAGCCCTGTGACCACCAAACCCTACCACTTGCACAGGAGCTCTGGTTCCCTTTCCCTCCCACCTTCACAGGAAACTATCCACCTCATGCCTTCGATTTCTGCCTGTTTCTCTCTCTGCTCCATCCTCCTCAGGATTCAGTCTACTCTCATGTCTCTCATCTTAAAAACAATATTCCCCTCAGTGCATAATTTCCTCTAACAATATTTTGAATTTCCTATTCCCTGTCATAGCCAAGATTCTTGAAAGAGATATGTGAACATGCTGTATGAAATTTCTCTCTAATCATTTTTCTTCAGTAAATCCTATTTAGGATCCGCCCCATGTACTCCATCCAAACTGTTTCTGATACAACTATTGTTGGCTTTGATGTAGCCAAACCTACTGCATTTTTACACTCTTCTAACTGGACATGACAACTGAATTGTAAACATTTACCACTCAAGTTATAATAAAAATGTAATGAAATTACAATTTCCATGAATGTATGCATGGCAGACACTGTGGCAAAAAGTTTTATATGGATAATTTAGTCCAAAAATCAAAACAATCTTTTGAAATATTGTGACAATTGTAAATCTTAAAACACTTTATTGATAAGGAGGAGTGAACAAAGCTTCACACAGGCTTGGTTGTTGACCTAACGTACTAACGTACACGCTTAGCAAGTGGTGGAACTGGAAGTAGAACCTGGCCAGGCTGACTCCAAAGCCTTCATTATTAATCATTCTGGTTGATTTCCTATTACTTCAGTCATTTTCTTCTCTCTATGTTTATGACTACATCCACGCCTATACTTTTTTCTCCAGATTCTCTGGGTCCTCTTTTGTTCTGTCAACTGTGCTGTCTAGTCCTCTTCTGTCTGACACCTAAATGTTGGAGCACTTCAGGGCCCTGTCCTGAGCTCTCTGTTCCTTTCATTCTATATTCTTTTCCAATTTGATAACGTCATTTATATATGATGATAATCCCACATCTATATCTCTTGGCTAGACCTATACATCTAACTCTGTAGCTTACATACACCATTTTGATTGTCCGTGGGCAGCTCAACCATAATGTGTTCAAGTCAAAACTTGTGATGATCCTTCCAAAGTGCTCTCTGTCCTGCCAGAACCACGTCACCAAAAGGCATTGTCATTTACTTGATTCCTTAGAAATATCAAAGCAAATAAATAGGTGAGTCCCTTGACTTCTTACTCTTTCTCATGCCCAACATTTTGTAACATTACCAGTGCTTTCTATCACCAAAGTATATCCCAAATCTGTCCTCTGCTCTGCATCTCTCAGCCATCACCTTACCGCAATCTGCACCCTCTCTCACCCTACATGGACTCCGGAATCTTCTCTTGTCCGCCACGAGCACAGCAGATAGGAGAAAAAGAAAACCTTTCAAACATCCAAAGGAAATTATGTCATTCCTTTCCGTTAAGTCCCTATATGGCTTTCCATCAATCATAAAATTAATCCAAAGCCTAACATGTCCCACAATAACCTAGATAATCTTTCTTTGCCTCCTGTCCAGGTTCAGCTCATAAAATTCTCCCACATCTTGAGCCGAATCCACTCACCCTGATATTTCCCAAATATTATTTCATTTTCAATCTTTGCACATACTGTTCCTTTGGCTTGGAACACTCTACTTCCACTCAGTTTTCCAGAAATTCAAGCCCTACTTCTAACCCTGGAAAACAGACAGCTGATTGGCAAACAGAAAAGAGTGTCATGGAATAGTCCACAGCATCTGTTCAAAGTTGGGAAATAAAAAGTTCCTCTCAGGACCTGCAGAAATGAACAGAAAAATGAGAGGGATAAAGCAGAAACTCAAGGGTAATATAGCTGAGTAAGTTGTAAAAAGCTATAATTTGGCAATAAATGCCCAGTTTTAAATAATAGGAATGCTTGAATTTAGAATAACGACAACAATTATACATTAATCAAAAAACTTCGATGCACATGGCCCATAGGAAACATTACTTTATTATACAGTGTTAAAGGTAGACTATTATCTTTGGGCTTCAAAGCTCCCTCTCCTCCAAGTTTATCAGTTGGACATAGTTTTATTTTAATCATTCTTCCATAAAATACTCCAGATAACTCAAATTTTTCACAAATTAGTGTCAATTTTGTCAATCCTGAAAAAAAGAATACTTGAGAAAATAGTACTTACTATAACATGTGGGTGTATCAGACCAACCATCATTACCACAGACTATGGAACCTGTAGTACGTCCATCCCTGCTTTCATATCTCTCACGGCACACATAGTCCAAGTTGTCATTGAGCTTAAACCAAGTGCTATCACTTTTGGCTCTGGCATTCTCAAATACTGGCATTTCACAAGATTCTAATGTATAACAGAATGGAAGGTTTCATTTCTAATAGTATTAAATGGACAATCTAAATGAGTAAGTCTCATCCTAAGGGAGAAAAAAGCTTTATGAATTAGTACATGCTGATAAATTAAGTGTCATAAGAAAATAACCTAAGAATACCAGTGATAAATCATTGTCATGAAAAAGTTACTCAAAAAAAGGTTCTATGTAGCATTTTTTGCATCACTTAAATTCTCTGAAAAATTTATTTTTAGAATATTTTTCTCCATTCAATTATACATAAGCATTTATCCCATGCTAGTAATAACATAGGACAATATGTTGTTAACGAATTGGAATAGCATTTTGTGATTAAGACGCCAAACTTATTAGCCGTCGTGACATATACGTCAGGGGAAAATGGATTCATTGAATAAAAAGGATTAATTTTCAACAATGCAAGTAAATTTTTAAATATTCTATAACACTTTTTTTAAACATACTATTTTTTCAACCTCATATGCTGATTTTGCTTTCCCAAATATTTTCCTAAATGTTTTGTATTCTTTTCACTTATCGACATTGAATTTAGGGATAGTTCTATTATTTATAATGAGTTAAAAGAGAGTAAAATGTTAAGAAACAGTCTCAATTTTCACTAATATTATACAAGAATGATGTTAATAAAAGTTTAAATAATTTACCTAAAGTTTTATAATGTGTTATGTACCCAGCTAGCTTAAATTTTCACAAAAATAAAGCAAAACTGTACTAGAAAAAAATGTATTGAATGGAGACATTTTCTCTTCTATGATAACAGTGTTATAATGGGTAACTGATGACAGTTTAGCATATAATGAGTTTGATATGAGGGCAACTTTCATCATTTTTTATCTTTGGCTAGTGCCCACAGCAAGCATAGAGATTGAAAAACATGAAATTAAATCAATAGATATGGATATTTTTGATATCCTCTTCACTTAAAGTGGATATGTTAAGTAACATTTCAAAAAATATCTGTGTGACTTTAAAAAAGTCACTGTGTGACTTTAGGATAATAAGAAAAACTGAGAGGGGGAATTCCAAGATGGCGCCGTGAGTAGTCCTCTTTGTCTCTCGCCCTTCGAGTCTACAATTATTTGGACACTTATCGCTTGACAAAGGATATCCAGACAGCATCTCAGGACGTCTGAGACACCCACGCGACTATACATCGGAAGGCGGATGGACTTTCCTCCGGGAGGATGTGGAAATAGGTGAAAACTCTCCGACCCCGACGGGCAGCCTAGTACCCGCAAGCGGCTTTCTTCCAAAGGACGCCCCCAGAGGATCCACACACATCTAGGGCAGGAGCGAGAACACAACAGAGGAGCGACGGTGGAAACAGGTGACCAGAACCCTACTTAAACCCCCCGCAATTACTCCTAAACGCAGAGGGAAACTTTGGAGTTGCACACCTGAGCCCGCGGGGAGAGTCTCTCCCCGCCATTGGCGGGGAGACCCGGCCTGGTGCTCGGGGCGCCCGGAGGGTCCCAGAGAGAGACACGGAGGGCACGGAGGTCTCCCAGCTGCCGTTGCCCGCCCCGTGGGACTAGGGATTGCCGGAGATCTCGGAGAGGACCGGGGCGGGGGAACTTTCAAAGGCGGGTCCGGCGACCTGGTGGAGAAGCGCCGGAGCTCCGCCCGGGCAGCAGACAAAACTCTCTGTCTGCCATTAGCAGAGGGGCCACGCCCAGCATTCAGGGCTCCCGGCAGAGGCTCGGACAGAAGCCCAGAGGGCAGGGCGTCCCCCAGCTGCCGTTGCCCGCCCCGTGGGACTAGGGATTGCCGGAGATCTCGGAGAGGACCGGGGCGGGGGAACTTTCAAAGGCGGGTCCGGCGACCCAGAGGGGAAGCGCCGGAGCTCCGCCAGGCAGCAGACAAAACTCTCTGTCTGCCATTAGCAGAGGGGCCACGCCCAGCATTCAGGGCTCCCGGCAGAGGCTCGGACAGAAGCCCAGAGGGCGGGGCGTCCCCCAGCTGCCGTTGCCCGCCCCGTGGGACTAGGGATTGCCGGAGATCTCGGAGAGGACCGGGGCGGGGGAACTTTCAAAGGCGGGTCCGGCGACCCGGAGGGGAAGCGCCGGAGCTCCGCCAGGCAGCAGACAAAACTCTCTGTCTGCCGGTAGCAGAGGGGCCACGCTGAGCATTCAGAGCTCCCGGCAGAGGCCCGGAGAGAAGCCCAGAGGGCGGGGCGACCCCCAGCTGCCGTTGCCCACCCGGTGAGGCTAGGGATTGCCGGAGATCTCGGAGAGGACTGGGGCTGGAGAGAGTTCCAGAGACCCAGCTTAGTAGCCTAGGGGGAAACCCTACAGGCTCACAGAAGCCTTAGGGAAAGCCTCTGCACAGCACCAGTAGAAGGCACCCAGCCGCCAGCCACAAGGCTGGAAGACCCCAGGGCAAAAGCAGCATAGCTAGGTGTACTAACCACAGACTGTAGAAGATGCCAATAGCTCTCCTGCGACCCATAGAGGACAAGTGAGATTTGGTGGGTGCCGACAGCAACCGAGCGACAAATAAAAGTGATCCCACCCCTGGCCGCTGGAAAAGCCCATAACACCGTTGCAGACCCCAAGGAGAGAGCGCATCTAGGTGGGCAACAACAGTAGGCACCTGCAGCCTGAAGCCCCCCGTGACGGCCCCCACGGCAGAGGAGGGAATCCAAAGGGCCACTGTGGCTACGAAGAGGGGCCCAGGCCCAGTTAGCAACTACGGACAGGATTCCTGGTTGGTGAAGTATAAACAGCTGCTCCCCCCACCGCAGCAGCTGAAACAAGTGAAAGGAGCAACTAAACTCTATCTCCATGCGGAGGCACAAATCAACATCATCAAGCAATATGAAAAAATACATTAAATCTCCAGAACAGAAAGAAAGTAACAAATACACAGAAAACAATCCCAAAGAAAATGAGATATATAACCTAAATGATGATGACTTCAAAACAGCCATCATTAAAATACTCACTGAGTTAAGAGAGAATTCTGACCGACAACTCAACGAGTTCAGGAGCTATGTCACAAAAGAGTTTGATACGATAAAGAAGAACCAAACAGAAATACTGGAAATGAAGAACACAATAGAGGAGATTAAGAAAAATCTAGATGCTCTGAACAGTAGGGCCGATAATATGGAGGAAAGAATTAGCAATTTGGAAGATGGCAATATAGAATTGTTGCAGGCAGAGGAGGAGAGAGAAGCAAGACTTAAAAGAAATGAAGAAACTCTCCGAGAATTATCAGACACAATTAGGAGATGCAACGTAAGGATTATAGGTATACCAGAGGGAGAAGAGAAGGAGAAAGGGGCAGAAAACCTATTCAAAGAAATAATGGCTGAGAACTTCCCAAATCTGGTGAGGGAGATGGATCTTCAGGTGACAGAAGCCAATAGATCTCCAAACTTTATCAATGCAAGAAGACCAACTCCACGGCATATAGTAGTGAAGCTAGCAAAAGTCAACGACAAGGAGAAAATATTAAGGACAGCCAGGCAAAAGAAACTAACCTACAAAGGAACCCCCATCAGGCTATCAGCAGATTTCTCAGCAGAAACTTTACAGGCTAGAAGAGAGTGGAATGATATATTCAAAAATCTGAAGGACAAAAACCTACAGCCGAGAATTCTCTACCCAGCGAAAATATCCTTCAAATACGATGGAGAAATAAAAACTTTCCCAGATAAACAAAAATTAAGGGAGTTCATTGCCACAAAACCTCCTCTTCAGGAAATCCTCAGGAAAACCCTCATTCCTGAAAAATCCAAAAAAGGAAAGGGGCTACAAAACCAAGAGCAGAGGAGATAAGTAGAAGGACAACAACAGAGAGTAGCAGCTCTACATCAGAACAGATTAAACCATGGGACGAGAAACAAAGGAAACTGAAGAAAACCGGAAAACAAGACACAAAATGGTAGTGGTAGGCCCCCACGTCTCAATAATCACTCTAAATGTAAACGGATTGAACTCCCCAATCAAAAGACACAGAGTGGCAGGATGGATCAAAGAACAAGATCCAACAATATGCTGCCTCCAGGAAACACACCTCAGCCCCAAAGACAAACACAGACTCAGAGTGAAGGGATGGAGAACAATACTCCAAGCTAATAATGAACAAAAGAAAGCAGGTGTCGCTATACTAATATCAGACAAGGTAGATTTCAAAGCAAAACAGATAAAGAAAGACAAAGAGGGACAGTATATAATGATAAAAGGGACTCTCCACCAAGAAGACATAACACTTATAAATATATACGCACCCAACACAGGAGCACCAAAATTTGTAAAGCAACTCTTAATAGAACTAAAAGAAGACATCAACAACAATACAATAATAGTAGGGGACCTCAACACACCATTAACACCAATGGACAGAACATCCAGACAGAAAATCAACAAGGAAATAATAGAATTAAATGAAAAATTAGACCAGATGGACTTAATAGATATATATAGAACACTTCATCCAAAAACAGCAGGTTACACATTCTTCTCAAGTGCACATGGAACATTCTCAAGGATTGACCATATTTTGGGAACCAAAGCAAACATCAATAAATACAAGAGAGTTGAAATAATATCAAGCATCTTTTCTGATCATAACGCTATTAAACTAGAAATCAACTACAAGAAAAAAGCAGAGAAAGGTGCAAAAATGTGGAGACTAAACAACACGCTTCTCAACAAACAATGGATCATTGAAGAAATTAAAGAAGAAATCAAATATTATCTGGAGACAAATGAAAATGAGAACACGACATACCAAATCATTTGGGATGCAGCAAAAGCAGTCCTAAGAGGGAAATTCATCGCAATACAGGCTCACCTCACTAAACAAGAAAAAGCTCACGTAAGCAACCTCAAACGACACCTAACAGAACTAGAAAAAGAAGAACAAACAAGGCCCAGAGTCAGTAGAAGGAGGGAAATAATAAAAATAAGAGCAGAAATAAACGATATTGAAACAAAAAAGACAATAGAAAGGATCAATGAAACAAAGAGTTGGTTCTTCGAAAGAATTAACAAAATTGACAAACCCCTAGCCAGACTCACCAAGAAAAGAAGAGAGAAATCGCAAATTAATAAAATCAGGAATGACAGAGGAGAAATCACAACAGATACCAATGAAATACAAGAGATCATAAGAGAATACTATGAAAAACTATATGCCAACAAATTGAACAACCTGGAAGAAATGGACAAATTCCTAGACTCCTACAATCTCCCCAAACTGAATCAGGAAGAAATGGAGAATCTGAATAGACCAATCACAAGTAAGGAAATAGAAACGGTAATCAAAAACCTCCCCAAAAACAAGAGTCCAGGACCAGACGGCTTCTCTGGAGAATTCTACCAAACATTCAAAGAAGACTTAATACCTATTCTCCTCAAACTGTTCCAGAAAATTGAGAAAGATGGAGAACTCCCTAACACATTCTATGAAGCCAACATCACTCTGATCCCCAAACCTGACAAGGACAACACAAAGAAGGAGAACTAGAGGCCGATATCACTGATGAACATAGATGCAAAAATCCTCAACAAAATTTTGGCAAACCGATTACAGCAATACATCAAAAAGATTATACACCATGATCAAGTGGGATTTATACCAGGGACACAGGGATGGTTCAACATCCGCAAGTCAATCAACGTGATACACTACATTAACAAAATGAAAACCAAAAACCACATGATCATCTCAATAGATGCAGAGAAAGCATTCGACAAGATCCAACACCCATTTATGATAAAAACCCTCAGTAAAATGGGTATAGATGGAAAGTACCTCAACATAATAAAGGCCATATATGATAGACCCACAGCCAACATCATACTCAATGGACAAAAGCTGAAAGCCATCCCTCTGAGGACAGGAACAAGACAAGGGTGCCCACTTTCACCACTCCTATTCAACATAGTTCTGGAGGTGCTGGCCAGAGCAATTCGGCAGGAAAAAGAAATAAAAGGAATCCAAATAGGTAACGAAGAAGTAAAACTCTCGTTGTTTGCAGACGACATGATCTTATACATAGAAAACCCCAAAGAATCCACAGAAAAACTATTAGAAATAATCAACAACTACAGCAAAGTAGCAGGGTATAAAATTAACGTGCATAAATCAGTAGCATTTCTATACACTAACAATAAACTAACAGAAAAAGAACTCAAGCACTCTATCCCATTCACAATCGCAACGAAAAGAATAAAATACCTTGGGATAAACTTAACCAAGGAAGTGAAGGATCTATACAATGAAAACTACAAGACTCTCTTGAAAGAAATAGGCGATGACATAAAGAGATGGAAAGACATCCCTTGCACATGGATTGGAAGAATAAACATAGTTAAAATGTCCATACTACCTAAAGCAATATACAGATTCAATGCTATCCCAATCAGAATCCCAAGAACATTCTTCACAGAAATTGAACAAACAATCCTAAAATTCATATGGGGCAACAAAAGACCGCGAATTGCTAAAGCAATCCTGAGCAAGAAAAACAAAGCCGGCGGAATCACAATCCCCGATTTCAAAACATACTACAAAGCTACAGTGATCAAAACAGCATGGTACTGGTACAAAAACAGGTCCACAGATCAATGGAACAGAATTGAAAGCCCAGAGATAAAACCACACATCTATGGACAGCTAATCTTCGACAAAGGAGCAGAGGGCCTACAATGGAGAAAAGAAAGTCTCTTCAACAAATGGTGCTGGGAAAACTGGACAGCCACATGCAAAAGATTGAAAATTGACCATTCTTTTTCACCACACACCAAAATAAACTCAAAATGGATCAAAGACCTAAAGATTAGGCCTGAGACAATAAGTCTTTTGGAAGAGAATATAGGCAGTACACTCTTTGACATCAGTTTCAAAAGAATCTTTTCGGACACTGTAACTCCTCAGTTGAGGGAAACAATAGAAAGAATAAACAAATGGGACTTCATCAGACTAAAGAGCTTCTTCAAGGCAAGGGAAAACAGGATTGAAACAAAAAAACAGCTCACTAATTGGGAAAAAATATTTACAAGCCACTTATCCGACAAAGGGTTAATCTCCATAATATACAAAGAACTCACACTACTTAACAACAAAAAAACAAACAACCCGATCAAAAAATGGGCAGAGGACATGAACAGACATTTCTCAAAAGAAGATATGAATATGGCCAATAGACACATGAAAAGATGTTCATCATCGCTAATCATCAGGGAAATGCAAATCAAAACTACACTAAGATATCACCTTACCCCCGTTAGATTGGCAAAAACATGCAAAACCAAGAACGACAAATGTTGGAGAGGTTGTGGAGAAAGAGGAACCCTCATACACTGTTGGTGGGAATGCAAACTGGTACAGCCACTATGGAAAACAGTATGGAGATTTCTCAAAAAGTTAAAAATAGAAATACCCTATGACCCAGCCATCCCATTACTGGGTATCTATCCTAAGAACCTGATATCAGATATCTCAAGAGTCAGTTGCACCCCTATGTTCATTGCAGCATTATTTACAATAGCCAAGACGTGGAACCAGCCTACATGCCCAGAAACTAATGATTGGATAAAGAAGATGTGGTATATATACACAATGGAATACTACTCAGCCATAAAAAAAGACGAAATTGGCCCATTCACAACAATGTGGATGGACCTCGAGGGTATTATGTTAAGCGAAATAAGTCAGTCAGAGAAAGACGAACTCTATATGACTCCACTCATAGGTGGAAATTAGTATATTGAGAAGGAGATCTGATTGGTGGTTACCAGGGAAAAGGGGGGGTGGGGGGAGGGTACGGAGGGGGAAGTGGTGTACCCACAACATGACTAACAAAAATGTACAACTGAAATCTCACAAGGTTGTAATCTATCATAACATTAATAAAAAAAAAATAAATAAAAAAAAATAAAAATAAGAAAAACTGAGCAAATTGTTCTTAGAAAAATCTTCCTTAATTTCTTGGTAGTGTGACACGGAACTCTTTCCACACAGCAAAATTTGATACTATCTAGAAGTGTTTCTCAGTCTCCACTTATTAGATGTTTAGGAAGATTTTCGAAGGGAGAGGATTTTTCAGAACTGCACCCATTCTACAGTATCAAACATAAAAGTTGCATAATCCAAGATTATGCATTATGGACCCATATTCTCACTAAAAATATGACTTTCAGGTCTAGGAGCAAAGACTCTGACATAAAAGTCTCATCACCTAAAAACAAGTTGAACAGGCACAAGGATCTCAGCTAATAATAAAGGACTTGACACCAGAACACACATAAGTCTCCTAACCAGTTTGGAAATCACAGGAAGTCTTAAAGAGGAGAAACTTACCTGAAAGATGGACTGATATTCTACCACACAAGTGATTAATCATAAAAGGCAAAATATTATATATTTTTCTCAAAGCTTTTTTATTTATCTTTTCTGATGGAATCACTTCACACCCCCCACCAAAGAAGAATTAAATTAAATTTTTGTATAATGATAATCATAATAATGAACACTAACATAATCAATTACTTACTAATGCATATGGGTTGAGCTGACCATCCACTTTGCAGACATGTAATTGACCCTGAGGTTTTACCATCTGCTGTTACATATCCTGGTTTGCAGTTAAATTGCATTTCCTTATTCAAGGGATATGTAGTGTCAGATTCAGAAATAAATCCATTCTTAACTTCTATATCTGATTTTAAGCATGTTTCTGAAAAGGAGAAAGCATAAAGAATAGACAAGCATGCATCATTTGCAAATGAAAACCTGGAAAAATTCTAATCATTTTAGTTTTTTGTTAGAGATAATAAGGTATGAATTTCCAAAGATATTAATTAAAGATAATCTCTTCAAATTTTGGGGGGACAAAACAAGATTTAAAATATTCAGAATGAGGGGGCCAGCCCCATGGTCAAGTTGGTGTGCTCCGCTTTGGCGGCCCAGAGTTTCACAGGTTCGATCCTGGGTGCAGACAGGGCACCACTCACCAGGCCACACTGATGTGGCATCCCACATGACACAACTAGAAGGACCCACAACTAAAATATACAACTATGTACTGCGAGGATTTGGGGAGAAAAAGCAGAAAAAAAATTTAAAATCAATTCTAAGAAATTATAGAAATCTGTTGGCCTAATGGATCTGGAATCCTGTAGCAAGCCAGAGTCCTCCTAGCAATGGGTCTCTCCTGGGACTAATTTCATTGTTTTCTAGTTTAGTTCTCTTAAGCTACCCCAGAACTCTGTTGACCATCTGGGTTATCTTAGATCAGGTGATGATCTCAGAGAATATTCTGCCATATCTACCACTGTCTTTGGCTCTGAGAATCTGAGAATTTGAAATGTTGGTCATCATGATAGGGTGCTGAAAACTACATGGCTACAGAGTTCAAGGAAGGTTACAAAGATCAATGCATTCATTGATCTTCCAAGTCCAAAATGATGATTTCCCAAATAAGGTATAACTTCATTTGAAACAGTAAAAGTAGACTTCTGTCAGTTACTAGATTTCTTTACAGAGGTCTGGTTCATTTATTAAATAACCCATAGATAAAGAAAAAATCATAAGGGAAGTCATTAAATATTTTGAATCGAATGATAATAAAAAGATGTTAAATAAAATGTTGTAAAATGACACTAAGGTAGTGATGACAAGAAAATTTTACCATTAAGCAGCTATAAGAGAAAAGAACAGACTGAAAATCAAGAATTGTTTCCACTTTAAGAAATTAGAAAAAGAAAAGCACACAAAAGCCAGTATAAGTATAAATTTGAAAAAAATAGACAGACATTAGTAAGATGGTAGAATAGGATGACTCTCCCTCTCCCTGTCCCATAGGCACGCCATATTAACAGCTACAGATGTGTCAATTCCCTTTACTAGAGATACAAAAGCTGGTGGAGAGATTCCTGCTCGCCAGGTGAATGAGAAAATGACAACATCCTAACTGGTAGGAGAAACAGAGATATACTTTCATCATAAACACCACCCCTAGCACAACATCATCCACTTGGGAAGAAATACCCAACTCCCAGCTTCTCCTTGAAGAACAAAGAGTTGGAGCCACATATCTAGTGCCCCATGTTTCCAACAGCTACTTCAGGGTCTGGCTTCTGACTTGCCTGTCTCTGGGACTAGAGAACCCAGCATTTCCTAGTACCTCCTGGGGACTACACGGGACAGAATGTCAGTTATGAATCGGTGTGCGTGCACTTCTCATAGTTCATCCCCAGCTGAGTGCAGAATTAGCAGCTCTCAGTTTCTCCCTGGAAGTAGCTCGGTCACACAGCTAGAAGGAGTCAGACTTCACATCTTTTCCAGCTGCTGCCTGAGAGATTGGCTTCTAATTAACCCAACTCTGAAAGATGAGGGAGACCACAATTGTCTGGATGCCTAGGAGCTCCAGAGAACAAAACATTGGTTTCAAAGAGCATACAGTTTGAGGGGACTGCATGCATTTACCACAGCTCCTCTTTCCAGCTCAGTGCAGAGTGAGTGAAATGTGAAACTCCAGCTCAGAACTTCACCCTGAGTAAAGAAGGAACGGGACCAAACATCTAGCACCTCAACTTATCTGACTACTACTGGAGGGACTGGCTACTATCTTGCCTATCTCAGGACACCGATGGGACTTGGCTTCCTCTAGAGTCCTGGGGAAAGCTAAGTACAAAGACTGCAGGTTGGATGAGCACAGAGTTTTGAGAGCACCCCAGAATCTCTGGCTGAGCTGATTGAAGATTGATTGCTCGATAATCAAAAAGAAGACAATTGTGTCCATTCTCACCACTTTTGTCCCATAGAGCACCAGAAGTCCTAGCCAGAGGAATTAGCCAAGAAAAAGGTGAAAGGTGTAAAGGGGCACATGTGATGGTGATAGATGGAAACTAGACTTTTGGTGGTGAACATAAGGTAGTTTCTACAGAAGTAGAAACCTACTGATATACCCCTGAAATTTATATAATTTTATAAACCAACGTTACCTCAATTAGAAAACTTTAAAATAACAATATAAAAAATAAAGAAAGGCCTCCAAATTGTGAAGTGAGAAGTAAATTTATCTCTGTGTGCGGATGAAATAATAACACACGTAAAAAATGCTAAAGATTAAATGAAAAAGCTGTTAGAACTAATGAACAATTTCAACAAAGTGACAGCATACAAAATCAACATACAAAATCAGTAGCATTTCTCTACACTGACCACAAACTATCTGAAAACAGAATTAACAAAGCAATCCTATTTACATTAACAACAAAAAAATATATACTACACAGGAATAAACTTAACCGAATAAGTGAATGATGTGTGCACTGAAAATTATAAAACATTGATGAAGGAAATTAAAGAAGACAGATAAGTGGAAATACACCCAGTGTCCCTGGATTGGAGTCTTCAATATTTTTAAATGTCCATGCCACTCTAAATGACCTATGGATTCAATGCAATCCTGATCAAAAGCTCAACAGCATTCTTTACAGAAATACAAAACAAACCTAAAATTAATATGTAAATACAAAAAAACCTCAAATAGCCAAAGCAATCTTGAGCAAGAGCAAAGCAGAGGACATCACACTTCCTGATTTTGAACTATATTATAAAGCTATATTAATTGAAACAGTATGATACTGGCATAAAAACAGATAAAAGATCAGTGGAAAAGGATAGAGAGCCCAGAAATAAATACACATATATACGGTCAACTGATCTTCATCAAGGATGCCAAGAACAAACAATGGGGAGAGAATGGTATTTTCAACAAATAGTACTATGAAAACTAGATATCCACATGCAGAAGAATAAAATTGAGACCTTATCTTACACTATACACAAAAATCAACTGAAAATTATTGTATTGCTGTCAATTTCTCCTCTTCAAACCTGTCGATATTTGCTTTACGTATTTAGGATTTCTGATGTGGTGTGTGCGTATCTTTAAAATTGTTATATCTTCCTTGTGAATTGACTCCTATGTTATTATATAATGACTTTCTTTGTGTCTAGACACAGTTTTATATATACAGCCAATTTTTTTGATATAAGTATAGCCACTCCTGCATTCTTTTGGTTGCCATTTGCATGACGTCATTTTTCCATTCCTTCACTTTTATTCTATTTGTGTCTTTAAGTCCAAAGTGAGCCTTTTATAGATAGTATATCATTTGTTCTTGTTTTCTTAATCATTCAGATACTCTATTACTTTTTTAATTAATTTATTTATTTTTGAGGATGATTAGCCCTGAGTTAACATCTTCTGCCAGTCCTCCTCTTTTTTGCTGAGGAAGACTGGCCCTGAGCTAACGTCCGTGTCTATCTTCCTCTAATTGATATGTGGGACACCTACCACAGCGTGGCTTTTTCCCAAGCAGTGACATGTCCGCACCCAGGATCCGAACCGGCGAACCCTGTGCTGCCGAAGCAGAACATGGACACTTCAGTGCTGCGCCACCGGGGCCAGCCCCAAGTCTTTTATGTTTCTATGGATTCAGCCCTCTATGTCTTTTGATTGGATAATTTAATCCATTTACATTTAGAGTAATCATTGATAGGTAGGGACTTACTAATGCCATCTAATTAATTGTTTACTAGCTGTTTTGTAGTTCTGTTGTTCCTTTCTCCTTCTCTTCCTGTATTCCTTTGTGAATAGATGATTCTCCATAATGTTATTCTTTGATTTCTTTCTCTTCATCTTTTGTGAATCTACTGTACATTTTCCTTTGTGCTTACCATGAGCTTACATTACAAAATATCATAGATTGAACAGTCTAGTTTAAGTTGACAACAAATAGCACACACAAACTCTATCCTTTTATTGCCTTCCTCACATTTTATGGTATTGTGTCACAATTTGCATATTTTTTATGAAGTATCCATTAACAAATTATTGTATGTATACTTATTTTTTAAACTTTTATCCTTTAACCTTTATATTGGAATTAAGTGACTTATACACCACTGTATTAAAGCACTGGAGTGTTCTACATTTGACTATATCTTTACCTTTCCCGGTGTATATCTTTGTATATTTTTATAGTAATTAATGTTCCTCCATTACAACTTGAAGCACTCCTTTCAGCATTTCTTGTAAGGCGGGTCTAGTGTTGATGAATTCCCTAAGCATTGATTTGTATGGTAAGTCTTTATCTCTCCTTTATTTCTCTAAGACAGCTTTGCTGAATAAAGCATTCCTGGTTGGCAGTTTTTTTATTTCATCACTTTAAATATATCATCTCACTTTCTCCTGGCATGAAGCTATTGATAAATCTCCTGATATCCATATGGGGGTTCCCATGACTGTGAGGTACTTTTGTCTCTATTTCTGATTTCAAATTATCCCTGTTTTTTATTTCAGCCTGTTTTGTGAGCATGTGTCTTGTAAAAGATCTCTTTGGGTTGAATCTGTTTGGGGACTTAGGAGCTTCTTGATTTTGACAGTCCATATATCTTCCCAGATTTGGTAAGATCTCAGCCATTATTTCTTTAATAAACTTTGTGCCCCTTTCTCCAGTTTTTCTCATTCTGGAACTCCCTTAATGCCTAAAATGTTTCCCTTCATAATCTCTCATAATTTAGGTAACCTACCTTCACTCTGTAATTATTTTTCCTTTGTTCTTCTCTGAATGGAAAATTTCAAATAACCTGTCTTTTACCTCACATATTGTTTCAACTTGCTATGTATATATCAAGAATTTTTTGTATCAATTCATATACATTTGGAGAAAACAAGATCAAATAGGTCCATTCGCACAACAAGAAGTTGATATAAAAGTTTTACCACAGTTAATATAGATGAGTCTTAGCAAATCATAAACATATTGATTCTCAGACCAGTTTACTTACTGACACCAATGCATTTGGGAGGAGGGGACCAGTCATTCTCCGTACATGTCATTAAGTTCTCCTCATTTGGAAAACTGTAGCCAGAATGGCATTCAACTTTTACAGATTCACCTTGTAAATATTGTTTTCCATAAGGTGGATACTTTCCATGTTCCAAATAATTAAAATTACATTGTCCTAAGGATGATAAAAATGATACAGGAAAATTTTTTAAAAATCCATAAACTTGGTCAAAATAGTAAATTTATAATTATCTTTTCAATATTTAAATTAGAATGGACAAGCATTCAAAAATAATGTATAACTTAAGAAAAACTAAAATTACTACCAACTGTCCCTTGAAAAAGAAAAATTAATATTCTGTATCATTTATCTTTGATTTTATTATTAAAATATGTATAAATGATATAGATATTCCTGTAAAACCTCTATCTTTATTTCTCATGAGATTTTCTTGAAGACCTCCTCATGAAAATAAAGATACACATTGGTATTTTTGCTCATAGAACTCATTCTTTAGCCCTGTTTTTTCAAACAAGACTTAACTGTATTCTCTCATTTGTTTTTCTCTCTCCACTCTTAGAAATACTGATACACATACAATTATAAGGAGGTTTACTTACGGAGGCATGGTACTTCTGGTTCCCATCCTTTTGGTCTGCAATAAATATAATCCCAGCTATATCTTGAAGGAGTCACAAAATTGTTATCACAGTAATAGGAATAATAATGTCCTACAGATACTGGAAACTTTGGCTTATAATAGTGTTCATAGTAGAGCCTTCCATGTTTTATGTCTGGAAAATCACAAGTCTTCACTTTCAAGAAAAAACATAAGAAAACCCTTATAAATAATGTTTTATTTTAATAAAAAACAAATTAGAGATGAGTTGTTTCATTGATGAATTATACTGTCTTATCTGCATAATTATCCTCACTGCGTTAGAATTTCTAGGACAAGAAAATGTATAAAATTCAGATGACTGAGGTATGTGAGGAAATCCTTGGTAATGAAGATAAAATTGTGTCTTTGGGGTCATATGATATATAAACTTGTATCAAGACTCTCCAGGAAGAAAATTATATGGACCTATTTAACAAATTCTCCTTGAGTACGTATATCCTACCCCTGGTTCATTAAATGAGCATCTCGGTTGAGAGATGAAAGTACTGATTTTATCACTCAGCTCATCTGTCTTCTTTTCCATTCTCATCAGAAATCAGAGCATTGCCTTTTCTTCTCAGATCAACTCAATGTAGGGAGATAGCTAGGGTTTAGGGGTGGGTTTTTTGGATTAACATTCATTAGCTTATTTTCTACTTATTGGAAACAATGTAAGAAACGCAGAGAAGCACAAAAATTTTCCATCTATCACATCACACAGAAAGATAGTATTCTTATTCATGCCTCACGCCAATCATGGAGGCAAGTTTTCCTTTACTTAACTAGAGCGATGAAAGTAGGAATAATGGTTAATATTCACATCGCTAAGATTATGGTAAATATTTGATTGTTTATTTCTAATTTTAATTGGAGAATGAGATGGTTTTTGTTTGCTTTTTTTGCTTTTAGTGTGTGTGTGTGCTGAGGAACATTAGCACTGAACTAACATCTGTTCCCAATCCTCCCTTTTTTTCACCTGAGGAAGATTCCCCATGAGCTATCATCTGTGCCAATTTCCTCTAGTTTATGTGTGGATCATCACCGCAGCATAGCTGACAAATGGTGTAGGTCCATGCCTGGGATCTCAAGAACACGGGTCCCTGAAGGTCAGCATGCCAAAATTAACCACTAAGCCACAGGTCTGGCCTGAGACGTTTTTAAATATGTTTTACAAATATTTTTAAATGAGGTATAATATAATTATATTTTATTCAATTATTCTAATCTATTGAATAATTTTAACACATATATTTAAGTGTTATGTTGTTTATAACACACATCTATATAATATTTTCCAGAAAAATATGCTCTTTTCACTGAATGATTTAGAAACAATCTAGAACTTTTATTACCAAATAAATATAAGTTTTTTCCATGGTATATGATGCTATTACAAGAAAATTTATGCAAAATGTTAAAAGAAAATTCCAACACACACACACGTTGATATACACACACAAAATGTTCATTACCAACTTCATCTTCCTTAAGTTCACTGATCCATTTTCATTTTTGATAGATAAGAGAACCTTTTCAAGTGGTTTCTACAGACTTGTTATGTGGATTATAAACTTTGAATCCTTGCATATACTAATGTCCTCTTTTAACAAAGATTTATGAATGATAACTTCTCTAGGTATAGCTTTTTGAGCTAAAGTTCATAACTCTCATCATTGATAGATGCTTTCCCCACTTTTGTGAAGCTTCCAATATTGAGATTAAAAGGCTAATTTATGCTCATTCTTTTTATGTAACATTCTAGGTTTTTTCCCCCCATCATTTTTTGGAGATTGAGAGTAGTTTCTCTTCACTCTTGGATGAATTTCGTCATGATATGCCAAGATGTTTGTCATTTAACAACAATTCTACTTTGGACAACCTTGAGTCTTTGGACTTGTAAGAACTGAGTGTTAAGGAACTCAATTAAATTTTCCATTAAATTATAGAGGAGAAAATTGAACCCTTGTTGTCTGATTTCAGAACAAGTATGGTTATCCACCTCATTATAATGTTTCAAATGATACGAAATATGTAAAATAGTCCAGTGAGATTTCTTTTCAAAAGGTACACGAAGGGGGTATAATTAAAATTAGGGGTTATAATTGTCACAGTTAAATGTAGGCACACTTAAACAAGTCTTTACCATCTAACAATATCAATATTGAGGCAAATATAATATTTCATATGTGGTCTGATCAGCACTGACATTGGCAGGACGCAGAACAGCCTCATTCCACCTGTTACACTTCCACCAACGCAGACTGTGTTCTCATTAGCAGTTACAGTGGTTCCCTCAATATTTTGACTCAAATCGATCTCAAAATTGAATAAAATATTCACTGATTTTTAAAAACTGTTTCTAATCTGTCTATAGTTATGCAGCTAATTCCTTTGACCCAAGCCCAGGAACTTACAGTTATTACTGCTAAATGTCGTGTTATTAGATTCAACCTAGTATATACGATTCTTTTTGAAAGGTGAATCTGTACTCATGAGATTCACTATCATTATGCCCTGTATCATTCCAGTTGTGAATTTGTACTGCATTTCCCCTAAATCATTAAACTAGTTGAGGAAACACAAGAGTAATGGAGTAGGACTGAGAACAAAGTCTACAAAACCCACAAAGCTATCGCTAACTGAGAAACCATTTATAAAGGGCCCATATGTGTGGACTCACCCTCCCCAGGGCCGAGTACAGAGGGAGCCAATTAAAAAGTGCCAAGATCTTCTGTGGAAGAGGCTTATTTGCCTGTCATAAAGCATTGGCTTGAGGGGCAGACATTTAATTTAATTCACATCTAGAGGCCTACTCCATTACTCTCAGGTGCAGGTCTTAAAATTGGGGTACTGAATGTAGAGTTCAAACCTTTTTCTCCTCAGGGAGATGCTTGGAGTTTTGAACTCCTTCCTGACTGTGGGGCACTGTGCTGGGGGTGAAGTTTGTGGTGAGATGTGTCCAGTCTCTCCTACCCAATTTGATGTGAGTTTTTCCTCATTTGCCTGATGTGTAGGAGTCACTCAGCTAGCTTTTGTTTTTTTCCCAGAGGAAATTATTCTGTATGTAACTGTAAATATGATGTGTCTGTGGGCAGAAGTGAGTTCAAGATCCTCCTACATTGCCATCTTGAGTGACTTCCATAAGGAAAATATTTAACCATGTTTATGATCTATCATTACGGAAATGATAGATCAGCCCAACTGTATCTGAATCTCAGCAAAGTTATTCCAAAGGGATCTTCTGAAGTTCTCACGGACAAGATGGGGAAATGGATGGTTAGATGGATTATAGATAGTTTGCAATTCTGTTAAATAAACCCCTCTGATTCTCACATGCAGGACTTTGTTCTCAGGCCTACTCTATTACTCTTCAAAGATGGAGGCCAGTGGACACCATCGTGTGCTCTTCCTCCACCTCACTCTTGACCACCAGTATCTCCTGGTAATGAGCCTATATCCTTCTATGACACCATCGTTTTTGTGCCCAGCACCCAGGAGATACCTGTAGATTGCCTGGCTCTGGTGGTTAGCCGGGCTGACACTTGCAGATTCCACACGAGTGGGACAAAGGGAGAAACAGTTTGTTGAGGTTTTTATAGCAGGGAAAGATTTGCTCTGAGCTAACATCTGTTGCCAATCTTCCTCTTTTTTTTCTCTTACCCAAAGCCCCAGTGCACAGTTGTATATCATAGTGGTAAGTCCTTCTAGTTCTGCTATGTGGGATGCTGCCACAGCATGGTAACTGACAGACAGGTGGTGTGGTGCCACACCTGAGAACCAAGCCCTGGTCACCAAAGTGGTGAGAGCACCAAACCTTAACCACTAGGCCATCAGGACTGGCTGGCAAAAGAGTTTTTCACAAACCACCACCCCAAAGGCGCAGGAGAGAGGCAGATGCCCATCTTTTGATGAGAGGCATGTTAGATTGATCTTTATGGCTGTGGCCTGAGAGACGGATTTCTAATTATACACACATCTAAGGAACTACTGTAATCTTGTCCAGAGACCTTAGAGTGTAGGAACTGTCTTCATGCTCTTCCTTTTCCAGGCTCCAGAACACTGGTAACCCCCAGACTGGAGCTGGTACAAGTGCCTGGTAGCCAGCTTTTATGTCTATTACACCAGATTTAGTCACAGCCACCCAGGGGATGTTACTCCATCACCTGACTCTAGAGGCCATTGGGGCTTGCTGTCATGGGTCCCATGGGAAGATAGCAAATGAAGAGATAGTTTGTGGCCCTCTACCAACCCCATAGCACAGTGCAGATGCAGACTGAAATACAACCTCAGTTTTTCTGTAAAAAAGCTTATTAGTTTGTCCTGGGTCTTTAAGCTGAAGGACAGTCTTCTGGTTTGCCACACATCGAGGGGCCTAGTAAGTGCTGTCCAGGGACCGAAGCTGGTGGGCACTATCTGAGTGATCTCCCTCTGCATTGCTGAAGCTTACCAGTATCTGTACCCTCCTCTAGTGCCCCAATTTCTAAGGCTGCAGCTCAGGGGATACCTCTAGATCACTGGGCATTGGTGGCCAGGGGGGCTTATGCTCATGGGTCCTACAGGGCTGTAACAAAGGGAGAAAGCATTTTTAACTGGCTACCACCCTCAGGGCACAGTGGAGGCAAGAGAATGAGGAGTCCACTCTTGCTATGAAAGAGGCCTGTTAGCCTATCATTATAGCTGAGGCCTGAAGGGCAGACTTCAAATTAAATACACAAATAGGGGCCTACTGTAATCTCTCCAGAGACTTTGGAGGGTGGGTACTATCACCACACTCTCCCTTTGCTGGGCTCAAGAGCACTGGTATCTCCTGGAAGGGAGCTGGTGCCCTGGTTTTTATGGCTATGGCCCAGGGATAACAATTTGATTTGCTGGCTCTGGTGGCCAGTGGGGCTCATGTTCATGAGTTCAACAGAACAGTAACAAACAAAGCAACAGTTATTAACTGACCATCACCCCACAGCTCAGCTCAGAGGGAGCAGACAGAAATTCCTGTATCCCATTCTACCCCTGAAAGAAGTATATTTGCATACTTTAAAAGTTGCTGCCTGAAGACCTGGTTTACAATCAACCTAATCTAGATGCTTGACTGAGAGTTTTCCCTTTAGGATACTGACAGGTCTTGGCACAACCTCAACTACTGGGATTTAAAAATAAATCACAAAGGCAACCAAGAGCTAACACACAGTTGAACAATAAGGTTCATCATCTATGTGAGGTGACACTTTCAAGACTGGGAGAAGTGGCTTTTTTACCTAATGCATAAAAATCAACACAGAGAGTAAAAAAAATGAAGAAACAAAAGAATATGCTCCAAATGAAAGAAGAAGATAAAACCTCAGAGAAGGCCTTAATGAAATGAAGATAAGTGATTTATCTGATAAAGAGTTTAAAATAACAGTCATAAAGATGTTAACTGAGCTCAGGAGAACATAGTCAGAATTTCCACAAAGAGATAGAAAATATGAGAAAGTACCCAATCGAAGTCACAGAGCCAAGAAATACAATAACTAAACTAAAAAAGACAATAGAATTCAACAGTGGGCTAGACAAAACAGAAGAAATGATCAGTGAAGTCAAAGACAGGGTAGTGGAATTAACCCACTTAGAAAAGCAAAAAGAAAACAGAGTGAAAAGAGCTGAAGGGACATATGGGACAACATCAAGCAGAAAAACATTCACATTCTAGGAGTCCCAGAAGGAGAAGAGAAAGAAAAAGGGGCAGAAAACTTACTAGAAGAAATAATGGTTGAAAACCTCCAGACCCTGGGGAAGGAAACAATCCAGATTCAGGAAGCATAGCAAGTTCCAAATAAGTTGAACCTGAAGAGAATCATACCAATAAACATTATGTTAAAATGTGAAAAGTTAAAGACAAGGATTGAACCTCAAAGCAGCAAGAGAAACACAAATTGTTCTCTGCAAGAGAATATCCGTTAGACTATAAGCAGATTTTTTTCAGCAGAAACTTTGCAGGCCATATATCAGTAGCACAGTATATTCAAAGTACTGAAGGAAAAAAGCTGCCAACCAACAAGACCCTACTTGGCAAATTTTGTCCTTTGGAATTGAAGGAGAAATAAAGAATTTTCCAGACAGACAAAAGTTAAAGAAGAACATCACCACTAGATGGGCTTTATAAGACATGATAAAGGGGTTTCTTTAAGCTGAAGTGAAAGGGTGCTAATTAGTAATAGGAAAACATATGAAAGACTAAATCTCACAGCAAAGGTAAATATGGAGTAAATTCAGAATAATCTAATTCTTTGAAATTGGAGGGATAATCACTTATAAAGTTGTACAAAGATTAAGAGATAAAAGTAGTAAAAATATAACTACAATAATTTTTTAAGAGATACACAAGATAGAAAGATGAGGTTGTGACATCAAAAATATAAAAGGTGGGAGAGTGGGATAAAAATGTAGAGTTTTAGAATGATATCAAACTTAAGCTGTTATCAAGGTAAAATAGACTGTTATAAATACAAGCTATTTTATGAAAGCCCTATGGTAACCACAAAGCAAAACCTATATTAGCTACACAAAAGCTAAAGGGAAAGGAATCTAAGCATCCTACAACAGAAAATCATCAAATCACAAAGGGAGAGAGTAAGAGAAGAAGAAAAGAACAGAGGAATTACCAAGCAGCAGGAAAGCAATTAACAAAATGGCAATAAGTACATACTTATCAATAGTTACTTTAAATATAAATGGACTAAATTCTACAATCAAAGACATTGAGTGTCCAAATGGATTAAAAAAAAAAAACAAGACAGATCTATATGCAGACAACAAGAGACTTACTTCAGATCTAAAGATATACACAGACTGAAAGTGAAGGGATAGAAAAAGACATTCAATGCAAGTGGAAACCAAAAGAAAGGGGGGTAGCTATACTTATATCAGACGAAGTACTTTAAAACCAAGACTGCAATAAGAGACAAAGAAAGACATTATATAATGAAAAGGACTTAACCTGATAACAGGCTATAACATTTGTAAATATTCATGCACCCAACATAGGAATATTTAAATAAATAAAGCAAATATTAACAAACCTAAAGGGAGAAACAGACAGCAATACCAAAATTGTAGGAGACTTTAATACCTCACTTTCACCACTGGATAATTCATCCAGATAGAAAATCAATAAGAAAACATTGACTTTAAACAACACATTAGACCAGATGGACTTAACAGATATACAGAACATTCCATCCAAAAGCAATAAGATACACATTCTTCCGAAGTGCACATGGAACAGTCTCCAAGGTAAATCACAAAGCAAAGCTTAATACATTTAAGAAAGTTGAAATCATATTAAGCATTTTTTCCAACCACAAAGGCATGAAACTAGAAACCAATTACAAGAAGAAAACTGGAAAATCCACAAATACATGAATATTAAACAACATGCTACTGAACAACGAATGTGTCAAACAAAAAATCAAAAGAGAAATCAAACAACTACCCTGAGTTGAATGAAAATGGAAACACAACATACCAAAACTTATGAGATGCCAAAAAAGCAGTTCTATGAGGGAAGTTCATAGTGATAAAACCCTACATTAGGAAACAAAAAATCTCAAATCAACAAATCACCTTTATACTTCAAGAAACTTGAAAAAGAAGAACAAAGCCCAAAGTTAGTAGAAGGAAGGAAATAACAAAAATCAGAGTGAAAATAAATAATATAGAGATAAAACATCAAGAGAAGACATCAAGAAAACTAAGAGCTGGTGTTTTAAGAATATAAAAAAAACTGAGAAAACTAACTGGATCCACCAAGACTGAAATAAATAAAATCAGAAATGAAAGAGGAAATATTACTACTGATACCAGAGAAATACCAAGGATCATAAGAGACAACTACAAACAGTTATACTAACAAATGTAGCTAATAATTAGAACAGGCTGATTAATAGTCAAGAGATTGAATCAGTCATCAAAAATCTTCCAACATACAAGATTCCAGGACCAAATGATATCATTGGTCAATTCTAAAATATTTAAAGAAGAATTAATGCCAATTCTTCTCAAACTCTTCAAAAAAATAGAACTGGGAAACACTTCCAAACTCATTTTATGAGGCCAGCAGTACCCTGATTCCAAAACCAACTAAGGACACCACACAAAAAGAAAATTAAAGGACAATATTCCTGATGAGTATAGATGCAAAAATCCTCAGCAAAATATTAGCAATATTTATTCCAGGGATTCAAAGATGGTTCAACATTTGCAAATCGGTCAATACAATAGGAGGAAGGTGGCATCAAGTTGGCAGCGTAGGCAGATTCTGAATTCACCTCCTCTCATGGACACAACAAATTTACAACTAATCTTGGAACAATTTCCCATGAGTGAGAACTGAAAACTGGATAGAAAGAACCCCCACAACAAGGGACGGTGCTGACCGAGGAGGAAGAGGCAGAAATTCCTCTCTGGAGAGAAAATCCCACTTTCAAGTCACAGCACTTCACAGTTGGCTGGGAGCAATCTTAACATACAGAAACTTCCCTGGGGGAGCTGGGGATTTGAGCAGGGGAGCAATACCACAACAGGTAATTTTTGGACTCAGTACAACCAAGACAAGGGTGATAATATCTGGCTTTGTTGTCTGTTATCTAAAATTGGGAATACTTCTAGGAAACCTATTAGATATGAGGGGAAAAAAGCCTGCTCTTAAAGAGCCCACACACGAATTCACCTGATTCAGAAAACAACCTAAAATCACCAGAAAGAAAGGTATACAGTCCTTTGGTGAAAAGAGACTCATTGAATAGGCTCCGCACGCACCTCAGTGGGAGCTGAGACCTCCCCAGGGACGCAGACATTGGCAGCAGTCATTATTGTGGCCTAGTACAGGTGTGCTGACACAGACACTGTCAGATACCATTGGAGTCTCTCCCCTGGCCTGTTAGCCCAGGGTCTGCCACATCTACTACAGTACCAATTTAATCAAAGCTTAGCCAAGGCAGGCAGCCCACCCCAGGGACTGGCCCCACCCAATAGCAAGCCCGTGGGCAGCTTGAGGGCCCAAATTGGGGGAGTCTGGAAACTTCAACCAGGCAAGTAGGTCCACCTCTGTGGAGAAAGGCCTGTGGGAGGGGCAGACCTGTGTTGGTGGAGTGTGTGGGGCCTCTGCTCTGGGGTGAGTGGGTCTGCTTCAGTGCATTGGGGCAGGTTCTAGGGGCAGGACTGTGATGACAGGGTGTGTGGCCCTGTGGGTGGGGGGCACTTTCAACTGCAGCAGACTTGTGCTTCTCAAACAGTCACATAAGGGATCAGCTCTGCCTTCCAAAGCCTAAAACAATTGGGTTTTCCCATGCCTGGGGCTGGTCCCACACAGCTGCAATTCTGAGAGACCTGAAAATAGCCTGGCAGGCCAGGGGCCTACAGCAATTGTAGCCCCTGAGCCTACCAGCCAGACTTGGGGCCAACTGACTTAGAAAAAAACTGCAACAGGAATGTGCTATTAGACCTTGCAGCCAACTGTCCTGGGGCGCCCCATGCCTGACAAAGTGACTGAAGGGTCTTCAGTAGCTACATGCAGCTGAGCATTAAATCAGCCAGCCAGGGAAACAGCCTATCCTCCCCAGGCATCTGCAGGGAGATCAACCCTGCCACAACAGAAGGACATATGTAACCCACACAAGTGTCATTCCTGGAACATTTGTAAATGGTGACAAGTGGGAAGCAGACTGCTGGGCCCCATAAGGCATCTCTTACATAAGGCCACCTCTCCAAGACTGGAAAATGTAGCTGACCAATCTAACACATAGATATAAGCACAGAGAAAAAAGTAAAATGAGGAGACACAGGAATACATTCCAAGTAAGGGAACAGGAAAAAAACCCAGGAAAAGAACTAAATGAAACAGAGTTAAATAATCTACCTGACAAAGAGTACAAACTAAGAATCATAAGGATATTCACTGTTGCTAGGATAAGAGTGGATGACCTCAGTGAGAACTTCAACAAAGAATTGGAAAATATAAAAAAGAAGCAATCGCAAATGAAGAATACAATCCCGGAAATGAAAAATTCACTAGACAGACTCAAAAGCAGAGGAGATGGCACAGAAGAATGGACTGGCAAGCTACATGAAAGACTAGAAGAAATCACTCAAGCTGAACAGATAAAAGAAAAAAAGAACTAAAAAGAATGAGGAAAGTCTAAGGGACCACTAGGACAACATCAAGTGCACTAACATCTGTATGATAGGTGTCCCAGAAGGAGAAGACACTGACAAAGGGGAAGAGAATATATTTGAAGAAATAATAGCTACAAACTTTCCTAACCTAAAGAAGGAAACAGACAACCAGGCATAGGAAGCCCAGAAAGGACCAAATAAGATAAAATCAAAGAAGCCCACACCAAGGCACATTATGATTAAAGTGTCAAGAATTAAAGATAAAGAGAGAATCTTAAAAGCTGCAAGAGAAAGCCAACAAGTGACATACAAAGGAGGCCACATAAGGCTATCAGTTGATTCTTAGCAGAAACCTTACAACCTAGAAGGGAGTGACATGAAATATTTAAAAGCTTAAAGGACAAAAAACTACAGCCAAGAATACTCTGCCCAGCAAGAATTATCATTCAGAATAGAAGAAAAGAAAAAGAGATTTTCAGAGAAGCAAAATCTGAAGCAGTTGATCCCCAAGAAACTAGCCTTTCAAGAAATGCTGAAGGAATTTATTTAAGTGGGAAAGAGAAGACTACAGATAGGAATAAAAGAATTATTTTAAAAAGCAATAAAACCACTGGGAAAAGTAAAGATACAGTAAAGGTAGCAGATCAACCACCTAAGAATCTAACATGAAAGTCAAATGACACAAATCTGTGGAGATTAAACAAAATGCTACTGAACAACAATTGGGTCAATGAAGAAATCAAAAAATACTGGAGACAAATGAAAATGAACATATGACATGCCAAAATTTATAAGATACAACAAAAGTGCTTCTAAGAGGGAAGTTTATAGCAATACAGGCCTACCTCAACAAACAAGAAAAATCTCAAATAAACAATCTAACACTGCACCTAAAGGAACTTGAAAAAGAAAAACAAACAAAGCCCAAAATAAATGGCAGGAAGAAAATAATAAAAATCAGAGTAGAAATACATGAAACAGAGACTGAAAAAATGGAAAAAATCAATGAAACGAGACCTAGTTTTTTGAAAAGATATAACAAAATTGACACACCTTCAGCTAGACTCACCAAGAATAAAAGAGAGAAGCCTCAAATAAATAAAATCAGAAATGAAAGAGGAGAAATTACAATGGACACCTCAGAAATACCAAAGGTTATAAGAGAATACTATGAAAAGCTATTTGCCAACAAACTGATAATCTAGAAATGGACAAATTCTTAGAATAATACAACCTTCCAAAATTAAATCAAGAAGAAACAGAGAATTTGAATAGACCAATCACCATTAAGGAAATCAAAACAGTAACCAAAACAACCCCCAAAATAAGACTCGAGGAACAGACAGCTTCCCTGGTAAATTCTACCAAATATTCAAAGAAGGCTTAATACCTTACATGACTTAATACTTTCTCAAACTCTTCCAAGAAATTGAAGAGCAGAGGAAGTTTCCCAATTCATTCTTCAAAACCATCATTACCCTGATATCAAAACCAATCAAGGGCAATACAAAACAAGAAAATTACAGGCAACATCACTGATAAACATCTATGCAGAAATCCTCAACAATCGAATACAACACATTAAAAAGATCATACATCATGATCAAATGGGATTTACTCCAGGGAATGCAGGGATGGTTCAACATCCACAAATCAATGTGATACACCACATTAACAAAATGAAGAATAAAAGTCACACGATCATCTCAATACATGCAGAGAAAGAATTTGACAAGATACAGCATTCATTTATGACAAAAATTCTGAATAAAATGAATATAGAAAGAAAGTACCTCAACATGATAAAGGCAATATATGACAAACCCACAGCTAATATTCTCAATGGAGAAAAACTGAAAGCTATCCCTATAAGAGAAGAAACCAGACAAGGATGCCCAATTTCACCACTCTTATTTAACATAATATTGCAAGTCCTAGCCAGAGCAATCAGGCAAGGAAAGAGATAAAAGGATCCAAATTGGAAAGGAAGAAGTGAAACTGTCACTATTTGCGGGTCACAGGATTTTATATATACAAGACCCTAAAGAATCCAGCAAAAAAATTTTAGAAATAATAAGTGAACATGGTAAAATTGCAGGATAAAAAATCAACATGCAAAAATCAATTGTGTTTCCACATACTAACAACGAAGTAGCAGAAAGGGAAATTAAGAATACAATCTTACAATTGCAACAAAAAAAGTAAACTATGTAGGAATAAACTTAACCTAAGAAGTGAAAGACCTGTACACTGAAAACTATAAAACATTGTTGAAAGAAATTGAAGAAGACTCAAAGAAATGGAAATATATTAAATGCTCTTGAACTGGAAGAGTTTACATAGTTAAAATGTCTAAATTCCTAAAGCAATCCAGAGACTCAACGCAATCCTTATCAAAGTTCCAACAACATTTTTCACAGAAACAGAACAAAGAATCGTAAAATTTTTGTAGAACAACAAAAGATCCCAAATAGCCAAAGGACTCCTGAGAAAAAAGAACAAAGCTGTAGGTACCACACTCCTTGACTTCCAAATATACTACAAAGCCATAGTAATCAAAACATCATGGTACTGGCACAAAAACAGACACACAGACCAAAGAAACAGAATCATGAGCCTGGAAATAAACCCGCACATCTACAAACAGCTCATTTTTGATGAAGGAGCCAAGAACGTACAATGGAGAAAGGAAAGTCTCTTCATTAAATGATGTTGGGAAAATTGGACAGCCACGTGCAAAAGAATGAAAGTAGACAATTAGCTTATGCCATACACAAAAATTAACTCAAAATGGATTAAAGACTTGAATGTAAGATCTGAAACCATGAAACTTCTGGAAGAAAACGTAGGCAGTACACTCTTCAATATCAGTCTTAGCAGCATATTTTCAAGTGTCATGTCTGACTGGGAAAGAGAAAACAGAAAAAATAAACAAATGGGACTACATCAAACTAAAATGATTCTGCACAACAAAGGAAATCATCAACAAAAGGAAAAGACAACCTAACGATTGGGAGAAGATATTTGCAAACCATTTATCTGATAAGGAGTTAATTCCAAAATATATAAAGAACACATACATCTCAACAACAAAAATACTAAAAACCCAATTAATAAATGAACAAAAAATCTGAACAGATGTTTCTCCAAAGAAGATATACAGATGGCCAACAAGCACATGAAAAGACATTCAATATAATGAACTATGAGGGAAATGCAAATTAAAACTACAATGAGATATCACCTCATACCTGTCAGAATCGCTATAGCTAACGAGACAGGAAATAACAAGTGTTGGAGAGGATATGGAGAAAAGAGAACTCTCATACACTGCTGGTGAGAGTGCAAACTGGTGCAGCCACTATGGAAAGTAGTATGGAAATTCCTCATAAGATTAAGGATAGAACTACCATACAACCTAGTCATTCGACGGCTGGGTATTTATCCAAAGAATGTGCAAACACGAATCTGTCATGATATGTAGACCCCATGTTCATTGCAGAATTATTTACATTAGTCAAGACATGGTAGCCACATACATGTCCATTGATGGATAAACAAATTTTAAAAATGTGGTATATATATACACAAACACCCAAACAATGGGATATTATTAAGCCACACTAAGGAAGAAAATCTTGCCATTTGTGACAACATTGATGGACTTTGGGGTCACTTGAAATGGACTCTGGCTCTGTAGACCCCCTTCCATTGTGAAGCCCAAAAGAGTTAGTGGTTTCTTTCAGCTCCATCATCACTGTTGATGCATATTAGGTCTGTGGTTAATGACATTTCCACTTTCTTACACTTATTCCATTGTCAGTTGAGAGTTTCCTATATGATAACGATATAATTTTCTTTTTAAAGTTAAAAGTGGGCTTTAGAAGACAGATCTAACTGCTTGAGAGCTGGCTCTGCTCTAGATTTTCCTTTTGACTGTAGACCAACTACTTAGTGAGATTTGAAATTTTCTTCTCCTGTTTATGTTTATCTTCAGAGTGAGAAATTCATACCTATTGATCTCAAAATGGCCCTTGCACACATAAAATTTTAAGATCTATGTCTTTATAATAGTGATTCCTGTAAATATTAGTACTCCACTATGAGAAAAGAATTAACTTCTTAACTATAAGGAGTAGACAAATTAAAACAATTGATAAAATGTACAACAAAAGATATAGAAAATAAATATAACATTACCCTTATGTGAAGGAAACAGGAGTCCGTCCAAACTTACTATGTGTAGCATCTTCTCTTTCATGTATTAAAAATCCTTATAACATTTATATCGACAGGCATCATTCACTTTCTTTCTAAGTTATTTTATGAGATACAGAATATCCATTTAAAATTTCCAGTACCTTGCAGGAAATTTCTAAATGGAGACTAAATTCCAAAATATTGGTTATATATTAAGGGACTGTATCCAAGACATAGTTATATAAAGACTCTAATTTTGTTTTCATTAGATAAATCAGACAACCAAACAAAAGTTCTGTTTTGACTTGAGTGCTCAATGATTAATTTATCTGTTGTTCTTAATATTCATTTTTGAAGGAAGTTAAAATTCTAATTAAAATTATGTTGCGAATTTTATTTGATTTGAGGATAAGTAGTTCCCTTGATATAAATAGTGGCCAGTAACATTCATCAACTTTCTATATAAAATTGAATATAGATATAGGCTGATAGTGATAAGTATTTTCACTGTGACCTGCAAAAATTACATATTTTCTAGTTATTGATAATAATTATAGACAAAACACTTTATCAAAGAAATTAATTGAACTCATTGTTATTACACCTCTGAAAAGTAACTGACCTTCTGCTTTGTGGTTTCACCATCCAAACAAGTTTTCTGTCAAAAACAAAATGGCCACCATCTTTGACACCATCATCACTCAAACATTTTTCCTGAGATTAAAGCAACAATAATGAATTTCCCAGATTCTATTCTCCACCATTCTAATATGTTTTCCTGTTTGTAACTTAATGACTTTTTTCTTGTCACTTCATTGATCCACTTAAAATCCTTCACTGAGTCCCAGTTCAGTTTGGTACAAGCCAAATTCTTCAGCATGGTGTATAGAGTACCTCAGAACCTTGTACCAGCCGATCTTCATCCATCACCAACTTATCCCCCACTTGCATCCTACACAAGGGCCCCTAGAACAATGGGAACAGGAGATCCAGATGCTCCATGAATCTTCACTGCCTTTGCACCTTCCTCTCCCTGAGCTTCCTCTGACTGGTGTGCTTTTCCCCTCCTCAACTTCATCTAAAAATTCTCATTCTTCCTTCAAGACTTCTCTTACGCCTTAGCCATTCCAGGGATGTTTCACTAACCACAGAAACTTAGTTGTAAGAAGAAAACCCCATCTATGAATTTCTAGAGTATACAGTATTTGCAACACTGAATATAAATATGCTTACCATTATTGACTCAAAGAACTAGTTTTGTTAGAAAAAGTTCTTAGGAAGAGGAATGCTTTTCTCTGCATCTCATTGTAGGATAGATTAAACTACGAAAGTATAAATAATTTGGGGATTTTAGATAATGTTAAAAAGCATGGCAGAAATTTCTGCCCAACAAGTATTGGTAAAACAAAGTATGGTGCTTCTAAATCAATTGACCATAATGTTTCATTAAAAAAGCCAAAATCATCATATTGGTCACCATCCACAGGCCAGCAGTATTATACCTAAAGAAAAGGAACATAATTACAGAGACAGAAAATAAATCAGTGAACAATGTGCTATAGTTAAGGCTCTGAAAATTATCTATTCATTTATTTGTTTATTTACTTAACATTATGTGGTGAACTCTGAAATGTAAATTGAAATTTCTTGTCATTCCACTGGAAATTAAGAACCTATCTTACTTATTGTTGGAAAAAAATCCCTTTTCACCTGCTGCTAATTCAAGTGAAATATTTATTGATCATGATGTTAATGACTTTTAACAGCTTTGTTAATGTATAATTGAAATATTGTAAACTGCACATATTTGAAATGACTAATTTAATGTTTTCACATGTGAATCCATAAAACCATCATCATATGCAAGATTATGAAGACATCCATCACTCCCAAAGGTTTCCTTGCATTAAAAATAAGAAACCTAGGGCTGGCCTGGTGGGTTGGTGGTTAAGTTCACGTGCTCGTCTTCCGTGGTCCAGGCTTCACAGGTTCGGATCACAGGCACGGACCTAGCACCACTCCTCAAGCAACACTGTGGTGGCATCCCACATAAAACAGAGGAATATTGGCACAGATGTTAGCTCAGCAACAATCTTCCTCAAGCGAAAAGAGGAAGATTGGCAACAGATGTTACGTCAGGGCAAATCTTCCTCATAAAAAATATAAATAAATAAATAAGAAACCTGCATACATTTTGAAGTCAGATACTAGCTTTCCTTGTGACACGTTTCCTAAAGTTGTGAGAGCGTAGTCACATATCTCCATAAACATTGAGAGTTCTTTCTCCGTGGAACTCAGGAAACAAACAAAACATAATTTGTTTTATTTTTCCCTTCGATGAATATGAGATAATTTTTCTGAAAGTTATTCTCTATTATGATATCACAACACAGACTATTCCTACTAGTTGATTCATTTTTCAAAAAGCACATGAAAGTAGCTACGACATGAAGCTAACATTTAAGAGGGAAGCTGAGAGTTCAGACCGGTTTTCAACTTACCTTGTCTGTGAGCCCGGGAAACCCAGAAGGTGAGAATGACATTGATTAGTAATAGCATGTTAGATATTCCCAATTGTATGTTAACACAAATATTCCAGTTGAGCTTTTTGGGGTTTTAAATCTTCTTCATTACGTGGTTCTCAAGTGTGGCTCTGAATTTAAGTGCACTAGCACGAGGCAAGTTAATTGAAGCCAGTTAGCAAATATCAAAGTTCAAAAAGCTTTGCAAAATATCTTAATTCCTGTTAGCGGTTTCACAATAATTTCTTGAATTCATTCCCAGATATGTACTTGTACAACTTCCTTTAGGGGCGGTAATAGACTGGCTCCACACGTGATAGAAAACACTCATTTTTAAATTAAATAGTTCTTGAAAATAGGATGAGGTTCTTTCTTATCCAGGGGAATCATACATGAATAACTCTGAGTCCATGTCACTACTAAACACGAGGGTTTCAGCAGAGTCTTGGTATTGAAAGATTTTTTAACTAATGTACTGCGAGGCAATTTTTATTTCAGGGTGGAATATATTTTGATGCTTACAATAATTTCCCTTTTGTTGTAGGAATATAACTGAAGCATCACCACCTGTCCTTTCCCTGACTTATTAATTGCATTTATTCTTTATTTTGTTTAGAGATATATATATATATGTGTACATATATGTAGCCAATTATATTTGTTATCTTTTACAACACAATTACTTAATATGAGAACTGCTTTTAAGCAGATAATTAATATGAAAAATATTATAAAGGAGTAGAAAGTAAATGAGTCACCAATGTCATAGTTAACATACTGAAATATATTTATTTATTTCCTTCCTTGCTATAACTATTATAATTTCAAAATATTAAATAATTTAGTAATGTACATACTTAAGACTTCCAGAAAGAAAAAGAGAAAAGCCTGTATCAAACTAAACCTTCTATAAATAACAAATATAAATCTAACACAAATTGTAAAAATGAACTTCATGAGTGAACGAGTAAAAGCAATCAGAAAATGAAAAGCATTCAACCTTTGAAAGAATGGAATCAAACAGTGAGATATATGTTTATTCATTTTCTGGACTTAGAACACACCCATGTCCACATGGTCCATGGATAGTAGAGTTCCAGCAGGAGTCTTATTTGTGTGACAATTTAGAGATCTGAGTACGAAGCTGACAAAATATCTGCCATATTAGAAGGGAAATCCATGGAGCCCCACCAGGGAAACCCCCAATAATTTTCATATTTCCCCTGAAATTATTTACTAAATCTACATGAGCATGCATGGGGTGAAACTCTAAGCAGTCCAGTGAAAGAAATTGCTGAAAGCTGGAAACTTTGAAAATTTCAGATAATACCCAGAGTGGAGGAGAAGGAGCTGAAGTTCAAGGCCAGGAGAGTTTGTTAAATTCCTCATATTTTCCCTGAACCCAAGTGGATATGTCTTGGGAGTAAATACTTAGTCCCAAGAGTTAACTAATAACTATATACTTATAGTTAGGCAAGGCTGAAATTGACCAACCATAAAAATGCTTAAAACCAAGACCTCACAGGATAATAGTGTTCCACCAGGAAGATAATCTGCTTTTTTTTTTTTTTTACTGAGTTCACATTGGTTTATAACATTACGTAAATTTCAGTTGTACATCATTGTACTTCAACTTCTCTATAGATTGCATCATGTTTACCACCAAAAGTCTGATCATTTTGTTCTTCTATGAGATGGTCAGCCAGACGTGATGGTAAGAAGAGACAGAGAATACGTTCAGAAAGAAATCAAAGTTTATTAGATTCACAAGTCCTAGAGTCAGAGGTGTATGATAAGAGTTAGGGGAAGGTTTTGGCCATGGCTTTTATTAGGATTTCCTTAGGAAAGGCAAGGCAGGACAAAGTGAACTGATTTGGATTGGCTAGTTTGAATAATTCTAGTGGGCTCTGGGTTATATGGGTGGTCTCTAGTTGCCTATCTCTTGGCTCTGAAATGATTAAGGTGGAGGACTATTGCCTGCTGTGAGTTAGGGATCAGATAGAAAAGGCATGGCTAAGTATTAGTTAGTTTGCTTATCAGAAACACGCTAATGGCTGGGATCTTTCCTCTCTCTCAGATTTGGCCATCTCACTCCCGCCAGAAAGGTTACGTGAGATATAAAACCATCACAATACACAAAAAATGAAAAATATGTATAATACAACTTCTTACTGGAAGAAAAAGCTACATTATTCAAAGGCAAATATCAGAATCTATAATCTCTACAATGTGTTATTGGTGATGTTTAGTGTAGAATAAAAACTTACTAGACATACAAAGAAGCAGAAAATATGAACCATATTCAGAGGAAAAGAGTCATCAAGAGAAATAAACCTAAGGACAAACAATTTGCTAAAATAAGTAAGAACAACAGAACTTTAAAATGATTATGAAAAGAATCTATGGGAAAAGTTATACATAATTAGTTAAGAGTGTGGCATTTCAGAATAGAGGTATATAGATTTTAAGAAAGAACCAAATGTGAATCCTAGAATTAAAACTATAATATTGATAAAAAGTGGAGAAAAATAACTGAAAGAACAATGTAAAAGAAGAAACAAATGGACCTGTGGACAGGTTAATAGAAACTATCTGAAATAAATATTAAAGATAATATAAGGGTAAAAATTTAATGATTCAGAGCCCAGAAATAAATGCACACACTATGGACAGCTAATTTTGGACAAATGAGCCAAGAACATACAATGGAGAAAGGACTTTCTCTTCAATAAATGGTGTTGGCAACACTGGAAAACCTCATGCAAAACAATGAAAGTGACCGTTATTACACCATACACAGAAATTAACTCAAAATGGATTAAAGACTTGAATGTAGGGACCAGCCCAGTGGCTTAGTAGTTAAGTCCAGTGCAGTCTGCTTTGGCAGCCCAGTTTGGTTCCTAGGCATGGACCTACACCTTTCATCAGCCATGCAGTGGCAGTGACCCACATACAAACTAAAGGAAGACTGGCCACAGATGTTAGCTCAGGGCAAATATTCCTCCAGCAAAAAAAAAAAAAAAAAAAAGACTTGAATGTAAGAACTGAAACCATAAAACTCTAAGAAAACATAGGCAGTATGCTCTTTAGCATTAGTCTTAGCAGTATCTTTTGGACTACCACGTCTCCCCAGGCAAGGGAAACAAAAGAAAAAATAAACAAATGGGATTACATCAAACTAAAGCTCTTCTGTACAACAAAGGAAAAATAATATTAGAATAAGCAATGTCAAAGAAAAAATAAATAGACTTGAAGACAGGTCATTAGAAATTATCTGAAATAAACCTTAAAGACAAAAAGAAGATTAAAAAATTAAAACTCAACGCCCTATGGAGCAGTGTCTTGTCGTGAAACAGGAAGAAGAGAAAGTTTAGGTCAGAAGTCCAATTTGGCAAACTATAGATAAGAATCTTCCAAATATTATTACAGACATGAAATCTCAGAACAGAGAAGCTCAGCTAAGATCAAGAATGATAAATACAAAGAAAACCATAATTAGGCAAAGAAAAGCAAAACTCCTGAAAATCAACATTAAAGAGAAAAATTTAAAGCTTCCTGGAAGCAGGATAGAGAAACAAAATTCATAATACACAGACAATGTTAACACAGAGACAAGGCTAATGCTGTCAGCAGACTTCTCATCAAAAACAATGGAGCTGAAAACTATAGAATAACATCTTTAAAATGTTAAAGAGCAAAAAACTGATAAAATGAGAATACTATAATCATCAAAAAGATTCTTTAAAAACAAAAGTGAAATAAATACATTTTCAGAATAACCTAAACTCAGAGAATTTGTTGCAAATGAACCATTCTACAAGTAAGGTGAAAAGAAATTATTCCAGAGAAAGAAAATTGATACTAGCTGGAAAAGTGGATCCCAGAAAAAAATGCAGAGCCTGGAAATGGTAAAAATATGAATGATAAACATACATGTTCCTATGCTTAAATTTGCTAAAATATAATGCAGAGTTTAAAACAAAAATGTAAGAAAAATGATACAGAAAAATGAGAAAATATTCACGATTCTTACATTTTACATAAAGTGGGGAGATATATTAATTACAGTTGGTCTATGATTGGCTAAGGATGTACATTATAAGTCTTAGATTAAGTATCAAAACAATGGATAAATAATAACCAACAAATTATATAAAATGAAACGCTGAAAGCATGGGACTAATCTAAAAGAATGCCAGAAAAGATTCTAAAGAACAGATTGGACAAGTAGAAGCAATTGGTAAATGATATGAATAAACTCATTAAAATTAATAGATATTAAATTGAAGCTAACTAGGCTAATGAAAAGGAAGGTAAAGTAGGATTGGATAAAAATGGAAAACCCAATTATATGCTGTTTCCAAAAAAAGCAATTTAAATATAAACACACTGACAAGCTGAAAGCAAAAGTTGAAAAATTTATACCTTATATAAACTGAGTATGTGAAAGGTGGAGTTGTTATGTCACTATCAGAAAAAGTAAAATTCAAGAGAATTACCAGAGAATAATGAAAAGTATTTCATAATAAAAAAGTGATCAATTCAGGTGATGTCAAATTTACTAAGGCAAGGAAAACAAAAGGTATGAAAATTTTAAGTAAAGAGTAAAACACATTAAGTAATTTTTTAAAAATTTAAAGGATTCCACAAAAAAAGAGCTATTAGAACTAATACAAAAAAGTAGTTTCGTTCTATTAGGAATACAAATTGGAAAATTAGATTTTAAAAAGAACAATATCTTTTATAAATATTAAAACACTTAAAATATTAGGGAGTAAATTCAACAAAATATTTGTACAGTTTCTCCGTTGAAAACTGCAAAACATTGCTGAGACTACTGAAGAAGATAATAAAGGAAGAAATACATATGTTCATGATTTGGAAGATTTAACATCATTAAGATGTCAATTCTCCCCCAATTAATTTATGCGTTTAAGTAAACCCAAGTAAAATTGTCTTATTTCACTAAAAAATAGTTGACAATGTAATTCAAAGATGCATGTGGAAATGGCCAGGGCATTCTTGAAAAAGAAGAACCAGTTGGAAGATTTGTATTACCAGGTATCTAGATTTCTAATAAAGATCCTTTGTTTCACACAGTGTGGTACAATTCTGATGACAGACAAATTGGTCAATGGAAAGAAAGGAGTCCAGAAATACACACCCACACACAGATCACTTGTTTTATGCACCAGTGGCATTCAATGGGGAAAGAAAGTTTTCCCTAGAGAGGGTGAGGTATCAATTGGATTTTATATGATAAACAAAATGGAACCTTGTCCTCCTTCTCACACCAAATAGATCAATTAAAATTGGACCATAGGTCTAAATACAAGCCTCTAAATAAGGGTAGTGTTATTCTTCCAATCACTCATAGTAGACCAAATGGAATTCAAATTGGATTTCGGTAATACTTTAATTTTCTAATCCATCAAAAAACATCATCACAAGAAGAAGAAAAACATATATTTGGAGAAAACAATCACAATACATATATGGGACAAAAGACTCAAATGGGTTATACATAAAGTAAATTCATAAACCAAGAGAAAATATAAACAATCCAATCTAATACTGGCAAAAATCACCCACAAACCTGACGATGTGTTCACTATCACGACTCATCAGTGATACTCAGAAGAGAAGCACCTTAAATACCACTACAGACTCAGATAATGGCTAGTGTTCAAAAGTCTGCCATTTGCAAATCTTTGTAAGGATCAGGTCAGCTAGAACTTTCAGAGGTTACTGCAAGAAGTTGAAATGGTACAATCACTTTGGGAAATTCTTTGGTAACTGATTCCACACCGAGGTAAATTTTTGTGAGAAATAAGGGTGTATAGGTATCAAGAGAGAGATTCAATCCTTCATAGCAGATTTTTCCATCATAGCTAACCATTGAAATCAGGAGACTGGACGAATATTTTTTGCACTATCTATCCAGTGGGTACTACTTGACGATAAAAAGGATGACCTACTGCTACATGCAACACTAGCGTGCAAATAACAGACATTTTCTTGAGAGAAAAACGCCAGACATAAAGATGTTAACAGAGTATAATTCCACTCATATGAAGTTCAAAAACGGTGAAAATTAATCAGGATTTTTAAGTGCAGAACTCTGGGTAACTCTGGAGATGAGTAGTACATGAACTAGGAGGTGGCGTAACAGGGTTGCTTATTGAGGTGCTGGAAATTTTCTATGTCTTGATCTGGGTGGTGGTTATATGGGTGCATAATCATTAAAAAATCACAAGATTACCCTAAGATTAATGCACCTTCTGTGCTTGATTATATGCATGTTAAATGTCAGGGGAAAATAATCAACTATAATCAGTCTAAAATGCCCAAAGTGCTTCATTGATTTTGTAAAAAATGCTCCAAACCAATTCATCTAAGTTCCCACCTTTGTTGCTAAGGAAGCAATAGAATAATTAATATTAAGTGAAATCAAAAGAAAACACTGATGGTTGTGTTGGGATATGTTTGAAATTTGAAGACAAGATTTGAAAACTCTATTCTGTCACATAGTGTTTAAAATCTTAAAAAATAATCATCTTACTATGTTACTTTCCTACTATGTTATTTTCTACATAACAACACAAAGGATAACAAAATTGAGAAGCCAGGTCATATTTTTAGGCTGTAACATAGTTTTTAATACAATGATGGCAAGAAATTAAAAGGAGATAACTTTTTGATCAATTGAGCAGCGTCAAAGTGTCAAGAAGAATGGCAGAAATCAGCTGAATAATGAATTTTAGGCAGGAGTGATTTCTTCATTCCTGCAAATTGAAAATTTCTTCAGTTATAATGAAATATTTCACTCTTTTCATAAGTAATGTTTGTAAAGAATTTAAAAATTAATGTTATTTTCAAAATTACTGGTAGTATTTAAATTAGTGTTGTCAATATTCGAAATTCTAAAAGAAAAAGGAAACATCTCCCAAAAAAGAATATTTCCTTTTCCAGAGTCATTGCTTTTGCAGCCACTCTGAGTTGGTCATAAATATGGACTCTAACTCTAAAAAGTAGCACAAGGTGTTTTCACAGTTAATAGCATAAAATATAATCAGGAGCTAATCACCAAGAATCTTAGAGAAGAGTGTCACGAATCTATTAATAGTGTTAGCTGTGCTCTTAACAGGATTAAGAGTAGTCCTTTATTAATTGATTGATTTTTAAAGTATGTGATGGTAAAGAAAAAGGTATTGAATATATAACCCCACAAATGAAAGTAACAAGGTTCTTCAAAGAAAATTGTTTTAGGAGATTGTATGCATTAATTGATACTATTATAGTGTTTTTAATTCAATGGATGCAAAATTAAATATTCAAAGTGAAATTTTTTTTAACATTTTTATGTTTTTTTAAATAGAGCTTTCATTATGAAATAATTTTAGATTTAAAGGAAAAGTACAAAGATTGTTCAGATGATGTCTTTGTTAGTTCAAAGAAAATGAAAGAAGTGTGATTAGATTTATTACATAGACATCAAATAAACTTAAAATTCTTTTCAAAGTAAGTATGCTTACAACAAATTTTTGGTTTCTCTCTCTGTAATAGTTAAATCAGGCTTAAATATGTTAAGTAGGAAATATATGAGTGTCATTTACATAGATTTTTTTAAATAGATTATGATTACACAACTTGTAACAACGCTGAATAATTTATGCATTTGAAATAAAAGTAGATTCTATTTGTGGATTTCTACAGGATGAGTTAACTGAGCTGAGAGATCAAATAAAAATTTAATTAGCATAATTATACAGGTTGTTCAATTCATTTAGGACTCACGATCTCTGTTTCTGGGAGAAGACAAATTACCCTTGAAAGCATTTATACCTGAATTTTCATTAAAAATAATTTCAGGGAAATAGTGCAGCTACAGCATGGTAATGAAGCAGATCAGAAATAAGCAGAATGGATCTTGTACTAGACAGAGCACCGAATATTATTAAATAATAGAGACATATGAAATGCGGAGGTGAAACATCATTAACAGATGTTCTAAATGATCAGATAACGGACTTTTATATATGTTTAAATATTTTGTAGTACAAAAAAATCTCTTTTGTAATAAATACAAAGTGTAGATACTTCCCGTTCGCCCTAGGATAAGAATATGTTGATCGAAATCTCTCTACACATTCTTAAAAAAGCAAAAATGAGAAACACATAGATCAACAAAGAGAGCAAATAACTCCTGTCTTTAGCATGACTAATTGTTCAAGATTCTTACAAACTTCGTACTAACTATGAGGAGAGGTATCACCACAAATTCAAGCAAAACTAATTCTGAAGGTTCATGACACCAGCCTGTTTGGAGAAGGGAGAGTCTAAGGAGAATGTGTGGGAGAGAGAAGAGTGGAACCTTCTCAGATTACAACCTTGACAGATTACAAACGAAATCACCTGGGAAAGAGAGTATCTTAATAGATGTGTGAAATTCCTAAAAACAGGAGTAGACCTGATACACTAGGGGACTGACTACAGGGAACGATCTTTAAAAGTGTGCAGGACAGGAGGGGGCAGTCTTAGAAAGACCGTTTGTGAAAGAGAAGAGAGTGTGGGCCTCTCAGCTGCAAATCCAGCCTCCCTTCCTTGCTTACACTGTGATAATACAGCAGGACTTTCTAAGTATTCTATCCTTGCTGACTGGCACAATGATAATCTTTGTCAGGAGGAGGATTACTGAAGCAGAAAAGAATTTATCCTCCTGTGTGCTTCTCTCTTCAGGCTCCTGCAGTGAAAGTGTTCTTCTGCAGTGTTTAGAGGCCAGCAGGATGCACCATCCTTCCATGGGCAGCTTTCCATGGCACTCCCTTGGGTGGCTTTGCAGTGGAGTGCCACTGGGAGGGCACATCTCTGTGAGTGGCTTCTCCTGGTTGCACAGAGATTTCCCAATGAGTGCTGCTGACTTGGCACCCCATAGCCCCCTTCTTTGGTACAACCTGTGACCACTAGCTCTGCTGACCTACTGGAAAACCATTGGAAGTCAGGCTTATTAACACGAATTGAAAAAAAAAAATTGAGACACCAGTGGCTGCATCCACTTGAGGAGAGAGATGCTACAGATTTAGTGCAGGCAAACCAGTAGAGTCACTAAATCACTATACAGACAAACTGCAGCAAGGAATACTGATGGGTTCAGATTCCATGTGGCTACAAATCACATTATAAGAAATGTCAAGTTTTCCAAGAAAAATTGAGACTTGCAAAGAAATAGAAAAGGGTGACCTACACAAAAGAAAAAACTCAATATCAAGAGTCACTAAGAGGGACCAGGTATTGAACTAAAAAAAAATAAATAAACCTTATACCAGCTGCAATACATGTGCTCAAAGAACTAAAAGCACACTTAAATGAAAATTCTACATTTGCCCAGATGACAGTCTCAACTTTCAATTAAATGGAATCATTGTTGTGTCTTCTGATGGAAGCATTCTTCCCTTTGGAAATAGGACCTTCAGACCATCAGAACATAAGGTCGCAGGTTCAGGAAGCAAAAATTTTGCTAGTGGGTCATTAGGGGTAATATGAGTGTTGGCGTTCCAATCTACACCCTTTGATTCCTGCACCTGTGAATCATGGCCAAGAGAGAGACAGCACCATATTTTGGATTATAGATTAAGAGCATCTATAGGCTGCTGGAGAACCTTGTCATGGCCCTGCAAGATATGGCCATGCAGCTGGCACTGGAATTGAGTCTTCAAAAGGCCTTTTCACCATTCTATCAAGCCAGCTACTTCAAGATGCTGGGGAAGATGGTAAGACCAGTGGATGAAAAAAGCATGAGCCTATTTCTGCACTTCATTTGCTGTGAAGTGAATTCCTTGATCAGAAGCAATACTGGGTGGAATACAATAACAGTGGATAAGGCATTCTGTAAGTGCATGCACGGTAGTTTTGGCAGAAGGGTTTTGTGAAGAGAAGGCAAATCCATGCCCAGAGTAAATATCTGCTCAAGCAAGAAAAAACACAGTTCATTCCATGATGGAAGTGGTCCACTTTAATCAACCTATCATCAGGTTGATCACCCCAGGGATTGTGCCATATCAGGGTGTCAGTGTTGGTCTATGCTGCCAGCAGACTGGGTACTCAACAGTGGCCATCGCTAGGTCAGCCATGGTGAGTGGAAGTCCATGTTTCTGAGCCCATGCATGATCTCCATCCCTGTCACCAAAGCCCCTTTGTTCATGAGCTCATTAGATATTGACAGAAATGACTGGAGAAACAGGCTGACTGGTACCCAAAGAATGGATCATCTTATCTACTTGGGTATTAAAATGCTCCTCTGCTGAGCTCACCTTTTGGTGAGCATTCAAATGGGATATAAACATTTTCACATGTTGTGCACATTTAGAGAGATCTAACCACATATCACTTCCTTTAATCTCCTTGTCACCAATTTTCCAATCATGTTCTTTCTGAGTCCCTGACCATTTACCCAGACCATTGGCCTAAACCTACAAAATGGTTTACAATCACATATCTGGCCAATTCTTTAACCAAGCAAAATGAACAGCCTGGTGTTCCACTCAGAGTACTGGCCTCCTGGATCATTTCCTTTCACCACTATGATTCAGAGATGTCCCAGGACATTTCCCTTCACCACTATCATTCAGGGATCTCCCAGGACATTGCTGTAGCTGTCCACTCTCAGGCAGTGCCTGCATATTCTGCAGAACCTTCTGTAAAGCAGGCCAGAGTATCATCAGTATGATATGATCAATATATGGATCAGAGTGATTCCTTGTGGAAGGAAAAGATAATCAATGTCCCTACAAACTAAATTATGACATAGGACTGCAGAGTCCTATGCTGGCACAAGAATGGATGGAAAGAAAGTAGATTAGAATAGAAAGTATAAAAAGAGACACATTCCCAAAAGAAACTGTTACGTGATTAAGGTCACATTTCAAATGACTAGGAAAATAGTGTTTTGAAGAAATACTGTCGAGACAACTGGAGAGTCACTTAAAAAGTAAAATATATACATAATTTCACATTGTTTTTTAATTTTAGAGATCTCCAAGTAAGAAAAAGTTTCCATACATTTAATACAAAAACAATGGGTGCCTTTGTTAAGAATATGACATGTAAATCTTTGACTCAGAATTTGAGGAAATAAAAAATGATTGATAATTCTAAGTGCATAAAATTTGAAAATTTCTGTCTAGATAAATTAACATGAACTCAAAAGCCAAATAACAAATTGGGAAATATGTCTAATTCATATCACAGAAATAGAAAATGAAAAGTGATAATCTCATTATTTCTAAATCAAAGAATAATAATAGGAAAAAGGGACTAGTGTCTTCATCAGAAAATTAAGAGAAAATAACAAAACAAAGCAAATGGGCCTTAAACACCTTGAATGAAAATAAGCACATTCATAATAATAAAATACAAATTAAATCTACACAGGGGTACCATTTATTATCTACCAAATAGGAAAAATATCCAAAAAGTTGACAACATCCTCTGTTGACAAGGCCAAGGAAAATAGTCCTTCTAGAACACTATAGAATAAGGTACAACACTCTTATGGAAAAGAATCCGAAATATCTAAGAAATTCACAAATACATTTGCCTAATGATCCATTCATTTCACTTCCAGCAATATAGCCTGATAATGGGTCCACACGAGTGTATTCATCATACAATTCCTTATCTGTAATAGTAAAATATCAGAATGGCCTGAGTGAGATACATTCTAAAATGAAACTAGAACATAAATATAAATGCTTAAAGCAATCTCCCTTCTCTATTAAAAAAAAGGAGATTAGTGAACACTGGAGGGATTTCAGAAACTAATAAAATTATAATTTCATTAAATGAGGAAACAGGCATGATGGAAGTAAGACTACTCTACATAGACCCTTCTGGTATAATTTTGACTTTTAAAACATGAAGCTATTTTTCACATTCCAAAAAATGTGAAAGAGAGAAAGAAGGAGAAAACTCTAAAATTGAAAAAAAAAAAACGATACTAATGCAAATAAATGTAAAATTCTGTTAATTTGGTAAGTAAGGCAACCAGAGATCAGAATTATTTCAAGTCTTTTTGAAGAGGATACTTACGCTCAGAGTCAAATAGACTGGAACAAAATAAATGCAAAGACATTTGAACCCTCATTCAACAGGTTTAACTGCTAATAGTAATGTTTACATCCACTTTTGATATTATTTTCATGAACATGGAAAAATAAGAATATTTAAGTAAAGAGAAAAGACAGAAAATGTATTAAAAAGGTTGTTTTAACCCCGTTATTAAACTTGAATCGTAAAACCTAATAGGAACTGAGGATTTTCAAATTTCCTTTTTATTTCAAAAGTCTAAAAACAAAAAGACCCTAGAAGTAAAGACATTTCAACACTATTGAATACTCCCGTCTAGCACCAAAAGCACAATTCTTGTGTTCTACACACTATTCCTCAATAAAAAAAATCAGACCTTTTTGGCAAGACATATGATTAGGGGTGTTGAGCAGGCGAAGTGCCCCATGAGCCTGGAACATGGTGCTGTGCTAAAAAGAAGAGAAATACTTGAAGACTAATTAGGACACAACAAAAGCATTCAGGAGCCAGCTTCAAGAATTACCCACTTGCCAAATGTGGGATAGTTTGAGCTTCAAATACAATAATGTGCATAATTGATTGTGAAAAATTGAGTAAGTAAAAAATCATTAAGCTATGATGATACACATCTCATTTTTAAAAAAGAAGCAAAAACCTCTTTAAAGTCATCGTGGAAGGTCACTACATATCAAGTCTCTGCTCCAAAAATTGGAAATTAAACAGCCAAAATAGAGATGTACCATATCTTTTTAAGTGAAAGTTTAGTTTACACAGAGTTGGTAAATTAACATTCATCTTTACATAAGACAATTAATAAATGCAGAAAAATGATAAAAATTGATCTTAAAAATCACTACTTTTCAGCCAATAATGAAATAATTGATTATAGGCAAGAGTCAAAAATAAATTACACAACCATTATGTGAAAGGTTTTGGAGAAATAGGGTATACACAAATGTTAACATTAATAGCAAAGATTACTTGCCAATTGTGACAATGTTCCTTTAAATGTGAGAAAATTGGCTGTCATCAGTGATTTAGATTTATACGAATTGGCTCCACTGGCGACAGCCAGGCCCTCATTCTAAAATTGTCACTTGATTTGATGCAATACAAAGTAACGAGGTATCACCTTAAGATATTTTTACCTTAATTATTTATACCTTTATTTTTATCTTGAAGCTTTCATATTTTTGTAGAAACTAAAAGTGTTTAAAGTCAAACGATTTTAACTAATTATGCTGTTTGAAATGTATGAACATAAAAATCATATTTCAGACTCCTGAGGTTGAATAAATTCCAAAAGCCTTTATACCAGCAAAATCATGAAAAAGTCATTAGATCTGAAGATCATTACTAAAGAGGTCTTGAGAGTTCTCCACATGCATTATCTCACTTTTTATATATCTTTATTCTAAAACAACATATGCTTGTGGTTCAAAGGTGAGAAACACTAAAAATAGAAAAGTTGGAGAATACAGCTAAGTATAAAGAGTTAAACATCAACTCTTACCCCTACTATCTCTAAATTTAACTCTAGTTATTGCAAATATCTTATTGTACTTCCTGCCAATCTTTGTTCTATAAACATTTATTGAGTGGTCAAAGCATAGTATGTGTTTGTGTGTGTGTTTATACTTGATATTGGGGGCTTTTTTAAATCACATTTCAAGTCAAGGTTATGCTAGCTGTGCAGTCAATTACATTATGATTCCTTTTTATGATTTGTTTGAATAATGATGTGTTAGACGTCTTGTGAAAGATCATGCATTTCATCACTTTTTGGTATATTTATCAATTTTGGTTATTTATCTATTGATAAATAAGAAAAAGTAAGTAATAACTAGCTAAATCTTATTACTAACATAAATATAATATAATTTGGTTTTTATGTGTTTGTGAAGAAGTGATATTATTTTGAAGATGAAGATAGCCCTTTTTTTCCATTTCCTCTGAAATAGTCTCAGAAAGCCTCAGAAGTTGCGGAGAAGCTTTGAGACAGTTGGGAGAAGGATGGATGGAAGCAGGCACTGAAGTGATTGCACCTAGTTTCTAGCCATAGGTATTGATGAACAGGACACAGAGCATTTTGGTTAGCCAAGTTTTAATGAGGTCCTTTTAGAAGTGATTCATTGGTGTCTAACATTGTCTACATAATATTTAACACAAATTCTGATGTATGAGTAAAAATGAGTTAAACAATACTTCAAGAAATAAACTAAGAAGAAGTGGATTAATAACAACAAATTTCGAATAAATGTATATATGTGAATTCTATGACTGCGGTTTAACCATGATTCTATCCACAGGTGGGATACAACAGTTTCCCTTCTCGACAGGTTGCTCGAAATGTTTCGGGCGCTGTCTTTTTATGATATCCAGGTATACACATAAATTCAGCAGTCTCCCCTGTTTTAGAATAAATTTTTTTCTGATATTTCCATCGTAATTGTATTTTATGTTCTTCCATGATTTCTTCTGATATTACACATGCATCTGAAGGCAACAAAAAAAAAACATAAAACATTAAGGAGAACACAAATATTGTCCACAAAATTTCAGACTCAAGTAGAGTCTTTTACACTGGTTCAGGACTTCATTCTTAAAAAGTTTTCTAAACCAACTCATTGAAAATCCATCATGTAGATTTAAATCATTTTAAACAATTAATGATGTAAAAGCAAGGTGTGATGTCTAACGTGTGATAACCTAAGTTTATAATCAGATTCATAATTTCAATTATCACATGAAAATCTTTCATTAAAGAATATATTGTTACAGTTGTTGCTTCAACAAGAATTTTACAAACCTTATTTCCTTACACGTTGATATTTGGTAGCAAGCATTCAATAGAATGTTTGCTTGTTAATCCATGAAAATTCTGTTATAAACAGCACATCATACTCATTACACAGATTTTCCCAAGATTCATGAGACTATTAAAATATTTACCTAAGCATTTTGGTGGTTTTGACCACTCTCCATTCCTGCATGTTATAATCTTGTTTCCCTGAAGTACGTAGAGGGACTGGCATTGGTACTCAACTGTTGATCCTGGAGAATATGCTGGTAATGGGAATGTGGTAATGTCTCCATTGTCAATCGGTGGAGGGGAACCACATTTTCTTTTAGACACTATAAAAATATGATTTCATTTATTGAAAAACCAAAGAAAAACACAGATCAAAATAAAGCAAATAAAAATATATTACAATATGTAATATCAAGACTTGTGATTTCTGATGGCAGAAATGATTTGTTGAAGAAATTTGAATCACTTAACCTGAGTCACATTTTTAAGCCCTTCCTTTCACCCCACAAGAAAGCCTTATAAACCATTAACAAGTTTGTCATTTTTGCAATACTCCAGTATTAAAAAATGTTTTTATTAGTAAATATATGCTAGACAGGGGGATAGATAAGATAAACAAAGAAATATTCCTGTTCTTTACACAACACACTACGGTGCCTATTGGATCTCTAGTCATTTTTTATTGATTTTCATTTTGATTAAAAAAGAAACATCAACTCCTCTAATAAAATTCAAGCAGAAATTTATGTGAAATTTCTAATTTATGTGAAATTCACAATGTGAAAGAGAATTACTGGCTTCCTGTTCTGGACAAGATGAAATAGAAATATTTCCGTTTATTCCTTCTGCTAAGAATAGCTAAAAATCTTATAAAAACCACCATAAGAGATTGTAAGAGATGTAGAGAGAAACTTGATCTGATTAGGGACCTTGGGATTCGGGGACTTACACTGCAATGAGGTTTTGTGGTTTTCATTTTTCTTTCCACGTATCCTAGACTGGAGACTGAAGGAGAGTGTAACGCATAAATAATATAAAGTTCAGGCAAAAAAAAAAAAAAACTGAAAACATTTCCACAAAGAGCCTTGTCTCTTTAGCCAAAAGAAGCCCATGAAAAGAGCAGCCTAGCAAGACACAACCATTTTTTGCAATATTCCACTTACTCTAGAAAAGCACTACAGAAGAAACCTGAGACCAACCCACTTCCCACCTTGATCAACAGAGACCATGTGAGGAAACTGTACTTCCACCCACTCTCTGAGGGAACAAGACACCTCTCCCCTTTTCTGTGGTGTCAGTGGAGGCCAAGTGGGAAGCCTGAACTAGCACACTGCATGACAGTAGTGGAGGTCTGATAAATAAAAGATTTCAATAAAATTCACAGTCTCAAAACATCATACTCAAAATGTCCATAATACAACTGAAAATCACTCATCTTACTACTGACGGGGAAAATCTCAAAAGAGAAAAGACAATCAACAGAAGACAACACTAAGATGATACAGATGTTGGAATTATTTTACAGTGGTTTTAAAACTCCAATGGGAATTATACAGCTTAAGAAGATAACAGAATAAAATAACTACACTGGATGGGATGAATAATAGATTGCAGATGATAGAAGGATAAATAAACTTGTAGACAAAACAATACAAATTACTCACTTTGAATATAGACTGAAAACAAAAAAAATGGACAGGGTTTCAGGGACCTATGGGAAGACAGCAAGAGACTGGAGACCCAGAAAGAGAAAAGGAAGGGGTTGGAGATGAGAAAAAAATTCAAAAAATAATGGCTGAAAATATCCAAATTAGGCATAAGGCATAAACCCACATACCAAAAAGGCGAGTGAATGCCAAACAGGATAATCTCAAGAAATTAATGCCAAGACACATAATAATAAAACAACTGAAAACTAAAGAAAAATCTCAAAAGAAGCTACATAGAAATTATACCAAACTGTAGGGGGAAAAGGATTCTAATGTCAGTGTGTTTCTCATCTGTGACCATGGAGCCAGAGAGAATTGACAACATTTTTTAAGTGCAGGAAGGAAAGAACTGTCAACTCCAATTCTACATCCAGTGACATTATTCTTTAGGAATAAAGGGAGAAATAAAGAAGTTCACACACATAGGAAAATGGAGAGGATTAGTCTCCAGCAGATCTATGCTTGAAGAATTACTAAAGGAATTCTTCAAATAGAAAGGAAAAGATAGGATTTCTGGGAAGATGGCAGTGTAGAAAAACTCCGAACTCACCTCTTCCCACGGATTCAACAAATTTACAACTATTCTTGGAACAATTACCCAGAGAGAGAACTGAAAACTGAATGTAAAGAAGCCCCATGACAAGAGCGAGGTGGAAGAGGCAGAAATTCCCTCCAGGACTGGAAAAAGTCATATTTTAGCCACGGCACTTCATGGTCAGGAGCAATCTTAAGGTACAAAGTGTTCCCTGGAGGAATGGGGGATCTGAGCAGGAGAGCATTGCCACAATAAGCACCTTTTGGACTCAGCACAGCCAAGATAAGTGTCATAATATCTGACTTTGCTGGATATTAACTACAATGGGGAATACCCACAGAAAAGCTATCAGATGTAGGGAAATAAAAGCCTACTCTTAAACGGCCCCCACACAAATTCACCTGTTTTGAAAAGTAACATAAAATCACCCAAAAGAGATGTGCACAGTCCTTTGGTGAAAAGAGACTCACTTGATAGGCTTGTGTGCATCTCAGCAAGGGGTGAGACCTCCCCAGGGTGAGACCACCTCTCCAGGACCTAAGACATCGGCAGCAGCCATTGTTGTCACCTAGTACTGGTGCGCTGACACAGATGCTGGCAGATGCCATTGGAGTTCTTCCCCTGGCCTGTTAGCCCAGGGTCTGCCACAGAAACTAGAGCACCAGTTTAATCCAGCTCAGCTAGGACAGGCAGCCCACCCTAGGGACTGGTCCCACCCAAGAGTAAGCCCTCAGAAAACTTGTGAGCCCACACAGGCAGGATGTGTAGGACCTCTGCAGTGGGATGAGTGTGTCTGCTTCAGTGGGACAGGGAATGCACAAAGGGCAGGACTTCATTGATAGGTTGTGTGATAGATAGATCTGTGGGTGGTAGGGCTTGTCAGCTGTAGCAGACTTGTTCTTCTCAAACAGCCACATAGGGGATTGGCACCAACTTACAATGCCTGAAAAAATTGTGTGCTACCATGCCTAGAACCAGTCTCACTCAGCTGCACTCCTGAAAGAGCTGACAACAGCTTTGCAGGCCAGAGACCTACAGCTGTTGTAGGCCACTGAGCCTAGCAACCTGCCACACTGGGAACCTACTCACTTAACAGAAAAACTGCAGCAGGAATGTGTTATTAGACTTCAGCCAACTGTCCTGGGGCTCCCCATGCCCAAGAAGGTGACTAAAGAGACCATGGCTGCAGCATGCAGCTGAGAATTACAACCAGCAAGCCAGGGTGACAGTCTAGCCTCCCTGTGTACCTGCAGCAAGAGAACCCTACCACAACAGAAGGACACATGTAGCCCACACGGGGGACATTCCTGGAATATTTGGAACTGGTGACAACAGGGAAGCACACTGATGGGCCTGGTAAGACATCTCTTACATAAGGCCACCGCTCCAAGACTGGGAGACATAGTTGATTGACCAAATACATAGATATAAGCACAAAGAAAGAGGCAAAATGAGGAGACAAAGGAATATGTTCCAAAATAAGAGAACAGGGTAAATCCTCAGAAAAAGAACTAAATGAAACAGAGATAATCTACCTGATAAAGAGTACAAACTAAAATAGTCATAAGGATGCTCACTGATCTTGGGAGAAGAATGGATGAATTCAATGATAACTTCAACAAAGAATTGGAAAATATAAAAAAGAACCAATCAGAATTGAATAATACAATAAGGGAAATGAAAACTTCACTAGACAGACTCAACAGCAGAGTAGATGATACAGAAGAATGGATCAGAGAGCTGAACAAAAGATTAGAGGAAATCACCTAAGCTGAACAAATATAAGAAAGCAGAATCAAAAAGAATGAGGACAGTGTAGTGGGCCTCTGGGACAACATCAAGGGCACTAACATCCATATTATAGGTGTCCCACAAGGAGAAGTGAGATACAAAGGGGCAGAGAATCAATTTGAAGAAATAATATCTGAAAACTTTCCTAACCTAAGCATCCAAGTATAGGAATCACAGAGAGCACCAAACAAGATAAGTCTAAAGAGGCCCACACCAAGATACATTGTAATTAAAATTTAAAGAATTAAAAATAAAAAGAGAATCCTGAAATCTGCAAGAGAAAGTCAACAAGTTGCACACAAAGGAAACCCCATAAGGCTATCAGCTGACTTCTCAGGAGAATCTTACAGGGTAGAAGGGAGTGACATGATATATATAAAGTGCTGAAAGGAAAAAACCTACAGCCAAGAATACTCGACCAGGCAATGTTATCATTTGGAATGGAAGGAGTTTTCTAAACAAGCAGAACTAAAGGAGCTTATTACCAATAAACCAGCCTTACAATAAATGCAAAAAGAACATAAGTGGAAAAGAAAAGACCACAAATAGGAATAAGAAAATTATCACAAAAAAAACAATTAAATCACTGGTAAAGGCAAAAATACAGTAAAGGTAGCAGATCAACCACGTAGGAGGCCAATATGAAGGTCAAAAGACAAAAGAACAAAAAGTTATCTATTACCATGATAAGAAGGTAATGAATATACATGCACAAAAAAGAGGATAAATATGATATCAAAAACATAAAATGTTAGAGGAGGGGAGTAAAAGTGTAGAGCTTTTAGCAAGAGTTCAATCATAAGAGATCACTAACTTAACATAGATTGCTATATACTAGGTTATTATATATGAACCTCATGGTAATCACGTACCAGAAACCTATAATAAATACACAAAATATTAAGAGAAAAGAACTCAAACATAATACTAAAGAAAGACATCAAACCACAAGGGAAGAGAGCAAAAGAAGAAAGGAACAGAAAAGGACCACTAAAATACCCAGAAAAAAGGTAACAAAATGGTAATAAATACATACTTATCAATAGCTACTTTAAATGTCAATAGAGTAAATGCTCTAATCAAAAGACATAGGGTGACTAATCGGATGCAAAAACAAGACCCATATACATGCTGAATACAGGAGACACATTTCAGACATACACAAACTGAAAATGAAGGGGTGGAGAAATGCAAATGGCAATGAAAAACAGCTGGGGCAGCAATACTGGTATCAGAAGAAGTAGACTTTAAAAGAAAACTGTAACAAGAGACAAAGAAGGGCACTACATAATGATAAACTGAACAATCCAACAAGAGGATATAACACTTGTAAACATTGGTGCACCCAACATAGGAGCACCTAAATATATAAAGCAATTATTAACAGACATAAAAGGAGAAACAGACAGCAACACAATAATAGTAGGGGAGTTTCACACTCTACTTACACCAGTGGATAAATCATTCAAACAGAAGATCAAAAGAAACATTGGCCTTAAGTGACACATTAGACCACTTAGACTTAGTAGGTATATACAGAACTTTCCATCCAAAAACTGCAGGATACACATTATTTTCAAATGCACATGGAACATTCTCCAGGATAGACCACACTGATGGCAACAAAACAAGTATCAATAAATTTAAGAAGATTGAAATAATACCTGGTATCTTTTCTGACAGCAATGGTATGAAACTAGAAATCAACTAGAGTAAGAAAATCAGAAATCCATAAATATGTGGAGATTACACAAAATACTACTGAAAAACCATTGGGTCAATGAAGAAATCAATGGAGAAATCAAAAAATATCTGGAGACAAGTGAAAATGAAAATAAGACACTCCAAAATTTATGACATACAGCAACAGCAGTTCTAAGAGGGAAGTTCATAGCAATACAGGCCTATCTTAACAAACAATAAAAATCCCAAACAATCTAACAGTGTACCTAAAGGAATTGGAATAAGAAGAACAAGCAAAGCCCAAAATCAGTAGAAGGAAGGAAATAAAGAAAATCAGAGCAGAAATAAAGAGTATAAAAAAAATAGAAAAAATTAATGAAACCAAGAGCTTGTTCTTTGAAAAGATAAACAAAACTGACAGATATGGCACCACTCGTCCAGCCATGCTGAGGTGGCGTCCCACATGCCAGAACTAGAAGTACTCACAACTAAAATGCACAACTACGTACTAGGGGGCTTTGGAGAGAAGAAGGAAAATTGTTTAAAATAAATAAAATAAAATCTTAAAAAAAAAGATGTAGTTAAAAATAACTGTAGGTAAAATGGGTACAGAAGGAAAGCATCTCAACATAATAAAGGCTATATATGACAAACCCAGAGCCAATATCATACTCAATAGAGAAAATCTGAAAGCTATGCTTCCCAAGAACAGGAACTAGACAAAGATGCCCAATTTCACCACTCTTATTTAACATAGTATTGGAAGTCCTAGGCAGAGCAATCAGGCAAGAAAAAGAGATAAAAGGGATCCAAATTGGAAGGAAGAAGTGAAACTGTCACTATTTGCAGATGGCATGATTTTATATAGAGAAAACCCTAAAGAATTCACCGAAAAACTTTTAGAAATAATAAAAGAATACACTAAAGTTGCAGGATACAAAATCAACATAGAAAAATCAGTTTTGTTTCTATACACTAACAATGAAGTAGTGGAAAGAGAAATAGAAATACAATCCCATTTACAATTGCAAAAGTAATAAAATACCTAGGAATAAATTTAACCAAAGAGGTGAAAGACGTGCATACTGAAAAATAAAACATCATCGAAAGAAACTGAAAAAGATGTAAAGAAATGGAAAGATATTCCATGCACTTAGACTAGAAGAGTAAAACACTTAAAATATCCATACTTCCTAAAGCAATCTACAGATTCAATGCAATCCATATCAAAGTTCCAATGACATTTTTCACAGAAATAGAACAAAGAATCCTAAAATTTATGTGAAACAGCAAAGGACTCTGAATAGCCAAAGGAATCTTGAGAAAAAAGAACAAAGTTAGAGGTATCATACTCCCTGATTTCAAAATATACTACAAAGCCATAGTAATCAAAACAGCATGGCACTAGCACCAAAACAGACACACAGATCGATGGAACAGAATTAATAGCCCAGGAACAAACCCACACATCTATGGACAACTAATTCTTTTTTTTTTTTTTTTTTTTAGCATACAAATTTCATTGATTTTTTTTTTTTTTTAAGATTTTATTTTTTTCCTTTTTCTCCCCAAAGCCCCCCGGTACATAGTTGTGTATTCTTCGTTGTGGGTTCCTCTAGTTGTGGCATGTGGGACGCCGCCTCAGCGTGGTCTGACGAGCAGTGCCATGTCTGCGCCAAGGATTCGAACCGACGAAACACTGGGCCGCCTGCAGCGGAGCGCGCGAACTTAACCACTCGGCCACGGGGCCAGCCCCTGGACAACTAATTCTTGACAAGGGAGCCAAGAACATACAATGGAGAAAGGAAAATCTCTTCAATAAATGGTGCTGGGAAAACTGGACAGTCACATGCAAAAGAATGAAAACAGATCATTATCTTATACCATACACAAAAATCAACTCAAAATGGATTAAAGACTTGAATGTGAGACCTGAAACCATAAAACTTCTAGAAGAAAACATAGGCAGTACACTCTTTGACATCTGTCTTAGGAGCATATTTTCAAATACTGTGTCTGACCAGGCAAGGGAAATCAAAGAAAAAGATAAACAAAGGGGACTACATCAAACCAAAAAGCTTCTTCACAGCAAAGGAAGCCATCAACAAAACTGAAAGATGACCTAACAACTAGGAGAAGAGATTTGCAAACCACATAACATATCTGATAAGGGGCTAACATCCAAAATATGTAAAGAACTCATACATCTCAACAACAACAAAAAGCTAACAATCCAATTAAAAAACGGACAAAAGATCTGAACAGACATTTTGCCAAAGAAGATATACAGATGGCCAACAGACACATGAAAAGATGTTCAATGTCACTAATTATTAGGGCAATGCAAATCAAAACTACAATAAGATATCACCTCACACCTGTCAGAAAGACTATAACTAACAAGACAGGAAATAACAAGTGTTGGAGAGGATGTGGAGAAAAGGGAACCTTCACACACTGCTGCTGGGAATGCAAATGAGTGCAGCCATCATGGAAAATAGTATAGAGAGTCCTCAAAAACTTAAAAATAGAACTACCATGAGATCCAGATATTCCATGCTGGAGTATTTATCCAAAGAACATGAAAGCCTGAATGCACAAAGATATCTGCATCCCTGTGTTCACCGTGGCATTATTCACAATAGCCAAGACTGGGAAGCAACCTAGGTGCCCATCGAGGGATGAATGGATAAAGAAGATGTGGTATATATACACAGTGGAATACTACTCAGCCATAAAAAAGATGAAATCTTTCCATTTGTGACAACATGGATGGACCTTGAGGGTATTATGCTAAACAGAATAAGTCAGAGGGAGAAAATCAGATACCATATGATCTCACTCATAAGTAGAAGATAAAAACAACAACAAACAAACAGATAGAGACAGAGATTGGATTGGTGGTTCCCAGAGGGGAAGAGGGGAGAGAGGAGGAGGAGGGAAGGGGTGATTCTCACATGTTTACGGTGACGGATGGTAACTAGTCTTTTGGTTTTGAACATGATGTAATATATACAGAAATCAAAATATAATGATGTACTCCTGAAATTTTTTTAATAAAAGAAAGGAAATGATAACAGGAGGACTGAGACTTGACAAAGAAAGAAAAAACAAAAGAATTGATAAAAAATAAGGGTAAATATAATTTCTGTTTAAAATGTGGGGAGAGTAAATGGACCCTAAATGAAAGTAAATTTTCCACATTTCACTTGAAGTGGTAAAATGCCAATACCATTAGAGTGTGATAAGCCAGATATGTATATCTTCGTACCTAGAGCAACCCCTAATAAAACTGTACAAAGAGACATACTCAAGAATTATATATATCTCTCTCTATATATAAAATTATTTTAAAATTTCAAAAAAATCTAAGCAAGAAAAGGAGACAGGAATGAGACACAGGAAAAGCACACAAAACAAAGAATGAAATGGCTGACACAGCCCCTAACATAGCAATAGTTACTTTAATTGTAAGCGGTCTAAATATACTAGAAAAAGACTGAATATGGCAGGGCGGACACACAAACAGGACTCAACTATATGCTGTCTACAGAAACTCATTTCAAACATGAAAACATAGGAAGGCTCAAAGTGAAAGACTGGAAAAATATATACCAGGTAAAACTTAACTTAAAAAACTATAAATGGCTAGTATAATATCTCCTTTGTTGGCTTCACTTATTTCCTGAACTCTAAATACTGGAGTGTCCCATGACCCAGTTCTCAGATGCTTTTTTTCTATATACACTAATTCCATGGATGAGCTCAGCTAATAACACACCCTTAAATATAATTCATAAGCTAAAAAAGCCCAAATTAAATCACATTCTATGTCCTCCCCCACTATCTATTCCATGTCTCAAAGTAGAATTTCAAAGCGCTGTCAAATGTACTTAAGGTATCTTTAAGAATTTATTCCTCAGGAAATAACTGTGTCTTAATGCTTACGATAGGAAATTATCCATGATACAAACTGTCCTAATCTGATCAAATCTTTCATAAATACATATACACAACGTATTACTTATTCAGTCCACAAAAAGAATTAGATTTAAGCCCCATCATTTTATTTACACTTAAAAAATTTATTCCGTAAAAACTACTTCATTCTATATTTAATATCAACATATTTTGTCCCTAATATATACTCTCAAATTTGAGGGGAAATAAGATACTCTACCTTTGCACTGAGGTGGATCTGTCCAGGTTCCATTCAAACATATCACTTCTGTTTCCCCAAACAGATCAAAAGGTTTGATGCATTCATAATGTACTCTCTCCCCAGATGGATACCTAAACATCTCATTTGGTATAACAGCATTTTCCACTTTGGGTGGTTTCTTACAGGAAACATCTGAAGAGAAAGAAAAAAAGTATCCCCAAGGTAATGATCATTTTTGAATGGCAAATCAACAAATGAGATTCCAAATATATCTCAAGGAAGATTTAAAATCAATCGTTAATCTGTCATAAAAGACTGCTACTTTTAATAAACTTAAATGTGAGATTGAGGAAAGGGGGATAAAGTATTGTTTTGTAAGATTTAAGCTACTATACCTTAAACTCTCTCCCATCCTTCATTAGACTGTTGGTAGACATTTATGTGTGTGTGTGTGTGCGCACGTGTGTGTGTAGGTCAGTGAAAATGTAAGTTTTTCTAGACATTTCTCTTTGATAAATAATAAAATAAATATTATAAATTACATAAATTAAAAAAAGAATTTATAAACCACAAAAAATAATAAAGAGATTACTTGACAGTGTAATTTGGTTTGCAATCATCCTGTTAGTGAATTGTAATTTTAGGCTCCTAGAAAAGTAATTGCAAGTAGCCACTTCCTTAGAGAATAAGTCAAGAATGAACACACCTTGAAGAATACCATAGTGGAAGGAAGATGATGATTAATCAAAGTATTCAAATAGGAAGTGTAAAAACATAACAGAAATTAAATGTATAATTTATAAAAACACTCTCTAATGATTGGGATGGGGCAAATGCTAAAGGACTTTACAACGAGCAATGTGTAATTCATCAGTGAGATTCATTCAGGTGGATATAAAGTATAGTAGACTGTAACTATGATTCCTAACCCAAAGTGTGCATGGAATCCCTTGGGAATTGTTAAAACATTTTCAGGATTGCACCCTCAGAGTTTGTGATTCAACAGGTCTGACTGATCCTGTGTATTTGCAAATTTGTATTTGCATTTCTAACAATTCCCAGAAGATGCTGATGCTGCTATTCCAGGGACCACACTTGGAGAACTATTGGGCTATAAGATTAACCATTGAGTACGCAATTCCATCCCTTTACGTTAAGGTATAAGAATTCTTTGGCCTAAAAACTTGGCTGAAAAAAATAATCTATGTCCAGTGTTTAATGATGCTAGAGGCAATTCTGTATTATATTCCTTAAGATACTTTATTAATAAATTTTAAAATTTCATGAAATTACCTCTGCATGTTGGCCTTCCTATCCATTGGCCATCAATACACTGGACAATACTGGATCCATCCAATTGGTAATATTTTGGACATTTATAAGACACTTGTTCTCCTGACCTATATGATTCCTTCTTCTGGCCTATGAGTATGGCATCATCAAAGCTGGGTAAGCTAAAACAATCTGTTTCTGAAAGAAAAAAAGAATACATATTTGTTCAGTAAAGTGTTAAAAATACATAACGGCCAATAATTACTTTCTTCAATAATGGTTAGATACATATCAAACCAGTGAACACTGTACAACATTTTTCTTATAATTTGAAAAAATATGTTAGCAGTCTTGACTTAATTGCATTGAATGGTTCTACATTTATCAAAAGTATAACATGGCAATAGTGGTTTTGAAAGCCTGGAGAGATATGGATGGATGTAATGCTTGAGACCATACTTCTTACATCTAGATTCTTATTTGCCCATACAGACCACTGACATTATGGATGTATTTCTACTTTGTGTTTCTGTCAAAGTTACATTTATATGTTTAATTTCAGTTATGTTGAATATCTTAGAAACTTATATATTTGTAAGGAGATAACTGATAAACGAACATAAATTGAATAATAATGAGATGGATGTGCAGGGGCTAGATGTGATACAGGACGAGAGATGAAAGGTCTGAGAATGTATCAGAGGATGCTGCAAGTGCACACAAGATAATGCGAAAATGAAATAATTTGGCTCACGTTTCAAACTTTTCTTATTACTAGGGCTATTAATTCTCTACCAGAATCCAGAACTTTCCAGTGATACATTCTTAAATTCTAGAATTATTCCTTAGTTTCATATTTGTACTATTTATGCTCTGAGTTAAAGATATTTATCAGCCTTAGAACAAAATTAAATGCACCATACTTATGCATTCTGGTGGACGGGGCCATTTTCCTCCTAAACATTTTATAGATGCAGGTCCATCAATCACAAAACCTTCAGTACAGCTGTACATCACTTCTTCTCCATACTGGTAACTGTCTAACTCATGAGATAGAACACCGTGCGGAATCAAAGGCGGTGGTTCACAAGGAATTCCTAAACAAAAAGAAAAATGAAAGAATGACTCCAGGTTTCACAAACTTTGAAATTTAATTTTATGTACTGGTTGTCATATTTCATAGTTTCATTTCTCAAGAAATGATCACACAGGAGCTACCATCACATTACAGAGAATATGCAAAAAAGCTTCCTAAAACCACCATTCTTGTGTGTGTCCAGCTGTCAACTTGAGCAAGAACTTCAATAAAAATGTCAATATGTTTATGAAAAACTATCAATACCTCTCTAATCAATTATGAACAATAAAAGAGAACACATTGAGAGTTAATGGTCTTCAGAAAAGTACTATATATTGTAAGAAATCAGAAGGGACATTGTAGGAAGAACATAAGAAATTTTTTTAAAACCTAATGACAAAGCAAACACTACAACTTACATGAATAGGTAAGAAAATGAATAGGTATAACTGCAAATAGGTAGGTTTAATTACACTACACATCCACTTTTAATACCAAAAACAAAAGCCAGAATTTGAAGTGATTCTATAACAAACCGAAGAAATTAACAAAAACGTGATTGATTTGATTGTGCAAAAATTATTTGGTAAAATATGTAAACATATAAATGATAGTAAATACATAAATGATTTTATATATTTAGAAATCTAAAGGATTCTGTCTCATGACTTTGATGACAAAGGAATTATTTTTAATGAATTGTACTGAAAGTAGGATTTTAGTTTGTATACTGTCCTTACCTACACACTGAGGTGGAGAACTCCATTTTCCCATGTGGCATGTTATCCCATTTCCTCCAGATAACCTGAAACCATCTTCACAAATGTAACTTAATCTGGTGTTATGTACATAAAGCTTGGGTTCAAATCTCTGTTTCCTTCCTTCTGAAGAGACAGATGATTTAATGGTTCCATGTTCTATATGAGGTGGTTGAGAACATGGAATTTTTTCTATATGAAGAATAGAAATCAAAGAGTCAAGCACAAATACAATGTTTAAACTGAAAAGTAAAATTAAATACCATTTGGGATTTTAAAATAAGGATAATTTGAACAAATGGAATTCTTTTAAAACTGAAAACTATTTGAAATCTGCAAGGATGTGTGTCCCACTAAATCTATGCTACTATCCACTTGTTCAATATGCCTTTTCATTCTTGTCTGTTCATCATGAGGAGTAAAATAGGCCTGAACAGAAATTTTATCTGGTATCTACATAGTAACCCAAAGATTTTGTCTATATTCATTTCACAGTAGAAGCGAAAGGATGCTGATTGCTTTGTATACCTAGATTGTAATTCACTGTTTGAAGATCGAGTCGAACAGGTATAGAGACAGATCTTCATTTTGTTCATCTACACAAAGCACAGGGGAGGATTAGCTTATTTGAAAGAATGTCGTGAAGCAAATTATGCACTACTGACCCACGCAGTGTGGTATTGACTGCCATCTTCCGTCTTTGCACACAATTTCTTCTGTTCCCCGAATTAGATATTTTTCTTGACAGAGAACAGATATCTTTTCTCCATCTCGATAATTCACTGTACTTGTCATATCTTGAGCATTGGGAATCTGAGGTGGAGGTGGGCACGAATGTATGCGTACTTCTAAAAATATTAAAATTAGATTTCTTGGTTAAAAATCATAAGTTACAAATATTCAAAGGATAATCCAGAAAACAGAAAACTCAATAATAATGTACCATAAGTGATCAAATAATAAAGTTATGTTCTATATTTCAATGTGTTATACTTTTCAGTTTGTTAAGCCCTTTAATCTATCACATTTGGTTTATATTCTCATGATCTTCCTTGGAGTTTCTTCCTTTTATTCTTTCTTTCATTAATCTTGTGCAATTTATGTAAAACCAACTTTGATTATTTCTAACCATTAGATGTTCTACCTGAATTAGTCATTCCATACCAGGCATTAAATAAAGACTGATACCAGGATCTTCTGCACAGATATCCATGATCAAATGTATTGGGATTGGATTAAAATCCTCACAGTATGTTCTACCAATGGAAGGTGATTACAGAGGAAGAATTATATGCAGTTCATGCTCAATTAATTTCACAGAGCTTCTCGGCCAAGATGAGAATTAGCTACGTTCAACCGTGGTTTATAGTGTGTTGTGAAAAGCTCAAAATTCCTCCTGAGATACTGTTTACCCTCTTATCTACACACTGCTAAGGGATATATGGATTGATGAAATGCACCCAGTTGAACAGATTAGACAATCTGGCTTTAGTTACCTGATCAGCAGGCTATAAAAGATACCTTTGTAAACTTGTGTCTGAACGCCCATAAAACTCAGATACCTCAGCTATATCTTGGCAGTTCCCAATCTGAAGATAGAGCATGTCCTGTTCAACTAAGGGAAGACTCTGAATGACTACATCTGGAAGCTTTAGAACCTCTCCATGATTTCTTGATTTTACTTTCTCTTGTCATACTATGTCTCTATTTCGTTAAAGATATTGAACTTGAAAATAATGGAAAAATTGATGAAAGAAAGAAATATTGATGAAATGAAATAAAATTTCACTACTGTATTTTTAATTCTGCAAGTATACACTGGGAAGTCTTGTAAATCCTTTCAATTGTCCAACATTTTCTATTCAATTCAGGTAAATATTTGACTTAATACATTTCATTCATGATTATTATTGTCAGATTTTTTGTTTCTACCTAAGTCAATAGGAGTTTGTTATATTCCATCAAAAATATTTTTTCATAGTTCTGTTTTAAATATATTGGCATATTTTTCTATATATTTGCAGGGATTTATTTTCTTCTTGTCTAATGTTTAACCGTCTTTGACCCAATAGTCTTAATTTGAACTTTCTCTTGATAAATCTTGCCAGAGGTTGGTCTATACTAAATTTCACTAAAAGCTGAATTATTATTCTGCAAATCAGCTGTTTATGCATTTTTAAGATTCTTATAATAATAATTGATGCTTTGGTTATTTTTTCCTTCGATGTTCTTTGGATGTATGTTCGTTTCTAGCTTCTAGATTGTAATACTTATTGCCTTCATTTTGTTCTTTGTTTTATAATGCATGTTTTAAAGCTATAAATAGTAACCCAAAAGGTTTGCCTTTGCTGTATCCCAGATCTCAATGTCTACTGCTACCAATGTCATTTAATTTAAAGTATTTTCTGTTAGTTAATCATTCATAAAAGGATTTTTTTTTTTATTTTCGAGATGTGTAAGATGGGTGAATAAGGTGTGTGGCTAGTTCTTTTATTATTTTACTTTTGCTTTTAATTTAGAGAGAATGGTTTGAGGACATTGATTACTTGAAACCTGTTGGGAATTTATTTACGACACGGAAATGAACAATTGTTTTAAATAAATTGACTATGTTACAATAAGATAATATAGATTTCAAGACAAGGAGTATTACAGGAGTAATCAAGAAATATTTTATCATTATAAAAATAACTCACAACAGATTTATCATAAATGTAGATGTATGTAAAAATGCGTTAAATACGTGAAGCATAGATGGACAGAACGAAAGGAAGAAATAGACAAATCCACAATGCTAGTTAGCAATACTGAGAGCTTTCTTCCTCTGACTGATAGAACAACTAGACAAAAATTTTGAAAGGACATAGATAAATGTGAAGAACACCATGAACCACTTTAACCTGATCCAACAACTAGAGTATACGTGTGCTTTTATACGAAAGTGGAACCATCACAAAGTTAAGAAATAAGCTGTGCAGTAAAAGAAGCAAGAATAAATTTCAGAATATGAAATCTTACAGTCTGCTCTGTGACAAAAATATTAGATTAGAAATCAATAAGAATAAATCATCTATGTAAACATCCATCATCCTTATCAAATTGTATATATTAAATATGTCAGTACTTTATACAACAATCACACCACAATAAAGCTGTAAAAAGAGAATAAATTGTTTGGAAAAACATAAATATTGGGAAATTAAACAACAAACTTGTAACTGACAGCTCAAAGATGAAACCACAAAGAATATTAGAAAATATTTCACACAGAATTAAGTGAAAATAAAATGGATATAAAATTTTTTCAGACACAACTAAAGCAGTATTTAGAAAGAAAAATGGGGGCTGGCGCAGTGGTCAAGTGGTTAAGTTTGCACTCTTGGTTTTGGCAGCCCCGGGCTTTCGCTGGTTCGGATCCTGAGTGCAAACATCGCACCACACATCAAGCCATGCAGAGGTGGCATCCCATGTAGCACAACCAAAAGGACTTATAACGAATAAACAACTATGTACTGGGGGGCTTTGGGGAGAAGAAGAAAAAGAAAAGAAAGAAAGAAAAATATAGGGTTAAAAGTTTATATTTAAAAAGTAGGATGGTCTAAATCCATGTTTTCATTTCTGCTTAAGAATTTGAAAAAGAGTAAAATTAAAATCGAAGTAATTAGGGGCCAGCCCGGTGGAGCAGCGGTTAAGTTCGCACGTTCTGATTCTCGGCGGCCCAGGGTTCACTGATTCGGATTCCGAGTGCGGACATGGCGCCGCTTGGCAAAAGCCATGCTGTGGTGGGCATCCCACGTATAAAGTAGAGGAAGATGGGCATGGATGTTAGCTCAGGGCCAGTCTTCCCTAGCAAAAGAGGAGGATTGGCTGTAGTTAGCTCAGGGCTAATCTTCCTCAAAAAAAAAGAAAAAAATCAAAGTATTTAGAAGGAAGGAAATGATTCCTTGGAAGAGAGGAAATAGAGAAAATTGAGAAAGACAAATAGCAAAAAGAAAACTAACAAAGCTAAAATAGTGAATGTTAATAAAGCTAAAAAATAGACAAGAGAGAAAATTGTGTTAAAGTTAATTATTAGAAAATATTAATTTAAAAAGACCATGAGAAGAATTAGCAAGATAAAAGAGGGAAACAAATGTCAATATCAAGAATGAAAGATGTGATATCACTGAAGATACTATAGAATTAGAAAGAAAATAGAATATTAAGTGACTATTAAAAACAATTGCATACCAATCAATTTGATAAATTAGATAAAATGGAGATACTTCTTGAAAAATTCAACTTCCTTACATTTTGACAAAAGACAGCATAGAAAATCTGAATAGCCCACTACCCATTAAAGAAATTAAATTTTCCATGAAGAAAACCTTCCAAAAAAGTAAACTACATATCAGATGACTTCACAGGTGAATTCTATCGATCATTTAAGGGAAAAAAATACAATAATAATATTACAGATGTACTTTCAGAAAACAGAGGAGAAGACAGCACTTCTCAATTTGTTTTACGAGGCCACACTACCCCTAATAACACCCTGGCAGAGACATTACAAAAAAAGTAACTGTAGATTAATATCCCCATGAACACAGATGCAAGAATCCTTAAAAATATATCAGCAAATCAAGTACATGAAAACATAGAGAGAATAAAATATCCCCACCAAGTAGACTTAACTCTAGGAATGAGAGATTTGAACAACATTCAAAAATTTATATATGCAATTCACTACGTTAACAGAATTAATAAAGTTATATCGATAGATGCATAAGAAGCATTTAAAAACATTCAACGGCAGTTGATGGTACAATTTCTCACTTGGCTAAGTAGGGATAAAAGGAAATTCCCATAATCTCATAAAGGACATCTACAAAAATCTTAAACTGACATTATATTTGTGGTAAAATTTTTAATACCCGCTCCCAGTGGTCAGGAACAAGACAAAGATGCTTGTTCTCATCACTTCTCTTCAATAGTTTCCTGGAGGTTCTAGTGCGTTCAATAGGATAAGAAAACAAAAAATCAAAATAAAAATGGACCAGCAGAGATAAAATTTTGCATTTGCTATGATATAGTTACTTATAAAACAATACCTAAAATGAATGAGGAACTTTAGTACAGTTTCAGAGGATAAAATTAATATCCCCAATTCAAGTGCATTTCTTTATACTTGCAGCAAAAATATAGGAGAATATAAGTGTGAAAAATTAATTTGTAATATTAAAAACATAAAATACGAATCTTTTTTTAGAACTGTAAATCTTCTACACTTAAAACATTACTGGGAAAATAGACGTAGAAATAAATAATTGAAGAGATATATCATGTCTACAGATTGAACACTCAATATGGTTGAGATGTCAATTCTCCCTAATTTATCTTTCATTATACAAGCCATCCCTCTCATTAAACAAACAGGTAATTTATAGAAATTGATGTGTTCCCTAAAATTTCTATGTTAATGAAAAGACCAGCATAACTGAAACAATCTTGAAAAGGAAAAACGTAATTGGGAAATATATCTACCAGACATCAAGACCTACTTTAAAACTACAGTTACCAAGGCAATGTGGCATGGCTAAGGAAAGATAAATGGCTAAATGAACTAAATACAGAGTCGAGAAGTAAATCAACACTTCCATAGTCAATTGATTTTCATTTCAAAATCTTTTCCATGTATATTGTTGGAACAACTGGCTATCCACATATAATATATTATAAAGAATACCCATTCCCATATTACACAATACTCAAAAATTAATGTAAGATAGATAATACACATAAACATAAAAGGTAAAACTATACAGCTTCTAGAAGAAAATGTATTATGTGTACTTTGCTCCCTGTAAATATCACTTGTTTCTTTTAAAACAGAACTAAAAATATGTTAAACTGTAGATAGGAGATTTGTTTTTATATTGCTATGAAACTACTTTCTGTATATTCTAGGCTTGAGGAAATTGGTAAAAATATCAAGGACAGTGAGTCAAGGTGCCCTACACTTAGAGAAGAGAAATACAGATATGAAAAGTGGAAAACTGGAATGAACTCTGCTCTATTTGTTTGAAATTGATGTTGTCAGCATGGCTCAGAGTGTTCAAGATAGACATAGATAAACAGATAGTAGGTGACTAGATAGGTAAATATGTACACACATAGATACATACATATATAGATACAATGACACATAATAGGCATAGATGGATTTGTGTGTAATATAAGAAATTAGAAACAATGTTGTTCTAATAGTAATGAGCGCATCTCTTATCCAAATGTTAATTTAAAACTACCAAGTTTCTAGGTGGTTTGCTATATAGCTGACTACTGCACTTGATGCAATTAATTTGTAGAAACAGTGTTTAGGTTAGTTTCTAAATTACCTTCCAGCTTGAAAATTATTTATAATAATAAAGAGCTAAAAATTTTAAAAGGCACAAAAATACTACTTTCACAACTTAATGAAGAAATAGAATAAAATTTTAAAGTATTATAAATAAGAGCCTACCTCTACAAGTTACTTCAGGATCCCATCTTCCATTTATGCAGACCGAGTGTTTGTATTTTCCTTTACATTTGTAACTTACATTGGTGTTATGATAAAATTCAGTCCTTTGTGATAGTTTTGCCTCACGTGCAATTAGGCTTGATGTTTTGCACGTCTCAAGTTCATCTCTTGCTGTAAAATAAAACATTTCCTTGAAAAGACTAATTAAAAGCATCAAAGAAACTACTACAGAAAAACAGCTATAGAGTCAATAGTATAATGAAATTAGAATGCATGCCTGTAAATTCCACCAATCAAGTTATGCCCAATCATACTGCATAAGATGGGCTATTCTGCATGAACATAAGTCCTGTGTCCGGTCTTTGAAATTTCAGAGACAATAGCCATCATACAGGCATTTTGCACTTTGGGTATTGGAAGAACATAAGAGAGTCACTTTCTTGGATGATCTACACAGTGAAAAGTCATCTCATGACTAAAATTTGTTCCATATTTGAAATCCGTGGAAATGTTCGCATTCGTTTGTTTCTTTATCTCAAGCATCTCTACATCACTTTTAATCCACAATCTTAAAACATTAAAATAAAAACAGTTATCTGTGGAACTAGACTATATGAAGTTGCCAATTTAAATATATTCTTTTCAAGAAAGGTAATATAATAGGAAATATATTTAAGATGTATTATGTAGAATGTGAATATTTAAGCAGATATTTAAACAGAGAGAGATAACTGGAATAAGAAATTAGGAGCTTAAAGTCATGACCTCTTTCCTATATACAATCTTAGAACTTTTTTTGTTTTGTAGGAAGATTAGACCTAAGCTAACATCTGCCCCCAACCCTCCTTTTTTTTTGTGCTGAAGAAGACTGGCCCTGAGCTAACATTAGTGCCCATCTTCCTTTCTTTATATGCGGGATGCCTGCCACAGCATGGCTTGACAAGCGGTGCATAGATCCACACCCAGGATCCAAACCAGCAAACCCCAAGCCACCAAAGCAGAGGGTGCAAACTTAACCACTGTGCCACCAGGCCGGCCCCTACAATCTTAGAATTTTTAAGAACACATTTTATCATGAATCATCCTATAATTCAATAATATTACAATGCCATAATAATAAATTTTTGCTGGTTCCAGTATGAGTGAAAAAATTCACTACAGAAGCTTTTTATACAGAAAATTTAAAGCAGATAAGAGTCCATATTGATTCTAATAAATTATCAGTGTAGGTTTTTGGTAGTATTTGTTCATTATTTTTTAATGATCAGAGTCAGGTGAAGATGAGCAGAATAAAGAAAAGTCAAGTAGTTGGACAAAAAACAGTAATGATTTTGTACTTCAACCTTGAAAAAACATAAGCTGAAGGAGACTAATTCAAAACACACCAGAGGCTGGAGAAATAGTCCCATTTTGGGGACTAGTCCTGAGTGTTGAGGGAGATAAAACTAGATATTCTTCAAGGAGTGAAAACTGAAGGAAGAGCTACAGTCAATAGGAGTGATAGAGGTTGTTGTCATTATGTCTCACGATTGCTTGGTTTCTGAAAGGATTCTTTGTTTATTAGGAGAAAACAAACACATTGAGAAGAATGACCACCTATACTGGAGGGAGGTGAAAAATTGACACTGAGAAGAGAAAATTGGGATAAATCCTATGACAGCTGGAATGAGATTATGTGAAGTTGAATATAGGTAGAGGATTCACCTTAGAAAGGGAAACTCTGAGATCAGAAGAGAGTAATAATTAAAGCAGATGTTTGGTATAAGTTAGGAAGAAAAGTCGAGAGTTTTCATGCCTGCTACTACCTTGGGTTTTTCTCCCATATGAAGTGAGGTGAGATCATTTGTGGAGATAGAAGAGGACAAAGATGAAGTTTACTCTTGAAGGACTGGCAATACCTGTGACATGAATGTGTTTAGCAAAAATGTAAGGATTAAGAATAACAAAATTTACTGATTCATGTAACAAACTCCTAATAAATGTCTCCTTTATGTCAGCCAGTCTCTTGGGAGTTAGGAATACATCATGTGAACAAAACAGCTACGACTTCCTGCTCTAATGCAGCAGAGGCTCAGCTCTACCTTCTCCTTGGGATAAGCAATGACTAGAAATCTGATGGATAAGTTCATGGTAAAAACATGAAGCAGGTTGTGTATAATATTGGCACCTCTTATGGCCTCTGTAGAATCACAACACAGCAGAGTTGGAAGATCCCTTATAGATGACCCACTCAAACTCTCATTTCGTAAAACTGGACATCCAGGGCTCTCTTTGAGTGTAGGACCCAGGACAACTCCAGGAAGGAACTCATTCTAAAGGAAAAATGGAAGAGGGCCTCCAGGATTCTCCCAGGTAGTCATCAAAGGCTTGGTCATCCAATGGTCAGGATGATTCACTTACAGAGTGAAGGGCATCAATCAGATTTGTTTCCTGGCCCAATCCCAGCTGCCTCCTATGACTGAGCTACACTCCTGACTGAGAGGGCCTGTGACCCACCCATTCTCTGGCTCATTAACTTCTTTTTTACTGCGTTTGAAACAGACTGAGAAATTATCATTGGTAGAAGCTCTGAGAGAGGCAAGATTCCTGTAGGAGTGTAGCAAGTGGATATTTTCTCAACTTTACTCCCTTTAGGGGCCTGAAAGAAAGAGTATCATAGAAAATCAAAACTGGTATTTGTACAAATATAGTTGCATTTTCCTGGTAATTAGAACTCATGTTTTAATCATATAAATATCTATAAGTAAAGTTTAGCTTTACGCTTATAAAGATAAACAATGCCAATATCAGGGACAGAAAAATTCATAAAATTCTATTGCCAGTTTGTATTTGTTCTCTGTAGACACATTGAATTATCAGCAAAAAAATGTTTGGATTCATCACAACTTAAGACCTGAAATTTTCAAGAATATCTCAAATTTCAAAAATATGGTTGTAAATATAGTTTTTACAATAAAAGTATTAAAGTCTATTGTGTCAATTTGAGAAGTGTATTCTCACCAATGCACTGAGGAAGTTGGGTCCACGTTCCACGAATACAAGTAATTGATCTGTGTCCAATCATTATAAATGCTTCTCTGCAGTTGAACTCCACTGAATCTCCATGGCGATAGGGTGGAGTAGAAAACAGGACATAGCCATGATCAAGGTCAGGTATATGTCCACATGTACTCTTGTCCTCTGTGAATTTTCACAAAAATGTGTTTATCTTTAGGATATAAGTTGTTTGTGTATATGAAAACAACAAAAAGTTGATTTAAGTTTAAATATTCATATTTTGTATACATTACCAACACATATAGGCAAAGTTGGCCATTCTCCATCAACACATTGAATTTTGTTAGGACCCTTCAATAGAAACCTAGGATTACAAACATATTCCACCACTTCATTGTGTCCATATTCCTCTTTCTGTGTTCCTTTAACTTTCCCATTAGGAAGTTGAGGAGGTGGATGACACGATTGTACTTTCCCTACAGCAGAAAGACTGTGTAATTATTGGGTAAATTGTCCATTTTACAACTTAAAAACCCAGTAAAATGGAGAGTTTTTTTCTTTAATTAATTTATTATTATATAATTCACTAAAGCATTCTTAAACAATGACAAAACAATAGTATTTACCTCAGATTCATGTTTCCCAGTTCGATTACATACAACTGAACTAGCACATTGGAAGTGTATTTTTTTTTTTAAACTTTTTTTTTTTTAAAGATTTTATTTTTTCCTTTTTCTCCCCAAAGCCCCCCAGTACATAGTTGTGTATTCTTCGTTGTGGGTTCTTCTATTTGTGGCATGTGGGACGCTGCCTCAGCGTGGTCTGATGAGCAGTGCCATGTCCGCGCCCAGTATTCGAACTAACGAAACACTGGGCCGCCTGCAGCGGAGCGCGCGAACTTAACCACTCGGCCACGGGGCCAGCCCCCATTGGAAGTGTATTTTAAGCCCAGAAAATATGTTCAATAATCTAGATATTCTAAAGCTGTATGCAAACCAGTTAATAAATATGGTTGTGTTAATTCTAGAAGTATTCATATTCCATGGAAACATTTTATCAAAACTTTTTGAAAAAATATCACCATTTGAGGCAAGAATTTGATCAACATATTGTAGCTTTGATTAAGTCATACCTGTGATTGAACTGACTATAAGCTGCTTGAACATTGTTTAGACATACTCAATAAAACTTGAGGTGAGGCCCATACTCTATAAAATGTTCAATGTTAATGATGGAATTGTAGGCAAAAGGAAAAGTAAGAAAATAAATCTCTCCAGTGTCAGACACCATGTCTGTATCTATGGAGACTTTCACTACATGTTACAAGAAACAATTGGAGATTAATTTCTTAGAGAAGATGTATCTACTGTGGAACACATGTCCTTCATAGGTATACCTCTGGCTTAATGCATTAGATTACAGACACTGTGGAAGCCAACAGCAAATTAAGAGAGGAAAAATGAACTTTGATATCCAAAATTCTAACTTACGATTCAAAAATCGCAAGATGCATATTTACATTTACATGTTGGAAAACCAGGGGACCATCCAAAGTGGTAGCACTGAACTGAGTCTGCTCCAACTCTTCTAAGTCTTTGTCTGCAGGAGAATTTCAACACGTCTCCAACTTTGTATATGTCTTTCTTGGGCTCGACATTTAAGTATCTTTCTATTTGAGGAATACTGCATTCTCTTTCTACAAGAGAGAACAAATAATTTAATGACAATATATAAAAATTGCCAAAGTAAATTTTATGTGTGTCATGTAAAAATGAGGCGCTCACAACAGCATACAGAGAGAGGCAACAGACAAATCCTCTTCTTTGAAAAACGTTACTTATTAGGTTTTATATACCTTCTAAGACCATATGAGACTCTTCGAGAAATATTCAGGTACGGAATAGCAACATATGTGTCCTGAAAATTTATTTGTAAAGTCAGCTTGCTTATACTTGATCTGATTTTCTCATTGATATTTATAAAATTTAATGTTAAATTTTTTGTACTCTCAAAACCTAAAAGTATTCCCTCACATTAAAAAAAGGAATGCTACAATTTTTAAATTGCACCATTAAATAAAAATTGGTATTATTGTTGAACATAATTGGAGAACCAGAACACACAAAGGAGATATTTCTAATGCATTTTAGTTAGAGGAACATTAAAAATTGCTGATTAATATTCTATAAGTGAAGAAGTCAATCAAAACCATGAAACAAAATGAAGAAACATATTTAAGACCTCACAGCTAGGCGTACTGTAACTATTCTTAATATTCATATAATATAAAACTATATACTCTTATTACACCTATAATTTACACTAGTTACTAATACATTGTTAATTACTCTGATTCAAATTAGAACTGCCTAAAATTATTCCTTAAAATTTGTAAAATCTGTGACATTGCTAAATATTATCAAAAAATGCATTTTTCTTATTTGGAATTTTCCTGTCTTGCTAATTAACTTATAAAATTAAAAATGAATTCAAAAATTAGAATCAGACTAAAAGGAAATTTTATACTATCTAAAACTCAGGTATTAACACAATTATAAAATGAGGTATTTGTTAACTATTTTTAAAAGCAATGCCACAAAAAATTACTCAATTAAATTTACTTTTTTGTTGTTTTAATGTTGAGTTTTGTAGCTTACTTGAGAAGGTTACATTTGATGAGAACTATTGGGAATCCTCTCTTAAAATTCTTTTCCTGTCTTCTACGTAGAAATTCTTTTATTTGTATGAGTCTTTGTTTATATATTTTGTGCTCATTTTATATAAATTCTCCATCTCATCACATTGCGAGAAGAGCTGCCTTAACGACAACGAAATATCCTGGCTGTTGGCTATTTTTCAAGTGTTGTGCTTATAAAAAGATTGTGACTTAAGAAATATGATTTAAAGAAGAGTTTGAATGGATATACTCTGAATTAGAGGTATTTGGCTTTATCCAAAAGTCAAAATACTAAATCCTAGCACTGAGACTTGGAAATGTATGAATTTTTTACACTAAAGTGAAAATTTATTTAAGATAGCTGTAAATATTGTTTGGCTTAAGTGGATTATAGTAACAATGATTCATTGGAAACCTCTCCCCAAAGGAGAGAACACCCAGGATATTTGAAATAAATTCAAATATCAATCAATCTATGAGCAATTTTCTGCCACACGGTTGAGGGAAGTTACTTGCAAAGAATACTAAGCTGTCATTTGTTCCTTCAACTTTTGGAGGCCTACATCGTGCTGTCAAATTCCTACCAACGTGTTCACAAGGTTATAAGTTTTTGTAAAAATTGTAATAGAAAGCCACGTTGGCCACATCAGTTTCTACTGCTGTCTCTCACTCCTGCTTTCTCTCCTTCACGTTTTCCTATCATGTGGTGACATTGGAAAGACCATGGGAATTACAGATTCATGATTTTGCATTTTTTTCTAAAGAAGGCCCCTGAAAATAATAAAAGCTTCTGGCTTCATAGATCCTAGATCTGCCTTTGTTCCCAGAAAAGAAATTCATGATCATCATGAAAGCCTCCCCTTTTACTTAGAATAAAGTCCAAGCTCTTTATGACCCCTCCTTTGCCTGCACTTCCAATGTCATCTTCTATCTCTCTCCGCCTGTCACTCAACACTCCAAGCATTATTATCATTGAATTTTTTAAATAGGTCCAGTTCTTTGCTGCATCAGCTGTAGCACAGGCCCCATCTCTATCCTGAACAGTTTTCAATCTCTCTTTGCACAGATGCCTTCCTGTATGAAGTAGATCACTCAATCCCCTCCTATTTTCTAAGTTCTTGGATTCTTATGTTTCTTTGAACACAGTCATATATAAAGTATAATTAAAATATTTTTACTGTCTCACTCATTATTTGGCTTAATTTGTCTGTTTTTTTATGCTAAAATGAAAGTTCTCGAAAGGCAGACCCATGTTTGTGTTTTTCACCATTTTCTCCTAGCCTATTTCTAGCCCATGATAGGTATTTGTCGACAGCCTGAGTGAATCAAATTTAACTGGGATCAAGATGCTGCTAAGCAAGTCTACCTCAGCTCTGCAAGAAGCTCACCTGCATTTCTCTCGGAAGGCTCTATTTGAAACCTTTTTTAGTCTACCTAGTGTTCCTTCCCTTCCTTTCCCCGTGCACCACTCAATCTCACATGACTTTGTCTCATACACGAAAGGAAGGTAGAAACGGTCAGCTCCTGCTTCTTCCCAGCATGACATTTACACACCCATTTTCTTTCCTTCCTCCTGTGAAAAGTTGGAAGCAGCCCTGTCACCAAAAGCCTGGTACTTCCACAGGAGCCCTGGTTCCCTTTCCCTCCCACCTTCACAGGGAACTATCCACCTCATCTCTGCCTGCTCGGCTCTCCACTCCATCCTCCTGAGCCTCAGTCCACTCTCAGGTCTCCCATCTTTAGAGAAATGTACTCTCTTCAGTGCATGATTTCATCTAGCAATATTATGAATTTTCTATTTCTGGCACAGCCAAACTTCTTGGAAGAGTTATGCCTACATACTGTATGAAACTTTTTACTAACCATTTTTCTTCAGTAAATTCTATTTAGGTTCCACCCCATGTACTCCATCCAAAACTGTTTCTGATACAGTTATTGTTGGCCCTGATATAGCCAAATCCATTGCATTTTTAGCCTCCTAACTGGATGTATCAACTGAATTAGAAATAGTTACAACTCAAATTATCATAATAATGTAATCAAATTGCAGTTTCCATGAATTTATTTTACGGCAGGCCCTGTGGCAAGAATTTTATATGGATAATTTAGTCTCAATCAAAACAATCCTTAGAAAAATTATGACAATTGCAAATATTAAAACACTTTACAGATAACGAAGAGTAAACAAAGCTTCAAATACGCTTGGTTGTTGACATAATAAACGTGCTTAGCAAGTGGTAGAACTGGAAGCAGAACCTGGCCAGGCTGACTCCACAGGCTTCACTATTAATCATTCGCTCTATTCCTTCTTCCATCTGTCATTTCCTTCTCTCCATACCTATGAGAACCTTCATTTCTACACTTTTTCCTCTCAATTCCCTGGGTCCTCCTTTTTTCCATCTACTTTGCTACCTAATCCTCTTCTAGCTGATGCCTAAATGACAGGAAGCCTCGGGGCCCAGTCCTGAGCTCTCTTTTCCTTTCATTCTACATTTTTTTCCAATTTGATAGCATCATTTATATGTTGATAATCCCACGTGTATATCTCTCGACTAGACCTATACATCCAACTCATTGCCATTTATTTGCTTCTTTAGAAAAATAAAATCAAATAAACATTTCAGTTGACTTCTTACTCTTTCGCACACAAGTCATTTTGTAACATTACATATGCTTTATATCCCTAAAACATATCCCAAATCTGTCCTCTGCTTGCATCTTCCAGCAATCACCTTACCCCAATCTCCACCCTTTCTTACCCTACATGGACTCCTGAATCTTCTCTTGTCCACCACAAGCACAGCATAGAAGGAAAAAAAGACTTTCAAAACTCAGAAGAAAATTATACCGTTCCTTTCCTTAAAACTACTTTATGATTTTTCATCAATCATAATATTAATCCAGATGCTAACATAACCTAAAATAATCTGGATGATCTTTCCTTTGCCTCCCATCCAGCCTCAGCGTGTGAAATTCTCCCACATCTTGAGTAGAATCTGCTCACCCTGAGATTTCTTAAATATTGTCTTGTTTTCAAAGCTTTGCAGATACCGTTCCTTTGGCTTGGAACACTCTACATCCACTCAGTTTTCCAGAGAGTCAAGCCCTATTATAACCCTGGAAAACAGACAGCTGATTGGCAAACAGAAAAGGGATTCATGTAATAGGCCACAGAGCTTGTCAATTTGGCAAATAAAGACCTCCTCTCAGGACCTGCAGAAATGAACACTCAAGGTGGGAGGGATAAAGCAGAAACTCGGGAGCGAAATAGCTGAGTAAGTTGGAAGAAACTATAATTTCGCAATAAGCGCCCAATTTTAAATAATATGAAAACTTGCATTTAGAATAACAAAAACAATTATACTTTAAACTCAAATCTACGATGTATATGGCCCATGGGAAACATTACTTTAATGCACGATGTTAAAGGTAGATTATTATCTTTGGCCTTCAAAACACCCTCTCCTCCCAGTTTGCATTAAATCAGAAGGAGACACCTTGATTTTAATCTTTGTTCCATAAAACAACTCTAGATAACTCAAATTTTCAAAAATTAATGTTCATTTTGTTAATCTTGAACAAAAGATTACCTGAGAAAACAGTACTTACCATAACATGTGGCTGTATCAGACCAACCATCGTAACCACAAACTAAGGAACCTGTTGTGTGTCCATCTCTACTTTCATATCCATTGTGGCACACGTAGTCCAATGTGTCATTGAGCTTAAACCACATGCCATCACTTTTGGCTCTGGCATTCTCAAATAGCGGCATATCACAAGATTCTAATGCATAATAGAATTGAAGGTTTCATTTCTAGCATTATTAAATGGACAATCTGAATGAGTAAGTTCCATCCCAAAAGAAAAAAAATGACTTTATTAATAAGTATATGCTGATCAATTATCACGTGACAACAATCTAAGAATATCACTGATAATCATTGTCCTGAAATCAATGGTCGAAAAAAATTTCTACATAGGATTTTTCTCATCACTTAAACTCTCTGAAAAATTTATTTTAAGAACACTTTTCTCAATTCAGTTATACTTAGTGTCTATCCCATGCTAGTAATAAAATAGGCCATTACATTTGTATCATACGTATTGTAGCAAAGCAGAAGAGCATTTTGTGAATTAAGATGCCAAACTTATTAACAGTTGTGACATATATGCCAGAGAAAAATGGATTAGCAGAGTTAAAGCTTAATTTTCAACAATGCAAGTAAATTTTTAAACATTCTATAAAATTTACTTTACAACATACTAATTTTTAAAGCTCACATGCTGATTTTGCTTTGCCAAATATTTTCTTAAACGCTGTGTATTCTTTAATGCTTATCAAAATTGAATGTAGAGACTGTTCATTGTTTCTAGTTAGCTATAAGAAAGTAAACTGTTAAAAAATAATCTCAATTTTCACAAACATTATACCAGTGATGTTAATAAATGTTCAAATAATTTACTTCAAATTTTAAAATGTGTTATTTAGCTAGCTACCATAAAGCTTTAAAAAAAATAAAGCAACATTATAGTGGTAAAAAAATAATGAGAGATATTTCCTCTTCCACAACAGTGTTACAATGGAGAGTTGATCACAATTTAGTAAAAAATGAGTTTGATATGGGGGCAAATTTTATCATTTTTCCTTTGGCTAGTGCCCATAGTAAGCATAGAGGTTGAAAAAGAAATGAAATTAAATGCACAATTTAAGTGTTTGGGTGGGGAACATGATGTAATGTATACAGAATTCAAAATATGATGTACATCCAAAAAAAATTAAAATTAAAAAAAAAAGACATGGGTAAAAGTAGAAGCATTGTACTGCAACCCAGTGTTATTCAAATAAAGCTTACTTCACCTCTTAAAATAAATAAATAAATAAATAAATAAATATCCCCTTCACTTAAAGTGAATAAGTTAATATAATTTCAAAAAATATCACTGTATGGCTTTAAGATAATAAGATAAACTGAGCAAATTGTTTTTAGAAAATATCACAAACATCTAGGTAGTGGAACAGGGAAGTCTTTCAACACAGCAAAATTTGGTACTCTGTAGAAGTGTTTCTCAGTCTCCACTAATTAAATTTTCAGGAAGATTTACTAACGGAGAGGATCACTCAGAAATGGACAGACCCTACAGCATCAAATATATAATTTATATATAATTTAAGATTATGTCCTATGGACTCATATCTTCACTTAAAAAAATACCTTTCATGTCTAGGACCAAAGACTGTGACAATAAAGTCTGTGACCTTAAAAGAGGGTGCAACAGGCACAAAAGATCTCAGCTACTAGTAAATGAGTTTACACCAGAATATACATAAGTTTCCTCAAGTAGTTTTGAAATCCCAGGAGGTCTTAAAGGGGAAGAACTTGAGCTGAAAGATGGACTGATAGTTTACCCCAATAGTAATTAATCTTAAAAGTAACTTTTTGTACAATGATCATCAGGATAAAGAATATTCACCTCATCAATTACTTACTAACGCATGTGGGTTGAGCTGACCATCCACTCTCCAGACATGTAATTGATCCTGATGTTCTACCATCTGCTGTTACATATCCTGGTTTACACTTGTATTGCGTTTGTTTATTTAAGGGATATTGAAAATTAGATTCAGAAAAAAATCCATTCTCAATTTCTATATCTGATTTTGAACATGTTTCTAAAAGGGAGAAAGCAAAGGAGAAGACAAGCACATGTCGTTTGTAAATGATAACCTAGAAAGGTTCTAAGCATCCAAGTTCTTGTGTCAGAGAAAATAGGCTGTGAGTTTCAAAAGATATTAAATCAAGATAATTTATTCAAATTTTTCGGAACAAAGCAAGATTTAAAATACTCAGAATTCCTTCCAAGAAATAATTCGAGATCTGTTGGTCTAGTGGATCTGGAATCCTATAGCATGGCAGAGCTGTCTTAGCAATGGGTCCTTTCCTGGAACTTGTTTTCGGTGTTCCCTTGGTTGGATCTCTTAAGCAATCACAGAACTCAGTTAACCAATTGGAGTATTTTAGATCAGGTAAAGATCTCTGAGAATATTCCACCATAGCTACTGCTGCCTTTGGCTCTGAGAATTTGAAATGTTGGTCATCATAATCGCGTACTTAAAACCATACGGATATAAGGAGTTCACTGAAGATGCCAAAGATCAACATATTCCTTGATCTTCTAAGGCCAAAGTGACAACTCCTCAAATTACGTATAACTTAACACAGTAAAAGTAGACTTCTGTCAGTAAGTAAAGCTCCTCACAGAACTCAGCTTCATTTATTAAATAACGCATGGATAAAGAAGAAATCAAAACGGAAGACATTAAATATTTTGAATTGAACGATGATAAAAGCATGTTAAATAAAATTTTGTGAGATGACACTAATGTAGTGATGAAAGGAAATCCTACCATGAAATAGCTATAATAGAAAAGAATAAAGACTGAAAATCAAGAATTGCTTCCACGTTAAGAGAATAGAAAAAGAAAAGCAAACAAAACCCAACATAAGTATAAATTTGAAAAAAAAAAAAGTGACATTAGTAAGATGGTGGAATAGGATTCCTAGACCTCTCCCTCTCCCCACAGAGACATTGAATTAACAGCGAAAGGTGTATCAATTCCTCTCATTAGAAATACAAAAACTGGCTGACAGATTCCTGCACATCAGGCAAGTGAGAAAATACCAACAGCCTAACTAGCAGGAGAAACTGAGGTACATTCTCATTGGAACCCCACCTCTGGTGCACCATCCTCCAATTGGAAAGGAACACCCAATTCCCAGCTTCTCCTTGTGGAGCAAAGGGTTGGAATGACACACCTAGAGCCCCAAGTTTCCAACTGCTACTCCAGGGTCTGGTTTCTAACTTGCCTTTCTCTGGAACTAGAGGGCCCAGCATTTGCTGGTCTTCTGGGGATTACAGAGAACAAAGGGTCAGTTATGAATAGGGGTGTAAGCACTTCTCACAGTTCATCCCCCAGCGGAGTGCAGAGTGAGCAGGTGATAAAGCCCAGGTTCCAGCTTCTCTCTGGAAGGAGTTAGACTGCACATCTAGACCCCCAACATTTCCAGCTGCTGCCTGAAGGATAGGTTTCATCATTTAACCTCTCTCTGAGAGATGACAAAGACCACAACTGGCTAGACACCTAGGGGCTTCAGAGAGCAAAATAAAGATTTGAAAGAGCATATGGTTTGAAGGAGTGTTTTGCCATAGCTCCTCTCCCCAACACAGGGCACAGTGAGTGGAATGGTAAACTCCAACTCCTAGCTTTACCCTGAATACAGAAGGAATTGGACCACACCTCTAGCACCTCAACATTTCTGGCCACTATTGGAGGGACTGACTACTATCTCGCCTATCACAGGGCACTGATGGGACTTGGCTTACTCTATACTCCTGGGGAATGCTAAGTAAAAAGACAGTAAGTTATATGAGCACAGATTTTTTAGAGGTACCCAGAATCTCTGGCTGGGATGATTGATTGATTCCTCAGCAATCAAAAAGAAGATGAGTGTGCCCACTCTCACTTTCATTCAACAGAGTCTTGGAAGTCCTAGACAGAGCATTTAGTCAAGAAGAAGTGAAAGGGGTAGAGGGGCACATGTATATGGTGATGGATGGCAACTAGACTTTTGATGGTGAACACCAGGTGTCTCTACAGAAATGGAAATATAATGATATACACCTGAGATTTATATTATGTTATAAACCATTGTTACCTCAATAAGAAATTTTTTTAAAAAATAAAAAAAGAAAGAAAGCCATCCAAATTGGGAAGGAAGAAGTAAAATTATCTCTGTATGTAGATGACATGATTATGTATTTAGGAAATCTTAAAGATTGAACAAAGAAGTTCTTAGAACAAATAACTTCAACAAAGTCATAGGTTACAAAATGAATATACAAAAATCAGTGACATTTCTATACACTAGCAATAAACTATCTGAAAAGAGAATTAACAAAACAACCTCATTTATGATAACCAAAAAAGAATATAATACTTAGGAATAAACTTAACCAAATAAGCGAATGACACGTACAGTGAAAATTATAAAACATTGTTGAAGGAAATTAAAGAAGACAGATAAATGGAAAGTTACCAAGTGTTCATGGATTGGAATCTTCAATATTTTTAAATGCCCATACTACCTTAAGTGACCCACAGATTCAATACAATCCCCATCAAATCCCAATGGCATCCTTTACAGAAATAGGAAAAATAATCCTAAAATTAATAGGTAACTACAAAAGACCCTGAGTAGCCAAAGCAATCTTGAGCAAGAACAAAGCTAAGGATATCACACACTCCCTGATCCACACATCTATGGACAGTTAATCTTTGAAAAACGAGCTAAGAACAAACAATGGAGAAAGGAAAGTCCCTTCAATAAATGGTGTTGGGAAAACTGGACAGCCACATACAAAAGAATGAAAGTAGACCATTATTTTGCACCATACACAAAAAGTAACTCTAAATGGATCGAAGATTTGAATGTAAGACCTGAAACCATAAAACTCATAGAAGAAAATATAAGCAATACACTTTTTGACATTGATCTTAGCAACATCTTTTGGAATACCACGTCTACTTAGGCAAGGGGAACAAAAGAAAAAGTTAATGAATGGGACTACATCACATGAAAAAGCTTCTCCAAAGCAAAGGAAACCATAAACAAAATGAAAAGACAACCCACCAACTGGGAGATAATATTTGCAAATCATTTATCAGACAAGGGGTTGATCTCCAAGTATATAAAGAACTCATACATCTCAACAAAAAACAAACAAACAACCCAATCAAGAAAAGGACACAGGATATGAACAGACATTTTTCCAGGGGAGAAATACAGATGGCCAACAGACACATGAAACCATGCTCAATATCCCTAATTATTAGGGAAATGCAAATCAAAACCCCAATGAGATATCACCTTACACCAGTCAGAATGGCTATAATTAACAAGACAAAAAAACAACAAATGTTGGAGAGGATGTGGAGAAAAAGGAACCCTCATATACTGCTGGTGGGACTACAAAGTGGCGCAGCCACTAGGGAAAAGAGTATAGAGATTTCTCAAACAACATTAAAAATAGATATACCATACAATCCAGCTACACCACTACTTGGTATTTATCCAAAGAACTTGAAATCAATGATCAAAGAGATTTATGCACCCTTATGTTCATTGCAGCATTATTCACAACAGCCAAGATGTGGAAGCAACCAAAGTGCCCTTCTACAGATGAATGGATAAAGAAGATGTGGTATATATATACAATAGAATACTATTCAGCCATAAAAAAGACAAAATTGTCCCATTTGTGACCACATGGTTGGAGCTTGAGTGTATGAGTAAGCAAAATAAGCCAGACAAAGAAAGACAAATACTGCATGATTTCACTCATATGTGGAAGATAACAAGTACATGGATAAAGAGACAGATTAGAGGTTACCAGAAGGGAAGGAGGTTGGGGGGTGGGTGAAAGGGATAAAGGGGCACATATGTATGGTGATGGATAAAAATTAGACTACTGGGGTGAGCATGATGAAATGTATTCAGGAACTGATAAACAATAAGGTACACCCGAAATTACATAAGGTTATAAACCATTATAATCCCAATAAAATTACTTGAAAAAATATATATTATAAAGCTACATTAATTAAAGCAATATGTTCCCGGCATAAAAACAGACAAATAAATCAATAGAAAAGGATAGAGATCCCAGAAATAAATCCACACATATAGAGTCAGCTGATCTTCATCATGAGTGGCAAGAAAACACAATGGAGAAAGGATGGTTTCTTCAAGAAATAGTGTCACAAAAACTGGATATCCACATACAGAAGAATGAAATTGGGACCTTATTTTACACAACTTACAAAAATCAACTCAAAATTATTGTATTGCTGTCAATTTCTCCTCTTGAAATCTGTCTATTTCCTTTATATATTTAAGAGTTGTAGTGTGGAGTGCATATATGTTTAAAATTGTTATACCTTCCTGCCGAATTGACTCTTTTATTATAATATAATGACCTTCTTTGTCTCTAGAGACAGTTTTAGGCATAAAGTAATTTTTTTATGTAAGTGTAGCCACTCCTGCATTCTTTCAGTTGCCATTTGCATGAAATATTTTTTCCATTCCTTCACTTTTATTCTACCTGTGTCTTTAAGTCCAAAGACAGTCTTTTATAGATAGCATATCATTTGTTCCTGTTTTTCTTAATCATTCAGAGACTCTATTCCTTTTAATGGGTGAGCTTAATCCATTTACATTTAAAGTAATTACTGATAGGTGAAGATTTGCTTTTGCCATTTTGCTAATTGTTTTCTATTTCACAATTGTTCTTTGAATCTCTTCCCTTCTTGATGTCCTCCTTTATTTGATTATGTTTCATAGTTATTTGCTTTGATTCTTTTCCCCTTATCCTTTGTGTGTCTATTACAGTCCCCCCAGCTTTATGAAAGTATAATTGACAAAATTGTATATATATATATATATATAAAAAATAGTAATAAAATTCTGTGTGTATATATAGATATACACATATGTATAGCATATATATAAAGTGTACAATGGGATGATTTGTTACACAAATACATCGTGAAATGATTCCAAAAATCAAGTTAATTAATACATCTATCACCTCACATAGTTATATTTTTTTGTTTTTGTAGTTGGAAAGCTTACAATCTCCTCTCTTAGCAAATTTCAAGTACACATTATTACTAACTATAGTCACCAAGCTGTGCATTAGATCTCCAGAATTATTCTTCTTATAACTGAAGGCTTACAGCCTTGGGTCAGCATTTCCCAATTTCTCTCACTCCCGAGCCCCTAGTAACTATCATTTTACTCTCTGTTTCTATGAATTTGGGGGTTTTTTCTTCATTTTTTTTATTATAGAAAATATTCTGTAAGTTTTATCCTAAGTATTTGTCTTTCTCTGGCTTATTACACTTAACATAATGTCCTCTGGGTTTACCCATGTTGTCCTAAATGGCAGGATTTCCTTCTTTCTCATGGTGGGATAACATTCCATTTTACAAATATGTACTACATCTTCTTTATCCATTCATCCAGTCATAGACACTTAGGTTGATTTCATAGCTTGGCTATTGTGAATAATGCTGCAGTGAACATGGGTTTAAAGATCTCTCTTCAAGATACTTACTTCACTTCCTTTGGATACATACCCCAAAATGGGATTGCAGGATCATATGATAGTTCTATTAACTTTCTGAGGAACTTCTATACTGTCTTCTCTATGGCCGTAACAAATTACATTCCCACCAAAACTGTACAAGGATTTCCTTTTCTCCACATCTTCACCAACACTTGTTATCCCTTGCCTTTTCGATAAAAGTTATTCTAACAGATATGAAGTGATATCCCCTTGTAAGTTTTGATTTGCATATACATGATGATTAGTGATTTTGAGTATTTTTTCATGTACTGGTTTCCTATTTGCATGTATTCTTCAGAAAAATGTCTATTCAAATCCTTTGCCATTTTTTAATTGAACTGTTTGTTTTGCTATGAAGTTGTATGTTACTCATATTATTTTTTATTAACTCCTTATCAGATATATGTTTTAAAAAATATTTTCTCCCTTTCCATAGGTTGCCTTTTCGTTTTGTTGATTTACTGCACAGAAGATTTTATTTTGATGTGGTCCTCTTTATTTATTTTAGCTTTTGATGTCTGTGCTTTTGGCGTCATATCAAAAAAAGTCATTGCCCTGACCAATGTCAAGAAGATATTTCTCTATGTTTTCTTCTAGTAACTTTGTGGTTTCAAGTCTTATATTTAAGAACAAACTCATCTATGCTGCAAAATAGGAGAGTCCATTTAGAGTTAATTTTTGTCAGTGGTTTAATATAGGGGTCTCATTTCATTCTTTTGCTTGTGGATATCCAGTTTTCCCAACACCATTTACTGAAGACGTTCCTTTCCCCATTGTGTATGCTTGGCTCCCCTCTCAAATATTGGTTGATTATATATGCATGGGTTTATTTCTGGACTGCTGATTCTGTTCCATTTATCTGTGTGTCTATTTTTTATGCCACTACCATATTGTTTCCCTTATTATCCTTATCCTTATTATGAAATCATGAAGTGTGATGTCTCTTTGTTCTTCTCTCGCAAGATTGATTTGGCTATTTGGGGGTCCTTTGTGGGTGCACAAGTATTTTAGGATTTTTAAAAAATATTTCTGGGGAAAATGCCCATGGGATTTTAACAAGGATTTCACTATCTCTGCAGGTCACTTTGGGTAGTATGGACATTTTAACAATACTAATTCTTCCAGGCCATGAACATGGGATATCTTTCCATTTATTTATGTCTTCTTCAATATATTTCATCTATGTCTTAGGTTTTCAGGCTAAAGATCTTTCACTTCATTAGTTAAATTTATTCCTAGATATTTTGTTATTTTTGATGCTATTATAAATGGGTCACTTTCTTAATTTCTCTGATAGTTTTCTGTTAGTTTATAAATGATTTTCATATACTGATTTTGTATCCTGCAGCTTTGCTGAATTCTTTTATTAGTTCTAACATCTTTTTGGTGCCCTCTTTAGGGTTTTCTATGTATAAGATCATGTCAGCTGACAAGAGAGACCGTTTCACTTTTTCTTTCCTATTTGGCTGGCTTTTATTTCCTTTTGTCGCCTAATTGCTTTGGCTAGGACCTCCAGTACTATGCTGAGTATAAATGGTGAGAATGGGCATCCTTGTCTTTTTCCTAACCCTTGAGGAAAAGCTTTCAGCTTTTCACTGTTCAGTACGATCTTAGTTGTGGGCTTCTCAAGTATGACCTTTATTATGTTGAGGTATATTCCTTTGATACCTACTTTGTTGACAGTCTTATTTTTTTAATCATAAATGGATGCTGAATTTTGCCAAATGCTTTTCCTGTGTCTATTGAGATAATCATATGATTTTTACTCTTCATATCATTAATGTGGTGTGTCAAGTTTACTGATTTGCATCTGCTGAACCATCCTTGAATTTCATGGGTACATCCAACTTCACGATGGTGTATTATTTTCTTAAAGTGCTGTTGAATTCAGTTTGCTAATATTTTACTGAGCATTTTTGCATCTATGTTTATCAATGATATTGGTTTATCATTTTATTTTTTTGTAGCATTCTTGTCTAGCTTTGGTAACAAGGCAATGCTGACCTCGTAAAATGATTTTGGAAGTATTCTCTCCTCTTGAATTCTTTAGAATGGTTTAAGAAGGATTGGCATTTATTCTTCTTTAAATGTTTCATAGAATATGCCAGTGAAAACATCTGGTTCTGGGCTTTTCTTTGTAGGAATGATTTTGATTACTAATTCAGCCTCAGTGGTATTCTTAGATCATTTTCATGTGATAATTTGTCAGCATATACTTATTAATAAAGTTTTTTTTTCTTTTGGGATGGGACTTACTCATTTAGATTGTCCATTTAATAATACTAGAAATGAAATCCTCAGTTCTGTTATGCATTAGAATCTTGTGATATGCCACTATTTGAGAACGCCAGGGCCAAAAGTGATAGCTATATTTATTTTTTAAACGTGTCTTTTGATCTTTATATTGGAATTAAGTCACTTATACACCACCATATTATGGTATTAGAGTATTCTACATTTAACTATATATTTACTTTTATCAATGTGGTATATATTTGTATGTGTTTTCATGTTACTAATTAATGCTCTTTCATTTCAACTTGAAGAACTCCTTTTAACGTTTCTTGTAAAGCAGGTCTAGTGTTGAGGAATTCCCTCAGCTTTGATTTGTCTGGTGAAGTCATCTCTCCTTCATTTCTGTAAGACAGCTTTGCTGGGTAAAGTATTCCTGAGTGGCAGGTGTTTTTTTATTTCAGCACTTTGAATATATCACCCACTCACCTGGCATCAAGTTTTTTGTTGATAAATCTCCTGATATCCTTACAGGGGTTCCCATGTATGTGAGGTACTTTTTTCTCTCTTGCTGCTTTCAAAATTCTCTCTTTCTTTTTATTCAGCTAGTTTTATGAGAATGTGTCTTATAAAAGATATCTTTGGGTTGAATCCGTTTGGGGACTTACGAGCTTCTTCATTTTGGTTGTCTGTATCTCTTCCCAGCTTTGGTAAGATATCATCCACTATTTCTTTAAACTTTATGCCCTTTTCTCCAACTCATCCCATTCTGGGACTCCCTTAATGCCTAAAACGTTTCCCTTCATAATCTCCCATAATTCATGTAGGCTCTCTTCACTCTATAATTCTTTTTCCTTTGTTCTCCTCTGATTGGAAAATTTCAAATAACCTGTCTTCTACTTCACATGTTCTTTCTTCTGTTTGATAAAGTCTGTTATTGATGCTCTCACTGTATTTTTCATTGCATTCATTGTATTCTTAAATACCAAAATTTCTATTTGGTTCTTTTTATTATTTCTATCTCATTATTTTCCTGATTTCTTTGAATTGTCTTTTTCTATTTTCTTGTAGCTCACTGAGCTTCCTTGAAATAACTATTTCGAGTTCTTTATAAGGTAAATCATTGATCCTCATTATTTGAGGTCAGTTTGTGGAAAATTATTGTGTGCATTTTGTGGTGTCATGTTTCTTTGATTTTTTCATGGTTCCTGAAATGTTGCATTGCTGTCTTTACATTTGAAGAAGAAGTTAATTCGTCTAGTCCTTAAGACTAACTTTTGGAAGGAAATAACTTCTGTCACCCCTACTAGGAAATCTGAGGCTTTTTCGGATCTTTTTATGAATACACTTGCTCAACATGCCTTGTTACCTCCTGGGAGGGAATTCTTACATTATATGCTTTCTCTAAATCTTGCAAAGCCAGTCTGGATGCTAACAGCTTCCTGTTTGCTTTCCTTGGGGCAATGCTCAATGATCAAGTTTGTGCTCTCCCATTCCTGTGCAGTCAGATTTGCTTTCTGAATTTGCTCACTAGCCATTGGCAAAGGCTCCCACTCACTACTTTTGGGGGTGTACACAGGGAGGGGAGTGTGTGGGTGAGATGTGTCTTGTGTCAGGGGTGCCCCTTGGTGAGCAGGATCTGCAGGCAAGGGATCCCCAGTGGCTAATGAGTGGGCTTCCTGGTAGAGTCTGCAAAGTGGTTAGCAGGATCTGTGTCTCTTGAGACATTCTGAGCCCTGGCTGCTGTGCTCCAAGGTTCTCTCAAACCCCTGAAGGATGCATATCACTTCAGTATTCTGGATGTAGTTGGAAAGAAATGGGACTTTTTGTCAGTGGTGCAGACAGATGAGGGAGCCAATCATTGACTCACAAGCTCTTTCTTTCCCCTAGTAGATAAATCATGGGCTGAGTGGATCGTTCTTGGCACTGAGCTGTGCCACTTCAGGGGAGGGGTGACTCAGGTAAGTGAAACTTTCAAACTCACCCTCGTCAATGCATCCAATCTTGGATTTTTTGCTCAAGTGGTGTGCTGAAACTTCTCTGCTAGATTCCCAAACTCTCACAAAGTTGATCTTGTCCATGGGTGATTGTCAAAGTCAGTGTTCTTTGTGGCAAAGAAAATAGAAACTCCTTTTCTACCATCTTGCTGATGTCATTCTATCATTACAGGTTTCTTATTTGTGGTGCTTTTGCTATTTTCTTGGCTAATGTCTATCAATAAGCTAATTTATTTTGCTATATATGTATCGAGAAATTTTTAGATCCATTCATACACCCTTGGAGAAAATAAAATCAAACAGGTCCACTGGCAAACAAAGATGTTGATATAAACATTTTATCACAGTTAATATAGTAAATCAGAAACATGGTGATTCTCAGAGCAGTTTACTTACTGACATGGATGCATCTGGGAGGAGGGGACCAGCCGTTCTCCGTACATGTCATTAAGCTCTCCTCATTTGGAAAACTGTAGCCGGAATAGCATTCAACTTTTACCGATTGACCCTGTAAATATTTTTTTTCATAATTTGGATAGTTTCCATGTTCCAAATAATGGAAGTTACATTGTCCTAAGGATCATAAAAATTATAGATGAATATTTTTTTAAAACCCACAAATTTGGTCCAAATACTAAATTAACTATTATCTTTACAGCATTTAAATTAGAATGAATAAGTATCCAAAAATAATGTATAACTTAAGGAAAACTATAGCTACTACCAAATATTCCTTAAAAAATAAAAATTAATATTCAATATTATTTACCTCGTTTCATTATTAAAATATGTATAAATTACATAGATATTTTTGTAAAGTCTCCATCCTTATCTCTCAGGTGATTCTCATGAAGAGCTCCTTATGAAAGACCTACATTGATTTTTTTTCCCATAGAACTCCTTCCTTAGCCTTATTTTTTCAAACAAGACTTAATTGTATTCACTTATGTGTTTTTCTCTCTCCAGTCTTTGAAATACTGATACACATACAATTATAAAGAGGTTTACTTACGGAAGCATGGTACTGCTGGTGACCATCCTTTTGGTCTGCAATAAATATAATCCCAGCTATGTCCTGAAGGAGTCACAAAATTTTTATCACAGTAGTAGGAATAATAACGTCCTACAGACACTGGAAAGTTTGGCTTATAATAGTCTTCACTGTATAGACTTCCATGTCTTATGTCTGGAAAATCACAAGTCTTCACTTTCAATAAAAAACATAAGAAACCAGTATAAATAATGTTTTAATTTAATAAAAAGTCAGATTAGAGATGAATTGTTTCATTGGTGAATTATATTCTCTTATTAGCCTAATTATCCTCATTGCATTAGAGATTCTAGGACAAGAGAAGTTATCAAATTCAGATGACTGAGGTATGTGAGGAAGTCCTTGGTAATGAAGATAAAATTATGTCTTGTGGATCATATGATATATAAACTTGTATGAAGACTCTCCAGGAAGAAAACTGTGCAGACCTATTTAATGAGGTCTCCTTGAGTACATAAATCCTAGCCCAGGTTGATTAAACGAGCTTCTCATTTGAGAGATAAAAGTGCTCATTTTATCATTCAGCTCATCTGTTTTATTTTCCTTTGTTATTCTCATCAGAAATCAGAGTCCTGCCTTTTCTTCTGAGCCCAACTCAATGTAGGAAGATAGTGGGGTGATTTTCTTTTAGATTAACATTCATTAGTTTATTTTCTATTTATTGGAAACAATGCAAGAAATACAGAGAAGCACAAAAAGTTTCCATTGGTCCTAACACACAGAAAAATAGCATTCTTATTCAAGCCTCAAACCAGTCATTGAGGCAAATGTTCCCTTCTTTATTTAACTAGACAAATGAAGTAGGAATATTTCTTAATATCCAAATCATTAAGATTATGGTAAACATTTGATTTTTTATTTCTGATTTTAGTTGGAGAATGAGATGCTTTTAAATATGTCTGATACATATTTTTAAATGAGGTATAATATAATTACATTTTATTCAGTTCTTCTAATATACTGAATAATTTTAACATATATGTTTAAGTGCTATGTTGTTTTGTTGTTTACAAACATTTATATATAATATTTTTCAGAAAAATTTGCCCTTTTAATTGGATGCTTTAGAGATAATCTACAACTTTTACTACCAGATGAGTCTAAGTTTTTGTTTCTTTCTTTCTTTCTTTTTCTTCTTCTTCTTCTTTTTTTGGTGAGGAAGATTGTCCCCGAGCTAACATCTGTTGCCAATCTTCCTCTTTTTGCTTGAGGAAGACTGTCACTGAGCTAACATCTGTGCCAATCTTTCTTTACTTTATATGATATGCTGCCACAGCGTGGCTTGACAAGCCATGCTAGGTCCATGCCCGGGATCCAAACATGCGAACCTAGGCCACCAAATCAGAGTGTGCAAACCTAACCACTACACCACCAGGCAGGCCCCTGAGTATAAATTTTTTCCACGAAATATGATTCTATTACAAGAAACTTTATGCAACATGTTAAAAAAAATTTCAAACACACACACATGGATATACACACACAAGTATTCATTATCTTCTTCATCTTCCTTAAGTTCACTGATCCATTTTCTTTTTTGTTTGGAGAAAATTTTCAATAGTTTCTACAGGCTTGTTATGTGTATTATAAACTTTGAATCTTTGCATATACTAATGTCTTTCTTTAAAAAAGATTTTTGAATGATATCTTCTCTAGGTATAGATTCTTGGTCTAAAGTCCATAACTCTCATCCTTAGATGTTTGTCCACTTTTTTGAAGCTTCTAATACTGAGATTCAAATGCTCATTTAATCTCATTCCTTTTCAGTAACATTCCAGGGGTTTTTTTTCCCCCACTACATTTTGGAGATTGAGAGTATTTTCTCTTTACCTTTGGATGAATTTCATCATCATATGTCAAGATGCGTGTCATTCAACAATAACTCTACCTTGGGCAAGCTTGAGACTTTGGATTTGCAAGAACTGGAGTCTTAAGGAGCTCAGTTAAATTTTCCATTGAATTATAGGGGAGGAAATTGAACCCCAGTTGTCTGATTTCAGAACAAGCGTGGTTGTCCATCACATTATGGTGTTTCAAAGGAAATGAGATAAATAAAATAGTCCAATGAGAATTCTTTTCTAAAGGTACACAAAGTAAGTATAATTAAAATTGCGTTATTATTATCACAGGCCTGAGCTCCTTTGTTATTTTTCTCTTTCATTTGGGTACACTTCAATCTGTCTTTACCATCTAACAACATCATTTCTGAAGCAAATATACTATTTCCCATTTGGTCTGATCAGCACTTACATTGGCAGCACTTACAATAGCTTCCTTCTACCTCTTACACTTCTACCAATGCAGGTTGTGGTCTCATTGGCAGTTATGGTAGTTCCAGCATAGTTTTGACTCAAATTTATCTCAAAATTGATTAAAATATTCACTAATTTTTAAAACTGTTTCTACTCTCTCCATACTTGTACAGCTAATATGTTTGACCCAAGCTCAGGATCTTATAGTTATCACTGTTAAATATCATGTTATTAGATTCAACCTAGTGTATAGGATTCTTTTTGAACGATGAATCTGTGCCAATGAGATTCACTATCGCTTTGCCCGGTATCATTCCAGGTGTGAATTTGTACTGCATTTCCTCCAAATCGTCAAACTGTTTGATGACACAAATGAATGATGGAGTGGGCCTAAGAACAAATTTCTGCATCTGAGAATCAGAGAAGGTCATTTAATGAAACTGCAAACTCTCTGATAAACCATCTAGCCCGTCCATTTCACTATGTTGTCCACAAGAACCTCATAACGTCCTTTGTGGAATAACCTTGCTGAGATCCAGATACAATTGGGCTGATCTATCATTTTCATAAATCAACCATAAACATGATTAAATATTTTCCCTGTGGAAGTGGTTCAGGTGGCAATGTAGGAGGATCCTGAACTCACTTCCACCCACAGACACATCAAATTTACAGCTAAAAACAGAATAATTTCCTCTGGAAAAAAAATAGAAGGAGCTGAGTGACTCCTACACATCAGGCAAATGAGGAAAAATCCACTTTGACATGGGTAGGAGAAACTGGACACATCTCACCATAAACCTCACCCCAATCATGGTGACCCACAGTCAGGAGGGAACTCAAAACCCCAAGCATCTCCCTGAGGAGTGAAGGGTTTGAACACCACATCTAGCACCTGAAAAATGAGCCCCTAAAGCATCTATCTTTGAAAGTCAACAGGGCTTGTGTCCACAAGACTCACAAAGCTATAGCTACCTGAGGAATCATTCTTAAAGGGCCCACGTGTGTGGACTCACCAACCCCAGGGCCCAGAGCATAGGAAGCCAACTGAAAAGTGCCCAGACCTTCTGTGGAAGAAGCTTACTTTCCTACCATAAAGCATTGGTCTGTGGTGCAGACTTAATTTAACTCACGTCCAGGGGCCTCCCGAAATGCACCAGACTGTACTCTTCCTCTGCCTAGCTCCAAATCACTAGTATCTCCTAGAAAGGAGCTTGTACCATTCTATGATGCCCTGATATTTGTTGCTGGCACCCAGGAGATACCTCCAGATTGCTTGGATCTGGTGGCTAACAGATCTTATACTTGTGGGTTCCACAGGACTATAACAAAGGGAGAAAGAGTTTTTAACAGGCTACCATCCCAAGGGCACAGCAGAGAGGCACGGTCTGAGATGCCCATCTTTCCTCGAGAAGTCTATTAGATTTATCTTCATGGCTGTGGCCTGAGGCTCAGAGTTCTAATTAAACACAAACCTAAGCATTGAATGTAATCTTCTCCAAAGCCCTTAGAATTTAGGTGATATCTTCACGCTCTCCCTCTGCAGTGCTCCAGAGCGCCAGTATCGCCAAGACAGGAGCCGGTACAAAGGTCTGGCTCCCCAGTTTTTGTGTTGTGGTACCAGATTTACTCACTGACACCCAAGGGATGTTCTTTGATCACTTAGCTTTGGTGGCCACTGAAGTTTGTGATCATGGATCCCATGAGACTGTAGCAAATGGAGAGACAATTGTGGCCATCTACCACCCACATGGCACAGTGCAGATGCAGACTGAAATACAACCTCACTCCTTCTGTGAAAGAAGCTTATTACCTTGTCCTGAAGCTTTGGACTGAGGGGCAGGCTTCTGGTTTGCCACACATCTAGAAGTCTGCCAAGTGCTCCCAAGGGACCAAGACCAGGGGACACCATCTGTGTGCTCTCCCTCTGCCTTGCTCCTGCTCACCAATATCTGTACCCTCCTCTGGGCCCCAATTTCTATGGCTGCAAGTCCAGGGGATACGTCTAGATTCCTGGGCTTTGGTGGCCAGTGGGGCTTATGTTCATGGGTCCCACAGGACTATAACAAAGGGAGAAAGCATTTTTAACTAGCTACCTGCCCCAGAACACAGTAGAGACAAGAGACTGAGGAGTCATCTTACTGACAAAGAGACCTATTAGCCTATCTTTATAGCTGAGGCCTGAGGGGCAGGCTTCTAATTGAACACAAGTAAGGGCCCATGGTAATCTTCCCTCCAGAGACCTTCAAGGGCAGGTGCTATCTTCATGCTCTCCCTTTGCCAAGCTCAATAGCACTAGTATCTCCTGGACGGGAACTGGTGTCCTGGTTTGTACATCTGCTGCCCCAGTTTTTGTGGCTACTGCCCAGATATTACTGCTTGATTGTCTGGCTCTGGTTCCCAGTGGGGCTTATGTTCATGGTTTCAACAGGACAGAAGCAATGAAAGAAAGTGTTCTTAATTGGCTGTCACCCCACAGCTCAGCTCAGAGGGAGCAGACCGTAATGTCCATATTCCAGTCTTCCCTGAAAGAGGTATATTTGCATACTGTAAAAGCTGCTGCCTGAGGACCTGGCTTCCAATCAGCCTGAATCTAGGGGCTGACTGAGAGTTTCCTCTTTGGGACACTGATGGACTTTGACACACCCTCAACTACTGGGGACCACTAAAAGCAAATCACGAGGACTTGAGAGACAACCAAGAGCTGGGACAGAGTTGAACTATAAAATTCACCTTCTGGGGCTGGCCCCATGGACGAGTGGTTAAGTTCGCGTGCTCCGCTGCTGGCAGCCCACTGTTTCATTGGTTCGAATCCTGGGTGCGGACATGGCACTGCTCATCAACCCGCTGTGGCAGCGTCCCACATACCACAGCTAGAAGGACCCACAATGAAGAAAATACAACTATGTACTGGGGGGAGCTTTGGGGAGAAAAAGGAAAAAGTAAAATCTTTTAAAAAAAAATCACCTTCTATGCAAGATCACACTTTCAAGACTGGAAAAAGTGGCTGTTTTCTCTAATGCACAGAAATCAGCACAGATAGTCAAGAAAAATGAAGAAACAAAAGAATATGTTCCAAATGAAAGAACAAGATAACACCTCAAAGAAGACCTTAATGAAGTGAAGATAAGCAACTTATCCATAAAAGAGTTCAAAATAATGCTCATAAAGATGCTGAGTTCAGGAGAACATAAGTCAGAATTTCCACAAAGAGAGACAAAATATAAGAAAGTACCAAATGCAAGTCACAGAGCCAAGAAATACAGTGAGTAAACTAAAAAATACAATATAAGAGTTCAACAGAAGGCTAGAAGAAACAGAAGAAAGAATCAGTGAAGTCAAAGTGGAGCTCACCCAATTAGAAAAGAAAAAAGAAAGAAAATCAGTGAAAATAACTAAAGGGACTTATGGGACAATATCAAGCAGACCAACATTCTCATTATAAGAGTTCCAGAAGGAGAAGAGAAAGAGAATGGGGCAGAAAACTTATTAGAAGAAATAATGGTTGAAAACTTCTTTATCCGAGGGAAGGAAACAGAATCCAGAGTCAGGAAGCAGAGAGATTCCCAAATAAGTTGAACCCAAAAAGAACCACACCAATACACATTATTCCTAAAATGCCAAAAGTTAATGACAAGGATTGAATCTAAAAGCAGCAAGAGAAGCACAACTTGTTCTGTACACATCTGTGTAGTCCATTAGACTATAAGCAGATTTTTCAGCAGAAACTTTGCAGGCCAGAAAAGAGGCACAACATATTCAAAGTGCTGAAGGAAAAAACCTGCCAACCAACAAGATTCTACATGGCAAAGCTGTCCGTCAGAATTGAAGGAGAAATAAAGAATTTTCCAGACAAGCAAAAGCTAAAGGAGATCATCTTTAAGCTGAAATGAGAGGCTTCTAATTAGTAACAGGGAAACATATGAAAGAATAAATCTCACTGGCAAAGGTAAATATAGAGTAAATTCTGAATAATCTAATGTTCTAAAGGTGGTGGCATAATCACTTATAAAGTCAGTACAAAGATTAAGAGAAAAATGTAGTAAAAATATAACTACAATAATTTCTTAAGAGATACACAAGATAAAAAGATGTAGGTTGTGACAACAAAAACATAAAAGTTGGGTGGGGGTGTGTGACAAAAGTGTAGAGTTTTAAAATTCAATCAGCCTTAAGTTGTTATCAAGTTAAAATAGACTGTAATAAATATAAGTTATTTTATGTAAGCCATATGGTAACCAAAAGCAAAATCTATATTAGATAAACAAAAGTTAAAGGGAAAGGAATCTAAGCATAGCACAACAGAAAATCATCAAATCACTAAGGGGGAAGAAGGAAAGAGAAGAAAAGAACAGAGGAATTACAAAGCAGCAGGTAAGAAATCAACAAAATGGCAATAAGTGCATACCTATCAATAATTTCTTTAAATGTAAATGGACTAATTTCTCCACTCAAATACATAGAGTGTCTAAATGGATAAAAATCAAGACCCATCTATATGCTGCCTACAAGACACTTCGAATCTAAAGATACACACAGACTGAAAGTGAAGGGATAGAAAAAGATATTCTATGCAGATGGAAACCAAAAGAAACATGAGGTAGCCATACTTACATCATACAAAAGAGACTTTTAAAAAAAAGACTAGAATAAGAGACAAACAAAGGGCATTACAAAATGATAAAGGGGTCAATCCAACAACAGGATATAACATTCGTAAATATTTATGCACCCAAGATAGCAGCATTTAAATACATAAAGCAAATATTTACAGACCTAAAGGAAGAAACAGATAGCAATACAATAATTGTGGGAGACTTTGATACTCCACTTTCACCCCTGGATAGATCATCCAGACAGAAAATCAGTAAGAAAATATTGACTTTAAACAACATGTTAGACCAGATGGACTTAATAGATATGTACAGAACATTCCATCCAAAAGCAATGGAATACACATTCTTCTCAAGTGCACATGGAACAGTCTCCAGGATAAATCACAAAACAACGCATAATACATTTAAGAAGACTGAAATTATATCAAGTATCTTTTCCAACTGCAATGGCATGAAACTAGAAAACAATTACAAGAATAAAACTGGAAAATCCACAAATACATGGAGATGCTACTGAACAACCAATGTGTCAAAGAAAATAATCAAAAGAGAAATCAAACATACCTTAAGACAAATGAAAATGGAAATAAAACATACCAAAACTTATGGGATGCAGCAAAATCCATTCTATGAGGGATGTTCATGGTGATAAAAGCCTACATCAGGAAATAAAAAAATCTCAAATAAACAAACCAACTTTATTCCTCCAGGAACTAGAAAAAGAAGAGCAAACGAAGCCCAAAGTTAGTAGAAGGAAGGAAATAACAAAATGCAGAGTGGAAATAAATTTAATAGAGACAAAAAGACAATAGAAGAGATCAGTAAAACAAAGAGCTGGTGTTTTAAAAGATAAACAAAACTGACAAGTCTTTAACTGGATTCACCAAGAGTCAAACAAAGAAAATCAGAAATAAAAGGGAGGCATTACCACTGATACCACAGAAATAAAAAAGATCAGAAGAGACAACTATGAACAGTTATACTAACAAATGAGACAACTGGAATAAATGGATAAATTTCTAGAAACATACAACCTACCAAGACTGAATCATGAAGAAATAAAAAATCTGAATAGACTAATTACTAGTGAGGAGATTGAATCAGTAATCAAAAATCTCCCAAAAAAGAGTCCAAGACCGGACGTCTTCAATGGTCAATTATAGTAGATATTTAAAAAAGAACAAATGCCAATCCTTCTCAAACTCTTCAAAAAAATAGAAGAGGGAGGAATACTTCCAAACTCATTTTATGAGGCCAGTGGTACCCTGATTCCAAAACCAGACAAAGACACTTCAAGAAAAGAAAATGACAGGCCAATATTCCTGATGCATATAGATGCAAAAATCCTCAACAAAATATTAGCAAACCAAATTCATCAATATATTAAAAGGATCATACACCACGATCAAGTGAGATTTATTACAAGGATGCAAGGATGGTTTAACATTCGTAAGTCAATCAATGCACTATACCACATTAACAAGATAAATGATAAAAATGATACGGTCATCTCAACAGATGCAGAAAAAGCATTTGACAAAATTTAGCATGCACTTCACTCTCAACAACTAAGCATAGAGGCAATGTACCAAACATGATACAGGCAATATATGACAAACCCATAGCCAACATCACACACAACAGTGAAAAGCTGAAAGCTATTCCTCTAAGATAAGGAACAAGACAAGAGTGCCCATGCTTGCCACTTTTATTCAACATAGTACTGGAAGTCTGAGCTACAGCAATTAGGAATAAAAACAAACAAAATTATCCAGATTGGAGAGGAAGAACTAAAAATGTCACTATTTGCAGATGACATGATGTTATATTATAGAAAACACCAAAGACTCCACCAACAATCTATCTGAACTAATAAACGAAGTCAGTAAAGTTACAGGATACAAAATCATTACATAAAAATCTGTTGCATTTCTGTATATTAATAATGCATTATGAAAAAGAGAAATTAAGAAAATCTTATTTACAATTGAATCAAAAAGACTAAAATACCTAGGAATAAATCTAACCAAGGAGGTTAAAGACCTACACACTGAAAACTAAAAGACAATAATAAAATAAATTGAAGAAAGCACAAACAGAAAGATATTCAGTGCTCATGGATTGGAATAATTAATATTGTTAAAATTTCCATGCTATCCGAAGCAATCTGCAGAGTCATAGCAAGCCCTTTTAAAATTCCAACAGCATTTTTCACAGAAATAGAGAAAACAATCCTAAAATCTGTTTGGGACCACAAAAGACCCCAAAGAGTCAAAGCAATCTTAAGAAAGGAGAACAATCCTGCTTCTTGATTTCAAACTATATTTCAAAGCTATAGTAATCAAAACAGTGTGGTACTGGCATAAAAACAGACATATAGATCAATGAAACAGAATAGAGAGCCCAGAACACATATATGGACATACACATATATTGACAATTAATTAATGCCAAAGGAGCCAAGAATATATAGTAAGGAAAGAACAGTCTCTTCTATACATGGTATTGGGAAAGCTGGACGGCCATATGCAAAAGAAGGAATCTGGACCACTATCTTACACCATGCACAAAAACTAACTCAAAATGGATTAGAGATTTGAACCTAAGCCCTGAAACCAAGAAGAAACATAGAGTGTAAAGTCCATGACATGAGCCTTGGAGATGATTTTTTAATTTGACATCAAAAGCAAAGGCAACAAAAAGTAAAAACAAGCAAGTGGGAAAACTATATTAAACTAAAAAGTGTCTGCCCATCAAAGGAAACCATCAACAAATGAGAAGGCAAGCTACCAAATGGGAGAAAATATTTGTAAATCATATATCTGATAAGAGATTAATATCCAAAAGATATGAAGAACTCATGTAACTCAATTGCAAGAAACAAAAAAGAAAATCTAATCAGAAACTGGGCAGAGGATCTGAACAGACGTTTTTCCAAAGAAGCCATACAGATGGACAACACATACATGAAAAGATATTCAACATCATTAATCATTAGAGAAATGAAAATCAAAACCACAATGAGATATCACCTCACACCTGTTAGAATGGCTATCCTCAAACACAAGAGATAACAAGTGTTGGTGAGGATATGGGGAAAAGGGAAGCCTTGTGAACTGTGGTGGAAATGTAACTTGTAGCCACTGTGGAAAACAGTATGGAGGTTCCTCAAAAAATTAAAAATAGAACTACCATATGATCCAGCAATTTCACTTCTGGGTATTTATCCAAAGGAAATGAAGGTACTATCTTGAAGAGATATCTATCATCCCATGTTCATTACAGAATTATTTACAACAGCCAAGACGTGGAAGCCACCTACACGTCCATAGATAGATGAATGAATAAAGAAAATGTGGTATATGGATGTATGGATATATATATATATATATATATATACGCACACAATGGGATATTATTCAGCCATAAGAAAGAAGGAAATCTTGCCATTTGTGACAACATTGATGGACCTTGAGGGCATTATGCTAAGTGAAATAAGGCAAAGACAGAAATACAAGTACTGTATGAGCTCACTTATATATGGAATCTAAAAAAAAAAAAATAACTCATAGATACAGAGAACTGATTGGTGACTGCCGGTGGGGTGTGGGAGCAAAATGGGTGAAGGTGGTCAAATGATCCACACTTCCACTTATAAAATAATTAAGTCATGGAGACGTAATGCACAGCATGGTGACTGTAGTTTTATCACTGTATTGTATATTTGAAAGTTTCTATGAGGGTAGATCTTCAAAGTTCTCATCACAAGGGGAAAAAAGTATATAACTGTGTGTGTTAATATATGTTAGCTAGACTTCTTGTTGTGATCATTAAGCAATATATACAAATATCAAATCATTAGGTTGTATATCTGAAACCAATATAATGTTGTATGTCAAGTCTAACTAAATAAACATTTTCCTTATAGCCAATGAACATTGAAGTCTGTTTCTTACTGATAACAGCTTCTTCTTCATGAGTCTCATGCATCAAAAATCCATTTTGGACTTAGGCCTGGAATTAACATTGAGGCCATTGACCTATTATTTGTATCATTACATTTTTTGTTCATGGAATATCCAGCTTGAGTGGGTTCACTTTTACAATAAACTGTGATATAGAGAAAAGGAATATATTTGTAGAGACAGAAAACACTTGAAAAAGGGCAGAGGAAATGTCCCCAGAAATAAAACTCTGTTGAATTGAGTGGCATTTTGTTCCGTGATGGCTTTAGAAAATTCCACAATGTCTTCAACACAGCTCCCTCCAAAAAGGGAAGCCTAGTTCCTCTCCCCTTGAGTGTGCTGGACTCAGTGACTCACTTCTAAGGAGCAGGTATGGCTGAAGTGACAGTGTGTGACTAAGTCATAAATGGGATGGAGGCTTCCTTCTCTCTCTCTCTCTCCAATCACTGGCTCTGGTGAAAGTTAGCTGCCATTCAAGCAGCCTATGGAGACACCCATGTGATACGGAACTGAGGCTTCTACCAAAAGCCACGTGGGTGGGCTATCTTGGAAGCAGGTCCTCCAGCCCAGCCAAGCCCTCCAGTGACTGCAGCCCAGGCCGACATCTGGACTGCAACACAGGAGTCTGACTCAGAACTAGCCAGCTAAGCCATCCCAACTTGCTGACCCGTAGTAACTCTGAGATGATGCAGTTTTGTTACTTTAAGCCAATATGTTTTGGAATAAATTTGTAAAGCAAAAATAAATAACAAATAGACTAGGGGTTCAAAGACACTCGTCTTACCTGATGTTTTAGTTCAGATGTTAGAATTACATTAGTTAGAGAAATATATAATCACACATACACATGTACACATATATTTAATGTTTAATAGCAAAAAATTAAAAGAGTTTCTCATTTACAAAAATATGGTTTTTGGGGGCCGGCTCAGTGGCACAGTGGTTAAGTGCACACGTTCCGCTTCGGCGGTCCAGGGTTCGCCAGTTCGGATCTCAGGTGCAGACATGGCAAGCCATGCTGTGGCAGGCATCCCACATATAAAGTAGAGGAAGATGGGCACAGATGTTAGCTCAGGGCCAGTCTTCCTCAGCCAAAAAGAGGAGGATTGGCGCAGATGTTAGCTCAGGGCTAATCTTCCTCAAAGAAATAAAAATAAAATTCATTAATTTCAAAAACTGTTTTTGATCTTACTTAGAATTGGCTACTTTGAAAAGCAAAGAATACATTTAATACCTCTGCTTTACTTACATGGTAAGGCAAATATTTGGAACTGTTGTGTCCCTATGTTTTTGTGTTTAAGAGAAAGTAATTTCAGAATTAAGAAGTAGGTCAAGATATGAATGGAACTTACAGATACATCTTGGAGAAGGTACCCAGCCTGAACTGGTGCATTTTGCAGTATTTCCTCGTGTTGCAGGATGAAAGCCATTTTTGCACTTGTATCTGATTTCCTGTTCAATTCTGTGTTCAGTTCTTTCAGGCGTGTAGACACCATTTGGAATATAAGGAGGATCACATGTTGTTTCTGAAAAGCAAAAGGATATGTGGATAAGGTAGAACTCCGCCCATTAAAATAATCAACTACATGAAAATAAAGTAGATGCTACCATTTTTTTGTCTTTACCGCAGCACAAAGGGCATTAAAATGAGCACAGACTCGTATCCTTCCCCCATATCACGCATTTCCCTCGGCTATATCTCTCATCTGATTTATTTGTGCCTCCTGGACTCTTGAATCCTCTTTCTCCAAAGCCACCACATACATCATGATATTCCATGCACGGCAATGAATTCATGATGTATCACTTTGACTACTCTTCCCACTTCCTTCAACTTCCTTGGCTTCTGTAGTTTTCCTAAGGACTGCTTACAAATGTTCTGAGTCTCTTCCTTCCAGAAAGTTCGTAGGATTGCATATCCCTTCCCCTTTGAAGTGGACATGGTCATATGACTTGCATAGGACAAGGAAATGAATGTGGAAGTTTCCATCTAGGGAGGAAGTTTTAAAAGCCATTGTGTGAATTTTTATGGTCTCTTCCCCACAGCTGCAGTGATTAAGGAAGGACATGGAAAGATGATGTCTCCATCCATTGCTTCTTACAACGAACACAAGGAGCAGAATCCATTCAGACCTACATTGGACGTGAGCATGAATGGGAAATAAACCTTAGTTGATTAGGCTACTGAAGTTCTGGAATACGTTTTTCTTACTGTAATAGAACAACCGGGTCCAGGATGTGGAAAACCTTTATTGAAAAGATCAGATAAAAGATCTCTGTCACATCTACTCACTTCTGCCATTGTAACACTAAAGTAGCCATAAGTAATAGATAAACAAATGAGCATGGCTATATTCTAATAAAACTTCATTTACGGAAAAGAAAAAAAAAACCTGGCTGGATTTGACCTGTGGGCTCTAGCGTGCTATCAATTGACCTAGTCCATCCTAATTTATAAAGTTCTCTCTCAGTTCTTTCCATCAACTTTGCTATATCTCAGCAATGGATCAATTTGCAATGTTCCCTTTTTAACAAAATACCATGCCTTTTAACTATTGTCAAAATGTTACATAACCTCTTATATTGGTGCCATATTGTATTTTGCACTAAAACCTTGTAGAGGACATTCAGCATTGGCTGAAATCCATTCATTTGCCTGTAAATTACTTCCTTTTCCATTCCCAAAGTAAGTGACCCATAGTCTCCTCATTATCTTCAAGTCACCTAACACAATTAACCCTTCATAGATAATAAGTCCCTGCATTCACAGAAATCAATCGAGACTACCAGCTTTGGGTTCTCTAGATTTCTTTCTAATATTCCTTAAACTTTAGCTGTAGCTGTTCTGGACTTAAGCTTTTCCCTTAATCTTCGATGATAAGATGCTTTTTTAAAATTTCATGTTAAAACTAGCTTCTCAAGTCTGTCATTTTCACACGACTCTTGAACCACTGTTTATTCCTTGCTTCTCTCTCATTTTGTCAACCACTCTATCTTAAGTGGATACCCAATCTTCTCCAATTTTAAACTCCCTCTCAGAACCCTGGGTCCAAGTTCAGCTAATGTACTACATTTCTCCTCTCCTTCACAGCCCACATCCTTAAAACACCATCTTACAATTACTGTCTCCACTTTCCCACCTCCCTTTTACTCTTCAACCCACTACTATCTGAATTCTGACATCTAAATTGTGCTGGCACTGCTCTGACAAATGTCACCGTTGTCCTCCAATTTCCAAATCCAAAACTCTCTGTAGTCCACATATCACAGTGGCTGGTATATATTAGGGGCTCCTTAAATATTTGTTGAACTGAAGAGATAAAAAGATTCTGTGCTATTTGACACTGTTGGTCACTGATTCTTGAAGTTCACCAGTGCCTTATATTCCTATGGTATCCGTACCTTTGTCTGAACAGCCATATTTTATTTCACTTGTTTCACTTCTAGCTGCTCCTCTTCTGCTCTACTTAATTTTCAGGACCTGCCTGCTTCCAGGTCTCATCTCCTACAACGCTCCTGCTCACTCTCTGTACTTCCCACGTGATAGCCCTCTGTCCTGTCTTCACACAGGCCACGCTTATTCCCATCACCTGCACTTCATATTCCTGGTTTCTTGAATGACTCTCCTCTAGATCTTCATATCGGTTCTTAACACCATTTCAGAAATATCTTCCCCGGAGACCCTCTAGCTGTTGTCTGATTGGATATCTAGGCTTTACAGGTGGTTCTCCATGAGTATTTGTTCTGGATTCTGTTGTTTTCCTCTTCACATTCTCTGTGTGATTCAAGCCACATGATGAAAAGCTATCACTGTTATGCTAATCACCTCTTCAGTGTGATCCAAATCCAGCTGTCCAACTGAAGCTTCACACTGGACAGGTCCGTGTATACAATTCAAAGTCATATTCAACTTATTTATGTCAGACTAAATCATCCTCCACCCCTGTATAGATGCTTTTCCTCCTGTGTTCAACATTTTAATTTGTAACACAAGAACCCCACGACAGAAGCCTGGAAATTTACCCTACACTCCTTCCTCCCCATAGCTCTGATATTCAGTCAAACACCATATTCTAGAAAGTTGTAATTATGGCTTATATATCTCATCTTCTCCATACTGTACTTCCACTGTGTATGTTCAGGTCCTAGACGTATTGCAATAGTCTCTTAATTGGTCTTCAATTTATACACCATTCTGCCAGAACAAGCTTTAATATACCTCTATTGCTAACATGATAATATACTTATATTAGCAATGGTTATATTAGAAATAATATATGACTACCTACACACAAATTTTAAGTAAAATACATGTTCAGTGTTTGATGTTAATCGACACTAACCTCAAATGAGCCTTAAATGTGTTCATTTATTTTGTGTTGTTGTTTCTCCCTCACTTCAGTCTGCTGTACCTGTCATACTTTCATATACCCATTGCAGTCCAGTTTACATACCTTAGTTTTTACCTCATACTATGACTGAACTTAAAACCAATGTTTGAAGTCAAAAGCTATGAGATCTAGAAAACATCAGTTTTGCTAAGAGACCAGAAAAATAATATTGAGAGACTTCCGTTAAATTAATTAAGAGTAGAAGAACTCTGGTGATTATTTGCAAGCAGTGGACATAAATCCCTGGGTAAATTTTAATTCTATACTCTCATAATCTCCATTAAGATAAAAGATGGTATTAAAATATTGATAGGGCAGTTGGTTCTATTCAAAATAGAAATCTTTGACACTGTCCAAATGTGTGGGGCAACATTTTTTCTATTGTTGGAAACAATCATGAAGCATTTGAAATAAGAATAATTCAAAGTTAGCACTCTATGTTGTGAATCAGTAGAAAATTTGGTCTGTACAGGAAACGGATGGATTTGGATCAAAGGGGGCAGGTCTTGGTATTTTTAGTTATTCCTGTAAATCACTTATTGTCAGAGACTGTTCCTTATGGGATTCAGAGAACAGAGTTTTGACAAATCATCCTCAAATAAAACCCTTGACACATACAAATCATAGACCTGATGGAAGAAAATTTACGTATTTTATTGTAGATTATTTTATGTAAATTTTCTTTTGTTATTTAGCTCTAAGTTCTTTAAAGATTTGGAGAACACAAGATATATAGATTTGAAATTCATCACATACCAGCAGGTAGATCCTTCCATTGTACCAGGAAAATAAGAAGAATTTGTGATGTATTAGCTGAGGCACAGAGAGTGGAGTTCCTTTTAATAAGAGACGTCCCTACATCTAGTTAATGTAAAACACATTTCAACAGGATGAAGCATGTTGTACGAGACAGTCCATGCTTATTTAATTTGGGGTGAACCTCTCTGTATTTATAGTGATCTTCAGTAAACTATCTTGTGAAAGAAAGTGCCCAATCCCAGTGCATCCCAATTCTGACATCTCTCTGCCCAAAGAAAGCAGGACCCTCAAGCACACAGTCTTGAATTTCTACATTATGACTGAGAAAATGAAATAGAAATTCTAAAAGGAAGATGTTCTATAAATTTGGAAACTTTGGTGCATGTGTGAGTCTGTGAGTGTGTAAATAAGTCAAAGTTCAAGAGAAGTAAGCCTAGGCATTGTAGTAACACATATAAGAAAAACAGAGATTTCCCATTGTTAAAACAAATATGTGCTAAGCAAGAGTTTTAAGTAGATAGCTAAGTGACCTAGAAAATAAATAATTATATGATTCCCATGATACAGTCATGCTGTCCTGAGTCCTATTTCCAAGTAAAATTAAATTCTTGAAGTCTTACTTTGAATTAATTGAAACCTGCAATGACGGTTCATTCTGCTGTTTATGCTCAATACAAGACAAAGGGCCTGACATAAAAGAAGTTTTTTATAAGTTATATTTTGATGGTTGGATAGATAAACTAATCAATTATTTAAGAGAGGCTCTGGAAGTAAAACATATGGCAGAGGTTAATGCCAGAGGACTTGTGCACCCACTTCCTTTGCTTAGGACCCAAGGATGACATGTAGACAAACAGCCATACTCAACATACCATGAGCCCAAAATGGATTTAATGTGGGTTATCACTGTATTGTGTTTGTTAACCTCTTGTTAAAATATTTTCCTCACAGTGCCTGAAAGTGGAGGTCCCTCTGTTGTGTAGGAGGGTGTAATTTCCAAGAAGCTGCTTATGAACTCAATCAAAACATTTTTTGAAAAAATAGAATCTACTCAAAAACTGTCTAGTTTTTGTAAAAGAGGAACAGTAAAACAAAATTTATATGTGGAATTAAGAATCCTATGATTTAAAGTAGAGGGTTCTTGAGAGGTTAGCTCTCTTCTCCCCCCACAATATGACAGTATCAGTTAAAGTCACCCTTTTAGAAGGTCCCATGACCTCTGATTTCATGTATGATACATGGTCACTTGTTTCACTCACTGCAGCAGCCTTTATCAAAAACTAACTCCCCCACTTTCATAAATGTCTGCAAATATCTCAACATAGTTCTTACTTGGCTATAGATATATCTTCTTGCTATTCTTCCTATGATATGATTTCTTAAACTCCTCAACTATCTACATTCTCTCTTCCAGGCCAGAAGAGTTTGACACCACCTGTTTAAAATGAAGTAGTTAAGTAGAATATGATATTCCAGACATAAATTTTGGTGAGCATAGAACACGGTTGAGAAGAACTCTTTGGCTCTGTAGAACGTCCTTCCATTTTAAAGCCTAAAAGAGTTGGTTTCTTTCAGTGCCATCATCACTGTTGATTCATATTAGGCTACTGAAATCTCCATTTTCTTCCACTTATTCCATTGTCAACTGAGGGTTTCTTCATATGATATTAATATAAATTACTTTTTAAATGTAAATGCTGGCTCTAGAAGACCAATCTACTTGTTGATATGTGTATATACCTGGGAATTAGGAAGACTCTTACAGTCCTGGCTTTCATCTAAACTTGCTTTTTGCCTGGCACCATCTACTTAATGACCTTTGAATTTTTCTGCTCCTGTTTATGTCTATCTTCAGACTGACAGATTCATACCTATTGATCTCAAAATGGCCCTTGTATACATAAAATTTTAAGATGTATTGTCTTCATGGTAGTTATTACGTTTATATTGAAATCATTCATCTTCTTTATAAGTTATCTTCAGAGATATAGAATATCCATTTAAAATTTCAAGCATCTCTCAGGAAATTTCTAAATGGAGATTAAATTCCAAACTATTTGTTATATATTAAAGGACTGTGTCCAAGACACAATTATATAAAGACACAAATTTTGTTTTCTTTCAGAGGAATGATGTCAGCATCATGGCAGAGTGAGTTCTCACAGAAATCTTTCCCCTCCAATATACAACAACAACAAAAAGCCATAATCCGAGAAAGGACATCTAAACACAACACAAAAAATGTTGGAAAGACCCACACAGCCATACAATGGAGGGCAGAGAGACTGGAGCCCCCTTGGAAGAAGTGGAACAGGGTAAGAGAAATCTTCATTCCCTCCACTTAAGGACTGCCATCCAGGACCAGGGGAAGACTCTGAGAGCTTTATTAAAGTATAATTGAAATATAATAAACTGCATATATTTGAAATGACTGATTTAATGAGTTTTCACATACGAATCCATAAAGCCATCAACATATGAAAGATTATAAAGAAATCCATTGCTCTCAAAGTTACCCTTGTATTAAAAATAAGAAATCACCATACATTTTGAAGTGAGATTCTAGCTTTTCTTGTGATATATTTCCTAATGTGGATAATCTGTGGAACTCAGGAAACAGAGAAAACATAATTTGTTTTCCCCTCAGATGAATATGAGATAATTTTTCTGTAAAGTTATTCTCTATTATGATGTTAAAATACAGATTATTCCTACTAGCTGACTCATTTAAAAAAAGAGACACAGAAGTCAATAAGACATGGAGTTACATTTAAGACGGAAGCTGAGAGTTCACCGTTGTTTTCAACTTACCTTCTCCCTGAGCACAGGAAACCCAGAAGGTGAGAATGACATTGATTAGTAACAGCATGTTAGATATTCCCAACAGTATGTTAATACTAAATATTCCAGTTGTGATGTTTGGGGTTTTAAATCTGCGTCATCAGAAGTTATCAAGTGTGACTCCAAATTTAAGTGCACTCCCATGAAGCAAGTAAATTGAGGTCAGTTAGTAAATATCAAAGTTCAAAGAGCTGTGAAAAATTGTTCAATTCCTGTTGTTTCACAATAATTTCTTGAATTCATTCCCTGATATGTACTTTTGATACTGAACCTGAAGTGAGTTCGCTTATCCGTTGTGCAGCAAGCCAATCTCTGACACCAGGGGTACTGGAAGAAAGTAGGAATTTTATTTTTGCACAGCGGTGAGCAAGGAGAGAGGGCAGCTAAGGCTGAAATGCCAAACTCCCCAAAAGCTAAAAGCAAGGGTTTTTATTTGTGGTTTTATGTAGGGGAGAGGGAGCATACGGTCTTGCTGGTTGGAGCTTTCCCACCAGCTTGTATCTCTTTGTGGGGAGGAGATAGTGAATCTAGGTGCTTGCCCTTGGCAGCGTCTGTCTCCATGGAGGATAGTAGATTTTGGAGCCAGGAAGCCAGAGAGTAAGCAGAGAATGAGTGTTTTGGTTTTAACCCCATATATGCTGGGTTTAATGTGGGGGAACTGATATCAGGGTCGGTATCAATTCCCCCCTATTTTATGTCCATCCCTCAATCTTGAGGGATTTGGGATGGTGACTGATCTAGCTACTTCCTGCTGAAATGGGGTGTAGGTTCTTTCATCTCATTGAACCAGTCTTTTAATAAGGCAGTGATGCAGGTGGGCTCCCAGAGTTAGGGGTGTATCATGTAAGTAAGTAACCAGGTATTTAATAAGAAGTTTTTCTAGAGAAACAAAAAGAGAAAAACAAGGTTAATTGTTGGAGCAAATTATAAACTAGCTTTTGAGCCCAGGGGGCAGCCAATCAAGATTCCTCAAAGTCAGGGTTGAAACATCTTTTGCAGTTTGAAATGTCTCTGACGGCATCACTGGGCACTCAGGTAGCTTTTTGAGTGGCTTATACAGCAGTAGACATGAATCTTTCTTAAGTTTATATCAAGTTCTTTAGCTTCAATTTGCAAAGCTTCAAGAAAAAGGGCAGATATAGTTTCAATGTCTCCAAATGAAAATGATGGGGAAAAAAACCCCTGAAAATGTTAGTTTGGAGGTTTGTAGCCAGATATTTCAGGAGACTAAAAGAAGTCAGGATCCAGTCCAGTTAACAGATGTAACAAAAATCTTAAAGACAAATGATAAAACCAAAATCCAATATCCACAAATGTGTATTACAGTTTCTATTGAAACATAATTTGTTTCTCTAAAATCACCCTCAATTTCACTAGACATAGCTAAATTAAGGCTAATTGGTTTGCAAAATAACTCTAGTTTTAATAAATTTGGTATAATTATTTACATGAGTACAGCAAGACTAGTAATTGATCATATAAGCTCTTTTAAATCTGCTTTGCTGGAAACTTATAAGGAATCTCAGGTTGAACTTTAAAGGCCTCTCAAGGAAAGCCAAGCAAAGGACCTGTCATTAGACTTTTCCTGCAGTACCTACAGATTTGGGTGAATCCCTCTCTTTGTGAGGTTCCCCAAAATATTGAGGCTCCTTATGTCTGCCAGAGGGAGTGACATTCTTTGCTCAACTTTACCAGGTCACTGAACCCATAAGCAAGGTACCAGGCCAATATTTTCAAGTGGCTTTATTCCAGAATGTCAACTTTCATTCCTCAAAAGCTGTTTTGTTATATCCAAGCCCTTATGTTTTTTTTCAAATATGACGTTCCACTCAAAGCTTTGGTAATATAACCAGTGTTTCCAATTGTGTCCTGTTATAAGAAGAACAGAGGCTTATTGGACTTATGCAAATAACCATATTGCCACAAGAATAAGAATACTTACTCATCAGGAGTTTTTACATTTTGGAGGGCTCAGATAGGGAGAAAAAGATAAATGTTTCAATTTTGTTTACAAATTACTATAAGTCATAGTTCCTTAATAGAATAGAGAAAAAGGTTTTCTTAAATTTAGAAAAAACAAAACATCAAAAATCAACAATATCTCAATCAAAAAGTTATAAAAATTATAATCATCCCTATCAGTTTATTCTGTCTTGTGTAATTGGTTCTTGATCTTAATCTTCTATCAGCAGTTTGTGAAGTCATCAGTTTCTCTGTTAGAGTTCTGTAATTTTCACCCAGTTTAGTTTTACGATCTGAACGTTTATCAGAAGCTGTATTCTAGAGTAAGCATAAGAGCCTTTTCCATGAATTTCTCTGAAGATGAAATATATTTGCACAAACATCAAAGTAAAACAGCAACTGTTTGCAAATAACAAAACATTCAAAACTGGTAACTGACAAAGGCATTTGACCATCTCTGCGATGTACAATGTTTTAAGATAATAACCAGAATTATGGCTGACAATCAGAACAGATCAGAGTTTTAGATGATTTTTTAAATACTTATATCAATAACACTCATTTACATAATACCATTTAAGAAAGTTTATCATCACTTATTTGACAACGTTTTTCATGTAATTTAACATACAAACTAACCCTTATTAGTTTAGCATTTTTCTTATGGAAAGAGAGAAAATTTCTTTGAGAAGTCCAGGGGCCCTCTGAAAATCCCCAGAGAAAACTTCCCTCCTCCTCTAGGTCAAAAGAAAGCTTTTATTCGGGACTTGAATATGTTTTTTTTGAGGGGGGAAAGCTTGTCAAAAATATTAAAAGCTTTAAAACATTTGTTCAGATAGGAAACCAGGTTCACTGCAAAACCGTGTTCAGGTATCTATTCAAAGTGACAACAGAAACAATCAAGGGGAAACAGAGCTAAAACAGTTTTTTAAAAACCCTTTAATAATCTTTTTATCAAGAGCATATCAAAAGTTTAGGAAAATTATCCTTTTAAAAAAGAGGAGACCAAGTTTTAATTTTACACCAGTTTACTTTTAACATCAAAACTTCTCTACTTAATTGGATTTACTTTAATCTTAGCCAAGTTGACTATACCTAAAACTCTTTAGGGCTTTACTTTTACAAACCTTTGGTTACTTTCTTTACATTTAGAATTTGTCCCAGTACTTTAGGACAAATTTATTTTTCTTAACTCAAGAAACAAAAATATTTCCATTCTTTATATCTTTTTACTGAAAACATATATTTTACTTTCCTTGTAAACAGACATTTTAGAAATACGTTTTTTCATAGAAAATTTCTCAGTGTACATAAAACATGTTTATCAATAAAGCTAAGCACTTTTCAGTTTCTTTGATATAAGAAACCAAAGGCAGATAAATATATGCTTAGTAGTTAACTTTTAATATTTTATCTTATGTGGAAATGACCTGGATACCCAATAAACTGTTATTATTTAACTTAAGTTAGTAAAGCTATAAAGTTTGTTTTCAAAAAGATTTTTGGAAGCTGTTTCTTAAGTATGCAGACTATAAAACATAATTATTGTACTTAAAACTCTTACCCAGTTTTAAGAATTTCTCTTAAAAACTTCATGTGACATTACAGCAGTTAACTATCATCTTCAGTTGTTTTAAGTATATACATCATAATACATAGAATTATTGCTCAAAAATTTTTCCAAAAACTTTTATCTTTTTACATTTGTTTAGTTTACCTGTTCGTAACAATTTTATTTAGATCGTCTACAAAAACCCCATGAAACATTAAGCAAAATTAGCTATTATACTGAGTTATTAGTTTTGCTGATAAATTTTCTAACAGAGGTGACATGAGCTCATTTGACCAGCAAAACCAGGCTGTATGTTTGCACCATATCCAATGCAAATAAATCTGAGAAGATGTCTATTTTAAATCAAACCCAGGACACTTAAACAGGTTCTTATTTGCCAAAGACCATTTTATATCATGTTAAATAACTTTGTCTCTTAGAAGTTTTTGCATATTCATTAAAAACTGCATTCCATTATGAGAGATTTTGAATCCTCTTCCGAAACAGGTTCTCCAGAATGGACATTACAATTTCAAATTATCTTAAAAGTTTACTTATTTTTACTTGTTCAATTTTAGATCAGGAATTTTGGGGGAGTTGAAGCTTGCTGGGAAGCTCAGCAAGAGAGTAGACAAAAGCAGCAGATTTGGGTTCGGCTGCTGGCATGTTTAATTATGTTTTCTTAAACTGGTGGTAAAGTATTTCTAATTTTATTTAGAAGCCTCAAAAGATTAAGACAGGCTCCCCATTGTTGCAGCTGGCTTTTCCAATTGTATACATCAGTTTGGGTGAACTGAAATTGGTCCATTTAAGTATATCAATTTTTACAAAACTTTATCTTAGTTTTACTAACTCATACTTTTAATTATAACTTACATTAGAATTCCACTAACAAGTTTTTTAATTACAATATTGTGTAGGGGAAGCATTCCCAGTTAGACATAACATTTATTCCCAAAGCAGATATCCAGGGAAAGTTGACATAACCTCTTCATATAATATTAGCTTAAACACTTTAATCTTTATAGTCTTATTAACCTTAGTAGCCTAACTGTTGCCTCAAACCATTGTTGGTCAGGTTTCTCACTCTGATTTCTGCCTCCTGACCTTTTAAATTTTTCATACTAGGGTAAATAGAACAGGTTTGTCTGATGTCCTTTAATGTTGGAGAGCCAATGGCGGGGAGGGGGGGGTTCCTTTAGCCCATTCAACCTTAGGCAGTGTTTTATTAAAACGTTTGTTTTAACCTTATTTACACCTGTTCCATTTACCCTATTTTTCTTTCAATAACTAGCTAAAGATTTTTATCCCATTGGGGTGAGTCCTGTGACTCTTCCCTTTCTGATTTCTCTGTGTTAACTTGACATTTTCATTAGCATCTGTAGGACTACGAGAAGCCGAGACCCCAAGTTTGATTAAGTTCTTAAGACTAGTCATTATAGTTTCCTTTTAATTTGGTCTTTTCATAGGTACCAGTAAAACAGCTGTTTATCATAAGAGCTCTCTAAAAAGTTTTCCAACTTAAGGATCCATTGTTTGGCCTTTCTTTTCCTCCGGAGTCTAAAGAATATTGTGGCCACATGGTGTTACAAAAGAAAATCATCCCTCTTTAGACATTGGCTTATAGCTATAGGTCGACCATCAGCCAGAGTTTTTCCCAAGTGGCTCTTAGGTGGAATAGATGCAGCACCTCCCATGTTAACACTTTTAAAAGGAAAGACAGACAGACAACAGCAAACACCAAACAAGCACACTTTCCCAAAAACCCTCAGCCACAAACGGAAGCCAAAACAAAGACCAAAACCAAAACCAAAGTGCTTCCAGTCTCAGCTTAGTCCATGTCCTATACTCTGCAGGCGCCCAACAAATGAAGATCAGCCCCGCAGATCTTCCCAAATGAGCAAGGACAAGGGACCTCGGTTGTGCACACCAGGGGGACTAACCAAAATGTGGTCGGAGCCTCGTGACTTCAAAACAAACAGAGCCCTGAGGGCTGCCAAGGTATCCGTTATTTCTGGCGAGTCCTGTTGGAAAAGGTTAACACAAAGACAAAGACAAAAACTACCAGCCACTTACAAGAGACGTCTTCCTAAGTCCTAAACCTGGTTTCTTCCACCACCAAAGCAAAAGCGCTGTGGGCCAACGACATCTGGTTAGCAGCCAGTTGCTTGAGGCTGTCCCTGAGACAAGGGGCTCAGGCAGCTGCAGGACAGCTTCCAAGAGAGGCCTTTAGCCAGAGGCTGGTGTGCCACAGGCGAGATGTCCACCTGGGACATTGTCCCATCTAGGGTGCCAAATTGATATGGAACCTGAAGTGAGTTCGCTTACAGGTTGGGCAGCAAGCCAATCTCTGACACCGGGGGTAGTGGAAGAAAGTAGGAATTTTATTATTGCACAGCGCTAAGCAAGGAGAGAGGGCAGCTAAGGCTGAAATCCCAAACTCCTCGAAAAGCTAAAAAGAAGGGATTTTTATTTGGAGTTTTAGGTAGGGGAGAGGGAGCATATGGCCTTGCTGGTTGGAGCTTTCCCATCAGCCTGTCTTTGGCCTTGAGACACTTGCAGAGAGGAGGGAGCCCGTCACCTTGCTGGTCAGCAGCTTTCCCACCAGCCTGTATCTCTTTGTGGGGAGGAGATAATCCAGGTACTTGTCCTTGACAGTGTCTGTCTCCATGGAGGATAGTGGATTCTGGAGCCAGGAAGCCAGAGAGTAAGCAGGGAATGAGTGTTTTGGTTTTAACCTCATATATGCTGGGTTTAATGTGGGGGAACTGATATCAGGGCCGGTATCACTTTTACAACTTCCTTTAAGAACAGTAATAAACTGGCTCCAAAAGCGATATAAAGCATTCTCACCATTCTCCTTACCCATACTGTTACAGGACCAAAGTGAACCCATTCCTTGCCTGTTTAATTAAACTGCACCACAAGTAGTTGTCACACAAAGCATAATTTTATTTTCAGCATGCTGCAAACAAAATGGAGACCATAAGGAATAATTTCACAAAGCTATGGCTCCCCAAACAAAGAGAGTGGGTGCCTTTTATTTTGCATAGGGAATGAATATGCAAGAGGGGAGTTTTGCTATTCCATGTAGCAGACACAGGCTGACGTGTGCAGTTCAGATACATGCATCCATACACATCACATGTTACGTTAATAGGACTTTAGCTTCTCCCAAGGCAGTGTGTCTAGTATTATAATGAAGCAAAGGTTACTTTTGTACACTTTTCCATTCTTCCGCACAGGCCATTCCTGCAGTGTGGTTTAAACTGGTCTGAGCTGGTTCAATTGGTGGGTAGCTGTTCATCTTTCTGAAAAACAACTTTGAGGAACTACTGAATGCTGAGGGCATTTGTTAAGCAGCTCTTTAAGCAACTTAAGCAGAAAGCAACCCTTTAAGTCTCTCTTTAAGCCTAAGTAACTCTTTAAGCAACTCAGGGCAGTTAGCTGGTGACAATACCACCAGGGGTTTACAATGACAAGACTCTTCGAAAACAGCAGTGTGGTGGTGAGTATACAAGAAGTGTCCCTGAGAGGTACGGCTGCTCCTCAGGGAGGGGCAGCAAACGAGTGGCCAATCCTAGGTTGTGGCTTCAAGGACTCTCTGTCCTGGGGCATGTCCCTCCTTCACCAGGAGAGGCATTACCTGTCAAGCTAGCTGATATATCTTGGGGAACAGGATTCATGAGAAAAAAAAAATTGGAAATGTGAGGAGCTCAACCAAAAGGCAAGAAAGGCCATGATCTGGACAATCAATACCACATGGAGCACAGTTAGTGGAACAGATCAACTGAGAAATTAAAATTTGCATAATGAATATCCTTAAATAGATGAGGGAATGACTTCAGCCAATGAATAAATCACTACGATAAAAATCAAAGTGTTGAGAGTCAAAAATCTTGCTGATGATTTACGGTTATTTCTTTTTCAAATTTCCCATTAAGCTCACTCCATGAACAGAGAATTAAAAGTGTACAAGCTTTGTCAGTGTTAGGAGTAGATTCTAGCGTGAAACGAGAATTAGGGTTAACACAGAACATCTAAATGGCAGTACTGTTAGCCTGAAAGCCCTTTAGAGTATTTAGATCCTGCTCTTTTATCCCCCCAAACCTATCGATACAAAGGGTTTTTTATCTGGTTTGGTTTTTCTAAGATATGTTACTGTAAGAATAGTTTACTAGTTTCACCCAAAGGGAAAAGTCTGTTTAAATATTATAACAAATTATATTTACAAGAATTATGTTTTACATAAAATTGACATGCCAAAACGAAAGAGCATATTAAAAACTCAAGTTAAATGCATGTTGGAATTTCCCTTTATGTTTTTTAGAGAGCATTAAGAATTAATACATGCCTTCTGCATAGAGTTCTCCTGAGATGATTAATAAGATGATAAACACTAAGCTTTCGACCTCATCTTCAGTGGTGTGCTGAATAAAGATTTCAACAATTCTAAAGCAGCAGGGACTCCTCATTAAGTACACAATGTCCCTCTGGAAGAAAAAGTTAATTACTTATCACATTTGTTTAAGTCCCTTTGTAACAGACCTTATATTTCATTTAAAATATTTTTGAATTACACTAAAATAACACAGCTATGTTCATTTATAATACTTTTCATGCTGGAGTTCAATAAGAACATGATAACCAATGGAAGTCACAATAACAAGCAGCATAAATAATTAACTCAGACCGCATGAAAATCAGGGTAAATTTTCAACAGCAATACCCACTTGTAAGTCCATTGAGTAAAGTTCATTTGTGGCCTTTGATTTCTTTACTACCACTGATTAAACGAAGAGATGAACTTGGGAACATGAGGTCATGAATACCTGATAGCAAAATAAGGTGTTGTCTAGATCGCGCTGCTTAAAGAGAAAAATGACCTTAACTGCATCAAGCAATGAGAGGATAATGTTATTGATAAGTGAGTCCGACGTTTAAAGAGTGCATTCTGTGGCAGGTGGTGAGATGGGCACTGCGCTGTGTATGATTCATTCATGAGAAATGTTGTGTGTGTTCACCATGTACCCGGTCATGTCTGCTCTTGGTTACATAACAGTGAAAAAATACATTAAAATTACCGCCATCATGGAGTTTACATTCTAATGGCTTTTAACTTAAACTACAAAATGATACTGTGAGGTGGGAGCTATTATTATTTCACTTTTGTAACTTTTTATTAAAATACAACATATTAGGAGAAAAGTGCACACATCCTAAGTGCACGGATCAATGGAGTCTCACAAACTGAGCACATCCATGAAACCAGCACCCAGAACAAGAAGCAGCATGTACCAGCAGCCCAGAATTTCCCTCCAAGTCACAGCCCACGCCCACTCTCAATGTTAAACACTATCTTGGCTTATAATAGCTTGGTTTTATACTACATAACGGAATCATATAGTATTTTTTTTAATCTGGCTTCTTTTGGTTAATGTTTTGCTTGCAAGATTCATCCATATCTTGGGCTGTAGAAGATAGTTCTTTCTCTGTATAGTATTCCAATTCTGTCAATATGCCACAAATTATCTATTCATTCGACTGCTCATGGATATTTGGGTGACTTCCAGTTTAGGGATATGATACGATCTCTGCTTATTGTCAAAGTTTTTTTTAATTAAAAAATTTTCAGACATAACCTCCACCTGGATCCTACCATTTAACATTTTATTATACTTCTAAAATCACATATTTATCCATCCACCCATCCTTTTTCGATGCCTTTCACAGTAAATCGCAGCTATCTGTGCATGCCCCCTACATACTTAAGCAAATATTTCATTAACTCAAGTTCTGTTGTTGTTGTTGTTGTTGTTTTTGAGGAAGATTAGCCCTGAGCTAACTACTGCCAGTCCTCCTCTTTTTTGCTGAGGAAGCCTGGCCCTGAGCTAACAACGTGCCCATCTTCCTCTACTTTTATATGTGGGATGCCTGCCACAGCATGGCGTGCCAAGTGGTGCCATGTCCACACCCGGGATCCGAACTGGTGAATCCCGGGCCACAGAGAAGCAGAATGTGCGAACTTAACTGCTGTGCCATGAGGCCGGCCCCTCATTAACTCAAATTCAATATTTTTTATAGATTATTCTGTTGATATGAAATCTAGAAAGAGATGCACAACTTTTAAGTATAGGTCTTGAGTTCTTGAGTAATGCACACACCTGTATATCACAAACCCCTACCAATTACCATTGATCCTTCCAGAAAGTTCCCTCATGCTCCTTCCTAGTCAGTCCTCACCTCCACTTCTTACAGGCAACCACTGTTCTGATTTTGCCACCAATCACATCGTTTTTCTGTTCTGGAACCTCATATAAGTGGAAATATACAAGCACTCTTTTTCGTAAGCCTTCTTTCTTTCAGCATAATGTTTTGGGATTTATCCATGTTATTGATTCAGTACTTCATTTCTTTTTAGTGCTCAACTTTATAAAAGAATACACTGAAGCTTAGAAAGCATTGAAGTTGAAGTGGCTTATCAAAGATCACTACGCTAGCAAGTGTCAGAGCAAGGATTCAAAGAAAGTCCTTTTTCAAAAAGTAAAATCCGTATTGAGATATCATAATTAAATACTTAAATTTTTAATCAATTAAAAGTTACTAGCATCTACTAATTTCAGTAAATATAGTAAGAGTATTACGTCTAAAAATCAAACTAAGCGAGGAAGTATATGAAATGTTTCAAAAATCATAAGTCTGGAAGAATCTTCTATTCCAGGTAAGAACAAAACTAAACATAATTTTTAAATATTTTTTGAAATAGTCAATATATTTAAATGGTGCAAACTTCAAAGAATGTAAAGTGAGATGTCTCTGTCCCATACTGTCCCTCAGTCACCCAGCTCCCCTCTCTAAGAGGGTAAATAATGTCCTCAGTACCTTTTGCATTTTTCCATTTACACATATACAGCAAACATCTACCTTTTAACTGATTTCTTTTGCACTTAACAGTATATATTGGAGATCGCTTCATAGCAGAGCATAAATGGCTTGCTTATTTGTTTTTAGATCAGTATAGTTTTCTAGTATATTGACAGATAATTTAAATCAAATTCATTCTTGTTGGGTAATGAAGTTGTTTACAATGTTTTATTGTTGCTAAAATTTCTGCAGTGTCTAGGATGGTACATGTTGTTTTGCACGTGTGAATACATTAAGTAGAATAAATCCCCAGAAGCGAAATGTGCATTTATGATACAAATATTGATTAGTTTTTCTAATGGAAATTATGCCAATCAACTCTCCCAATAGCACTATACAAGAGGATGTTTTTCCATAGCACCAACACAGCATTATTAAACACTTCATGTTTCAATTTCATAAGTAAAAACATAATCACTGTATAAATTAATTCACATTTCTCTTACTATGTGTGAGATTGAAGACTTTTACATGAATTTCAAAGTCATTTTTACTTTATTTCTGTGAGGTACTTGTGCATATTCTTTGCTCCTTCTTCTGTTGGACTGTTGGCTTTTTCCTATGGACTTGTACGGACTTTTTTGGTTCTTGAGGAAGATTAGCCCCGAGCTAACATCTGCCGCCAATCCTCCTCTTTTTGCGAGGAAGACTGGCCCTGAGCTAACATCTGTGCCCATCTTCCTCTACTTTATATGTGGGACGCCTACCACAGCATGGCTTGATGAGGAGTGTGTAGATGCGTGCCTGGGATCCAAACTGGCAAACCCCGGGCAGCCAAAGTGGAGTGCGTGAACTCAACAGCTATGCCACTGGGCCAGCCCCGACTTTATGGACTTGTTATATATTAAGATAAATGGCATTGGTCTGTGACTTTGAGTTGTATATACATTTCCTGGTATGCTATTCATCTTTTAAATTTGTTACAGTGGATTTTGCAAGTAAATTAATCTTTTCCTTCAAGATTTTGGGATTTGCGTTATAGTTAGAATTACTCCAATGTTGTTTTTTTTAAAAAAAAATATTGCCAGTTTCTTATACTACATTTTTGGTTTAACTTTGAATGAATGTATATAATATAAATCTTTGTGAATGATGTCAGGTAAGTACACAAGCTTATTTTTGCCCAGAGAGTTGCCATGCTGCTCCAAATATTTATCAAACGATTCATTTTTTTGCCAGTGGATTTCCTTCCTCATATGTTCAATTCCTGTACTATATATTTTAGGTCTATTTTTAGATTCTCTATTCTGCTTTATTGTTTAATCATATTTTTTAGTACCACCCTTTTAGCTACCCTAGTTATAGAATACATGAGAGCATATAAGTCGTCTAGTCCTCACACTTTAGTCCTTTTTCAGAAATTTCCTGTCGTGTTTTGCTTGGTTAAATACTACAGGTTTGGAGTAGACCATCGAGTCACTCGGCTCTGACTTACTTTTTTTTTCTTTGAGGAAGATTAGCCCTGAGCTAACTGCTGCCAATTCTCTTCTTTTTGCTGAGGAAGATGGGCCCTGAGCTCACATCCGTGCCCATCTTCCTCTACTTTATATGTAGGACGCCTGCCACAGCATGGCTTTCACCAGGCAGTGCCATGTGTGCACCCAGGATCAGAACTGGCGAACCCCAGGCCACCGAGAAGCAGAACGTGCGAACTTAACAGCTGTGTCACGGGGCCGGCCCCTCAGCTCTGACTTATAATCACAATATACGGACTGCAACTTTGGAAAGAGAGCACTCATTTGTACCCACATTTCTTCATCTCTAAAATAACGGTAAAAATAGTAGCCACCTCAAGCACATCACAGAAACGCTGCTGAGGATAATTTAGTACTCCACAGTTTGCTTATCCCTAAAAGAGTCACTATTAAAAATGGTTTGAGAGACAAAATATTAAGCCAAGTTTCATAAATACATTCTAAGGAAATATATGCCCATCCAGGTAAAAAAAGGGCAATAATACATTTAATGGAAATATTAAAAGATGAAATTATAAGTGTGTCATTCTAATTCTCTTTCCTTCTTCCTTCCTTTATTATCTCTGAAGCTTACTCGGCGATAATAAAAATCTAAAATCTCTCTTCATTTGGCTTTGAAGAGCCAGTTATAATAAAAATTTCATTTTAATTATATAACAACATAGTCTATGGGCTATATGCATGCTTGACAAAGTATCATTTCTACCCAACATTTTTCCAAAATTGGCACTTTAGGGATAAATAAGAAAAGTTTGACCCCCTCCACTCCTTTCCGACTACTCTAGTTTCCCTAACCACAGGCCAAAGTACACCTCCAAGACGTCAGGACACCACAGCGTTTGAACCAACCTAGTTTCTACCCAGTAGAGGCATGCTGAGAAGAAATGGATCTCAAAGTGAGTATTATAAAGCAGAAGCCACATTTGCGTTGGTTCGGCCACTTGGCCTACTTACGACAATGCTGGAGGCACGAGGCTTTACCAAAACTGCTCCAGCAGAAGCCTGAGAATCTCAGCTCCAGCTTCACGGATGTCAAGGGGCAGGTTGTGGAGCATTTCCTGCTGACAGCGATACAGTAAGCATGGCGTGGTCCTGAGGCCAGTATTTGTGCAGGTGTCTCCTTGATGCCTCAACTTCAAGTTCATGGTGGGAAAAAGCACATACCCAGGCCACTTTTATGGCATGGTACTAGAACTAGGAGTATGCAGACTTGTGGTTTGCAATACAGAAGAGGTCCATCAAACATCTAATTGGAGGCTCAGTGTAAAACTTATGGAAACTAAAGAAAAAAATCTTAATATTATTGAGAGAGAAAAAAACATTACTTTCAAACATGCAATAATATGAGTGTTGAACTTCTTAACACAGATGATGAAAACAAGGAGGAAATGGAATAACATCTTTAATGTGTTAAACGAAAATACCTGACAATCTACAATGCTATAACCACTAAAAATATTTTCAGAACTAAAAGTAAAGAAAGATGTCTTCATCTTTACCAATCATTTTTATGCTGGTTGATTATATCCTAGCAGTATAACTTAGCAAAGTAATAGATTGATTGTATTAAGATTCTGTTAAATGAAAGAGAAAGTGTTTGGAAAATACTAAGTACCAAGAGTTCCTAAAATACTTTATTGAAAGGAACAAAACAAAGAGGCATGACAATATCAAAAATTCTCCAGAGTTAATTTCAATATACTCTTTAATATGCCAGTCTGGTCTTTAGAACAATCCTAACCAAATCCTTGACAATTTCAGACTAATAAGGTTTAATCTTTAGGCTAAAAATTAACACATTAAGTAGTTAATTGGTCTCTCCATTTCCAGCTACTACTGATTTACTTCAGATAGTTAAAAACCTTTATGGCTTCCCTGTATGGACAGACTTTGGGACTCTACCAGATTTCAAATAGATGCTAGAAATAGGCTTCCATGGCCCTGGGACCACATCAGTTCAGTATTGATAAGAGTACCCACAGCTATAGAAAAAGAATATGCTTTTATTTCAACACTGAATCATTTTCAGGCCTGTGGTATGTGGCTGGACAACAAGGTTCTACTATAAGCAACACCAGGCTCATCCTAGGTCCAATTTTAACACTAATCAGTTCAAAGATAAGGGTTTTTAGTATATGAATTCATTTGATTTCCCTACAGGGGCCCAATGCCTATCGGATGGTCCAGACAGGCAGGGAAAGAAATGGAGATGTTGTCTATGGCATTTGTGAGATTACTGTACCCTCTTCTCACTGAGTTGGCAGAATCTTAAATTTCCAACATCTGTTTTAGAAAAATGCCTCAATATGTCTATAAAACAGGAGTAATAAGCTATTTTTCTCCCTTTACGAATATACCTATATTCAAAATAAAATAATATCTTAAGATAACAGACATGAATAACAGAGTTATAATCATTTTATGACATACAAGTTTGTTACATGCATAGAGCTATTAAATAATAAAAGAAACAATGACTATAAAAACAGTTTGTTATATACATTTTAAATTTTAATACAAAGTCAGATTTTTGAAGTTATACAAAGCTGAAAACACCTTACTACGCATGATTAGCTTTAATATTTCTTTTTACTGTACATACTGATAAAATGTTTACATTAACTAATAAGGAAGCCCAAGTGTATCCATAACCATTTGAATAGCTTGCAAGGAATTTGTGATTTCTTCCTTGTTATCTCTTCTCAAAACCCAAGCTGGTTTAAGTCTGTGAAGAGAACAAAAATCTTGCGTTAACAAACTTCTTCTCTTCAAAGTTACCTTTACCTGTCTGTCTTAACTAAAATGTGGCCACTCCCGAACACATCACTTCCCTGACAAGGCTCTCAGACAGGATGGAGGGCTCCATGTTACAGCTTTTACTACTTTCAGGGTATTTCTCTCCATCTTTCCTGAAAGATGATCCTGGCTCCTTTGGAAGCTTACGCTATTTAGCTCCACCATTGCCTTTGGGTCAGCTCCCAAACTTCCAGTGTATTCTGCTTTGTAAACTTGGTTCCTGGTCTTCTCTCAGCTCCTGTCACCATGCTCAGTAACTTCAACACCCATGTGGCCAAAAAGCCAATACCCTCATCTCTCAGTCTTTGCTTCCCTTTCCTTCTTTTCCACCACAACCAATCCCTTCTCACATGATCATATTACAGACTTTGTGACCACAAAGTGCACCACCCCTGACGTCTCATTTGGGGACTTCCACTCTCCAACCACTACTTCTGATTCAACCACATCATTTGACTTCATACACCCACTGGGTATATTCTTCCACCTCACTGAGATCTCCAATTCACTTGACCTCAACGCACACCCATCATGCATCAGAATGCTTTTCTCACTCCCCTCTGTTGGCTGTCTTAGGTCCATCAATACAATCCCCTTTGCAGATGCATTAACTCTACTGTTTCTCTTTCCTGTTGAATTCAACTGGAAAGTTCTATTTGGACTCCAAGTTGAATTCAAATATCTGCCTTCTTCATTCCTGTACAGCTGGACATTGCTAAAGAAATTTATAGAACCAGGCTGAGTGATTTATGCCCATAATTGCAAATCTAAATGGGCATTTGATATTTCCTAATATGCTTCCTTTCTCTTTCCCCAAGGTGACGATCTTATTCCTTTCTTCTTTTCAGATGTCCCCTCCATACCCTTTCTGATCTGCTTCTGAGCTAATTCCATCAGAGGGGAGCTCATACGTCATTCTCACATAAATCCCTACTACTATATGCATTTCCATCTTCTTATACTTTGCTGTTAAAAATCCAAATAGCTATTAACTGGTGAGTGGTCAAACAAAGCGTGCGATAGCCACAGGACAGAATCGTACTCTGTGATAAAAGAGAATGAAATCTAATCTCTGCATCAACACGGAGGGACCTCAAACGCCTTAAGGGCAGTAAAAGAATCCAATCACAGAAATCTACGTACCGCGTGATTCTATTCACGTGACAATGTACAAAAGGCAAAACTAAACCAGATCAGTAGTTGCCAGACTCTAGGGGTTAAAGGGAGAGAACTGACTGCAAAGGGGCACAAGGGAACTCTGGTGTGACAGAAATATTTTATCTCAGTGGGAGTGGGTTTCACATCTGTATACACTGGTCAAAACTCCATTGACCCACATATCTACACTAGGGTGCATTTACACTGTTGGTCATTTTGCCTCAAAAAACCTGACTATATCAAAAGGAAAAGAAGAATCTATTCATTCATATGCCTTGAATAATAGTTTTTAAAACATAATTAATATTAAAATTTACCAAGTCCTTCAATAAAAATCCTTTGTAGAAAGGGTCTCCATTAAAAATTTCAAGCAAGGAGATATTTTTACTTTTATAATGTGAAATATGAGTGCATGAAAGCAATTTACAAGTATTATACAGATTATAATTATGAGTAATTATAAAGCTGACTGCTATGTAACCCAGATCAAGAAAGAGTGCATTGTCAACACCGTGGAATTTATACCTAGTAGAGAATTGTTGAATCATAGAAAGGAAGAAGGGAGAGAGGAAGGGAAGGGAGAGAGGGAGGGAAGGGAGAGAGGGAGGAAGGAAGGAAATTAAATATCATGAGCTAATTTAGTTCATCAATTAAATCTTTTTATTAATAAGGGAAAATCAGAAAATGATAAATTGATCGTTTAAATAAAATTTTACTGCCTGAGCAAAATGTAAAGTCATAGCTCAAGTTCTAAAGTTATAAATTTTGGTTACATAAAGTTATAAAGTTATAAAGTTACCAATGAATTCATGACTAATAACAAATCTGTACCTTAAATCAGTATTATAATTCTAATTTACGTCATCTAACAGAAGAATGTTGCTGGAGTTCTCCACAATAGAAGACCAATATTTGTCATAGGAAATTCATCAAATATTACTCGTATAAGAGGATGAGTTTTACTGTATGCAAATTATATCTCAATAAACTTGACTTTAAAACTATGCAATAGCAGGAGGAATTCCAAGATGGCGCCGTGAGTAGTCCTCTTTGTCTCTCGCCCTTCGAGTCTACAATTATTTGGACACTTATCGCTTGACAAAGGATATCCAGACAGCATCTCAGGACGTCTGAGACACCCACGCGACTATACATCGGAAGGCGGACGGACTTTCCTCCGGGAGGATGTGGAAATAGGTGAAAACTCTCCGACCCCGACGGGCAGCCTAGTACCCGCAAGCGGCTTTCTTCCAAAGGACGCCCCCAGAGGATCCACACACATCTAGGGCAGGAGCGAGAACACAACAGAGGAGCGACGGTGGAAACAGGTGACCAGAACCCTACTTAAACCCCCCGCAATTACTCCTAAACGCAGAGGGAAACTTTGGAGTTGCACACCTGAGCCCGCGGGGAGAGTCTCTCCCCGCCATTGGCAGGGAGACCCGGCCTGGTGCTCGGGGCGCCCGGAGGGTCCCAGAGAGAGACACGGAGGGCACGGAGGTCTCCCAGCTGCCGTTGCCCGCCCCGTGGGACTAGGGATTGCCGGAGATCTCGGAGAGGACCGGGGCGGGGGAACTTTCAAAGGCCGGATCGGCGACCCGGAGGGGAAGTGCCGGAGCTCCGCCAGGCAGCAGACAAAACTCTCTGTCTGCCGGTAGCAGAGGGGCCACGCTGAGCATTCAGGGCTCCCGGCAGAGGCCCGGAGAGAAGCCCAGAGGGCGGGGCGACCCCCAGCTGCCGTTGCCCGCCCCATGGGACTAGGGATTGCCGGAGATCTCGGAGAGGACCGGGGCGGGGGAACTTTCAAAGGCGGGTCCGACGACCCGGAGGGGAAGCGCCGGAGCTCCGCCAGGCAGCAGACAAAACTCTCTGTCTGCCATTAGCAGAGGGGCCACACCCAGCATTCAGGGCTCCCGGCAGAGGCTCGGACAGAAGCCCAGAGGGCGGGGCATCCCCCAGCTGCCGTTGCCCGCCCCGTGGGACTAGGGATTGCCGGAGATCTCGGAGAGGACCGGGGCGGGGGAACTTTCAAAGGCGGGTCCGGCGACCCGGAGGGGAAGCGCCGGAGCTCCGCCAGGCAGCAGACAAAACTCTCTGTCTGCCGGTAGCAGAGGGGCCACGCTGAGCATTCAGAGCTCCCGGCAGAGGCCCGGAGAGAAGCCCAGAGGGCGGGGCGACCCCCAGCTGCCGTTGCCCACCCGGTGAGGCTAGGGATTGCCGGAGATCTCGGAGAGGACTGGGGCTGGAGAGAGTTCCAGAGACCCAGCTTAGTAGCCTAGGGGGAAACCCTACAGGCTCACAGAAGCCTTAGGGAAAGCCTCTGCACAGCACCAGTAGAAGGCACCCAGCCGCCAGCCACAAGGCTGGAAGACCCCAGGGCAAAAGCAGCATAGCTAGGTGTACTAACCACAGACTGTAGAAGATGCCAATAGCTCTCCTGCGACCCATAGAGGACAAGTGAGATTTGGTGGGTGCCGACAGCAACCGAGCGACAAATAAAAGTGATCCCACCCCTGGCCGCTGGAAAAGCCCATAACACCGTTGCAGACCCCAAGGAGAGAGCGCATCTAGGTGGGCAACAACAGTAGGCACCTGCAGCCTGAAGCCCCCCGTGACAGCCCCCACGGCAGAGGAGGGAATCCAAAGGGCCACTGTGGCTACGAAGAGGGGCCCAGGCCCAGTTAGCAACTACGGACAGGATTCCTGGTTGGTGAAGTATAAACAGCTGCTCCCCCCACCGCAGCAGCTGAAACAAGTGAAAGGAGCAACTAAACTCTATCTCCATGCGGAGGCACAAATCAACATCATCAAGCAATATGAAAAAATACATTAAATCTCCAGAACAGAAAGAAAGTAACAAATACACAGAAAACAATCCCAAAGAAAATGAGATATATAACCTAAATGATGATGACTTCAAAACAGCCATCATTAAAATACTCACTGAGTTAAGAGAGAATTCTGACCGACAACTCAACGAGTTCAGGAGCTATGTCACAAAAGAGTTTGATACGATAAAGAAGAACCAAACAGAAATACTGGAAATGAAGAACACAATAGAGGAGATTAAGAAAAATCTAGATGCTCTGAACAGTAGGGCCGATAATATGGAGGAAAGAATTAGCAATTTGGAAGATGGCAATATAGAATTGTTGCAGGCAGAGGAGGAGAGAGAAGCAAGACTTAAAAGAAATGAAGAAACTCTCCGAGAATTATCAGACACAATTAGGAGATGCAACGTAAGGATTATAGGTATACCAGAGGGAGAAGAGAAGGAGAAAGGGGCAGAAAACCTATTCAAAGAAATAATGGCTGAGAACTTCCCAAATCTGGTGAGGGAGATGGATCTTCAGGTGACAGAAGCCAATAGATCTCCAAACTTTATCAATGCAAGAAGACCAACTCCACGGCATATAGTAGTGAAGCTAGCAAAAGTCAACGACAAGGAGAAAATATTAAGGACAGCCAGGCAAAAGAAACTAACCTACAAAGGAACCCCCATCAGGCTATCAGCAGATTTCTCAGCAGAAACTTTACAGGCTAGAAGAGAGTGGAATGATATATTCAAAAATCTGAAGGACAAAAACCTACAGCCGAGAATTCTCTACCCAGCGAAAATATCCTTCAAATACGATGGAGAAATAAAAACTTTCCCAGATAAACAAAAATTAAGGGAGTTCATTGCCACAAAACCTCCTCTTCAGGAAATCCTCAGGAAAACCCTCATTCCTGAAAAATCCAAAAAAGGAAAGGGGCTACAAAACCAAGAGCAGAGGAGATAAGTAGAAGGACAACAACAGAGAGTAGCAGCTCTACATCAGAACAGATTAAACCATGGGACGAGAAACAAAGGAAACTGAAGAAAACCGGAAAACAAGACACAAAATGGTAGTGGTAGGCCCCCACGTCTCAATAATCACTCTAAATGTAAACGGATTGAACTCCCCAATCAAAAGACACAGAGTGGCAGGATGGATCAAAGAACAAGATCCAACAATATGCTGCCTCCAGGAAACACACCTCAGCCCCAAAGACAAACACAGACTCAGAGTGAAGGGATGGAGAACAATACTCCAAGCTAATAATGAACAAAAGAAAGCAGGTGTCGCTATACTAATATCAGACAAGGTAGATTTCAAAGCAAAACAGATAAAGAAAGACAAAGAGGGACAGTATATAATGATAAAAGGGACTCTCCACCAAGAAGACATAACACTTATAAATATATACGCACCCAACACAGGAGCACCAAAATTTGTAAAGCAACTCTTAATAGAACTAAAAGAAGACATCAACAACAATACAATAATAGTAGGGGACCTCAACACACCATTAACACCAATGGACAGAACATCCAGACAGAAAATCAACAAGGAAATAATAGAATTAAATGAAAAATTAGACCAGATGGACTTAATAGATATATATAGAACACTTCATCCAAAAACAGCAGGTTACACATTCTTCTCAAGTGCACATGGAACATTCTCAAGGATTGACCATATTTTGGGAACCAAAGCAAACATCAATAAATACAAGAGAGTTGAAATAATATCAAGCATCTTTTCTGATCATAACGCTATTAAACTAGAAATCAACTACAAGAAAAAAGCAGAGAAAGGTGCAAAAATGTGGAGACTAAACAACACGCTTCTCAACAAACAATGGATCATTGAAGAAATTAAAGAAGAAATCAAATATTATCTGGAGACAAATGAAAATGAGAACACGACATACCAAATCATTTGGGATGCAGCAAAAGCAGTCCTAAGAGGGAAATTCATCGCAATACAGGCTCACCTCACTAAACAAGAAAAAGCTCACGTAAGCAACCTCAAACGACACCTAACAGAACTAGAAAAAGAAGAACAAACAAGGCCCAGAGTCAGTAGAAGGAGGGAAATAATAAAAATAAGAGCAGAAATAAACGATATTGAAACAAAAAAGACAATAGAAAGGATCAATGAAACAAAGAGTTGGTTCTTCGAAAGAATTAACAAAATTGACAAACCCCTAGCCAGACTCACCAAGAAAAGAAGAGAGAAATCGCAAATTAATAAAATCAGGAATGACAGAGGAGAAATCACAACAGATACCAATGAAATACAAGAGATCATAAGAGAATACTATGAAAAACTATATGCCAACAAATTGAACAACCTGGAAGAAATGGACAAATTCCTAGACTCCTACAATCTCCCCAAACTGAATCAGGAAGAAATGGAGAATCTGAATAGACCAATCACAAGTAAGGAAATAGAAACGGTAATCAAAAACCTCCCCAAAAACAAGAGTCCAGGACCAGACGGCTTCTCTGGAGAATTCTACCAAACATTCAAAGAAGACTTAATACCTATTCTCCTCAAACTGTTCCAGAAAATTGAGAAAGATGGAGAACTCCCTAACACATTCTATGAAGCCAACATCACTCTGATCCCCAAACCTGACAAGGACAACACAAAGAAGGAGAACTAGAGGCCGATATCACTGATGAACATAGATGCAAAAATCCTCAACAAAATTTTGGCAAACCGATTACAGCAATACATCAAAAAGATTATACACCATGATCAAGTGGGATTTATACCAGGGACACAGGGATGGTTCAACATCCGCAAGTCAATCAACGTGATACACTACATTAACAAAATGAAAACCAAAAACCACATGATCATCTCAATAGATGCAGAGAAAGCATTCGACAAGATCCAACACCCATTTATGATAAAAACCCTCAGTAAAATGGGTATAGATGGAAAGTACCTCAACATAATAAAGGCCATATATGATAGACCCACAGCCAACATCATACTCAATGGACAAAAGCTGAAAGCCATCCCTCTGAGGACAGGAACAAGACAAGGGTGCCCACTTTCACCACTCCTATTCAACATAGTTCTGGAGGTGCTGGCCAGAGCAATTCGGCAGGAAAAAGAAATAAAAGGAATCCAAATAGGTAACGAAGAAGTAAAACTCTCGTTGTTTGCAGACGACATGATCTTATACATAGAAAACCCCAAAGAATCCACAGAAAAACTATTAGAAATAATCAACAACTACAGCAAAGTAGCAGGGTATAAAATTAACGTGCATAAATCAGTAGCATTTCTATACACTAACAATAAACTAACAGAAAAAGAACTCAAGCACTCTATCCCATTCACAATCGCAACGAAAAGAATAAAATACCTTGGGATAAACTTAACCAAGGAAGTGAAGGATCTATACAATGAAAACTACAAGACTCTCTTGAAAGAAATAGGCGATGACATAAAGAGATGGAAAGACATCCCTTGCACATGGATTGGAAGAATAAACATAGTTAAAATGTCCATACTACCTAAAGCAATATACAGATTCAATGCTATCCCAATCAGAATCCCAAGAACATTCTTCACAGAAATTGAACAAACAATCCTAAAATTCATATGGGGCAACAAAAGACCGCGAATTGCTAAAGCAATCCTGAGCAAGAAAAACAAAGCCGGCGGAATCACAATCCCCGATTTCAAAACATACTACAAAGCTACAGTGATCAAAACAGCATGGTACTGGTACAAAAACAGGTCCACAGATCAATGGAACAGAATTGAAAGCCCAGAGATAAAACCACACATCTATGGACAGCTAATCTTCGACAAAGGAGCAGAGGGCCTACAATGGAGAAAAGAAAGTCTCTTCAACAAATGGTGCTGGGAAAACTGGACAGCCACATGCAAAAGATTGAAAATTGACCATTCTTTTTCACCACACACCAAAATAAACTCAAAATGGATCAAAGACCTAAAGATTAGGCCTGAGACAATAAGTCTTTTGGAAGAGAATATAGGCAGTACACTCTTTGACATCAGTTTCAAAAGAATCTTTTCGGACACTGTAACTCCTCAGTTGAGGGAAACAATAGAAAGAATAAACAAATGGGACTTCATCAGACTAAAGAGCTTCTTCAAGGCAAGGGAAAACAGGATTGAAACAAAAAAACAGCTCACTAATTGGGAAAAAATATTTACAAGCCACTTATCCGACAAAGGGTTAATCTCCATAATATACAAAGAACTCACACTACTTAACAACAAAAAAACAAACAACCCGATCAAAAAATGGGCAGAGGACATGAACAGACATTTCTCAAAAGAAGATATGAATATGGCCAATAGACACATGAAAAGATGTTCATCATCGCTAATCATCAGGGAAATGCAAATCAAAACTACACTAAGATATCACCTTACCCCCGTTAGATTGGCAAAAACATGCAAAACCAAGAACGACAAATGTTGGAGAGGTTGTGGAGAAAGAGGAACCCTCATACACTGTTGGTGGGAATGCAAACTGGTACAGCCACTATGGAAAACAGTATGGAGATTTCTCAAAAAGTTAAAAATAGAAATACCCTATGACCCAGCCATCCCATTACTGGGTATCTATCCTAAGAACCTGATATCAGATATCTCAAGAGTCAGTTGCACCCCTATGTTCATTGCAGCATTATTTACAATAGCCAAGACGTGGAACCAGCCTACATGCCCAGAAACTAATGATTGGATAAAGAAGATGTGGTATATATACACAATGGAATACTACTCAGCCATAAAAAAAGACGAAATTGGCCCATTCACAACAATGTGGATGGACCTCGAGGGTATTATGTTAAGCGAAATAAGTCAGTCAGAGAAAGACGAACTCTATATGACTCCACTCATAGGTGGAAATTAGTATATTGAGAAGGAGATCTGATTGGTGGTTACCAGGGAAAAGGGGGGGTGGGGGGAGGGTACGGAGGGGGAAGTGGTGTACCCACAACATGACTAACAAAAATGTACAACTGAAATCTCACAAGGTTGTAATCTATCATAACATTAATAAAAAAAAAATAAATAAAAAAAAATAAAAATAAGAAAAACTGAGCAAATTGTTCTTAGAAAAATCTTCCTTAATTTCTTGGTAGTGTGACACGGAACTCTTTCCACACAGCAAAATTTGATACTATCTAGAAGTGTTTCTCAGTCTCCACTTATTAGATGTTTAGGAAGATTTTCGAAGGGAGAGGATTTTTCAGAACTGCACCCATTCTACAGTATCAAACATAAAAGTTGCATAATCCAAGATTATGCATTATGGACCCATATTCTCACTAAAAATATGACTTTCAGGTCTAGGAGCAAAGACTCTGACATAAAAGTCTCATCACCTAAAAACAAGTTGAACAGGCACAAGGATCTCAGCTAATAATAAAGGACTTGACACCAGAACACACATAAGTCTCCTAACCAGTTTGGAAATCACAGGAAGTCTTAAAGAGGAGAAACTTACCTGAAAGATGGACTGATATTCTACCACACAAGTGATTAATCATAAAAGGCAAAATATTATATATTTTTCTCAAAGCTTTTTTATTTATCTTTTCTGATGGAATCACTTCACACCCCCCACCAAAGAAGAATTAAATTAAATTTTTGTATAATGATAATCATAATAATGAACACTAACATAATCAATTACTTACTAATGCATATGGGTTGAGCTGACCATCCACTTTGCAGACATGTAATTGACCCTGAGGTTTTACCATCTGCTGTTACATATCCTGGTTTGCAGTTAAATTGCATTTCCTTATTCAAGGGATATGTAGTGTCAGATTCAGAAATAAATCCATTCTTAACTTCTATATCTGATTTTAAGCATGTTTCTGAAAAGGAGAAAGCATAAAGAATAGACAAGCATGCATCATTTGCAAATGAAAACCTGGAAAAATTCTAATCATTTTAGTTTTTTGTTAGAGATAATAAGGTATGAATTTCCAAAGATATTAATTAAAGATAATCTCTTCAAATTTTGGGGGGACAAAACAAGATTTAAAATATTCAGAATGAGGGGGCCAGCCCCATGGTCAAGTTGGTGTGCTCCGCTTTGGCGGCCCAGAGTTTCACAGGTTCGATCCTGGGTGCAGACAGGGCACCACTCACCAGGCCACACTGATGTGGCATCCCACATGACACAACTAGAAGGACCCACAACTAAAATATACAACTATGTACTGCGAGGATTTGGGGAGAAAAAGCAGAAAAAAAATTTAAAATCAATTCTAAGAAATTATAGAAATCTGTTGGCCTAATGGATCTGGAATCCTGTAGCAAGCCAGAGTCCTCCTAGCAATGGGTCTCTCCTGGGACTAATTTCATTGTTTTCTAGTTTAGTTCTCTTAAGCTACCCCAGAACTCTGTTGACCATCTGGGTTATCTTAGATCAGGTGATGATCTCAGAGAATATTCTGCCATATCTACCACTGTCTTTGGCTCTGAGAATCTGAGAATTTGAAATGTTGGTCATCATGATAGGGTGCTGAAAACTACATGGCTACAGAGTTCAAGGAAGGTTACAAAGATCAATGCATTCATTGATCTTCCAAGTCCAAAATGATGATTTCCCAAATAAGGTATAACTTCATTTGAAACAGTAAAAGTAGACTTCTGTCAGTTACTAGATTTCTTTACAGAGGTCTGGTTCATTTATTAAATAACCCATAGATAAAGAAAAAATCATAAGGGAAGTCATTAAATATTTTGAATCGAATGATAATAAAAAGATGCTAAATAAAATGTTGTAAAATGACACTAAGGTAGTGATGACAAGAAAATTTTACCATTAAGCAGCTATAAGAGAAAAGAACAGACTGAAAATCAAGAATTGTTTCCACTTTAAGAAATTAGAAAAAGAAAAGCACACAAAAGCCAGTATAAGTATAAATTTGAAAAAAATAGACAGACATTAGTAAGATGGTAGAATAGGATGACTCTCCCTCTCCCTGTCCCATAGGCACGCCATATTAACAGCTACAGATGTGTCAATTCCCTTTACTAGAGATACAAAAGCTGGTGGAGAGATTCCTGCTCTCCAGGTGAATGAGAAAATGACAACATCCTAACTGGTAGGAGAAACAGAGATATACTTTCATCATAAACACCACCCCTAGCACAACATCATCCACTTGGGAAGAAATACCCAACTCCCAGCTTCTCCTTGAAGAACAAAGAGTTGGAGCCACATATCTAGTGCCCCATGTTTCCAACAGCTACTTCAGGGTCTGGCTTCTGACTTGCCTGTCTCTGGGACTAGAGAACCCAGCATTTCCTAGTACCTCCTGGGGACTACACGGGACAGAATGTCAGTTATGAATCGGTGTGCATGCACTTCTCATAGTTCATCCCCAGCTGAGTGCAGAATTAGCAGCTCTCAGTTTCTCCCTGGAAGTAGCTCGGTCACACAGCTAGAAGGAGTCAGACTTCACATCTTTTCCAGCTGCTGCCTGAGAGATTGGCTTCTAATTAACCCAACTCTGAAAGATGAGGGAGACCACAATTGTCTGGATGCCTAGGAGCTCCAGAGAACAAAACATTGGTTTCAAAGAGCATACAGTTTGAGGGGACTGCATGCATTTACCACAGCTCCTCTTTCCAGCTCAGTGCAGAGTGAGTGAAATGTGAAACTCCAGCTCAGAACTTCACCCTGAGTAAAGAAGGAACGGGACCAAACATCTAGCACCTCAACTTATCTGACTACTACTGGAGGGACTGGCTACTATCTTGCCTATCTCAGGACACCGATGGGACTTGGCTTCCTCTAGAGTCCTGGGGAAAGCTAAGTACAAAGACTGCAGGTTGGATGAGCACAGAGTTTTGAGAGCACCCCAGAATCTCTGGCTGAGCTGATTGAAGATTGATTGCTCGATAATCAAAAAGAAGACAATTGTGTCCATTCTCACCACTTTTATCCCATAGAGCACCAGAAGTCCTAGCCAGAGGAATTAGCCAAGAAAAAGGTGAAAGGTGTAAAGGGGCACATGTATATGGTGATAGATGGAAACTAGACTTTTGGTGGTGAACATAAGGTAGTTTCTACAGAAGTAGAAACCTACTGATATACCCCTGAAATTTATATAATTTTATAAACCAACGTTACCTCAATTAGAAAACTTTAAAATAACAATATAAAAAATAAAGAAAGGCCTCCAAATTGTGAAGTGAGAAGTAAATTTATCTCTGTGTGCGGATGAAATAATAACACACGTAAAAAATGCTAAAGATTAAATGAAAAAGCTGTTAGAACTAATGAACAATTTCAACAAAGTGACAGCATACAAAATCAACATACAAAATCAGTAGCATTTCTCTACACTGACCACAAACTATCTGAAAACAGAATTAACAAAACAATCCTATTTACATTAACAACAAAAAAATATATACTACACAGGAATAAACTTAACCGAATAAGTGAATGATGTGTGCACTGAAAATTATAAAACATTGATGAAGGAAATTAAAGAAGACAGATAAGTGGAAATACACCCAGTGTCCCTGGATTGGAGTCTTCAATATTTTTAAATGTCCATGCCACTCTAAATGACCTATGGATTCAATGCAATCCTGATCAAAAGCTCAACAGCATTCTTTACAGAAATACAAAACAAACCTAAAATTAATATGTAAATACAAAAAAACCTCAAATAGCCAAAGCAATCTTGAGCAAGAGCAAAGCAGAGGACATCACACTTCCTGATTTTGAACTATATTATAAAGCTATATTAATTGAAACAGTATGATACTGGCATAAAAACAGATAAAAGATCAGTGGAAAAGGATAGAGAGCCCAGAAATAAATACACATATATACGGTCAACTGATCTTCATCAAGGATGCCAAGAACAAACAATGGGGAGAGAATGGTATTTTCAACAAATAGTACTATGAAAACTAGATATCCACATGCAGAAGAATAAAATTGAGACCTTATCTTACACTATACACAAAAATCAACTGAAAATTATTGTATTGCTGTCAATTTCTCCTCTTCAAACCTGTCGATATTTGCTTTACGTATTTAGGATTTCTGATGTGGTGTGTGCGTATCTTTAAAATTGTTATATCTTCCTTGTGAATTGACTCCTATGTTATTATATAATGACTTTCTTTGTGTCTAGACACAGTTTTATATATACAGCCAATTTTTTTGATATAAGTATAGCCACTCCTGCATTCTTTTGGTTGCCATTTGCATGACGTCATTTTTCCATTCCTTCACTTTTATTCTATTTGTGTCTTTAAGTCCAAAGTGAGCCTTTTATAGATAGTATATCATTTGTTCTTGTTTTCTTAATCATTCAGATACTCTATTACTTTTTTAATTAATTTATTTATTTTTGAGGATGATTAGCCCTGAGTTAACATCTTCTGCCAGTCCTCCTCTTTTTTGCTGAGGAAGACTGGCCCTGAGCTAACGTCCGTGTCTATCTTCCTCTAATTGATATGTGGGACACCTACCACAGCGTGGCTTTTTCCCAAGCAGTGACATGTCCGCACCCAGGATCCGAACCGGCGAACCCTGTGCTGCCGAAGCAGAACATGGACACTTCAGTGCTGCGCCACCGGGGCCAGCCCCAAGTCTTTTATGTTTCTATGGATTCAGCCCTCTATGTCTTTTGATTGGATAATTTAATCCATTTACATTTAGAGTAATCATTGATAGGTAGGGACTTACTAATGCCATCTAATTAATTGTTTACTAGCTGTTTTGTAGTTCTGTTGTTCCTTTCTCCTTCTCTTCCTGTATTCCTTTGTGAATAGATGATTCTCCATAATGTTATTCTTTGATTTCTTTCTCTTCATCTTTTGTGAATCTACTGTACATTTTCCTTTGTGCTTACCATGAGCTTACATTACAAAATATCATAGATTGAACAGCCTAGTTTAAGTTGACAACAAATAGCACACACAAACTCTATCCTTTTATTGCCTTCCTCACATTTTATGGTATTGTGTCACAATTTGCATATTTTTTATGAAGTATCCATTAACAAATTATTGTATGTATACTTATTTTTTAAACTTTTATCCTTTAACCTTTATATTGGAATTAAGTGACTTATACACCACTGTATTAAAGGACTGGAGTGTTCTAAATTTGACTATATCTTTACCTTTCCCGGTGTATATCTTTGTATATTTTTATAGTAATTAATGTTCCTCCATTACAACTTGAAGCACTCCTTTCAGCATTTCTTGTAAGGCGGGTCTAGTGTTGATGAATTCCCTAAGCATTGATTTGTATGGTAAGTCTTTATCTCTCCTTTATTTCTCTAAGACAGCTTTGCTGAATAAAGCATTCCTGGTTGGCAGTTTTTTTATTTCATCACTTTAAATATATCATCTCACTTTCTCCTGGCATGAAGCTATTGATAAATCTCCTGATATCCATATGGGGGTTCCCATGACTGTGAGGTACTTTTGTCTCTATTTCTGATTTCAAATTATCCCTGTTTTTTATTTCAGCCTGTTTTGTGAGCATGTGTCTTGTAAAAGATCTCTTTGGGTTGAATCTGTTTGGGGACTTAGGAGCTTCTTGATTTTGACAGTCCATATATCTTCCCAGATTTGGTAAGATCTCAGCCATTATTTCTTTAATAAACTTTGTGCCCCTTTCTCCAGTTTTTCTCATTCTGGAACTCCCTTAATGCCTAAAATGTTTCCCTTCATAATCTCTCATAATTTAGGTAACCTACCTTCACTCTGTAATTATTTTTCCTTTGTTCTTCTCTGAATGGAAAATTTCAAATAACCTGTCTTTTACCTCACATATTGTTTCAACTTGCTATGTATATATCAAGAATTTTTTGTATCAATTCATATACATTTGGAGAAAACAAGATCAAATAGGTCCATTCGCACAACAAGAAGTTGATATAAAAGTTTTACCACAGTTAATATAGATGAGTCTTAGCAAATCATAAACATATTTATTCTCAGACCAGTTTACTTACTGACACCAATGCATTTGGGAGGAGGGGACCAGTCATTCTCCGTACATGTCATTAAGTTCTCCTCATTTGGAAAACTGTAGCCAGAATGGCATTCAACTTTTACAGATTCACCTTGTAAATATTGTTTTCCATAAGGTGGATACTTTCCATGTTCCAAATAATTAAAATTACATTGTCCTAAGGATGATAAAAATGATACAGGAAAATTTTTTAAAAATCCATAAACTTGGTCAAAATAGTAAATTTATAATTATCTTTTCAATATTTAAATTAGAATGGACAAGCATTCAAAAATAATGTATAACTTAAGAAAAACTAAAATTACTACCAACTGTCCCTTGAAAAAGAAAAATTAATATTCTGTATCATTTATCTTTGATTTTATTATTAAAATATGTATAAATGATATAGATATTCCTGTAAAACCTCTATCTTTATTTCTCATGAGATTTTCTTGAAGACCTCCTCATGAAAATAAAGATACACATTGGTATTTTTGCTCATAGAACTCATTCTTTAGCCCTGTTTTTTCAAACAAGACTTAACTGTATTCTCTCATTTGTTTTTCTCTCTCCACTCTTAGAAATACTGATACACATACAATTATAAGGAGGTTTACTTACGGAGGCATGGTACTTCTGGTTCCCATCCTTTTGGTCTGCAATAAATATAATCCCAGCTATATCTTGAAGGAGTCACAAAATTGTTATCACAGTAATAGGAATAATAATGTCCTACAGATACTGGAAACTTTGGCTTATAATAGTGTTCATAGTAGAGCCTTCCATGTTTTATGTCTGGAAAATCACAAGTCTTCACTTTCAAGAAAAAACATAAGAAAACCCTTATAAATAATGTTTTATTTTAATAAAAAACAAATTAGAGATGAGTTGTTTCATTGATGAATTATACTGTCTTATCTGCATAATTATCCTCACTGCGTTAGAATTTCTAGGACAAGAAAATGTATAAAATTCAGATGACTGAGGTATGTGAGGAAATCCTTGGTAATGAAGATAAAATTGTGTCTTTGGGGTCATATGATATATAAACTTGTATCAAGACTCTCCAGGAAGAAAATTATATGGACCTATTTAACAAATTCTCCTTGAGTACGTATATCCTACCCCTGGTTCATTAAATGAGCATCTCGGTTGAGAGATGAAAGTACTGATTTTATCACTCAGCTCATCTGTCTTCTTTTCCATTCTCATCAGAAATCAGAGCATTGCCTTTTCTTCTCAGATCAACTCAATGTAGGGAGATAGCTAGGGTTTAGGGGTGGGTTTTTTGGATTAACATTCATTAGCTTATTTTCTACTTATTGGAAACAATGTAAGAAACGCAGAGAAGCACAAAAATTTTCCATCTATCACATCACACAGAAAGATAGTATTCTTATTCATGCCTCACGCCAATCATGGAGGCAAGTTTTCCTTTATTTAACTAGAGCGATGAAAGTAGGAATAATGGTTAATATTCACATCGCTAAGATTATGGTAAATATTTGATTGTTTATTTCTAATTTTAATTGGAGAATGAGATGGTTTTTGTTTGCTTTTTTTGCTTTTAGTGTGTGTGTGTGCTGAGGAACATTAGCACTGAACTAACATCTGTTCCCAATCCTCCTTTTTTTTCACCTGAGGAAGATTCCCCATGAGCTATCATCTGTGCCAATTTCCTCTAGTTTATGTGTGGATCATCACCGCAGCATAGCTGACAAATGGTGTAGGTCCATGCCTGGGATCTCAAGAACACGGGTCCCTGAAGGTCAGCATGCCAAAATTAACCACTAAGCCACAGGTCTGGCCTGAGATGTTTTTAAATATGTTTTACAAATATTTTTAAATGAGGTATAATATAATTATATTTTATTCAATTATTCTAATCTATTGAATAATTTTAACACATATATTTAAGTGTTATGTTGTTTATAACACACATCTATATAATATTTTCCAGAAAAATATGCTCTTTTCACTGAATGATTTAGAAACAATCTAGAACTTTTATTACCAAATAAATATAAGTTTTTTCCATGGTATATGATGCTATTACAAGAAAATTTATGCAAAATGTTAAAAGAAAATTCCAACACACACACACGTTGATATACACACACAAAATGTTCATTACCAACTTCATCTTCCTTAAGTTCACTGATCCATTTTCATTTTTGATAGATAAGAGAACCTTTTCAAGTGGTTTCTACAGACTTGTTATGTGGATTATAAACTTTGAATCCTTGCATATACTAATGTCCTCTTTTAACAAAGATTTATGAATGATAACTTCTCTAGGTATAGCTTTTTGAGCTAAAGTTCATAACTCTCATCGTTGATAGATGCTTTCCCCACTTTTGTGAAGCTTCCAATATTGAGATTAAAAGGCTAATTTATGCTCATTCTTTTTATGTAACATTCTAGGTTTTTTCCCCCCATCATTTTTTGGAGATTGAGAGTAGTTTCTCTTCACTCTTGGATGAATTTCGTCATGATATGCCAAGATGTTTGTCATTTAACAACAATTCTACTTTGGACAACCTTGAGTCTTTGGACTTGTAAGAACTGAGTGTTAAGGAACTCAATTAAATTTTCCATTAAATTATAGAGGAGAAAATTGAACCCTTGTTGTCTGATTTCAGAACAAGTATGGTTATCCACCTCATTATAATGTTTCAAATGATACGAAATATGTAAAATAGTCCAGTGAGATTTCTTTTCAAAAGGTACACGAAGGGGGTATAATTAAAATTAGGGGTTATAATTGTCACAGTTAAATGTAGGCACACTTAAACAAGTCTTTACCATCTAACAATATCAATATTGAGGCAAATATAATATTTCATATGTGGTCTGATCAGCACTGACATTGGCAGGACGCAGAACAGCCTCATTCCACCTGTTACACTTCCACCAACGCAGACTGTGTTCTCATTAGCAGTTACAGTGGTTCCCTCAATATTTTGACTCAAATCGATCTCAAAATTGAATAAAATATTCACTGATTTTTAAAAACTGTTTCTAATCTGTCTATAGTTATGCAGCTAATTCCTTTGACCCAAGCCCAGGAACTTACAGTTATTACTGCTAAATGTCGTGTTATTAGATTCAACCTAGTATATACGATTCTTTTTGAAAGGTGAATCTGTACTCATGAGATTCACTATCATTATGCCCTGTATCATTCCAGTTGTGAATTTGTACTGCATTTCCCCTAAATCATTAAACTAGTTGAGGAAACACAAGAGTAATGGAGTAGGACTGAGAACAAAGTCTACAAAACCCACAAAGCTATCGCTAACTGAGAAACCATTTATAAAGGGCCCATATGTGTGGACTCACCCTCCCCAGGGCCGAGTACAGAGGGAGCCAATTAAAAAGTGCCAAGATCTTCTGTGGAAGAGGCTTATTTGCCTGTCATAAAGCATTGGCTTGAGGGGCAGACATTTAATTTAATTCACATCTAGAGGCCTACTCCATTACTCTCAGGTGCAGGTCTTAAAATTGGGGTACTGAATGTAGAGTTCAAACCTTTTTCTCCTCAGGGAGATGCTTGGAGTTTTGAACTCCTTCCTGACTGTGGGGCACTGTGCTGGGGGTGAAGTTTGTGGTGAGATGTGTCCAGTCTCTCCTACCCAATTTGATGTGAGTTTTTCCTCATTTGCCTGATGTGTAGGAGTCACTCAGCTAGCTTTTGTTTTTTTCCCAGAGGAAATTATTCTGTATGTAACTGTAAATATGATGTGTCTGTGGGCAGAAGTGAGTTCAAGATCCTCCTACATTGCCATCTTGAGTGACTTCCATAAGGAAAATATTTAACCATGTTTATGATCTATCATTACGGAAATGATAGATCAGCCCAACTGTATCTGAATCTCAGCAAAGTTATTCCAAAGGGATCTTCTGAAGTTCTCACGGACAAGATGGGGAAATGGATGGTTAGATGGATTATAGATAGTTTGCAATTCTGTTAAATAAACCCCTCTGATTCTCACATGCAGGACTTTGTTCTCAGGCCTACTCTATTACTCTTCAAAGATGGAGGCCAGTGGACACCATCGTGTGCTCTTCCTCCACCTCACTCTTGACCACCAGTATCTCCTGGTAATGAGCCTATATCCTTCTATGACACCATCGTTTTTGTGCCCAGCACCCAGGAGATACCTGTAGATTGCCTGGCTCTGGTGGTTAGCCGGGCTGACACTTGCAGATTCCACACGAGTGGGACAAAGGGAGAAACAGTTTGTTGAGGTTTTTATAGCAGGGAAAGATTTGCTCTGAGCTAACATCTGTTGCCAATCTTCCTCTTTTTTTTCTCTTACCCAAAGCCCCAGTGCACAGTTGTATATCATAGTGGTAAGTCCTTCTAGTTCTGCTATGTGGGATGCTGCCACAGCATGGTAACTGACAGACAGGTGGTGTGGTGCCACACCTGAGAACCAAGCCCTGGTCACCAAAGTGGTGAGAGCACCAAACCTTAACCACTAGGCCATCAGGACTGGCTGGCAAAAGAGTTTTTCACAAACCACCACCCCAAAGGCGCAGGAGAGAGGCAGATGCCCATCTTTTGATGAGAGGCATGTTAGATTGATCTTTATGGCTGTGGCCTGAGAGACGGATTTCTAATTATACACACATCTAAGGAACTACTGTAATCTTGTCCAGAGACCTTAGAGTGTAGGAACTGTCTTCATGCTCTTCCTTTTCCAGGCTCCAGAACACTGGTAACCCCCAGACTGGAGCTGGTACAAGTGCCTGGTAGCCAGCTTTTATGTCTATTACACCAGATTTAGTCACAGCCACCCAGGGGATGTTACTCCATCACCTGACTCTAGAGGCCATTGGGGCTTGCTGTCATGGGTCCCATGGGAAGATAGCAAATGAAGAGATAGTTTGTGGCCCTCTACCAACCCCATAGCACAGTGCAGATGCAGACTGAAATACAACCTCAGTTTTTCTGTAAAAAAGCTTATTAGTTTGTCCTGGGTCTTTAAGCTGAAGGACAGTCTTCTGGTTTGCCACACATCGAGGGGCCTAGTAAGTGCTGTCCAGGGACCGAAGCTGGTGGGCACTATCTGAGTGATCTCCCTCTGCATTGCTGAAGCTTACCAGTATCTGTACCCTCCTCTAGTGCCCCAATTTCTAAGGCTGCAGCTCAGGGGATACCTCTAGATCACTGGGCATTGGTGGCCAGGGGGGCTTATGCTCATGGGTCCTACAGGGCTGTAACAAAGGGAGAAAGCATTTTTAACTGGCTACCACCCTCAGGGCACAGTGGAGGCAAGAGAATGAGGAGTCCACTCTTGCTATGAAAGAGGCCTGTTAGCCTATCATTATAGCTGAGGCCTGAAGGGCAGACTTCAAATTAAATACACAAATAGGGGCCTACTGTAATCTCTCCAGAGACTTTGGAGGGTGGGTACTATCACCACACTCTCCCTTTGCTGGGCTCAAGAGCACTGGTATCTCCTGGAAGGGAGCTGGTGCCCTGGTTTTTATGGCTATGGCCCAGGGATAACAATTTGATTGGCTGGCTCTGGTGGCCAGTGGGGCTCATGTTCATGAGTTCAACAGAACAGTAACAAACAAAGCAACAGTTATTAACTGACCATCACCCCACAGCTCAGCTCAGAGGGAGCAGACAGAAATTCCTGTATCCCATTCTACCCCTGAAAGAAGTATATTTGCATACTTTAAAAGTTGCTGCCTGAAGACCTGGTTTACAATCAACCTAATCTAGATGCTTGACTGAGAGTTTTCCCTTTAGGATACTGACAGGTCTTGGCACAACCTCAACTACTGGGATTTAAAAATAAATCACAAAGGCAACCAAGAGCTAACACACAGTTGAACAATAAGGTTCATCATCTATGTGAGGTGACACTTTCAAGACTGGGAGAAGTGGCTTTTTTACCTAATGCATAAAAATCAACACAGAGAGTAAAAAAAATGAAGAAACAAAAGAATATGCTCCAAATGAAAGAAGAAGATAAAACCTCAGAGAAGACCTTAATGAAATGAAGATAAGTGATTTATCTGATAAAGAGTTTAAAATAACAGTCATAAAGATGTTAACTGAGCTCAGGAGAACATAGTCAGAATTTCCACAAAGAGATAGAAAATATGAGAAAGTACCCAATCGAAGTCACAGAGCCAAGAAATACAATAACTAAACTAAAAAAGACAATAGAATTCAACAGTGGGCTAGACAAAACAGAAGAAATGATCAGTGAAGTCAAAGACAGGGTAGTGGAATTAACCCACTTAGAAAAGCAAAAAGAAAACAGAGTGAAAAGAGCTGAAGGGACATATGGGACAACATCAAGCAGAAAAACATTCACATTCTAGGAGTCCCAGAAGGAGAAGAGAAAGAAAAAGGGGCAGAAAACTTACTAGAAGAAATAATGGTTGAAAACCTCCAGACCCTGGGGAAGGAAACAATCCAGATTCAGGAAGCATAGCAAGTTCCAAATAAGTTGAACCTGAAGAGAATCATACCAATAAACATTATGTTAAAATGTGAAAAGTTAAAGACAAGGATTGAACCTCAAAGCAGCAAGAGAAACACAAATTGTTCTCTGCAAGAGAATATCCGTTAGACTATAAGCAGATTTTTTTCAGCAGAAACTTTGCAGGCCATATATCAGTAGCACAGTATATTCAAAGTACTGAAGGAAAAAAGCTGCCAACCAACAAGACCCTACTTGGCAAATTTTGTCCTTTGGAATTGAAGGAGAAATAAAGAATTTTCCAGACAGACAAAAGTTAAAGAAGAACATCACCACTAGATGGGCTTTATAAGACATGATAAAGGGGTTTCTTTAAGCTGAAGTGAAAGGGTGCTAATTAGTAATAGGAAAACATATGAAAGACTAAATCTCACAGCAAAGGTAAATATGGAGTAAATTCAGAATAATCTAATTCTTTGAAATTGGAGGGATAATCACTTATAAAGTTGTACAAAGATTAAGAGATAAAAGTAGTAAAAATATAACTACAATAATTTTTTAAGAGATACACAAGATAGAAAGATGAGGTTGTGACATCAAAAATATAAAAGGTGGGAGAGTGGGATAAAAATGTAGAGTTTTAGAATGATATCAAACTTAAGCTGTTATCAAGGTAAAATAGACTGTTATAAATACAAGCTATTTTATGTAAGCCCTATGGTAACCACAAAGCAAAACCTATATTAGCTACACAAAAGCTAAAGGGAAAGGAATCTAAGCATCCTACAACAGAAAATCATCAAATCACAAAGGGAGAGAGTAAGAGAAGAAGAAAAGAACAGAGGAATTACCAAGCAGCAGGAAAGCAATTAACAAAATGGCAATAAGTACATACTTATCAATAGTTACTTTAAATATAAATGGACTAAATTCTACAATCAAAGACATTGAGTGTCCAAATGGATTAAAAAAAAAAAACAAGACAGATCTATATGCAGACAACAAGAGACTTACTTCAGATCTAAAGATATACACAGACTGAAAGTGAAGGGATAGAAAAAGACATTCAATGCAAGTGGAAACCAAAAGAAAGGGGGGTAGCTATACTTATATCAGACGAAGTACTTTAAAACCAAGACTGCAATAAGAGACAAAGAAAGACATTATATAATGAAAAGGACTTAACCTGATAACAGGCTATAACATTTGTAAATATTCATGCACCCAACATAGGAATATTTAAATAAATAAAGCAAATATTAACAAACCTAAAGGGAGAAACAGACAGCAATACCAAAATTGTAGGAGACTTTAATACCTCACTTTCACCACTGGATAATTCATCCAGATAGAAAATCAATAAGAAAACATTGACTTTAAACAACACATTAGACCAGATGGACTTAACAGATATACAGAACATTCCATCCAAAAGCAATAAGATACACATTCTTCCGAAGTGCACATGGAACAGTCTCCAAGGTAAATCACAAAGCAAAGCTTAATACATTTAAGAAAGTTGAAATCATATTAAGCATTTTTTCCAACCACAAAGGCATGAAACTAGAAACCAATTACAAGAAGAAAACTGGAAAATCCACAAATACATGAATATTAAACAACATGCTACTGAACAACGAATGTGTCAAACAAAAAATCAAAAGAGAAATCAAACAACTACCCTGAGTTGAATGAAAATGGAAACACAACATACCAAAACTTATGAGATGCCAAAAAAGCAGTTCTATGAGGGAAGTTCATAGTGATAAAACCCTACATTAGGAAACAAAAAATCTCAAATCAACAAATCACCTTTATACTTCAAGAAACTTGAAAAAGAAGAACAAAGCCCAAAGTTAGTAGAAGGAAGGAAATAACAAAAATCAGAGTGAAAATAAATAATATAGAGATAAAACATCAAGAGAAGACATCAAGAAAACTAAGAGCTGGTGTTTTAAGAATATAAAAAAAACTGAGAAAACTAACTGGATCCACCAAGACTGAAATAAATAAAATCAGAAATGAAAGAGGAAATATTACTACTGATACCAGAGAAATACCAAGGATCATAAGAGACAACTACAAACAGTTATACTAACAAATGTAGCTAATAATTAGAACAGGCTGATTAATAGTCAAGAGATTGAATCAGTCATCAAAAATCTTCCAACATACAAGATTCCAGGACCAAATGATATCATTGGTCAATTCTAAAATATTTAAAGAAGAATTAATGCCAATTCTTCTCAAACTCTTCAAAAAAATAGAACTGGGAAACACTTCCAAACTCATTTTATGAGGCCAGCAGTACCCTGATTCCAAAACCAACTAAGGACACCACACAAAAAGAAAATTAAAGGACAATATTCCTGATGAGTATAGATGCAAAAATCCTCAGCAAAATATTAGCAATATTTATTCCAGGGATTCAAAGATGGTTCAACATTTGCAAATCGGTCAATACAATAGGAGGAAGGTGGCATCAAGTTGGCAGCGTAGGCAGATTCTGAATTCACCTCCTCTCATGGACACAACAAATTTACAACTAATCTTGGAACAATTTCCCATGAGTGAGAACTGAAAACTGGATAGAAAGAACCCCCACAACAAGGGACGGTGCTGACCGAGGAGGAAGAGGCAGAAATTCCTCTCTGGAGAGAAAATCCCACTTTCAAGTCACAGCACTTCACAGTTGGCTGGGAGCAATCTTAACATACAGAAACTTCCCTGGGGGAGCTGGGGATTTGAGCAGGGGAGCAATACCACAACAGGTAATTTTTGGACTCAGTACAACCAAGACAAGGGTGATAATATCTGGCTTTGTTGTCTGTTATCTAAAATTGGGAATACTTCTAGGAAACCTATTAGATATGAGGGGAAAAAAGCCTGCTCTTAAAGAGCCCACACACGAATTCACCTGATTCAGAAAACAACCTAAAATCACCAGAAAGAAAGGTATACAGTCCTTTGGTGAAAAGAGACTCATTGAATAGGCTCCGCACGCACCTCAGTGGGAGCTGAGACCTCCCCAGGGACGCAGACATTGGCAGCAGTCATTATTGTGGCCTAGTACAGGTGTGCTGACACAGACACTGTCAGATACCATTGGAGTCTCTCCCCTGGCCTGTTAGCCCAGGGTCTGCCACATCTACTACAGTACCAATTTAATCAAAGCTTAGCCAAGGCAGGCAGCCCACCCCAGGGACTGGCCCCACCCAATAGCAAGCCCGTGGGCAGCTTGAGGGCCCAAATTGGGGGAGTCTGGAAACTTCAACCAGGCAAGTAGGTCCACCTCTGTGGAGAAAGGCCTGTGGGAGGGGCAGACCTGTGTTGGTGGAGTGTGTGGGGCCTCTGCTCTGGGGTGAGTGGGTCTGCTTCAGTGCATTGGGGCAGGTTCTAGGGGCAGGACTGTGATGACAGGGTGTGTGGCCCTGTGGGTGGGGGGCACTTTCAACTGCAGCAGACTTGTGCTTCTCAAACAGTCACATAAGGGATCAGCTCTGCCTTCCAAAGCCTAAAACAATTGGGTTTTCCCATGCCTGGGGCTGGTCCCACACAGCTGCAATTCTGAGAGACCTGAAAATAGCCTGGCAGGCCAGGGGCCTACAGCAATTGTAGCCCCTGAGCCTACCAGCCAGACTTGGGGCCAACTGACTTAGAAAAAAACTGCAACAGGAATGTGCTATTAGACCTTGCAGCCAACTGTCCTGGGGCGCCCCATGCCTGACAAAGTGACTGAAGGGTCTTCAGTAGCTACATGCAGCTGAGCATTAAATCAGCCAGCCAGGGAAACAGCCTATCCTCCCCAGGCATCTGCAGGGAGATCAACCCTGCCACAACAGAAGGACATATGTAACCCACACAAGTGTCATTCCTGGAACATTTGTAAATGGTGACAAGTGGGAAGCAGACTGCTGGGCCCCATAAGGCATCTCTTACATAAGGCCACCTCTCCAAGACTGGAAAATGTAGCTGACCAATCTAACACATAGATATAAGCACAGAGAAAAAAGTAAAATGAGGAGACACAGGAATACATTCCAAGTAAGGGAACAGGAAAAAAACCCAGGAAAAGAACTAAATGAAACAGAGTTAAATAATCTACCTGACAAAGAGTACAAACTAAGAATCATAAGGATATTCACTGTTGCTAGGATAAGAGTGGATGACCTCAGTGAGAACTTCAACAAAGAATTGGAAAATATAAAAAAGAAGCAATCGCAAATGAAGAATACAATCCCGGAAATGAAAAATTCACTAGACAGACTCAAAAGCAGAGGAGATGGCACAGAAGAATGGACTGGCAAGCTACATGAAAGACTAGAAGAAATCACTCAAGCTGAACAGATAAAAGAAAAAAAGAACTAAAAAGAATGAGGAAAGTCTAAGGGACCACTAGGACAACATCAAGTGCACTAACATCTGTATGATAGGTGTCCCAGAAGGAGAAGACACTGACAAAGGGGAAGAGAATATATTTGAAGAAATAATAGCTACAAACTTTCCTAACCTAAAGAAGGAAACAGACAACCAGGCATAGGAAGCCCAGAAAGGACCAAATAAGATAAAATCAAAGAAGCCCACACCAAGGCACATTATGATTAAAGTGTCAAGAATTAAAGATAAAGAGAGAATCTTAAAAGCTGCAAGAGAAAGCCAACAAGTGACATACAAAGGAGGCCACATAAGGCTATCAGTTGATTCTTAGCAGAAACCTTACAACCTAGAAGGGAGTGACATGAAATATTTAAAAGCTTAAAGGACAAAAAACTACAGCCAAGAATACTCTGCCCAGCAAGAATTATCATTCAGAATAGAAGAAAAGAAAAAGAGATTTTCAGAGAAGCAAAATCTGAAGCAGTTGATCCCCAAGAAACTAGCCTTTCAAGAAATGCTGAAGGAATTTATTTAAGTGGGAAAGAGAAGACTACAGATAGGAATAAAAGAATTATTTTAAAAAGCAATAAAACCACTGGGAAAAGTAAAGATACAGTAAAGGTAGCAGATCAACCACCTAAGAATCTAACATGAAAGTCAAATGACACAAATCTGTGGAGATTAAACAAAATGCTACTGAACAACAATTGGGTCAATGAAGAAATCAAAAAATACTGGAGACAAATGAAAATGAACATATGACATGCCAAAATTTATAAGATACAACAAAAGTGCTTCTAAGAGGGAAGTTTATAGCAATACAGGCCTACCTCAACAAACAAGAAAAATCTCAAATAAACAATCTAACACTGCACCTAAAGGAACTTGAAAAAGAAAAACAAACAAAGCCCAAAATAAATGGCAGGAAGAAAATAATAAAAATCAGAGTAGAAATACATGAAACAGAGACTGAAAAAATGGAAAAAATCAATGAAACGAGACCTAGTTTTTTGAAAAGATATAACAAAATTGACACACCTTCAGCTAGACTCACCAAGAATAAAAGAGAGAAGCCTCAAATAAATAAAATCAGAAATGAAAGAGGAGAAATTACAATGGACACCTCAGAAATACCAAAGGTTATAAGAGAATACTATGAAAAGCTATTTGCCAACAAACTGATAATCTAGAAATGGACAAATTCTTAGAATAATACAACCTTCCAAAATTAAATCAAGAAGAAACAGAGAATTTGAATAGACCAATCACCATTAAGGAAATCAAAACAGTAACCAAAACAACCCCCAAAATAAGACTCGAGGAACAGACAGCTTCCCTGGTAAATTCTACCAAATATTCAAAGAAGGCTTAATACCTTACATGACTTAATACTTTCTCAAACTCTTCCAAGAAATTGAAGAGCAGAGGAAGTTTCCCAATTCATTCTTCAAAACCATCATTACCCTGATATCAAAACCAATCAAGGGCAATACAAAACAAGAAAATTACAGGCAACATCACTGATAAACATCTATGCAGAAATCCTCAACAATCGAATACAACACATTAAAAAGATCATACATCATGATCAAATGGGATTTACTCCAGGGAATGCAGGGATGGTTCAACATCCACAAATCAATGTGATACACCACATTAACAAAATGAAGAATAAAAGTCACACGATCATCTCAATACATGCAGAGAAAGAATTTGACAAGATACAGCATTCATTTATGACAAAAATTCTGAATAAAATGAATATAGAAAGAAAGTACCTCAACATGATAAAGGCAATATATGACAAACCCACAGCTAATATTCTCAATGGAGAAAAACTGAAAGCTATCCCTATAAGAGAAGAAACCAGACAAGGATGCCCAATTTCACCACTCTTATTTAACATAATATTGCAAGTCCTAGCCAGAGCAATCAGGCAAGGAAAGAGATAAAAGGATCCAAATTGGAAAGGAAGAAGTGAAACTGTCACTATTTGCGGGTCACAGGATTTTATATATACAAGACCCTAAAGAATCCAGCAAAAAAATTTTAGAAATAATAAGTGAACATGGTAAAATTGCAGGATAAAAAATCAACATGCAAAAATCAATTGTGTTTCCACATACTAACAACGAAGTAGCAGAAAGGGAAATTAAGAATACAATCTTACAATTGCAACAAAAAAAGTAAACTATGTAGGAATAAACTTAACCTAAGAAGTGAAAGACCTGTACACTGAAAACTATAAAACATTGTTGAAAGAAATTGAAGAAGACTCAAAGAAATGGAAATATATTAAATGCTCTTGAACTGGAAGAGTTTACATAGTTAAAATGTCTAAATTCCTAAAGCAATCCAGAGACTCAACGCAATCCTTATCAAAGTTCCAACAACATTTTTCACAGAAACAGAACAAAGAATCGTAAAATTTTTGTAGAACAACAAAAGATCCCAAATAGCCAAAGGACTCCTGAGAAAAAAGAACAAAGCTGTAGGTACCACACTCCTTGACTTCCAAATATACTACAAAGCCATAGTAATCAAAACATCATGGTACTGGCACAAAAACAGACACACAGACCAAAGAAACAGAATCATGAGCCTGGAAATAAACCCGCACATCTACAAACAGCTCATTTTTGATGAAGGAGCCAAGAACGTACAATGGAGAAAGGAAAGTCTCTTCATTAAATGATGTTGGGAAAATTGGACAGCCACGTGCAAAAGAATGAAAGTAGACAATTAGCTTATGCCATACACAAAAATTAACTCAAAATGGATTAAAGACTTGAATGTAAGATCTGAAACCATGAAACTTCTGGAAGAAAACGTAGGCAGTACACTCTTCAATATCAGTCTTAGCAGCATATTTTCAAGTGTCATGTCTGACTGGGAAAGAGAAAACAGAAAAAATAAACAAATGGGACTACATCAAACTAAAATGATTCTGCACAACAAAGGAAATCATCAACAAAAGGAAAAGACAACCTAACGATTGGGAGAAGATATTTGCAAACCATTTATCTGATAAGGAGTTAATTCCAAAATATATAAAGAACACATACATCTCAACAACAAAAATACTAAAAACCCAATTAATAAATGAACAAAAAATCTGAACAGATGTTTCTCCAAAGAAGATATACAGATGGCCAACAAGCACATGAAAAGACATTCAATATAATGAACTATGAGGGAAATGCAAATTAAAACTACAATGAGATATCACCTCATACCTGTCAGAATCGCTATAGCTAACGAGACAGGAAATAACAAGTGTTGGAGAGGATATGGAGAAAAGAGAACTCTCATACACTGCTGGTGAGAGTGCAAACTGGTGCAGCCACTATGGAAAGTAGTATGGAAATTCCTCATAAGATTAAGGATAGAACTACCATACAACCTAGTCATTCGACGGCTGGGTATTTATCCAAAGAATGTGCAAACACGAATCTGTCATGATATGTAGACCCCATGTTCATTGCAGAATTATTTACATTAGTCAAGACATGGTAGCCACATACATGTCCATTGATGGATAAACAAATTTTAAAAATGTGGTATATATATACACAAACACCCAAACAATGGGATATTATTAAGCCACACTAAGGAAGAAAATCTTGCCATTTGTGACAACATTGATGGACTTTGGGGTCACTTGAAATGGACTCTGGCTCTGTAGACCCCCTTCCATTGTGAAGCCCAAAAGAGTTAGTGGTTTCTTTCAGCTCCATCATCACTGTTGATGCATATTAGGTCTGTGGTTAATGACATTTCCACTTTCTTACACTTATTCCATTGTCAGTTGAGAGTTTCCTATATGATAACGATATAATTTTCTTTTTAAAGTTAAAAGTGGGCTTTAGAAGACAGATCTAACTGCTTGAGAGCTGGCTCTGCTCTAGATTTTCCTTTTGACTGTAGACCAACTACTTAGTGAGATTTGAAATTTTCTTCTCCTGTTTATGTTTATCTTCAGAGTGAGAAATTCATACCTATTGATCTCAAAATGGCCCTTGCACACATAAAATTTTAAGATCTATGTCTTTATAATAGTGATTCCTGTAAATATTAGTACTCCACTATGAGAAAAGAATTAACTTCTTAACTATAAGGAGTAGACAAATTAAAACAATTGATAAAATGTACAACAAAAGATATAGAAAATAAATATAACATTACCCTTATGTGAAGGAAACAGGAGTCCGTCCAAACTTACTATGTGTAGCATCTTCTCTTTCATGTATTAAAAATCCTTATAACATTTATATCGACAGGCATCATTCACTTTCTTTCTAAGTTATTTTATGAGATACAGAATATCCATTTAAAATTTCCAGTACCTTGCAGGAAATTTCTAAATGGAGACTAAATTCCAAAATATTGGTTATATATTAAGGGACTGTATCCAAGACATAGTTATATAAAGACTCTAATTTTGTTTTCATTAGATAAATCAGACAACCAAACAAAAGTTCTGTTTTGACTTGAGTGCTCAATGATTAATTTATCTGTTGTTCTTAATATTCATTTTTGAAGGAAGTTAAAATTCTAATTAAAATTATGTTGCGAATTTTATTTGATTTGAGGATAAGTAGTTCCCTTGATATAAATAGTGGCCAGTAACATTCATCAACTTTCTATATAAAATTGAATATAGATATAGGCTGATAGTGATAAGTATTTTCACTGTGACCTGCAAAAATTACATATTTTCTAGTTATTGATAATAATTATAGACAAAACACTTTATCAAAGAAATTAATTGAACTCATTGTTATTACACCTCTGAAAAGTAACTGACCTTCTGCTTTGTGGTTTCACCATCCAAACAAGTTTTCTGTCAAAAACAAAATGGCCACCATCTTTGACACCATCATCACTCAAACATTTTTCCTGAGATTAAAGCAACAATAATGAATTTCCCAGATTCTATTCTCCACCATTCTAATATGTTTTCCTGTTTGTAACTTAATGACTTTTTTCTTGTCACTTCATTGATCCACTTAAAATCCTTCACTGAGTCCCAGTTCAGTTTGGTACAAGCCAAATTCTTCAGCATGGTGTATAGAGTACCTCAGAACCTTGTACCAGCCGATCTTCATCCATCACCAACTTATCCCCCACTTGCATCCTACACAAGGGCCCCTAGAACAATGGGAACAGGAGATCCAGATGCTCCATGAATCTTCACTGCCTTTGCACCTTCCTCTCCCTGAGCTTCCTCTGACTGGTGTGCTTTTCCCCTCCTCAACTTCATCTAAAAATTCTCATTCTTCCTTCAAGACTTCTCTTACGCCTTAGCCATTCCAGGGATGTTTCACTAACCACAGAAACTTAGTTGTAAGAAGAAAACCCCATCTATGAATTTCTAGAGTATACAGTATTTGCAACACTGAATATAAATATGCTTACCATTATTGACTCAAAGAACTAGTTTTGTTAGAAAAAGTTCTTAGGAAGAGGAATGCTTTTCTCTGCATCTCATTGTAGGATAGATTAAACTACGAAAGTATAAATAATTTGGGGATTTTAGATAATGTTAAAAAGCATGGCAGAAATTTCTGCCCAACAAGTATTGGTAAAACAAAGTATGGTGCTTCTAAATCAATTGACCATAATGTTTCATTAAAAAAGCCAAAATCATCATATTGGTCACCATCCACAGGCCAGCAGTATTATACCTAAAGAAAAGGAACATAATTACAGAGACAGAAAATAAATCAGTGAACAATGTGCTATAGTTAAGGCTCTGAAAATTATCTATTCATTTATTTGTTTATTTACTTAACATTATGTGGTGAACTCTGAAATGTAAATTGAAATTTCTTGTCATTCCACTGGAAATTAAGAACCTATCTTACTTATTGTTGGAAAAAAATCCCTTTTCACCTGCTGCTAATTCAAGTGAAATATTTATTGATCATGATGTTAATGACTTTTAACAGCTTTGTTAATGTATAATTGAAATATTGTAAACTGCACATATTTGAAATGACTAATTTAATGTTTTCACATGTGAATCCATAAAACCATCATCATATGCAAGATTATGAAGACATCCATCACTCCCAAAGGTTTCCTTGCATTAAAAATAAGAAACCTAGGGCTGGCCTGGTGGGTTGGTGGTTAAGTTCACGTGCTCGTCTTCCGTGGTCCAGGCTTCACAGGTTCGGATCACAGGCACGGACCTAGCACCACTCCTCAAGCAACACTGTGGTGGCATCCCACATAAAACAGAGGAATATTGGCACAGATGTTAGCTCAGCAACAATCTTCCTCAAGCGAAAAGAGGAAGATTGGCAACAGATGTTACGTCAGGGCAAATCTTCCTCATAAAAAATATAAATAAATAAATAAGAAACCTGCATACATTTTGAAGTCAGATACTAGCTTTCCTTGTGACACGTTTCCTAAAGTTGTGAGAGCGTAGTCACATATCTCCATAAACATTGAGAGTTCTTTCTCCGTGGAACTCAGGAAACAAACAAAACATAATTTGTTTTATTTTTCCCTTCGATGAATATGAGATAATTTTTCTGAAAGTTATTCTCTATTATGATATCACAACACAGACTATTCCTACTAGTTGATTCATTTTTCAAAAAGCACATGAAAGTAGCTACGACATGAAGCTAACATTTAAGAGGGAAGCTGAGAGTTCAGACCGGTTTTCAACTTACCTTGTCTGTGAGCCCGGGAAACCCAGAAGGTGAGAATGACATTGATTAGTAATAGCATGTTAGATATTCCCAATTGTATGTTAACACAAATATTCCAGTTGAGCTTTTTGGGGTTTTAAATCTTCTTCATTACGTGGTTCTCAAGTGTGGCTCTGAATTTAAGTGCACTAGCACGAGGCAAGTTAATTGAAGCCAGTTAGCAAATATCAAAGTTCAAAAAGCTTTGCAAAATATCTTAATTCCTGTTAGCGGTTTCACAATAATTTCTTGAATTCATTCCCAGATATGTACTTGTACAACTTCCTTTAGGGGCGGTAATAGACTGGCTCCACACGTGATAGAAAACACTCATTTTTAAATTAAATAGTTCTTGAAAATAGGATGAGGTTCTTTCTTATCCAGGGGAATCATACATGAATAACTCTGAGTCCATGTCACTACTAAACACGAGGGTTTCAGCAGAGTCTTGGTATTGAAAGATTTTTTAACTAATGTACTGCGAGGCAATTTTTATTTCAGGGTGGAATATATTTTGATGCTTACAATAATTTCCCTTTTGTTGTAGGAATATAACTGAAGCATCACCACCTGTCCTTTCCCTGACTTATTAATTGCATTTATTCTTTATTTTGTTTAGAGATATATATATATATGTACATATATGTAGCCAATTATATTTGTTATCTTTTACAACACAATTACTTAATATGAGAACTGCTTTTAAGCAGATAATTAATATGAAAAATATTATAAAGGAGTAGAAAGTAAATGAGTCACCAATGTCATAGTTAACATACTGAAATATATTTATTTATTTCCTTCCTTGCTATAACTATTATAATTTCAAAATATTAAATAATTTAGTAATGTACATACTTAAGACTTCCAGAAAGAAAAAGAGAAAAGCCTGTATCAAACTAAACCTTCTATAAATAACAAATATAAATCTAACACAAATTGTAAAAATGAACTTCATGAGTGAACGAGTAAAAGCAATCAGAAAATGAAAAGCATTCAACCTTTGAAAGAATGGAATCAAACAGTGAGATATATGTTTATTCATTTTCTGGACTTAGAACACACCCATGTCCACATGGTCCATGGATAGTAGAGTTCCAGCAGGAGTCTTATTTGTGTGACAATTTAGAGATCTGAGTACGAAGCTGACAAAATATCTGCCATATTAGAAGGGAAATCCATGGAGCCCCACCAGGGAAACCCCCAATAATTTTCATATTTCCCCTGAAATTATTTACTAAATCTACATGAGCATGCATGGGGTGAAACTCTAAGCAGTCCAGTGAAAGAAATTGCTGAAAGCTGGAAACTTTGAAAATTTCAGATAATACCCAGAGTGGAGGAGAAGGAGCTGAAGTTCAAGGCCAGGAGAGTTTGTTAAATTCCTCATATTTTCCCTGAACCCAAGTGGATATGTCTTGGGAGTAAATACTTAGTCCCAAGAGTTAACTAATAACTATATACTTATAGTTAGGCAAGGCTGAAATTGACCAACCATAAAAATGCTTAAAACCAAGACCTCACAGGATAATAGTGTTCCACCAGGAAGATAATCTGCTTTTTTTTTTTTTTTACTGAGTTCACATTGGTTTATAACATTACGTAAATTTCAGTTGTACATCATTGTACTTCAACTTCTCTATAGATTGCATCATGTTTACCACCAAAAGTCTGATCATTTTGTTCTTCTATGAGATGGTCAGCCAGACGTGATGGTAAGAAGAGACAGAGAATACGTTCAGAAAGAAATCAAAGTTTATTAGATTCACAAGTCCTAGAGTCAGAGGTGTATGATAAGAGTTAGGGGAAGGTTTTGGCCATGGCTTTTATTAGGATTTCCTTAGGAAAGGCAAGGCAGGACAAAGTGAACTGATTTGGATTGGCTAGTTTGAATAATTCTAGTGGGCTCTGGGTTATATGGGTGGTCTCTAGTTGCCTATCTCTTGGCTCTGAAATGATTAAGGTGGAGGACTATTGCCTGCTGTGAGTTAGGGATCAGATAGAAAAGGCATGGCTAAGTATTAGTTAGTTTGCTTATCAGAAACACGCTAATGGCTGGGATCTTTCCTCTCTCTCAGATTTGGCCATCTCACTCCCGCCAGAAAGGTTACGTGAGATATAAAACCATCACAATACACAAAAAATGAAAAATATGTATAATACAACTTCTTACTGGAAGAAAAAGCTACATTATTCAAAGGCAAATATCAGAATCTATAATCTCTACAATGTGTTATTGGTGATGTTTAGTGTAGAATAAAAACTTACTAGACATACAAAGAAGCAGAAAATATGAACCATATTCAGAGGAAAAGAGTCATCAAGAGAAATAAACCTAAGGACAAACAATTTGCTAAAATAAGTAAGAACAACAGAACTTTAAAATGATTATGAAAAGAATCTATGGGAAAAGTTATACATAATTAGTTAAGAGTGTGGCATTTCAGAATAGAGGTATATAGATTTTAAGAAAGAACCAAATGTGAATCCTAGAATTAAAACTATAATATTGATAAAAAGTGGAGAAAAATAACTGAAAGAACAATGTAAAAGAAGAAACAAATGGACCTGTGGACAGGTTAATAGAAACTATCTGAAATAAATATTAAAGATAATATAAGGGTAAAAATTTAATGATTCAGAGCCCAGAAATAAATGCACACACTATGGACAGCTAATTTTGGACAAATGAGCCAAGAACATACAATGGAGAAAGGACTTTCTCTTCAATAAATGGTGTTGGCAACACTGGAAAACCTCATGCAAAACAATGAAAGTGACCGTTATTACACCATACACAGAAATTAACTCAAAATGGATTAAAGACTTGAATGTAGGGACCAGCCCAGTGGCTTAGTAGTTAAGTCCAGTGCAGTCTGCTTTGGCAGCCCAGTTTGGTTCCTAGGCATGGACCTACACCTTTCATCAGCCATGCAGTGGCAGTGACCCACATACAAACTAAAGGAAGACTGGCCACAGATGTTAGCTCAGGGCAAATATTCCTCCAGCAAAAAAAAAAAAAAAAAAAAGACTTGAATGTAAGAACTGAAACCATAAAACTCTAAGAAAACATAGGCAGTATGCTCTTTAGCATTAGTCTTAGCAGTATCTTTTGGACTACCACGTCTCCCCAGGCAAGGGAAACAAAAGAAAAAATAAACAAATGGGATTACATCAAACTAAAGCTCTTCTGTACAACAAAGGAAAAATAATATTAGAATAAGCAATGTCAAAGAAAAAATAAATAGACTTGAAGACAGGTCATTAGAAATTATCTGAAATAAACCTTAAAGACAAAAAGAAGATTAAAAAATTAAAACTCAACGCCCTATGGAGCAGTGTCTTGTCGTGAAACAGGAAGAAGAGAAAGTTTAGGTCAGAAGTCCAATTTGGCAAACTATAGATAAGAATCTTCCAAATATTATTACAGACATGAAATCTCAGAACAGAGAAGCTCAGCTAAGATCAAGAATGATAAATACAAAGAAAACCATAATTAGGCAAAGAAAAGCAAAACTCCTGAAAATCAACATTAAAGAGAAAAATTTAAAGCTTCCTGGAAGCAGGATAGAGAAACAAAATTCATAATACACAGACAATGTTAACACAGAGACAAGGCTAATGCTGTCAGCAGACTTCTCATCAAAAACAATGGAGCTGAAAACTATAGAATAACATCTTTAAAATGTTAAAGAGCAAAAAACTGATAAAATGAGAATACTATAATCATCAAAAAGATTCTTTAAAAACAAAAGTGAAATAAATACATTTTCAGAATAACCTAAACTCAGAGAATTTGTTGCAAATGAACCATTCTACAAGTAAGGTGAAAAGAAATTATTCCAGAGAAAGAAAATTGATACTAGCTGGAAAAGTGGATCCCAGAAAAAAATGCAGAGCCTGGAAATGGTAAAAATATGAATGATAAACATACATGTTCCTATGCTTAAATTTGCTAAAATATAATGCAGAGTTTAAAACAAAAATGTAAGAAAAATGATACAGAAAAATGAGAAAATATTCACGATTCTTACATTTTACATAAAGTGGGGAGATATATTAATTACAGTTGGTCTATGATTGGCTAAGGATGTACATTATAAGTCTTAGATTAAGTATCAAAACAATGGATAAATAATAACCAACAAATTATATAAAATGAAACGCTGAAAGCATGGGACTAATCTAAAAGAATGCCAGAAAAGATTCTAAAGAACAGATTGGACAAGTAGAAGCAATTGGTAAATGATATGAATAAACTCATTAAAATTAATAGATATTAAATTGAAGCTAACTAGGCTAATGAAAAGGAAGGTAAAGTAGGATTGGATAAAAATGGAAAACCCAATTATATGCTGTTTCCAAAAAAAGCAATTTAAATATAAACACACTGACAAGCTGAAAGCAAAAGTTGAAAAATTTATACCTTATATAAACTGAGTATGTGAAAGGTGGAGTTGTTATGTCACTATCAGAAAAAGTAAAATTCAAGAGAATTACCAGAGAATAATGAAAAGTATTTCATAATAAAAAAGTGATCAATTCAGGTGATGTCAAATTTACTAAGGCAAGGAAAACAAAAGGTATGAAAATTTTAAGTAAAGAGTAAAACACATTAAGTAATTTTTAAAAATTTAAAGGATTCCACAAAAAAAGAGCTATTAGAACTAATACAAAAAAGTAGTTTCGTTCTATTAGGAATACAAATTGGAAAATTAGATTTTAAAAAGAACAATATCTTTTATAAATATTAAAACACTTAAAATATTAGGGAGTAAATTCAACAAAATATTTGTACAGTTTCTCCGTTGAAAACTGCAAAACATTGCTGAGACTACTGAAGAAGATAATAAAGGAAGAAATACATATGTTCATGATTTGGAAGATTTAACATCATTAAGATGTCAATTCTCCCCCAATTAATTTATGCGTTTAAGTAAACCCAAGTAAAATTGTCTTATTTCACTAAAAAATAGTTGACAATGTAATTCAAAGATGCATGTGGAAATGGCCAGGGCATTCTTGAAAAAGAAGAACCAGTTGGAAGATTTGTATTACCAGGTATCTAGATTTCTAATAAAGATCCTTTGTTTCACACAGTGTGGTACAATTCTGATGACAGACAAATTGGTCAATGGAAAGAAAGGAGTCCAGAAATACACACCCACACACAGATCACTTGTTTTATGCACCAGTGGCATTCAATGGGGAAAGAAAGTTTTCCCTAGAGAGGGTGAGGTATCAATTGGATTTTATATGATAAACAAAATGGAACCTTGTCCTCCTTCTCACACCAAATAGATCAATTAAAATTGGACCATAGGTCTAAATACAAGCCTCTAAATAAGGGTAGTGTTATTCTTCCAATCACTCATAGTAGACCAAATGGAATTCAAATTGGATTTCGGTAATACTTTAATTTTCTAATCCATCAAAAAACATCATCACAAGAAGAAGAAAAACATATATTTGGAGAAAACAATCACAATACATATATGGGACAAAAGACTCAAATGGGTTATACATAAAGTAAATTCATAAACCAAGAGAAAATATAAACAATCCAATCTAATACTGGCAAAAATCACCCACAAACCTGACGATGTGTTCACTATCACGACTCATCAGTGATACTCAGAAGAGAAGCACCTTAAATACCACTACAGACTCAGATAATGGCTAGTGTTCAAAAGTCTGCCATTTGCAAATCTTTGTAAGGATCAGGTCAGCTAGAACTTTCAGAGGTTACTGCAAGAAGTTGAAATGGTACAATCACTTTGGGAAATTCTTTGGTAACTGATTCCACACCGAGGTAAATTTTTGTGAGAAATAAGGGTGTATAGGTATCAAGAGAGAGATTCAATCCTTCATAGCAGATTTTTCCATCATAGCTAACCATTGAAATCAGGAGACTGGACGAATATTTTTTGCACTATCTATCCAGTGGGTACTACTTGACGATAAAAAGGATGACCTACTGCTACATGCAACACTAGCGTGCAAATAACAGACATTTTCTTGAGAGAAAAACGCCAGACATAAAGATGTTAACAGAGTATAATTCCACTCATATGAAGTTCAAAAACGGTGAAAATTAATCAGGATTTTTAAGTGCAGAACTCTGGGTAACTCTGGAGATGAGTAGTACATGAACTAGGAGGTGGCGTAACAGGGTTGCTTATTGAGGTGCTGGAAATTTTCTATGTCTTGATCTGGGTGGTGGTTATATGGGTGCATAATCATTAAAAAATCACAAGATTACCCTAAGATTAATGCACCTTCTGTGCTTGATTATATGCATGTTAAATGTCAGGGGAAAATAATCAACTATAATCAGTCTAAAATGCCCAAAGTGCTTCATTGATTTTGTAAAAAATGCTCCAAACCAATTCATCTAAGTTCCCCCCTTTGTTGCTAAGGAAGCAATAGAATAATTAATATTAAGTGAAATCAAAAGAAAACACTGATGGTTGTGTTGGGATATGTTTGAAATTTGAAGAGAAGATTTGAAAACTCTATTCTGTCACATAGTGTTTAAAATCTTAAAAAATAATCATCTTACTATGCTACTTTCCTACTATGTTATTTTCTACATAACAACACAAAGGATAACAAAATTGAGAAGCCAGGTCATATTTTTAGGCTGTAACATAGTTTTTAATACAATGATGGCAAGAAATTAAAAGGAGATAACTTTTTGATCAATTGAGCAGCGTCAAAGTGTCAAGAAGAATGGCAGAAATCAGCTGAATAATGAATTTTAGGCAGGAGTGATTTCTTCATTCCTGCAAATTGAAAATTTCTTCAGTTATAATGAAATATTTCACTCTTTTCATAAGTAATGTTTGTAAAGAATTTAAAAATTAATGTTATTTTCAAAATTACTGGTAGTATTTAAATTAGTGTTGTCAATATTCGAAATTCTAAAAGAAAAAGGAAACATCTCCCAAAAAAGAATATTTCCTTTTCCAGAGTCATTGCTTTTGCAGCCACTCTGAGTTGGTCATAAATATGGACTCTAACTCTAAAAAGTAGCACAAGGTGTTTGCACAGTTAATAGCATAAAATATAATCAGGAGCTAATCACCAAGAATCTTAGAGAAGAGTGTCACGAATCTATTAATAGTGTTAGCTGTGCTCTTAACAGGATTAAGAGTAGTCCTTTATTAATTGATTGATTTTTAAAGTATGTGATGGTAAAGAAAAAGGTATTGAATATATAACCCCACAAATGAAAGTAACAAGGTTCTTCAAAGAAAATTGTTTTAGGAGATTGTATGCATTAATTGATACTATTATAGTGTTTTTAATTCAATGGATGCAAAATTAAATATTCAAAGTGAAATTTTTTTTAACATTTTTATGTTTTTTTAAATAGAGCTTTCATTATGAAATAATTTTAGATTTAAAGGAAAAGTACAAAGATTGTTCAGATGATGTCTTTGTTAGTTCAAAGAAAATGAAAGAAGTGTGATTAGATTTATTACATAGACATCAAATAAACTTAAAATTCTTTTCAAAGTAAGTATGCTTACAACAAATTTTTGGTTTCTCTCTCTGTAATAGTTAAATCAGGCTTAAATATGTTAAGTAGGAAATATATGAGTGTCATTTACATAGATTTTTTAAATAGATTATGATTACACAACTTGTAACAACGCTGAATAATTTATGCATTTGAAATAAAAGTAGATTCTATTTGTGGATTTCTACAGGATGAGTTAACTGAGCTGAGAGATCAAATAAAAATTTAATTAGCAAAATTATACAGGTTGTTCAATTCATTTAGGACTCACGATCTCTGTTTCTGGGAGAAGACAAATTACCCTTGAAAGCATTTATACCTGAATTTTCATTAAAAATAATTTCAGGGAAATAGTGCAGCTACAGCATGGTAATGAAGCAGATCAGAAATAAGCAGAATGGATCTTGTACTAGACAGAGCACCGAATATTATTAAATAATAGAGACATAAGAAATGCGGAGGTGAAACATCATTAACAGATGTTCTAAATGATCAGATAACGGACTTTTATATATGTTTAAATATTTTGTAGTACAAAAAAATCTCTTTTGTAATAAATACAAAGTGTAGATACTTCCCGTTCGCCCTAGGATAAGAATATGTTGATCGAAATCTCTCTACACATTCTTAAAAAAGCAAAAATGAGAAACATATAGATCAACAAAGAGAGCAAATAACTCCTGTCTTTAGCATGACTAATTGTTCAAGATTCTTACAAACTTCGTACTAACTATGAGGAGAGGTATCACCACAAATTCAAGCAAAACTAATTCTGAAGGTTCATGACACCAGCCTGTTTGGAGAAGGGAGAGTCTAAGGAGAATGTGTGGGAGAGAGAAGAGTGGAACCTTCTCAGATTACAACCTTGACAGATTACAAACGAAATCACCTGGGAAAGAGAGTATCTTAATAGATGTGTGAAATTCCTAAAAACAGGAGTAGACCTGATACACTAGGGGACTGACTACAGGGAACGATCTTTAAAAGTGTGCAGGACAGGAGGGGGCAGTCTTAGAAAGACCGTTTGTGAAAGAGAAGAGAGTGTGGGCCTCTCAGCTGCAAATCCAGCCTCCCTTCCTTGCTTACACTGTGATAATACAGCAGGACTTTCTAAGTATTCTATCCTTGCTGACTGGCACAATGATAATCTTTGTCAGGAGGAGGATTACTGAAGCAGAAAAGAATTTATCCTCCTGTGTGCTTCTCTCTTCAGGCTCCTGCAGTGAAAGTGTTCTTCTGCAGTGTTTAGAGGCCAGCAGGATGCACCATCCTTCCATGGGCAGCTTTCCATGGCACTCCCTTGGGTGGCTTTGCAGTGGAGTGCCACTGGGAGGGCACATCTCTGTGAGTGGCTTCTCCTGGTTGCACAGAGATTTCCCAATGAGTGCTGCTGACTTGGCACCCCATAGCCCCCTTCTTTGGTACAACCTGTGACCACTAGCTCTGCTGACCTACTGGAAAACCATTGGAAGTCAGGCTTATTAACACGAATTGAAAAAAAAAAATTGAGACACCAGTGGCTGCATCCACTTGAGGAGAGAGATGCTACAGATTTAGTGCAGGCAAACCAGTAGAGTCACTAAATCACTATACAGACAAACTGCAGCAAGGAATACTGATGGGTTCAGATTCCATGTGGCTACAAATCACATTATAAGAAATGTCAAGTTTTCCAAGAAAAATTGAGACTTGCAAAGAAATAGAAAAGGGTGACCTACGCAAAAGAAAAAAATCAATATCAAGAGTCACTAAGAGGGACCAGGTATTGAACTAAAAAAAAATAAATAAATCTTATACCAGCTGCAATACATGTGCTCAAAGAACTAAAAGCACACTTAAATGAAAATTCTACATTTGCCCAGATGACAGTCTCAACTTTCAATTAAATGGAATCATTGTTGTGTCTTCTGATGGAAGCATTCTTCCCTTTGGAAATAGGACCTTCAGACCATCAGAACATAAGGTCGCAGGTTCAGGAAGCAAAAATTTTGCTAGTGGGTCATTAGGGGTAATATGAGTGTTGGCGTTCCAATCTACACCCTTTGATTCCTGCACCTGTGAATCATGGCCAAGAGAGAGACAGCACCATATTTTGGATTATAGATTAAGAGCATCTATAGGCTGCTGGAGAACCTTGTCATGGCCCTGCAAGATATGGCCATGCAGCTGGCACTGGAATTGAGTCTTCAAAAGGCCTTTTCACCATTCTATCAAGCCAGCTACTTCAAGATGCTGGGGAAGATGGTAAGACCAGTGGATGAAAAAAGCATGAGCCTATTTCTGCACTTCATTTGCTGTGAAGTGAATTCCTTGATCAGAAGCAATACTGGGTGGAATACAATAACAGTGGATAAGGCATTCTGTAAGTGCATGCACGGTAGTTTTGGCAGAAGGGTTTTGTGAAGAGAAGGCAAATCCATGCCCAGAGTAAATATCTGCTCAAGCAAGAAAAAACACAGTTCATTCCATGATGGAAGTGGTCCACTTTAATCAACCTATCATCAGGTTGATCACCCCAGGGATTGTGCCATATCAGGGTGTCAGTGTTGGTCTATGCTGCCAGCAGACTGGGTACTCAACAGTGGCCATCGCTAGGTCAGCCATGGTGAGTGGAAGTCCATGTTTCTGAGCCCATGCATGATCTCCATCCCTGTCACCAAAGCCCCTTTGTTCATGAGCTCATTAGATATTGACAGAAATGACTGGAGAAACAGGCTGACTGGTACCCAAAGAATGGATCATCTTATCTACTTGGGTATTAAAATGCTCCTCTGCTGAGCTCACCTTTTGGTGAGCATTCAAATGGGATATAAACATTTTCACATGTTGTGCACATTTAGAGAGATCTAACCACATATCACTTCCTTTAATCTCCTTGTCACCAATTTTCCAATCATGTTCTTTCTGAGTCCCTGACCATTTACCCAGACCATTGGCCTAAACCTACAAAATGGTTTACAATCACATATCTGGCCAATTCTTTAACCAAGCAAAATGAACAGCCTGGTGTTCCACTCAGAGTACTGGCCTCCTGGATCATTTCCTTTCACCACTATGATTCAGAGATGTCCCAGGACATTTCCCTTCACCACTATCATTCAGGGATCTCCCAGGACATTGCTGTAGCTGTCCACTCTCAGGCAGTGCCTGCATATTCTGCAGAACCTTCTGTAAAGCAGGCCAGAGTATCATCAGTATGATATGATCAATATATGGATCAGAGTGATTCCTTGTGGAAGGAAAAGATAATCAATGTCCCTACAAACTAAATTATGACATAGGACTGCAGAGTTGATATATTCCTGACATAGGATGGTAAAGGTGCATTGATGACCTTGTCTACTGAAAGAAAATAACTTCTATTGGTGTTTACTAACAAGGATAGGGAAAAAATCATTTACCAGATCAATCATAGCATACTAGCAGGTTCTAAGATATTACAGGAGATGTGCTAACTTGCTCAAGCAATGAAGTAACATCTGGTAAAGCAGCTACAATTGGACCCACCATCTGGTTAAGCTTACAATAATCCACTGTCCTTCTCAAAGATCCATCTGTTTTCTGCATCAGCCAAATAGGCAGGTTGATGGGGATGTGGCATGAATCACCACTCCTGCATCTTTCAAATATTTGATGATTGCCCTCATGTCTGCAATCTCTCCAGGAATGCAGTATTGCTTTTGGTTTGCTATTTTTCTAAGTAGAGGCAGTTCTACTGGCTTTCGCTTGGCATTTTCCACCATAATAGCCCTCATTGCACTGGTCAGGGAACCAATGCGTTGAGTCTAACTGTTACACGGAAATGTACAAAACATATCTGAGGAAGACAACATAATATTCCTCCTAGAGGACGCAAGTAAACACTTGCACAAAAATAAAAATATAAAATCTTGAATAGGATGCCTCAGCAGCATTTTGTCAATGTCTAAAGTTCATATACACATTTATACAACTTAAAAATTTACTCTGAGAAAGTTTTCACAAATCCCTTTCTCCTTTTTTTATTGGAAAAGAACCCAGGGTTTGTTGTCTTCTAATTCAGCTGCCTTGGAAACCTGGGAAATAGGAAATATCATATGTGTTAGCAGGAGCAAGGCTGAGATTGATAATTCCTGGGGGACAGCCATAACTTTGGGGTTTTTGAGTCTTGTAATTTGTATACCATCGTCCGCCTTGCCAGGTCCTGGAAGCTCTGATAAAATTCTCTTTTGATAGATATGGACCCCTATGGAATTGAAGAGTCCTAGTTTAGATGACACCCGTCATGTCACAGAGGTTTCATTTTCTTCTTCTAAGGTGTCACCTGAGGGAGATGCAGTATAGACATGGATGGCTGCAAGGACTCCTGGTGCTGTGCTTTATGATGTGCTGTAGTTTCAGCCCTTAATCTTTCAGCAGATCTGGGACAACTTGTGCCAGAACCTCCTATTAGTTTCCTGTTAGAATGAATGTCTGAACTGAAGACCACTGATCTTCAACAGAGTGGGCAACGCAAATACCTACAGCTTTTATTTGGGAGTCAGACAAGTTCATTCTAAAGTTCCTAGGGACAGGTAACGATAGCCGGGAAAGCTCTAAAAATGAAGAAAAAGTTACCTGATGGCTGGTCCCACTGCATATCACATCTAAGAAGCCTTTACAATTATACAGTTGATGCTGGCACAAGAATGGATGGAAAGAAAGTAGATTAGAATAGAAAGTATAAAAAGAGACACATTCCCAAAAGAAACTGTTACGTGATTAAGGTCACATTTCAAATGACTAGGAAAATAGTGTTTTGAAGAAATACTGTCGAGACAACTGGAGAGTCACTTAAAAAGTAAAATATATACATAATTTCACATTGTTTTTTAATTTTAGAGATCTCCAAGTAAGAAAAAGTTTCCATACATTTAATACAAAAACAATGGGTGCCTTTGTTAAGAATATGACATGTAAATCTTTGACTCAGAATTTGAGGAAATAAAAAATGATTGATAATTCTAAGTGCATAAAATTTGAAAATTTCTGTCTAGATAAATTAACATGAACTCAAAAGCCAAATAACAAATTGGGAAATATGTCTAATTCATATCACAGAAATAGAAAATGAAAAGTGATAATCTCATTATTTCTAAATCAAAGAATAATAATAGGAAAAAGGGACTAGTGTCTTCATCAGAAAATTAAGAGAAAATAACAAAACAAAGCAAATGGGCCTTAAACACCTTGAATGAAAATAAGCACATTCATAATAATAAAATACAAATTAAATCTACACAGGGGTACCATTTATTATCTACCAAATAGGAAAAATATCCAAAAAGTTGACAACATCCTCTGTTGACAAGGCCAAGGAAAATAGTCCTTCTAGAACACTATAGAATAAGGTACAACACTCTTATGGAAAAGAATCCGAAATATCTAAGAAATTCACAAATACATTTGCCTAATGATCCATTCATTTCACTTCCAGCAATATAGCCTGATAATGGGTCCACACGAGTGTATTCATCATACAATTCCTTATCTGTAATAGTAAAATATCAGAATGGCCTGAGTGAGATACATTCTAAAATGAAACTAGAACATAAATATAAATGCTTAAAGCAATCTCCCTTCTCTATTAAAAAAAAGGAGATTAGTGAACACTGGAGGGATTTCAGAAACTAATAAAATTATAATTTCATTAAATGAGGAAACAGGCATGATGGAAGTAAGACTACTCTACATAGACCCTTCTGGTATAATTTTGACTTTTAAAACATGAAGCTATTTTTCACATTCCAAAAAATGTGAAAGAGAGAAAGAAGGAGAAAACTCTAAAATTGAAAAAAAAAAAACGATACTAATGCAAATAAATGTAAAATTCTGTTAATTTGGTAAGTAAGGCAACCAGAGATCAGAATTATTTCAAGTCTTTTTGAAGAGGATACTTACGCTCAGAGTCAAATAGACTGGAACAAAATAAATGCAAAGACATTTGAACCCTCATTCAACAGGTTTAACTGCTAATAGTAATGTTTACATCCACTTTTGATATTATTTTCATGAACATGGAAAAATAAGAATATTTAAGTAAAGAGAAAAGACAGAAAATGTATTAAAAAGGTTGTTTTAACCCCGTTATTAAACTTGAATCGTAAAACCTAATAGGAACTGAGGATTTTCAAATTTCCTTTTTATTTCAAAAGTCTAAAAACAAAAAGACCCTAGAAGTAAAGACATTTCAACACTATTGAATACTCCCGTCTAGCACCAAAAGCACAATTCTTGTGTTCTACACACTATTCCTCAATAAAAAAAATCAGACCTTTTTGGCAAGACATATGATTAGGGGTGTTGAGCAGGCGAAGTGCCCCATGAGCCTGGAACATGGTGCTGTGCTAAAAAGAAGAGAAATACTTGAAGACTAATTAGGACACAACAAAAGCATTCAGGAGCCAGCTTCAAGAATTACCCACTTGCCAAATGTGGGATAGTTTGAGCTTCAAATACAATAATGAGCATAATTGATTGTGAAAAATTGAGTAAGTAAAAAATCATTAAGCTATGATGATACACATCTCATTTTTAAAAAAGAAGCAAAAACCTCTTTAAAGTCATCGTGGAAGGTCACTACATATCAAGTCTCTGCTCCAAAAATTGGAAATTAAACAGCCAAAATAGAGATGTACCATATCTTTTTAAGTGAAAGTTTAGTTTACACAGAGTTGGTAAATTAACATTCATCTTTACATAAGACAATTAATAAATGCAGAAAAATGATAAAAATTGATCTTAAAAATCACTACTTTTCAGCCAATAATGAAATAATTGATTATAGGCAAGAGTCAAAAATAAATTACACAACCATTATGTGAAAGGTTTTTGGAGAAATAGGGTATACACAAATGTTAACATTAATAGCAAAGATTACTTGCCAATTGTGACAATGTTCCTTTAAATGTGAGAAAATTGGCTGTCATCAGTGATTTAGATTTATACGAATTGGCTCCACTGGCGACAGCCAGGCCCTCATTCTAAAATTGTCACTTGATTTGATGCAATACAAAGTAACGAGGTATCACCTTAAGATATTTTTACCTTAATTATTTATACCTTTATTTTTATCTTGAAGCTTTCATATTTTTGTAGAAACTAAAAGTGTTTAAAGTCAAACGATTTTAACTAATTATGCTGTTTGAAATGTATGAACATAAAAATCATATTTCAGACTCCTGAGGTTGAATAAATTCCAAAAGCCTTTATACCAGCAAAATCATGAAAAAGTCATTAGATCTGAAGATCATTACTAAAGAGGTCTTGAGAGTTCTCCACATGCATTATCTCACTTTTTATATATCTTTATTCTAAAACAACATATGCTTGTGGTTCAAAGGTGAGAAACACTAAAAATAGAAAAATTGGAGAATACAGCTAAGTATAAAGAGTTAAACATCAACTCTTACCCCTACTATCTCTAAATTTAACTCTAGTTATTGCAAATATCTTATTGTACTTCCTGCCAATCTTTGTTCTATAAACATTTATTGAGTGGTCAAAGCATAGTATGTGTATGTGTGTGTGTTTATACTTGATATTGGGGGCTTTTTTAAATCACACTTCAAGTCAAGGTTATGCTAGCTGTGCAGTCAATTACATTATGATTCCTTTTTATGATTTGTTTGAATAATGATGTGTGTTAGATAGACGTCTTGTGAAAGATCATGCATTTCATCACTTTTTGGTATATTTATCAATTTTGGTTATTTATCTATTGATAAATAAGAAAAAGTAAGTAATAACTAGCTAAATCTTATTACTAACATAAATATAATATAATTTGGTTTTTATGTGTTTGTGAAGAAGTGATATTATTTTGAAGATGAAGATAGCCCTTTTTTTCCATTTCCTCTGAAATAGTCTCAGAAAGCCTCAGAAGTTGCGGAGAAGCTTTGAGACAGTTGGGAGAAGGATGGATGGAAGCAGGCACTGAAGTGATTGCACCTAGTTTCTAGCCATAGGTATTGATGAACAGGACACAGAGCATTTTGGTTAGCCAAGTTTTAATGAGGTCCTTTTAGAAGTGATTCATTGGTGTCTAACATTGTCTACATAATATTTAACACAAATTCTGATGTATGAGTAAAAATGAGTTAAACAATACTTCAAGAAATAAACTAAGAAGAAGTGGATTAATAACAACAAATTTCGAATAAATGTATATATGTGAATTCTATGACTGCGGTTTAACCATGATTCTATCCACAGGTGGGATACAACAGTTTCCCTTCTCGACAGGTTGCTCGAAATGTTTCGGGCGCTGTCTTTTTATGATATCCAGGTATACACATAAATTCAGCAGTCTCCCCTGTTTTAGAATAAATTTTTTTCTGATATTTCCATCGTAATTGTATTTTATGTTCTTCCATGATTTCTTCTGATATTACACATGCATCTGAAGGCAACAAAAAAAAAACATAAAACATTAAGGAGAACACAAATATTGTCCACAAAATTTCAGACTCAAGTAGAGTCTTTTACACTGGTTCAGGACTTCATTCTTAAAAAGTTTTCTAAACCAACTCATTGAAAATCCATCATGTAGATTTAAATCATTTTAAACAATTAATGATGTAAAAGCAAGGTGTGATGTCTAACGTGTGATAACCTAAGTTTATAATCAGATTCATAATTTCAATTATCACATGAAAATCTTTCATTAAAGAATATATTGTTACAGTTGTTGCTTCAACAAGAATTTTACAAACCTTATTTCCTTACACGTTGATATTTGGTAGCAAGCATTCAATAGAATGTTTGCTTGTTAATCCATGAAAATTCTGTTATAAACAGCACATCATACTCATTACACAGATTTTCCCAAGATTCATGAGACTATTAAAATATTTACCTAAGCATTTTGGTGGTTTTGACCACTCTCCATTCCTGCATGTTATAATCTTGTTTCCCTGAAGTACGTAGAGGGACTGGCATTGGTACTCAACTGTTGATCCTGGAGAATATGCTGGTAATGGGAATGTGGTAATGTCTCCATTGTCAATCGGTGGAGGGGAACCACATTTTCTTTTAGACACTATAAAAATATGATTTCATTTATTGAAAAACCAAAGAAAAACACAGATCAAAATAAAGCAAATAAAAATATATTACAATATGTAATATCAAGACTTGTGATTTCTGATGGCAGAAATGATTTGTTGAAGAAATTTGAATCACTTAACCTGAGTCACATTTTTAAGCCCTTCCTTTCACCCCACAAGAAAGCCTTATAAACCATTAACAAGTTTGTCATTTTTGCAATACTCCAGTATTAAAAAATGTTTTTATTAGTAAATATATGCTAGACAGGGGGATAGATAAGATAAACAAAGAAATATTCCTGTTCTTTACACAACACACTACGGTGCCTATTGGATCTCTAGTCATTTTTTATTGATTTTCATTTTGATTAAAAAAGAAACATCAACTCCTCTAATAAAATTCAAGCAGAAATTTATGTGAAATTTCTAATTTATGTGAAATTCACAATGTGAAAGAGAATTACTGGCTTCCTGTTCTGGACAAGATGAAATAGAAATATTTCCGTTTATTCCTTCTGCTAAGAATAGCTAAAAATCTTATAAAAACCACCATAAGAGATTGTAAGAGATGTAGAGAGAAACTTGATCTGATTAGGGACCTTGGGATTCGGGGACTTACACTGCAATGAGGTTTTGTGGTTTTCATTTTTCTTTCCACGTATCCTAGACTGGAGACTGAAGGAGAGTGTAACGCATAAATAATATAAAGTTCAGGCAAAAAAAAAAAAACTGAAAACATTTCCACAAAGAGCCTTGTCTCTTTAGCCAAAAGAAGCCCATGAAAAGAGCAGCCTAGCAAGACACAACCATTTTTTGCAATATTCCACTTACTCTAGAAAAGCACTATAGAAGAAACCTGAGACCAACCCACTTCCCACCTTGATCAACAGAGACCATGTGAGGAAACTGTACTTCCACCCACTCTCTGAGGGAACAAGACACCTCTCCCCTTTTCTGTGGTGTCAGTGGAGGCCAAGTGGGAAGCCTGAACTAGCACACTGCATGACAGTAGTGGAGGTCTGATAAATAAAAGATTTCAATAAAATTCACAGTCTCAAAACATCATACTCAAAATGTCCATAATACAACTGAAAATCACTCATCTTACTACTGACGGGGAAAATCTCAAAAGAGAAAAGACAATCAACAGAAGACAACACTAAGATGATACAGATGTTGGAATTATTTTACAGTGGTTTTAAAACTCCAATGGGAATTATACAGCTTAAGAAGATAACAGAATAAAATAACTACACTGGATGGGATGAATAATAGATTGCAGATGATAGAAGGATAAATAAACTTGTAGACAAAACAATACAAATTACTCACTTTGAATACAGACTGAAAACAAAAAAAATGGACAGGGTTTCAGGGACCTATGGGAAGACAGCAAGAGACTGGAGACCCAGAAAGAGAAAAGGAAGGGGTTGGAGATGAGAAAAAAATTCAAAAAATAATGGCTGAAAATATCCAAATTAGGCATAAGGCATAAACCCACATACCAAAAAGGCGAGTGAATGCCAAACAGGATAATCTCAAGAAATTAATGCCAAGACACATAATAATAAAACAACTGAAAACTAAAGAAAAATCTCAAAAGAAGCTACATAGAAATTATACCAAACTGTAGGGGGAAAAGGATTCTAATGTCAGTGTGTTTCTCATCTGTGACCATGGAGCCAGAGAGAATTGACAACATTTTTTAAGTGCAGGAAGGAAAGAACTGTCAACTCCAATTCTACATCCAGTGACATTATTCTTTAGGAATAAAGGGAGAAATAAAGAAGTTCACACACATAGGAAAATGGAGAGGATTAGTCTCCAGCAGATCTATGCTTGAAGAATTACTAAAGGAATTCTTCAAATAGAAAGGAAAAGATAGGATTTCTGGGAAGATGGCAGTGTAGAAAAACTCCGAACTCACCTCTTCCCACGGATTCAACAAATTTACAACTATTCTTGGAACAATTACCCAGAGAGAGAACTGAAAACTGAATGTAAAGAAGCCCCATGACAAGAGCGAGGTGGAAGAGGCAGAAATTCCCTCCAGGACTGGAAAAAGTCATATTTTAGCCACGGCACTTCATGGTCAGGAGCAATCTTAAGGTACAAAGTGTTCCCTGGAGGAATGGGGGATCTGAGCAGGAGAGCATTGCCACAATAAGCACCTTTTGGACTCAGCACAGCCAAGATAAGTGTCATAATATCTGACTTTGCTGGATATTAACTACAATGGGGAATACCCACAGAAAAGCTATCAGATGTAGGGAAATAAAAGCCTACTCTTAAACGGCCCCCACACAAATTCACCTGTTTTGAAAAGTAACATAAAATCACCCAAAAGAGATGTGCACAGTCCTTTGGTGAAAAGAGACTCACTTGATAGGCTTGTGTGCATCTCAGCAAGGGGTGAGACCTCCCCAGGGTGAGACCACCTCTCCAGGACCTAAGACATCGGCAGCAGCCATTGTTGTCACCTAGTACTGGTGCGCTGACACAGATGCTGGCAGATGCCATTGGAGTTCTTCCCCTGGCCTGTTAGCCCAGGGTCTGCCACAGAAACTAGAGCACCAGTTTAATCCAGCTCAGCTAGGACAGGCAGCCCACCCTAGGGACTGGTCCCACCCAAGAGTAAGCCCTCAGAAAACTTGTGAGCCCACACAGGCAGGATGTGTAGGACCTCTGCAGTGGGATGAGTGTGTCTGCTTCAGTGGGACAGGGAATGCACAAAGGGCAGGACTTCATTGATAGGTTGTGTGATAGATAGATCTGTGGGTGGTAGGGCTTGTCAGCTGTAGCAGACTTGTTCTTCTCAAACAGCCACATAGGGGATTGGCACCAACTTACAATGCCTGAAAAAATTGTGTGCTACCATGCCTAGAACCAGTCTCACTCAGCTGCACTCCTGAAAGAGCTGACAACAGCTTTGCAGGCCAGAGACCTACAGCTGTTGTAGGCCACTGAGCCTAGCAACCTGCCACACTGGGAACCTACTCACTTAACAGAAAAACTGCAGCAGGAATGTGTTATTAGACTTCAGCCAACTGTCCTGGGGCTCCCCATGCCCAAGAAGGTGACTAAAGAGACCATGGCTGCAGCATGCAGCTGAGAATTACAACCAGCAAGCCAGGGTGACAGTCTAGCCTCCCTGTGTACCTGCAGCAAGAGAACCCTACCACAACAGAAGGACACATGTAGCCCACACGGGGGACATTCCTGGAATATTTGGAACTGGTGACAACAGGGAAGCACACTGATGGGCCTGGTAAGACATCTCTTACATAAGGCCACCGCTCCAAGACTGGGAGACATAGTTGATTGACCAAATACATAGATATAAGCACAAAGAAAGAGGCAAAATGAGGAGACAAAGGAATATGTTCCAAAATAAGAGAACAGGGTAAATCCTCAGAAAAAGAACTAAATGAAACAGAGATAATCTACCTGATAAAGAGTACAAACTAAAATAGTCATAAGGATGCTCACTGATCTTGGGAGAAGAATGGATGAATTCAATGATAACTTCAACAAAGAATTGGAAAATATAAAAAAGAACCAATCAGAATTGAATAATACAATAAGGGAAATGAAAACTTCACTAGACAGACTCAACAGCAGAGTAGATGATACAGAAGAATGGATCAGAGAGCTGAACAAAAGATTAGAGGAAATCACCTAAGCTGAACAAATATAAGAAAGCAGAATCAAAAAGAATGAGGACAGTGTAGTGGGCCTCTGGGACAACATCAAGGGCACTAACATCCATATTATAGGTGTCCCACAAGGAGAAGTGAGATACAAAGGGGCAGAGAATCAATTTGAAGAAATAATATCTGAAAACTTTCCTAACCTAAGCATCCAAGTATAGGAATCACAGAGAGCACCAAACAAGATAAGTCTAAAGAGGCCCACACCAAGATACATTGTAATTAAAATTTAAAGAATTAAAAATAAAAAGAGAATCCTGAAATCTGCAAGAGAAAGTCAACAAGTTGCACACAAAGGAAACCCCATAAGGCTATCAGCTGACTTCTCAGGAGAATCTTACAGGGTAGAAGGGAGTGACATGATATATATAAAGTGCTGAAAGGAAAAAACCTACAGCCAAGAATACTCGACCAGGCAATGTTATCATTTGGAATGGAAGGAGTTTTCTAAACAAGCAGAACTAAAGGAGCTTATTACCAATAAACCAGCCTTACAATAAATGCAAAAAGAACATAAGTGGAAAAGAAAAGACCACAAATAGGAATAAGAAAATTATCACAAAAAAAACAATTAAATCACTGGTAAAGGCAAAAATACAGTAAAGGTAGCAGATCAACCACGTAGGAGGCCAATATGAAGGTCAAAAGACAAAAGAACAAAAAGTTATCTATTACCATGATAAGAAGGTAATGAATATACATGCACAAAAAAGAGGATAAATATGATATCAAAAACATAAAATGTTAGAGGAGGGGAGTAAAAGTGTAGAGCTTTTAGCAAGAGTTCAATCATAAGAGATCACTAACTTAACATAGATTGCTATATACTAGGTTATTATATATGAACCTCATGGTAATCACGTACCAGAAACCTATAATAAATACACAAAATATTAAGAGAAAAGAACTCAAACATAATACTAAAGAAAGACATCAAACCACAAGGGAAGAGAGCAAAAGAAGAAAGGAACAGAAAAGGACCACTAAAATACCCAGAAAAAAGGTAACAAAATGGTAATAAATACATACTTATCAATAGCTACTTTAAATGTCAATAGAGTAAATGCTCTAATCAAAAGACATAGGGTGACTAATCGGATGCAAAAACAAGACCCATATACATGCTGAATACAGGAGACACATTTCAGACATACACAAACTGAAAATGAAGGGGTGGAGAAATGCAAATGGCAATGAAAAACAGCTGGGGCAGCAATACTGGTATCAGAAGAAGTAGACTTTAAAAGAAAACTGTAACAAGAGACAAAGAAGGGCACTACATAATGATAAACTGAACAATCCAACAAGAGGATATAACACTTGTAAACATTGGTGCACCCAACATAGGAGCACCTAAATATATAAAGCAATTATTAACAGACATAAAAGGAGAAACAGACAGCAACACAATAATAGTAGGGGAGTTTCACACTCTACTTACACCAGTGGATAAATCATTCAAACAGAAGATCAAAAGAAACATTGGCCTTAAGTGACACATTAGACCACTTAGACTTAGTAGGTATATACAGAACTTTCCATCCAAAAACTGCAGGATACACATTATTTTCAAATGCACATGGAACATTCTCCAGGATAGACCACACTGATGGCAACAAAACAAGTATCAATAAATTTAAGAAGATTGAAATAATACCTGGTATCTTTTCTGACAGCAATGGTATGAAACTAGAAATCAACTAGAGTAAGAAAATCAGAAATCCATAAATATGTGGAGATTACACAAAATACTACTGAAAAACCATTGGGTCAATGAAGAAATCAATGGAGAAATCAAAAAATATCTGGAGACAAGTGAAAATGAAAATAAGACACTCCAAAATTTATGACATACAGCAACAGCAGTTCTAAGAGGGAAGTTCATAGCAATACAGGCCTATCTTAACAAACAATAAAAATCCCAAACAATCTAACAGTGTACCTAAAGGAATTGGAATAAGAAGAACAAGCAAAGCCCAAAATCAGTAGAAGGAAGGAAATAAAGAAAATCAGAGCAGAAATAAAGAGTATAAAAAAAATAGAAAAAATTAATGAAACCAAGAGCTTGTTCTTTGAAAAGATAAACAAAACTGACAGATATGGCACCACTCGTCCAGCCATGCTGAGGTGGCGTCCCACATGCCAGAACTAGAAGTACTCACAACTAAAATGCACAACTACGTACTAGGGGGCTTTGGAGAGAAGAAGGAAAATTGTTTAAAATAAATAAAATAAAATCTTAAAAAAAAAGATGTAGTTAAAAATAACTGTAGGTAAAATGGGTACAGAAGGAAAGCATCTCAACATAATAAAGGCTATATATGACAAACCCAGAGCCAATATCATACTCAATAGAGAAAATCTGAAAGCTATGCTTCCCAAGAACAGGAACTAGACAAAGATGCCCAATTTCACCACTCTTATTTAACATAGTATTGGAAGTCCTAGGCAGAGCAATCAGGCAAGAAAAAGAGATAAAAGGGATCCAAATTGGAAGGAAGAAGTGAAACTGTCACTATTTGCAGATGGCATGATTTTATATAGAGAAAACCCTAAAGAATTCACCGAAAAACTTTTAGAAATAATAAAAGAATACACTAAAGTTGCAGGATACAAAATCAACATAGAAAAATCAGTTTTGTTTCTATACACTAACAATGAAGTAGTGGAAAGAGAAATAGAAATACAATCCCATTTACAATTGCAAAAGTAATAAAATACCTAGGAATAAATTTAACCAAAGAGGTGAAAGACGTGCATACTGAAAAATAAAACATCATCGAAAGAAACTGAAAAAGATGTAAAGAAGTGGAAAGATATTCCATGCACTTAGACTAGAAGAGTAAAACACTTAAAATATCCATACTTCCTAAAGCAATCTACAGATTCAATGCAATCCATATCAAAGTTCCAATGACATTTTTCACAGAAATAGAACAAAGAATCCTAAAATTTATGTGAAACAGCAAAGGACTCTGAATAGCCAAAGGAATCTTGAGAAAAAAGAACAAAGTTAGAGGTATCATACTCCCTGATTTCAAAATATACTACAAAGCCATAGTAATCAAAACAGCATGGCACTAGCACCAAAACAGACACACAGATCGATGGAACAGAATTAATAGCCCAGGAACAAACCCACACATCTATGGACAACTAATTCTTTTTTTTTTTTTTTTTTTTTTAGCATACAAATTTCATTGATTTTTTTTTTTTTTTAAGATTTTATTTTTTTCCTTTTTCTCCCCAAAGCCCCCCGGTACATAGTTGTGTATTCTTCGTTGTGGGTTCCTCTAGTTGTGGCATGTGGGACGCCGCCTCAGCGTGGTCTGACGAGCAGTGCCATGTCTGCGCCAAGGATTCGAACCGACGAAACACTGGGCCGCCTGCAGCGGAGCGCGCGAACTTAACCACTCGGCCACGGGGCCAGCCCCTGGACAACTAATTCTTGACAAGGGAGCCAAGAACATACAATGGAGAAAGGAAAATCTCTTCAATAAATGGTGCTGGGAAAACTGGACAGTCACATGCAAAAGAATGAAAACAGATCATTATCTTATACCATACACAAAAATCAACTCAAAATGGATTAAAGACTTGAATGTGAGACCTGAAACCATAAAACTTCTAGAAGAAAACATAGGCAGTACACTCTTTGACATCTGTCTTAGGAGCATATTTTCAAATACTGTGTCTGACCAGGCAAGGGAAATCAAAGAAAAAGATAAACAAAGGGGACTACATCAAACCAAAAAGCTTCTTCACAGCAAAGGAAGCCATCAACAAAACTGAAAGATGATCTAACAACTAGGAGAAGAGATTTGCAAACCATATAACATATCTGATAAGGGGCTAACATCCAAAATATGTAAAGAACTCATACATCTCAACAACAACAAAAAGCTAACAATCCAATTAAAAAACGGACAAAAGATCTGAACAGACATTTTGCCAAAGAAGATATACAGATGGCCAACAGACACATGAAAAGATGTTCAATGTCACTAATTATTAGGGCAATGCAAATCAAAACTACAATAAGATATCACCTCACACCTGTCAGAAAGACTATAACTAACAAGACAGGAAATAACAAGTGTTGGAGAGGATGTGGAGAAAAGGGAACCTTCACACACTGCTGCTGGGAATGCAAATGAGTGCAGCCATCATGGAAAATAGTATAGAGAGTCCTCAAAAACTTAAAAATAGAACTACCATGAGATCCAGATATTCCATGCTGGAGTATTTATCCAAAGAACATGAAAGCCTGAATGCACAAAGATATCTGCATCCCTGTGTTCACCGTGGCATTATTCACAATAGCCAAGACTGGGAAGCAACCTAGGTGCCCATCGAGGGATGAATGGATAAAGAAGATGTGGTATATATACACAGTGGAATACTACTCAGCCATAAAAAAGATGAAATCTTTCCATTTGTGACAACATGGATGGACCTTGAGGGTATTATGCTAAACAGAATAAGTCAGAGGGAGAAAATCAGATACCATATGATCTCACTCATAAGTAGAAGATAAAAACAACAACAAACAAACAGATAGAGACAGAGATTGGATTGGTGGTTCCCAGAGGGGAAGAGGGGAGAGAGGAGGAGGAGGGAAGGGGTGATTCTCACATGTTTACGGTGACGGATGGTAACTAGTCTTTTGGTTTTGAACATGATGTAATATACACAGAAATCAAAATATAATGATGTACTCCTGAAATTTTTTTAATAAAAGAAAGGAAATGATAACAGGAGGACTGAGACTTGACAAAGAAAGAAAAAACAAAAGAATTGATAAAAAATAAGGGTAAATATAATTTCTGTTTAAAATGTGGGGAGAGTAAATGGACCCTAAATGAAAGTAAATTTTCCACATTTCACTTGAAGTGGTAAAATGTCAATACCATTAGAGTGTGATAAGCCAGATATGTATATCTTCGTACCTAGAGCAACCCCTAATAAAACTGTACAAAGAGACATACTCAAGAATTATATATATATCTCTATATATATAAAATTATTTTAAAATTTCAAAAAAATCTAAGCAAGAAAAGGAGACAGGAATGAGACACAGGAAAAGCACACAAAACAAAGAATGAAATGGCTGACACAGCCCCTAACATAGCAATAGTTACTTTAATTGTAAGCGGTCTAAATATACTAGAAAAAGACTGAATATGGCAGGGCGGACACACAAACAGGACTCAACTATATGCTGTCTACAGAAACTCATTTCAAACATGAAAACATAGGAAGGCTCAAAGTGAAAGACTGGAAAAATATATACCAGGTAAAACTTAACTTAAAAAACTATAAATGGCTAGTATAATATCTCCTTTGTTGGCTTCACTTATTTCCTGAACTCTAAATACTGGAGTGTCCCATGACCCAGTTCTCAGATGCTTTTTTTCTATATACACTAATTCCATGGATGAGCTCAGCTAATAACACACCCTTAAATATAATTCATAAGCTAAAAAAGCCCAAATTAAATCACATTCTATGTCCTCCCCCACTATCTATTCCATGTCTCAAAGTAGAATTTCAAAGCGCTGTCAAATGTACTTAAGGTATCTTTAAGAATTTATTCCTCAGGAAATAACTGTGTCTTAATGCTTACAATAGGAAATTATCCATGATACAAACTGTCCTAATCTGATCAAATCTTTCATACATACATATACACAACGTATTACTTATTCAGTCCACAAAAAGAATTAGATTTAAGCCCCATCATTTTATTTACACTTAAAAAAATTTATTCCGTAAAAACTACTTCATTCTATATTTAATATCAACATATTTTGTCCCTAATATATACTCTCAAATTTGAGGGGAAATAAGATACTCTACCTTTGCACTGAGGTGGATCTGTCCAGGTTCCATTCAAACATATCACTTCTGTTTCCCCAAACAGATCAAAAGGTTTGATGCATTCATAATGTACTCTCTCCCCAGATGGATACCTAAACATCTCATTTGGCATAACAGCATTTTCCACTTTGGGTGGTTTCTTACAGGAAACATCTGAAGAGAAAGAAAAAAAGTATCCCCAAGGTAATGATCATTTTTGAATGGCAAATCAACAAATGAGATTCCAAATATATCTCAAGGAAGATTTAAAATCAATCGTTAATCTGTCATAAAAGACTGCTACTTTTAATAAACTTAAATGTGAGATTGAGGAAAGGGGGATAAAGTATTGTTTTGTAAGATTTAAGCTACTATACCTTAAACTCTCTCCCATCCTTCATTAGACTGTTGGTAGACATTTATGTGTGTGTGTGTGCGTGCACGTGTGTGTGTAGGTCAGTGAAAATGTAAGTTTTTCTAGACATTTCCCTTTGATAAATAATAAAATAAATATTATAAATTACATAAATTAAAAAAAGAATTTATAAACCACAAAAAATAATAAAGAGATTACTTGACAGTGTAATTTGGTTTGCAATCATCCTGTTTGTGAATTGTAATTTTAGGCTCCTAGAAAAGTAATTGCAAGTAGCCACTTCCTTAGAGAATAAGTCAAGAATGAACACACCTTGAAGAATACCATAGTGGAAGGAAGATGATGATTAATCAAAGTATTCAAATAGGAAGTGTAAAAACATAACAGAAATTAAATGTATAATTTATAAAAACACTCTCTAATGATTGGGATGGGGCAAATGCTAAAGGACTTTACAACGAGCAATGTGTAATTCATCAGTGAGATTCATTCAGGTGGATATAAAGTATAGTAGACTGTAACTATGATTCCTAACCCAAAGTGTGCATGGAATCCCTTGGGAATTGTTAAAACAGTTTCAGGATTGCACCCTCAGAGTTTGTGATTCAACAGGTCTGACTGATCCTGTGTATTTGCAAATTTGTATTTGCATTTCTAACAATTCCCAGAAGATGCTGATGCTGCTATTCCAGGGACCACACTTGGAGAACTATTGGGCTATAAGATTAACCACTGAGTACGCAATTCCATCCCTTTACGTTAAGGTATAAGAATTCTTTGGCCTAAAAACTTGGCTGAAAAAAATAATCTATGTCCAGTGTTTAATGATGCTAGAGGCAATTCTGTATTATATTCCTTAAGATACTTTATTAATAAATTTTAAAATTTCATGAAATTACCTCTGCATGTTGGCCTTCCTATCCATTGGCCATCAATACACTGGACAATACTGGATCCATCCAATTGGTAATATTTTGGACATTTATAAGACACTTGTTCTCCTGACCTATATGATTCCTTCTTCTGGCCTATGAGTATGGCATCATCAAAGCTGGGTAAGCTAAAACAATCTGTTTCTGAAAGAAAAAAAGAATACATATTTGTTCAGTAAAGTGTTAAAAATACATAACGGCCAATAATTACTTTCTTCAATAATGGTTAGATACATATCAAACCAGTGAACACTGTACAACATTTTTCTTATAATTTGAAAAAATATGTTAGCAGTCTTGACTTAATTGCATTGAATGGTTCTACATTTATCAAAAGTATAACATGGCAATAGTGGTTTTGAAAGCCTGGAGAGATATGGATGGATGTAATGCTTGAGACCATACTTCTTACATCTAGATTCTTATTTGCCCATACAGACCACTGACATTATGGATGTATTTCTACTTTGTGTTTCTGTCAAAGTTACATTTATATGTTTAATTTCAGTTATGTTGAATATCTTAGAAACTTATATATTTGTAAGGAGATAACTGATAAACGAACATAAATTGAATAATAATGAGATGGATGTGCAGGGGCTAGATGTGATACAGGACGAGAGATGAAAGGTCTGAGAATGTATCAGAGGATGCTGCAAGTGCACACAAGATAATGCGAAAATGAAATAATTTGGCTCACGTTTCAAACTTTTCTTATTACTAGGGCTATTAATTCTCTACCAGAATCCAGAACTTTCCAGTGATACATTCTTAAATTCTAGAATTATTCCTTAGTTTCATATTTGTACTATTTATGCTCTGAGTTAAAGATATTTATCAGCCTTAGAACAAAATTAAATGCACCATACTTATGCATTCTGGTGGACGGGGCCATTTTCCTCCTAAACATTTTATAGATGCAGGTCCATCAATCACAAAACCTTCAGTACAGCTGTACATCACTTCTTCTCCATACTGGTAACTGTCTAACTCATGAGATAGAACACCGTGCGGAATCAAAGGTGGTGGTTCACAAGGAATTCCTAAACAAAAAGAAAAATGAAAGAATGACTCCAGGTTTCACAAACTTTGAAATTTAATTTTATGTACTGGTTGTCATATTTCATAGTTTCATTTCTCAAGAAATGATCACACAGGAGCTACCATCACATTACAGAGAATATGCAAAAAAGCTTCCTAAAACCACCATTCTTGTGTGTGTCCAGCTGTCAACTTGAGCAAGAACTTCAATAAAAATGTCAATATGTTTATGAAAAACTATCAATACCTCTCTAATCAATTATGAACAATAAAAGAGAACACATTGAGAGTTAATGGTCTTCAGAAAAGTACTATATATTGTAAGAAATCAGAAGGGACATTGTAGGAAGAACATAAGAAATTTTTTTAAAACCTAATGACAAAGCAAACACTACAACTTACATGAATAGGTAAGAAAATGAATAGGTATAACTGCAAATAGGTAGGTTTAATTACACTACACATCCACTTTTAATACCAAAAACAAAAGCCAGAATTTGAAGTGATTCTATAACAAACCGAAGAAATTAACAAAAACGTGATTGATTTGATTGTGCAAAAATTATTTGGTAAAATATGTAAACATATAAATGATAGTAAATACATAAATGATTTTATATATTTAGAAATCTAAAGGATTCTGTCTCATGACTTTGATGACAAAGGAATTATTTTTAATGAATTGTACTGAAAGTAGGATTTTAGTTTGTATACTGTCCTTACCTACACACTGAGGTGGAGAACTCCATTTTCCCATGTGGCATGTTATCCCATTTCCTCCAGATAACCTGAAACCATCTTCACAAATGTAACTTAATCTGGTGTTATGTACATAAAGCTTGGGTTCAAATCTCTGTTTCCTTCCTTCTGAAGAGACAGATGATTTAATGGTTCCATGTTCTATATGAGGTGGTTGAGAACATGGAATTTTTTCTATATGAAGAATAGAAATCAAAGAGTCAAGCACAAATACAATGTTTAAACTGAAAAGTAAAATTAAATACCATTTGGGATTTTAAAATAAGGATAATTTGAACAAATGGAATTCTTTTAGAACTGAAAACTATTTGAAATCTGCAAGGATGTGTGTCCCACTAAATCTATGCTACTATCCACTTGTTCAATATGCCTTTTCATTCTTGTCCTGTTCATCATGAGGAGTAAAATAGGCCTGAACAGAAATTTTATCTGGTATCTACATAGTAACCCAAAGATTTTGTCTATATTCGTTTCACAGTAGAAGCGAAAGGATGCTGATTGCTTTGTATACCTAGATTGTAATTCACTGTTTGAAGATCGAGTCGAACAGGTATAGAGACAGATCTTCATTTTGTTCATCTACACAAAGCACAGGGGAGGATTAGCTTATTTGAAAGAATGTCGTGAAGCAAATTATGCACTACTGACCCACGCAGTGTGGTATTGACTGCCATCTTCCGTCTTTGCACACAATTTCTTCTGTTCCCCGAATTAGATATTTTTCTTGACAGAGAACAGATATCTTTTCTCCATCTCGATAATTCACTGTACTTGTCATATCTTGAGCATTGGGAATCTGAGGAGGAGGTGGGCACGAATGTATGCGTACTTCTAAAAATATTAAAATTAGATTTCTTGGTTAAAAATCATAAGTTACAAATATTCAAAGGATAATCCAGAAAACAGAAAACTCAATAATAATGTACCATAAGTGATCAAATAATAAAGTTATGTTCTATATTTCAATGTGTTATACTTTTCAGTTTGTTAAGCCCTTTAATCTATCACATTTGGTTTATATTCTCATGATCTTCCTTGGAGTTTCTTCCTTTTATTCTTTCTTTCATTAATCTTGTGCAATTTATGTAAAACCAACTTTGATTATTTCTAACCATTAGATGTTCTACCTGAATTAGTCATTCCATACCAGGCATTAAATAAAGACTGATACCAGGATCTTCTGCACAGATATCCATGATCAAATGTATTGGGATTGGATTAAAATCCTCACAGTATGTTCTACCAATGGAAGGTGATTACAGAGGAAGAATTATATGCAGTTCATGCTCAATTAATTTCACAGAGCTTCTCGGCCAAGATGAGAATTAGCTACGTTCAACCGTGGTTTATAGTGTGTTGTGAAAAGCTCAAAATTCCTCCTGAGATACTGTTTACCCTCTTATCTACACACTGCTAAGGGATATATGGATTGATGAAATGCACCCAGTTGAACAGATTAGACAATCTGGCTTTAGTTACCTGATCAGCAGGCTATAAAAGATACCTTTGTAAACTTGTGTCTGAACGCCCATAAAACTCAGATACCTCAGCTATATCTTGGCAGTTCCCAATCTGAAGATAGAGCATGTCCTGTTCAACTAAGGGAAGACTCTGAATGACTACATCTGGAAGCTTTAGAACCTCTCCATGATTTCTTGATTTTACTTTCTCTTGTCATACTATGTCTCTATTTCGTTAAAGATATTGAACTTGAAAATAATGGAAAAATTGATGAAAGAAAGAAATATTGATGAAATGAAATAAAATTTCACTACTGTATTTTTAATTCTGCAAGTATACACTGGGAAGTCTTGTAAATCCTTTCAATTGTCCAACATTTTCTATTCAATTCAGGTAAATATTTGACTTAATACATTTCATTCATGATTATTATTGTCAGATTTTTTGTTTCTACCTAAGTCAATAGGAGTTTGTTATATTCCATCAAAAATATTTTTTTCATAGTTCTGTTTTAAATATATTGGCATATTTTTCTATATATTTGCAGGGATTTATTTTCTTCTTGTCTAATGTTTAACCGTCTTTGACCCAATAGTCTTAATTTGAACTTTCTCTTGATAAATCTTGCCAGAGGTTGGTCTATACTAAATTTCACTAAAAGCTGAATTATTATTCTGCAAATCAGCTGTTTATGCATTTTTAAGATTCTTATAATAATAATTGATGCTTTGGTTATTTTTTCCTTCGATGTTCTTTGGATGTATGTTCTTTTCTAGCTTCTAGATTGTAATACTTATTGCCTTCATTTTGTTCTTTGTTTTATAATGCATGTTTTAAAGCTATAAATAGTAACCCAAAAGGTTTGCCTTTGCTGTATCCCAGATCTCAATGTCTACTGCTACCAATGTCATTTAATTTAAAGTATTTTCTGTTAGTTAATCATTCATAAAAGGATTTTTTTTTTTATTTTCGAGATGTGTAAGATGGGTGAATAAGGTGTGTGGCTAGTTCTTTTATTATTTTACTTTTGCTTTTAATTTAGAGAGAATGGTTTGAGGACATTGATTACTTGAAATCTGTTGGGAATTTATTTATGACACGGAAATGAACAATTGTTTTAAATAAATTGACTATGTTACAATAAGATAATATAGATTTCAAGACAAGGAGTATTACAGGAGTAATCAAGAAATATTTTATCATTATAAAAATAACTCACAACAGATTTATCATAAATGTAGATGTATGTAAAAATGCATTAAATACGTGAAGCATAGATGGACAGAACGAAAGGAAGAAATAGACAAATCCACAATGCTAGTTAGCAATACTGAGAGCTTTCTTCCTCTGACTGATAGAACAACTAGACAAAAATTTTGAAAGGACATAGATAAATGTGAAGAACACCATGAACCACTTTAACCTGATCCAACAACTAGAGTATACGTGTGCTTTTATACGAAAGTGAAACCATCACAAAGTTAAGAAATAAGCTGTGCAGTAAAAGAAGCAAGAATAAATTTCAGAATATGAAATCTTACAGTCTGCTCTGTGACAAAAATATTAGATTAGAAATCAATAAGAATAAATCATCTATGCAAACATCCATCATCCTTATCAAATTGTATACATTAAATATGTCAGTACTTTATACAACAATCACACCACAATAAAGCTGTAAAAAGAGAATAAATTGTTTGGAAAAACATAAATATTGGGAAATTAAACAACAAACTTGTAACTGACAGGTCAAAGATGAAACCACAAAGAATATTAGAAAATATTTCACACAGAATTAAGTGAAAATAAAATGGATATAAAATTTTTTCAGACACAACTAAAGCAGTATTTAGAAAGAAAAATGGGGGTTGGCGCAGTGGTCAAGTGGTTAAGTTTGCACTCTTGGTTTTGGCAGCCCTGGGCTTTCGCTGGTTCGGATCCTGAGTGCAAACATCGCACCACACATCAAGCCATGCAGAGGTGGCATCCCATGTAGCACAACCAAAAGGACTTATAACTAGAATAAACAACTATGTACCGGGGGGCTTTGGGGATAACTAGAATAAACAACTATGTACCGGGGGGCTTTGGGGAGAAGAAGAAAAAGAAAAGAAAGAAAGAAAAATATAGGGTTAAAAGTTTATATTTAAAAAGTAGGATGGTCTAAATCCATGTTTTCATTTCTGCTTAAGAAATTTGAAAAAGAGTAAAATTAAAATCGAAGTAATTAGGGGCCAGCCCGGTGGCGCAGCGGTTAAGTTCGCACGTTCTGATTCTCGGCGGCCCAGGGTTCACTGATTCGGATTCCGAGCGCGGACATGGCGCCGCATGGCAAAAGCCATGCTGTGGTGGGCATCCCACGTATAAAGTAGAGGAAGATGGGCATGGATGTTAGCTCAGGGCCAGTCTTCCCTAGCAAAAGAGGAGGATTGGCTGTAGTTAGCTCAGGGCTAATCTTCCTCAAAAAAAAAAAAAAAAATCAAAGTATTTAGAAGGAAGGAAATGATTCCCTGGAAGAGAGGAAATAGAGAAAATTGAGAAAGACAAATAGCAAAAAGAAAACTAACAAAGCTAAAATAGTGAATGTTAATAAAGCTAAAAAATAGACAAGAGAGAAAATTGTGTTAAAGTTAATTATTAGAAAATATTAATTTAAAAAGACCATGAGAAGAATTAGCAAGATAAAAGAGGGAAACAAATGTCAATATCAAGAAGAAAAGATGTGATATCACTGAAGATACTATAGAATTAGAAAGAAAATAGAATATTAAGTGACTATTAAAAACAATTGCATACCAATCAATTTGATAAATTAGATAAAATGGAGATACTTCTTGAAAAATTCAACTTCCTTACATTTTGACAAAAGACAGCATAGAAAATCTGAATAGCCCACTACCCATTAAAGAAATTAAATTTTCCATGAAGAAAACCTTCCAAAAAAGTAAACTACATATCAGATGACTTCACAGGTGAATTCTATCGATCATTTAAGGGAAAAAAATACAATAATAATATTACAGATGTACTTTCAGAAAACAGAGGAGAAGACAGCACTTCTCAATTTGTTTTACGAGGCCACACTACCCCTAATAACACCCTGGCAGAGACATTACAAAAAAAGTAACTGTAGATTAATATCCCCATGAACACAGATGCAAGAATCCTTAAAAATATATCAGCAAATCAAGTACATGAAAACATAGAGAGAATAAAATATCCCCACCAAGTAGACTTAACTCTAGGAATGAGAGATTTGAACAACATTCAAAAATTTATATATGCAATTCACTACGTTAACAGAATTAATAAAGTTATATCGATAGATGCATAAGAAGCATTTAAAAACATTCAACGGCAGTTGATGGTACAATTTCTCACTTGGCTAAGTAGGGATAAAAGGAAATTCCCATAATCTCATAAAGGACATCTACAAAAATCTTAAACTGACATTATATTTGTGGTAAAATTTTTAATACCCGCTCCCAGTGGTCAGGAACAAGACAAAGATGCTTGTTCTCATCACTTCTCTTCAATAGTTTCCTGGAGGTTCTAGTGCGTTCAATAGGATAAGAAAACAAAAAATCAAAATAAAAATGGACCAGCAGAGATAAAATTTTGCATTTGCTATGATATAGTTACTTATAAAACAATACCTAAAATGAATGAGGAACTTTAGTACAGTTTCAGAGGATAAAATTAATATCCCAAATTCAAGTGCATTTCTTTATACTTGCAGCAAAAATATAGGAGAATATAAGTGTGAAAAATTAATTTGTAATATTAAAAACATAAAATACAAATCTTTTTTTAGAACTGTAAATCTTCTACACTTAAAACATTACTGGGAAAATAGACGTAGAAATAAATAATTGAAGAGATATATCATGTCTACAGATTGAACACTCAATATGGTTGAGATGTCAATTCTCCCTAATTTATCTTTCATTATACAAGCCATCCCTCTCATTAAACAAACAGGTAATTTATAGAAATTGATGTGTTCCCTAAAATTTCTATGTTAATGAAAAGACCAGCATAACTGAAACAATCTTGAAAAGGAAGAACGTAATTGGGAAATATATCTACCAGACATCAAGACCTACTTTAAAACTACAGTTACCAAGGCAATGTGGCATGGCTAAGGAAAGATAAATGGCTAAATGAACTAAATACAGAGTCGAGAAGTAAATCAACACTTCCATAGTCAAGTGATTTTCATTTCAAAATCTTTTCCATGTATATTGTTGGAACAACTGGCTATCCACATATAATATATTATAAAGAATACCCATTCCCATATTACACAATACTCAAAAATTAATGTAAGATGGATAATACACATAAACATAAAAGGTAAAACTATACAGCTTCTAGAAGAAAATGTATTATGTGTACTTTGCTGCCTGTAAATATCACTTGTTTCTTTTACAACAGAACTAAAAATATGTTAAACTGTAGATAGGAGATTTGTTTTTATATTGCTATGAAACTACTTTCTGTATATTCTAGGCTTGAGGAAATTGGTAAAAATATCAAGGACAGTGAGTCAAGGTGCCCTACACTTAGAGAAGAGAAATACAGATATGAAAAGTGGAAAACTGGAATGAACTCTGCTCTATTTGTTTGAAATTGGTGTTGTCAGTATGGCTCAGAGTGTTCAAGATAGACATAGATAAACAAATAGATAATAGGTGACTAGATAGGTAAATATGTACACACATGGATACATACATATATAGATACAATGACACATAATAGGCATAGCTGGATTTGTGTGTAATATAAGAAATTAGAAACAATGTTGTTCTAATAGTAATGAGCGCATCTCTTGCCCAGATGTTAATTTAAAACTACCAAGTTTCTAAGTGGTTTGCTATATAGCTGACTACTGCGCTTGATGCAATTAATTTGTAGAAACAGTGTTTAGGTTAGTTTCTAAATTACCTTCCAGCTTGAAAATTATTTATAATAATAAAGAGCTAAAAATTTTAAAAGACACAAAAATACTACTTTCACAACTTAATGAAGAAATAGAATAAAATTTTAAAGCATTATAAATAAGAGCCTACCTCTACAAGTTACTTCAGGATCCCATCTTCCATTTATGCAGACCGAGTGTTTGTATTTTCCTTTACATTTGTAACTCACATTGGTGTTATGATAAAATTCAGTCCTTTGTGATAGTTTTGCCTCACGTGCAATTAGGCTTGATGTTTTGCACGTCTCAAGTTCATCTCTTGCTGTAAAATAAAACATTTCCTTGAAAAGACTAATTAAAAGCATCAAAGAAACTACTACAGAAAAACAGCTATAGAGTCAATAGTGTAATGAAATTAGAATGCATGCCTGTAAATTCCACCAATCAAGTTATGCCCAATCATATTGTACAAGATGGGCTATTCTGCATGAACATAAGTCCTGTGTCCGGTCTTTGAAATTTCAGAGACAATAGCCATCATACAGGCATTTTGCACTTTGGGTATTGGAAGAACATAAGAGAGTCACTTTCTTGGATGATCTACACAGTGAAAAGTCATCTCATGACTAAAATTTGTTCCATATTTGAAATCCGTGGAAATGTTCGCATTCGTTTGTTTCTTTATCTCAAGCATCTCTACATCACTTTTAATCCACAATCTTAAAACATTAAAATAAAAACAGTTATCTGTGGAACTAGACTATATGAAGTTGCCAATTTAAATATATTCTTTTCAAGAAAGGTAATATAATAGGAAATATATTTAAGATGTATTATATAGAATGTGAATATTTAAGCAGATATTTAAACGAGAGAGAGATAACTGGAATAAGAAATTAGGAGCTTAAAGTCACGACCTCTTTCCTATATACAATCTTAGAACTTCTTTTGTTTTGTAGGAAGATTAGACCTAAGCTAACATCTGCCACCAACCCTCCTTTTCTATGTGCTGAAGAAGACTGGCCCTGAGCTAACATTAGTGCCCATCTTCCTTTCTTTATATGTGGGATGCCTGCCACAGCATGGCTTGACAAGCGGTGCGTAGATCCACACCCAGGATCCAAACCAGCAAACCCCAAGCCACCAAAGCAGAGTGTGCAAACTTAACCACTGTGCCACCAGGCCGGCCCCTACAATCTTAGAATTTTTAAGAACACATTTTATTCATGAATCATCCTATAATTCAATAATATTACAATGCCATAATAATAAATTTTTGCTGGTTCCAGTATGAGTGAAAAAATTCACTATAGAAGCTTTTTATACAGAAAATTTAAAGCAGATAAGAGTCCGTATTGATTCTAAGAAATTATCAGTGTAGGTTTTTGGTAGTATTTGTTCATTATTTTTTAATGATCAGAGTCAGGTGAAGATGAGCAGAATAAAGAAAAGTCAAGTAGTTGGACAAAAAACAGTAATGATTTTGTACTTCAACCTTGAAAAAACATAAGCTGAAGGAGACTAATTCAAAACACACCAGAGGCTGGAGAAATAGTCCCATTTTGGGGACTAGTCCTGAGTGTTGAGGGAGATAAAACTAGATATTCTTCAAGGAGTGAAAACTGAAGGAAGAGCTACAGTCAATAGGAGTGATAGAGGTTGTTGTCATTATGTCTCACGATTGCTTGGTTTCTGAAAGGATTCTTTGTTTATTAGGAGAAAACAAACACATTGAGAAGAGTGACCAGCTATACTGGAGGGAGGTGAAAAATTGACACTGAGAAGAGAAAATTGGGATAAATCCTATGACAGCTGGAAGGAGATTATGTGAAGTTGAATATAGGTAGAGGATTCACCTTAGAAAGGGAAACTCTGAGATCAGAAGAGAGTAATAATTAAAGCAGATGTTTGGTATAAGTTAGGAAGAAAAGTCGAGAGTTTTCATGCCTGCTACTACCTTGGGTTTTTCTCCCATATGAAGTGAGGTGAGATCATTTGTGGAGATAGAAGAGGACAAAGATGAAGTTTACTCTTGAAGGACTGGCAATACCTGTGACATGAATGTGTTTAGCAAAAATGTAAGGATTAAGAATAACAAAATTTACTGATTCATGTAACAAATTCCTAATAAATGTCTCCTTTATGTCAGCCAGTCTCTTGGGAGTTAGGAATACATCACGTGAACAAAACAGCTACGACTTCCTGCTCTAATGCAGCAGAGGCTCAGCTCTACCTTCTCCTTGGGATAAGCAATGACTAGAAATCTGATGGATAAGTTCATGGTAAAAACATGAAGCAGGTTGTGTATAATATTGGCACCTCTTATGGCCTCTGTAGAATCACAACACAGCAGAGTTGGAAGATCCCTTATAGATGACCCACTCAAACTCTCATTTCGTAAAACTGGACATCCAGGGCTCTCTTTGAGTGTAGGACCCAGGACAACTCCAGGAAGGAACTCATTCTAAAGGAAAAATGGAAGAGGGCCTCCAGGATTCTCCCAGGTAGTCATCAAAGGCTTGGTCATCCAATGGTCAGGATGATTCACTTACAGAGTGAAGGGCATCAATCAGATTTGTTTCCTGGCCCAATCCCAGCTGCCTCCTATGACTGAGCTACACTCCTGACTGAGAGGGCCTGTGACCCACCCATTCTCTGGCTCATTAACTTCTTTTTTACTGCGTTTGAAACAGACTGAGAAATTATCATTGTTAGAAGCTCTGAGAGAGGCAAGATTCCTGTAGGAGTGTAGCAAGTGGATATTTTCTCAACTTTACTCCCTTTAGGGGCCTGAAAGAAAGAGTATCATAGAAAAACAAAACTGGTATTTGTACAAATATAGTTGCATTTTCCTGGTAATTAGAACTCATGTTTTAATCATATAAATATCTATAAGTAAAGTTTAGCTTTACGCTTATAAAGATAAACAATGTCAATATCAGGGACAGAAAAATTCATAAAATTCTATTGCCAGTTTGTATTTGTTCTCTGTAGACACATTGAATTATCAGCAAAAAAATGTTTGGATTCATCACAACTTAAGACCTGAAATTTTCAAGAATATCTCAAATTTCAAAAATATGGTTGTAAATATAGTTTTTACAATAAAAGTATTAAAGTCTATTGTGTCAATTTGAGAAGTGTATTCTCACCAATGCACTGAGGAATTTGGGTCCACGTTCCACGAATACAAGTAATTGATCTGTGTCCAATCATTATAAATGCTTCTCTGCAGTTGAACTCCACTGAATCTCCATGGCGATAGGGAGGAGTAGAAAACAGGACATAGCCATAATCAAGGTCAGGTATATGTCCACATGTACTCTTGTCCTCTGTGAATTTTCACAAAAATGTGTTTATCTTTAGGATATAAGTTGTTTGTGTATATGAAAACAACAAAAAGTTGATTTAAGTTTAAATATTCATATTTTGTATACATTACCAACACATATAGGCAAAGTTGGCCATTCTCCATCAACAAATTGAATTTTGTTAGGACCCTTCAATAGAAACCTAGGATTACAAACATATTCCACCACTTCATTGTGTCCATATTCCTCTTTCTGTGTTCCTTTAACTTTCCCATTAGGAAGTTGAGGAGGTGGATGACACGATTGCACTTTCCCTACAGCAGAAAGACTGTGTAATTATTGGGTAAATTGTCCATTTTACAACTTAAAAACCCAGTAAAATGGAGAGTTTTTTTCTTTAATTAATTTATTATTATATAATTCACTAAAGCATTCTTAAACAATGACAAAACAATAGTATTTACCTCAGATTCATGTTTCCCAGTTCGATTACATACAACTGAACTAGCACATTGGAAGTGTATTTTTTTTTTAAACTTTTTTTTTTTTAAAGATTTTATTTTTTCCTTTTTCTCCCCAAAGCCCCCCAGTACATAGTTGTGTATTCTTCGTTGTGGGTTCTTCTATTTGTGGCATGTGGGACGCTGCCTCAGCGTGGTCTGATGAGCAGTGCCATGTCCGCGCCCAGGATTCGAACTAACGAAACACTGGGCCGCCTGCAGCGGAGCGCGCGAACTTAACCACTCGGCCACGGGGCCAGCCCCCATTGGAAGTGTATTTTAAGCCCAGAAAATATGTTCAATAATCTAGATATTCTAAAGCTGTATGCAAACCAGTTAATAAATATGGTTGTGTTAATTCTAGAAGTATTCATATTCCATGGAAACATTTTATCAAAACTTTTTGAAAAAATATCACCATTTGAGGCAAGAATTTGATCAACATATTGTAGCTTTGATTAAGTCATACCTGTGATTGAACTGACTGTAAGCTGCTTGAACATTGTTTAGACATACTCAATAAAACTTGAGGTGAGGCCCATACTCTATAAAATGTTCAATGTTAATGATGGAATTGTAGGCAAAAGGAAAAGTAAGAAAATAAATCTCTCCAGTGTCAGACACCATGTCTGTATCTATGGAGACTTTCACTACATGTTACAAGAAACAATTGGAGATTAATTTCTTAGAGAAGATGTAGCTACTGTGGAACACATGTCCTTCACAGGTATACCTCTGGCTTAATGCATTAGATTACAGACACTGTGGAAGCCAACAGCAAACTAAGAGAGGAAAAATGAACCTTGATATCCAAAATTCTAACTTACGATTCAAAAATCGCAAGATGCATATTTACATTTACATGTTGGAAAACCAGGGGACCATCCAAAGTGGTAGAACTGAACTGAGTCTGCTCCAACTCTTCTAAGTCTTTGTCTGCAGGAGAATTTCAACACGTCTCCAACTTTGTATATGTCTTTCTTGGGCTCGACATTTAAGTATCTTTCTATTTGAGGAATACTGCATTCTCTTTCTACAAGAGAGAACAAATAATTTAATGACAATATATAAAAATTACCAAAATAAATTTTATGTGTGTCATGTAAAAATGAGGCACTCACAACAGCATACAGAGAGAGGCAACAGACAAATCCTTTTCTTTGAAAAACATTACTTATTAGATTTTATATACCTTCTAAGACCATATGAGACTCTTCGAGAAATATTCAGGTACGGAATAGCAACATATGTGTCCTGAAAATTTATTTGTAAAGTCAGCTTGCTTATACTTGATCTGATTTTCTCATTGATATTGATAAAATTTAATGTTAAATTTTTTGTACTCTCAAAACCTAAAAGTATTCCCTCACATTAAAAAAAAGGAATGCTACAATTTTTAAATTGCATCATTAAATAAAAATTGGTATTATTGTTGAACATAATTGGAGAACCAGAACACACAAAGGAGATATTTCTAATGCATTTTAGTTAGAGGAACATTAAAAATTGCTGATTAATATTCTATAAGTGAAGAAGTCAATCAAAACCATGAAACAAAATGAAGAAACATATTCAAGACCTCACAGCTAGGCGTACTGTAACTATTCTTAATATTCATATAATATAAAACTATATATTCTTATTACACCTATAATTTACACTAGTTACTAATACATTGTTAATTACTCTGATTCAAATTAGAACTGCCTAAAATTATTCCTTAAAATTTGTAAAATCTGTGACATTGCTAAATATTATCAAAAAATGCATTTTTCTTATTTGGAATTTTCCTGTCTTGCTAATTAACTTATAAAATTAAAAATGAATTCAAAAATTAGAATCAAACTAAAAGGAAATTTTATACTATCTAAAACTCAGGTATTAACACAATTATAAAATGAGGTATTTGTTAACTATTTTTAAAAGCAATGCCACAAAAAATTACTCAATTAAATTTACTTTTTTGTTGTTTTAATGTTGAGTTTTGTAGCTTACTTGAGAAGGTTACATTTGATGAGAACTATTGGGAATCCTCTCTTAAAATTCTTTTCCTGTCTTCTACGTAGAAATTCTTTTATTTGTATGAGTCTTTGTTTATATATTTTGTGCTCATTTTATATAAATTCTCCATCTCATCACATTGCGAGAAGAGCTGCCTTAACGACAACGAAATATCCTGGCTGTTGGCTATTTTTCAAGTGTTGTGCTTATAAAAAGATTGTGACTTAAGAAATATGATTTAAAGAAGAGTTTGAATGGATATACTCTGAATTAGAGGTATTTGGCTTTATCCAAAAGTCAAAATACTAAATCCTAGCACTGAGACTTGGAAATGTATGAATTTTTTACACTAAAGTGAAAATTTATTTAAGATAGCTGTAAATATTGTTTGGCTTAAGTGGATTATAGTAACAATGATTCATTGGAAACCTCTCCCCAAAGGAGAGAACACCCAGGATATTTGAAATAAATTCAAATATCAATCAATCTATGAGCAATTTTCTGCCACACGGTTGAGGGAAGTTACTTGCAAAGAATACTAAGCTGTCATTTGTTCCTTCAACTTTTGGAGGCCTACATCGTGCTGTCAAATTCCTACCAACGTGTTCACAAGGTTATAAGTTTTTGTAAAAATTGTAATAGAAAGCCACGTTGGCCACATCAGTTTCTACTGCTGTCTCTCACTCCTGCTTTCTCTCCTTCACGTTTTCCTATCATGTGGTGACATTGGAAAGACCATGGGAATTACAGATTCATGATTTTGCATTTTTTTCTAAAGAAGGCCCCTGAAAATAATAAAAGCTTCTGGCTTCATAGATCCTAGATCTGCCTTTGTTCCCAGAAAAGAAATTCATGATCATCATGAAAGCCTCCCTTTTACTTAGAATAAAGTCCAAGCTCTTTATGACCCCTCCTTTGCCTGCACTTCCAATGTCATCTTCTATCTCTCTCCGCCTGTCACTCAACACTCCAAGCATTATTATCATTGAATTTTTTAAATAGGTCCAGTTCTTTGCTGCCTCAGCTGTAGCACAGGCCCCTATCTCTATCCTGAACAGTTTTCAATCTCTCTTTGCACAGATGCCTTCCTGTATGAAGTAGATCACTCAATCCCCTCCTATTTTCTAAGTTCTTGGATTCTTATGTTTCTTTGAACACAGTCATATATAAAATATAATTAAAATATTTTTACTGTCTCACTCATTATTTGGCTTAATTTGTCTGTTTTTTTATGCTAAAATGAAAGTTCTCGAAAGGCAGACCCATGTTTGTGTTTTTCACCATTTTCTCCTAGCCTATTTCTAGCCCATGATAGGTATTTGTCGACAGCCTGAGTGAATCAAATTTAACTGGGATCAAGACGCTGCTAAGCAAGTCTACCTCAGCTCTGCAAGAAGCTCACCTGCATTTCTCTCAGAAGGCTCTATTCGAAACCTTTTTTAGTCTACCTAGTGTTCCTTCCCTTCCTTTCCCCATGCACCACTCAATCTCACATGACTTTGTCTCATACATGAAAGGAAGGTAGAAACGATCAGCTCCTGCTTCTTCCCAGCATGACATTTACACACCCATTTTCTTTCCTTCCTCCTGTGAAAAGTTGGAAGTAGCCCTGTCACCAAAAGCCTGGTACTTCCACAGGAGCCCTGGTTCCCTTTCCCTCCCACCTTCACAGGGAACTATCGACCTCATCTCTGCCTGCTCGGCTCTCCACTCCATCCTCCTGAGCCTCAGTCCACTCTCAGGTCTCCCATCTTTAGAGAAATGTACTCTCTTCAGTGCATGATTTCATCTAGCAATATTATGAATTTTCTATTTCTGGCACAGCCAAACTTCTTGGAAGAGTTATGCCTACATACTGTATGAAACTTTTTACTAACCATTTTTCTTCAGTAAATTCTATTTAGGTTCCACCCCATGTACTCCATCCAAAACTGTTTCTGATACAGTTATTGTTGGCCCTGATATAGCCAAATCCATTGCATTTTTAGTCTCCTAACTGGATGTATCAACTGAATTAGAAATAGTTACAACTCAAATTATCATAATAATGTAATCAAATTACAGTTTCCATGAATTTATTTTACGGCAGGCCCTGTGGCAAGAATTTTATATGGATAATTTAGTCTCAATCAAAACAATCCTTAGAAAAATTATGACAATTGCAAATATTAAAACACTTTACAGATAACGAAGAGTAAACAAAGCTTCAAATACGCTTGGTTGTTGACATAATAAACATGCTTAGCAAGTGGTAGAACTGGAAGCAGAACCTGGCCAGGCTGACTCCACAGGCTTCACTATTAATCATTCGCTCTATTCCTTCTTCCATCTGTCATTTCCTTCTCTCCATACCTATGAGAACCTTCATTTCTACACTTTTTCCTCTCAATTCCCTGGGTCCTCCTTGTTTCCATCTACTTTGCTACCTAATCCTCTTCTAGCTGATGCCTAAATGACAGGAAGCCTCGGGGCCCAGTCCTGAGCTCTCTTTTCCTTTCATTCTACATTTTTTTCCAATTTGATAGCATCATTTATATGTTGATAATCCCACGTGTATATCTCTCGACTAGACCTATACATCCAACTCATTGCCATTTATTTGCTTCTTTAGAAAAATAAAATCAAATAAACATTTCAGTTGACTTCTTACTCTTTCGCACACAAGTCATTTTGTAACATTACATATGCTTTATATCCCTAAAACATATCCCAAATCTGTCCTCTGCTTGCATCTTCCAGCAATCACCTTACCCCAATCTCCACCCTTTCTTACCCTACATGGACTCCTGAATCTTCTCTTGTCCACCACAAGCACAGCATAGAAGGAAAAAAAGACTTTCAAAACTCAGAAGAAAATTATACCGTTCCTTTCCTTAAAACTACTTTATGATTTTTCATCAATCATAATATTAATCCAGATGCTAACATAACCTAAAATAATCTGGATGATCTTTCCTTTGCCTCCCATCCAGCCTCAGCGTGTGAAATTCTCCCACATCTTGAGTAGAATCTGCTCACCCTGAGATTTCTTAAATATTGTCTTGTTTTCAAAGCTTTGCAGATACCGTTCCTTTGGCTTGGAACACTCTACATCCACTCAGTTTTCCAGAGAGTCAAGCCCTATTATAACCCTGGAAAACAGACAGCTGATTGGCAAACAGAAAAGGGATTCATGTAATAGGCCACAGAGCTTGTCAATTTGGCAAATAAAGACCTCCTCTCAGGACCTGCAGAAATGAACACTCAAGGTGGGAGGGATAAAGCAGAAACTCGGGAGCGAAATAGCTGAGTAAGTTGGAAGAAACTATAATTTCGCAATAAGCGCCCAATTTTAAATAATATGAAAACTTGCATTTAGAATAACAAAAACAATTATACTTTAAACTCAAATCTACGATGTATATGGCCCATGGGAAACATTACTTTAATGCACGATGTTAAAGGTAGATTATTATCTTTGGCCTTCAAAACACCCTCTCCTCCCAGTTTGCATTAAATCAGAAGGAGACACCTTGATTTTAATCTTTGTTCCATAAAACAACTCTAGATAACTCAAATTTTCAAAAATTAATGTTCATTTTGTTAATCTTGAACAAAAGATTACCTGAGAAAACAGTACTTACCATAACATGTGGCTGTATCAGACCAACCATCGTAACCACAAACTAAGGAACCTGTTGTGTGTCCATCTCTACTTTCATATCCATTGTGGCACACGTAGTCCAATGTGTCATTGAGCTTAAACCACATGCCATCACTTTTGGCTCTGGCATTCTCAAATAGCGGCATATCACAAGATTCTAATGCATAATAGAATTGAAGGTTTCATTTCTAGCATTATTAAATGGACAATCTGAATGAGTAAGTTCCATCCCAAAAGAAAAAAAATGACTTTATTAATAAGTATATGCTGATCAATTATCACGTGACAACAATCTAAGAATATCACTGATAATCATTGTCCTGAAATCAATGGTCGAAAAAAATTTCTACATAGGATTTTTCTCATCACTTAAACTCTCTGAAAAATTTATTTTAAGAACACTTTTCTCAATTCAGTTATACTTAGTGTCTATCCCATGCTAGTAATAAAATAGGCCATTACATTTGTATCATACGTATTGTAGCAAAGCAGAAGAGCATTTTGTGAATTAAGATGCCAAACTTATTAACAGTTGTGACATATATGCCAGAGAAAAATGGATTAGCAGAGTTAAAGCTTAATTTTCAACAATGCAAGTAAATTTTTAAACATTCTATAAAATTTACTTTACAACATACTAATTTTTAAAGCTCACATGCTGATTTTGCTTTGCCAAATATTTTCTTAAATGCTGTGTATTCTTTAATGCTTATCAAAATTGAATGTAGAGACTGTTCATTGTTTCTAGTTAGCTATAAGAAAGTAAACTGTTAAAAAATAATCTCAATTTTCACAAACATTATACCAGTGATGTTAATAAATGTTCAAATAATTTACTTCAAATTTTAAAATGTGTTATTTAGCTAGCTACCATAAAGCTTTAAAAAAAATAAAGCAACATTATAGTGGTAAAAAAATAATGAGAGATATTTCCTCTTCCACAACAGTGTTACAATGGAGAGTTGATCACAATTTAGTAAAAAATGAGTTTGATATGGGGGCAAATTTTATCATTTTTCCTTTGGCTAGTGCCCATAGTAAGCATAGAGGTTGAAAAAGAAATGAAATTAAATGCACAATTTAAGTGTTTGGGTGGGGAACATGATGTAATGTATACAGAATTCAAAATATGATGTACATCCAAAAAAAATTAAAATTAAAAAAAAAAGACATGGGTAAAAGTAGAAGCATTGTACTGCAACCCAGTGTTATTCAAATAAAGCTTACTTCACCTCTTAAAATAAATAAATAAATAAATAAATAAATATCCCCTTCACTTAAAGTGAATAAGTTAATATAATTTCAAAAAATATCACTGTATGGCTTTAAGATAATAAGATAAACTGAGCAAATTGTTTTTAGAAAATATCACAAACATCTAGGTAGTGGAACAGGGAAGTCTTTCAACACAGCAAAATTTGGTACTCTGTAGAAGTGTTTCTCAGTCTCCACTAATTAAATTTTCAGGAAGATTTACTAACGGAGAGGATCACTCAGAAATGGACAGACCCTACAGCATCAAATATATAATTTATATATAATTTAAGATTATGTCCTATGGACTCATATCTTCACTTAAAAAAATACCTTTCATGTCTAGGACCAAAGACTGTGACAATAAAGTCTGTGACCTTAAAAGAGGGTGCAACAGGCACAAAAGATCTCAGCTACTAGTAAATGAGTTTACACCAGAATATACATAAGTTTCCTCAAGTAGTTTTGAAATCCCAGGAGGTCTTAAAGGGGAAGAACTTGAGCTGAAAGATGGACTGATAGTTTACCCCAATAGTAATTAATCTTAAAAGTAACTTTTTGTACAATGATCATCAGGATAAAGAATATTCACCTCATCAATTACTTACTAACGCATGTGGGTTGAGCTGACCATCCACTCTCCAGACATGTAATTGATCCTGATGTTCTACCATCTGCTGTTACATATCCTGGTTTACACTTGTATTGCGTTTGTTTATTTAAGGGATATTGAAAATTAGATTCAGAAAAAAATCCATTCTCAATTTCTATATCTGATTTTGAACATGTTTCTAAAAGGGAGAAAGCAAAGGAGAAGACAAGCACATGTCGTTTGTAAATGATAACCTAGAAAGGTTCTAAGCATCCAAGTTCTTGTGTCAGAGAAAATAGGCTGTGAGTTTCAAAAGATATTAAATCAAGATAATTTATTCAAATTTTTCGGAACAAAGCAAGATTTAAAATACTCAGAATTCCTTCCAAGAAATAATTCGAGATCTGTTGGTCTAGTGGATCTGGAATCCTATAGCATGGCAGAGCTCTCTTAGCAATGGGTCCTTTCCTGGAACTTGTTTTCGGTGTTCCCTTGGTTGGATCTCTTAAGCAATCACAGAACTCAGTTAACCAATTGGAGTATTTTAGAGCAGGTAAAGATCTCTGAGAATATTCCACCATAGCTACTGCTGCCTTTGGCTCTGAGAATTTGAAATGTTGGTCATCATAATCGCGTACTTAAAACCATACGGATATAAGGAGTTCACTGAAGATGCCAAAGATCAACATATTCCTTGATCTTCTAAGGCCAAAGTGACGACTCCTCAAATTACGTATAACTTAACACAGTAAAAGTAGACTTCTGTCAGTAAGTAAAGCTCCTCACAGAACTCAGCTTCATTTATTAAATAACGCATGGATAAAGAAGAAATCAAAACGGAAGACATTAAATATTTTGAATTGAACGATGATAAAAGCATGTTAAATAAAATTTTGTGAGATGACACTAATGTAGTGATGAAAGGAAATCCTACCATGAAATAGCTATAATAGAAAAGAATAAAGACTGAAAATCAAGAATTGCTTCCACGTTAAGAGAATAGAAAAAGAAAAGCAAACAAAACCCAACATAAGTATAAATTTGAAAAAAAAAAAAAGTGACATTAGTAAGATGGTGGAATAGGATTCCTAGACCTCTCCCTCTCCCCACAGAGACATTGAATTAACAGCGAAAGGTGTATCAATTCCTCTCATTAGAAATACAAAAACTGGCTGACAGATTCCTGCACATCAGGCAAGTGAGAAAATACCAACAGCCTAACTAGCAGGAGAAACTGAGGTACATTCTCATTGGAACCCCACCTCTGGTGCACCATCCTCCAATTGGAAAGGAACACCCAATTCCCAGCTTCTCCTTGTGGAGCAAAGGGTTGGAATGACACACCTAGGGCCCCAAGTTTCCAACTGCTACTCCAGGGTCTGGTTTCTAACTTGCCTTTCTCTGGAACTAGAGGGCCCAGCATTTGCTGGTCTTCTGGGGATTACAGAGAACAAAGGGTCAGTTATGAATAGGGGTGTAAGCACTTCTCACAGTTCATCCCCCAGCGGAGTGCAGAGTGAGCAGGTGATAAAGCCCAGGTTCCAGCTTCTCTCTGGAAGGGGTTAGACTGCACATCTAGACCCCCAACATTTCCAGCTGCTGCCTGAAGGATAGGTTTCATCATTTAACCTCTCTCTGAGAGATGACAAAGACCACAACTGGTTAGACACCTAGGGGCTTCAGAGAGCAAAATAAAGATTTGAAAGAGCATATGGTTTGAAGGAGTGTTTTGCCATAGCTCCTCTCCCCAACACAGGGCACAGTGAGTGGAATGGTAAACTCCAACTCCTAGCTTTACCCTGAATACAGAAGGAATTGGACCACACCTCTAGCACCTCAACATTTCTAGCCACTATGGGAGGGACTGACTACTATCTCGCCTATCACAGGGCACTGATGGGACTTGGCTTACTCTATACTCCTGGGGAATGCTAAGTAAAAAGACAGTAAGTTATATGAGCACAGATTTTTTAGAGGTACCCAGAATCTCTGGCTGGGATGATTGATTGATTCCTCAGCAATCAAAAATAAGATGAGTGTGCCCACTCTCACTTTCATTCAACAGAGTCTTGGAAGTCCTAGACAGAGCATTTAGTCAAGAAGAAGTGAAAGGGGTAGAGGGGCACATGTATATGGTGATGGATGGCAACTAGACTTTTGATGGTGAACACCAGGTGTCTCTACAGAAATGGAAATATAATGATATACACCTGAGATTTATATTATGTTATAAACCATTGTTACCTCAATAAGAAATTTTTTTAAAAAATAAAAAAAGAAAGAAAGCCATCCAAATTGGGAAGGAAGAAGTAAAATTATCTCTGTATGTAGATGACATGATTATGTATTTAGGAAATCTTAAAGATTGAACAAAGAAGTTCTTAGAACAAATAACTTCAACAAAGTCATAGGTTACAAAATGAATATACAAAAATCAGTGACATTTCTATACACTAGCAACAAACTATCTGAAAAGAGAATTAACAAAACAACCTCATTTATGATAACCAAAAAAGAATATAATACTTAGGAATAAACTTAACCAAATAAGCGAATGACACGTACAGTGAAAATTATAAAACATTGTTGAAGGAAATTAAAGAAGACAGATAAATGGAAAGTTACCAAGTGTTCATGGATTGGAATCTTCAATATTTTTAAATGCCCATACTACCTTAAGTGACCCACAGATTCAATACAATCCCCATCAAATCCCAATGGCATCCTTTACAGAAATAGGAAAAATAATCCTAAAATTAATAGGTAACTACAAAAGACCCTGAGTAGCCAAAGCAATCTTGAGCAAGAACAAAGCTAAGGATATCACGCACTCCCTGATCCACACATCTATGGACAGTTAATCTTTGAAAAACGAGCTAAGAACAAACAATGGAGAAAGGAAAGTCCCTTCAATAAATGGTGTTGGGAAAACTGGACAGCCACATACAAAAGAATGAAAGTAGACCATTATTTTGCACCATACACAAAAAGTAACTCTAAATGGATCGAAGATTTGAATGTAAGACCTGAAACCATAAAACTCATAGAAGAAAATATAAGCAATACACTTTTTGACATTGATCTTAGCAACATCTTTTGGAATACCACGTCTACTTAGGCAAGGGGAACAAAAGAAAAAGTTAATGAATGGGACTACATCACATGAAAAAGCTTCTCCAAAGCAAAGGAAACCATAAACAAAATGAAAAGACAACCCACCAACTGGGAGATAATATTTGCAAATCATTTATCAGACAAGGGGTTGATCTCCAAGTATATAAAGAACTCATACATCTCAACAAAAAACAAACAAACAACCCAATCGAGAAAAGGACACAGGATATGAACAGACATTTTTCCAAGGGAGAAATACAGATGGCCAACAGACACATGAAACCATGCTCAATATCCCTAATTATTAGGGAAATGCAAATCAAAACCCCAATGAGATATCACCTTACACCAGTCAGAATGGCTATAATTAACAAGACAAAAAAACAACAAATGTTGGAGAGGATGTGGAGAAAAAGGAACCCTCATATACTGCTGGTGGGACTACAAAGTGGCGCAGCCACTAGGGAAAAGAGTATAGAGATTTCTCAAAAAACATTAAAAATAGATATACCATACAATCCAGCTACACCACTACTTGGTATTTATCCAAAGAACTTGAAATCAATGATCAAAGAGATTTATGCACCCTTATGTTCATTGCAGCATTATTCACAACAGCCAAGATGTGGAAGCAACCAAAGTGCCCTTCTACAGATGAATGGATAAAGAAGATGTGGTATATATATACAATAGAATACTATTCAGCCATAAAAAAGACAAAATTGTCCCATTTGTGACCACATGGTTGGAGCTTGAGTGTATGAGTAAGCAAAATAAGCCAGACAGAGAAAGACAAATACTGCATGATTTCACTCATATGTGGAAGATAACAAGTACATGGATAAAGAGACAGATTAGAGGTTACCAGAGGGGAAAGAGGTTGGGGGGTGGGTGAAAGGGATAAAGGGGCACATATGTATGGTGATGGATAAAAATTAGACTACTGGGGTGAGCATGATGAAATGTATTCAGGAACTGATAAACAATAAGGTACACCCGAAATTACATAAGGTTATAAACCATTATAATCCCAATAAAATTACTTGAAAAAATATATATTATAAAGCTACATTAATTAAAGCAATATGTTCCCGGCATAAAAACAGACAAATAAATCAATAGAAAAGGATAGAGATCCCAGAAATAAATCCACACATATAGAGTCAGCTGATCTTCATCATGAGTGGCAAGAAAACACAATGGAGAAAGGATGGTTTCTTCAAGAAATAGTGTCACAAAAACTGGATATCCACATACAGAAGAATGAAATTGGGACCTTATTTTACACAACTTACAAAAATCAACTCAAAATTATTGTATTGCTGTCAATTTCTCCTCTTGAAATCTGTCTATTTCCTTTATATATTTAAGAGTTGTAGTGTGGAGTGCATATATGTTTAAAATTGTTATACCTTCCTGCCGAATTGACTCTTTTATTATAATATAATGACCTTCTTTGTCTCTAGAGACAGTTTTAGGCATAAAGTAATTTTTTTATGTAAGTGTAGCCACTCCTGCATTCTTTCAGTTGCCATTTGCATGAAATATTTTTTCCATTCCTTCACTTTTATTCTACCTGTGTCTTTAAGTCCAAAGACAGTCTTTTATAGATAGCATATCATTTGTTCCTGTTTTTCTTAATCATTCAGAGACTCTATTCCTTTTAATGGGTGAGCTTAATCCATTTACATTTAAAGTAATTACTGATAGGTGAAGATTTGCTTTTGCCATTTTGCTAATTGTTTTCTATTTCACAATTGTTCTTTGAATCTCTTCCCTTCTTGATGTCCTCCTTTATTTGATTATGTTTCATAGTTATTTGCTTTGATTCTTTTCCCCTTATCCTTTGTGTGTCTATTACAGTCCCCCCAGCTTTATGAAAGTATAATTGACAAAATTGTATATATATATATATATATAAAAAATAGTAATAAAATTCTGTGTGTATATATAGATATACACATATGTATAGCATATATATAAAGTGTACAATGGGATGATTTGTTACACAAATACATCGTGAAATGATTCCAAAAATCAAGTTAATTAATACATCTATCACCTCACATAGTTATATTTTTTTGTTTTTGTAGTTGGAAAGCTTACAATCTCCTCTCTTAGCAAATTTCAAGTACACATTATTACTAACTATAGTCACCAAGCTGTGCATTAGATCTCCAGAATTATTCTTCTTATAACTGAAGGCTTACAGCCTTGGGTCAGCATTTCCCAATTTCTCTCACTCCCGAGCCCCTAGTAACTATCATTTTACTCTCTGTTTCTATGAATTTGGGGGTTTTTTCTTCATTTTTTTTATTATAGAAAATATTCTGTAAGTTTTATCCTAAGTATTTGTCTTTCTCTGGCTTATTACACTTAACATAATGTCCTCTGGGTTTACCCATGTTGTCCTAAATGGCAGGATTTCCTTCTTTCTCATGGTGGGATAACATTCCATTTTACAAATATGTACTACATCTTCTTTATCCATTCATCCAGTCATAGACACTTAGGTTGATTTCATAGCTTGGCTATTGTGAATAATGCTGCAGTGAACATGGGTTTAAAGATCTCTCTTCAAGATACTTACTTCACTTCCTTTGGATACATACCCCAAAATGGGATTGCAGGATCATATGATAGTTCTATTAACTTTCTGAGGAACTTCTATACTGTCTTCTCTATGGCCGTAACAAATTACATTCCCACCAAAACTGTACAAGGATTTCCTTTTCTCCACATCTTCACCAACACTTGTTATCCCTTGCCTTTTCGATAAAAGTTATTCTAACAGATATGAAGTGATATCCCCTTGTAAGTTTTGATTTGCATATACATGATGATTAGTGATTTTGAGTATTTTTTCATGTACTGGTTTCCTATTTGCATGTATTCTTCAGAAAAATGTCTATTCAAATCCTTTGCCATTTTTTAATTGAACTGTTTGTTTTGCTATGAAGTTGTATGTTACTCATATTATTTTTTATTAACTCCTTATCAGATATATGTTTTAAAAAATATTTTCTCCCTTTCCATAGGTTGCCTTTTCGTTTTGTTGATTTACTGCACAGAAGATTTTATTTTGATGTGGTCCTCTTTATTTATTTTAGCTTTTGATGTCTGTGCTTTTGGCGTCATATCAAAAAAAGTCATTGCCCTGACCAATGTCAAGAAGATATTTCTCTATGTTTTCTTCTAGTAACTTTGTGGTTTCAAGTCTTATATTTAAGAACAAACTCATCTATGCTGCAAAATAGGAGAGTCCATTTAGAGTTAATTTTTGTCAGTGGTTTAATATAGGGGTCTCATTTCATTCTTTTGCTTGTGGATATCCAGTTTTCCCAACACCATTTACTGAAGACGTTCCTTTCCCCATTGTGTATGCTTGGCTCCCCTCTCAAATATTGGTTGATTATATATGCATGGGTTTATTTCTGGACTGCTGATTCTGTTCCATTTATCTGTGTGTCTATTTTTTATGCCACTACCATATTGTTTCCCTTATTATCCTTATCCTTATTATGAAATCATGAAGTGTGATGTCTCTTTGTTCTTCTCTCGCAAGATTGATTTGGCTATTTGGGGGTCCTTTGTGGGTGCACAAGTATTTTAGGATTTTTAAAAAATATTTCTGGGGAAAATGCCCATGGGATTTTAACAAGGATTTCACTATCTCTGCAGGTCACTTTGGGTAGTATGGACATTTTAACAATACTAATTCTTCCAGGCCATGAACATGGGATATCTTTCCATTTATTTATGTCTTCTTCAATATATTTCATCTATGTCTTAGGTTTTCAGGCTAAAGATCTTTCACTTCATTAGTTAAATTTATTCCTAGATATTTTGTTATTTTTGATGCTATTATAAATGGGTCACTTTCTTAATTTCTCTGATAGTTTTCTGTTAGTTTATAAATGATTTTCATATACTGATTTTGTATCCTGCAGCTTTGCTGAATTCTTTTATTAGTTCTAACATCTTTTTGGTGCCCTCTTTAGGGTTTTCTATGTATAAGATCATGTCAGCTGACAAGAGAGACCGTTTCACTTTTTCTTTCCTATTTGGCTGGCTTTTATTTCCTTTTGTCGCCTAATTGCTTTGGCTAGGACCTCCAGTACTATGCTGAGTATAAATGGTGAGAATGGGCATCCTTGTCTTTTTCCTAACCCTTGAGGAAAAGCTTTCAGCTTTTCACTGTTCAGTACGATCTTAGTTGTGGGCTTCTCAAGTATGACCTTTATTATGTTGAGGTATATTCCTTTGATACCTACTTTGTTGACAGTCTTATTTTTTTAATCATAAATGGATGCTGAATTTTGCCAAATGCTTTTCCTGTGTCTATTGAGATAATCATATGATTTTTACTCTTCATATCATTAATGTGGTGTGTCAAGTTTACTGATTTGCATCTGCTGAACCATCCTTGAATTTCATGGGTACATCCAACTTCACGATGGTGTATTATTTTCTTAAAGTGCTGTTGAATTCAGTTTGCTAATATTTTACTGAGCATTTTTGCATCTATGTTTATCAATGATATTGGTTTATCATTTTATTTTTTTGTAGCATTCTTGTCTAGCTTTGGTAACAAGGCAATGCTGACCTCGTAAAATGATTTTGGAAGTATTCTCTCCTCTTGAATTCTTTAGAATGGTTTAAGAAGGATTGGCATTTATTCTTCTTTAAATGTTTCATAGAATATGCCAGTGAAAACATCTGGTTCTGGGCTTTTCTTTGTAGGAATGATTTTGATTACTAATTCAGCCTCAGTGGTATTCTTAGATCATTTTCATGTGATAATTTGTCAGCATATACTTATTAATAAAGTTTTTTTTTCTTTTGGGATGGGACTTACTCATTTAGATTGTCCATTTAATAATACTAGAAATGAAATCCTCAGTTCTGTTATGCATTAGAATCTTGTGATATGCCACTATTTGAGAACGCCAGGGCCAAAAGTGATAGCTATATTTATTTTTTAAACGTGTCTTTTGATCTTTATATTGGAATTAAGTCACTTATACACCACCATATTATGGTATTAGAGTATTCTACATTTAACTATATATTTACTTTTATCAATGTGGTATATATTTGTATGTGTTTTCATGTTACTAATTAATGCTCTTTCATTTCAACTTGAAGAACTCCTTTTAACGTTTCTTGTAAAGCAGGTCTAGTGTTGAGGAATTCCCTCAGCTTTGATTTGTCTGGTGAAGTCATCTCTCCTTCATTTCTGTAAGAAAGCTTTGCTGGGTAAAGTATTCCTGAGTGGCAGGTGTTTTTTTATTTCAGCACTTTGAATATATCACCCACTCACCTGGCATCAAGTTTTTTGTTGATAAATCTCCTGATATCCTTACAGGGGTTCCCATGTATGTGAGGTACTTTTTTCTCTCTTGCTGCTTTCAAAATTCTCTCTTTCTTTTTATTCAGCTAGTTTTATGAGAATGTGTCTTATAAAAGATATCTTTGGGTTGAATCCGTTTGGGGACTTACGAGCTTCTTCATTTTGGTTGTCTGTATCTCTTCCCAGCTTTGGTAAGATATCATCCACTATTTCTTTAAACTTTATGCCCTTTTCTCCAACTCATCCCATTCTGGGACTCCCTTAATGCCTAAAACGTTTCCCTTCATAATCTCCCATAATTCATGTAGGCTCTCTTCACTCTATAATTCTTTTTCCTTTGTTCTCCTCTGATTGGAAAATTTCAAATAACCTGTCTTCTACTTCACATGTTCTTTCTTCTGTTTGATAAAGTCTGTTATTGATGCTCTCACTGTATTTTTCATTGCATTCATTGTATTCTTAAATACCAAAATTTCTATTTGGTTCTTTTTATTATTTCTATCTCATTATTTTCCTGATTTCTTTGAATTGTCTTTTTCTATTTTCTTGTAGCTCACTGAGCTTCCTTGAAATAACTATTTCGAGTTCTTTATAAGGTAAATCATTGATCCTCATTATTTGAGGTCAGTTTGTGGAAAATTATTGTGTGCATTTTGTGGTGTCATGTTTCTTTGATTTTTTCATGGTTCCTGAAATGTTGCATTGCTGTCTTTACATTTGAAGAAGAAGTTAATTCGTCTAGTCCTTAAGACTAACTTTTGGAAGGAAATAACTTCTGTCACCCCTACTAGGAAATCTGAGGCTTTTTCAGATCTTTTTATGAATACACTTGCTCAACATGCCTTGTTACCTCCTGGGAGGGAATTCTTACATTATATGCTTTCTCTAAATCTTGCAAAGCCAGTCTGGATGCTAACAGCTTCCTGTTTGCTTTCCTTGGGGCAATGCTCAATGATCAAGTTTGTGCTCTCCCATTCCTGTGCAGTCAGATTTGCTTTCTGAATTTGCTCACTAGCCATTGGCAAAGGCTCCCACTCACTACTTTTGGGGGTGTACACAGGGAGGGGAGTGTGTGGGTGAGATGCGTCTTGTGTCAGGGGTGCCCCTTGGTGAGCAGGATCTGCAGGCAAGGGATCCCCAGTGGCTAATGAGTGGGCTTCCTGGTAGAGTCTGCAAAGTGGTTAGCAGGATCTGTGTCTCTTGAGGCATTCTGAGCCCTGGCTGCTGTGCTCCAAGGTTCTCTCAAACCCCTGAAGGATGCATATCACTTCAGTATTCTGGATGTAGTTGGAAAGAAATGGGACTTTTTGTCAGTGGTGCAGACAGATGAGGGAGCCAATCATTGACTCACAAGCTCTTTCTTTCCCCTAGTAGATAAATCATGGGCTGAGTGGATCGTTCTTGGCACTGAGCTGTGCCACTTCAGGGGAGGGGTGACTCAGGTAAGTGAAACTTTCAAACTCACCCTCGTCAATGCATCCAATCTTGGATTTTTTGCTCAAGTGGTGTGCTGAAACTTCTCTGCTAGATTCCCAAACTCTCACAAAGTTGATCTTGTCCATGGGTGATTGTCAAAGTCAGTGTTCTTTGTGGCAAAGAAAATAGAAACTCCTTTTCTACCATCTTGCTGATGTCATTCTATCATTACAGGTTTCTTATTTGTGGTGCTTTTGCTATTTTCTTGGCTAATGTCTATCAATAAGCTAATTTATTTTGCTATATATGTATCGAGAAATTTTTAGATCCATTCATACACCCTTGGAGAAAATAAAATCAAACAGGTCCACTGGCAAACAAAGATGTTGATATAAACATTTTATCACAGTTAATATAGTAAATCAGAAACATGGTGATTCTCAGAGCAGTTTACTTACTGACATGGATGCATCTGGGAGGAGGGGACCAGCCGTTCTCCGTACATGTCATTAAGCTCTCCTCATTTGGAAAACTGTAGCCGGAATAGCATTCAACTTTTACCGATTGACCCTGTAAATATTTTTTTTCATAATTTGGATAGTTTCCATGTTCCAAATAATGGAAGTTACATTGTCCTAAGGATCATAAAAATTATAGATGAATATTTTTTTAAAACCCACAAATTTGGTCCAAATACTAAATTAACTATTATCTTTACAGCATTTAAATTAGAATGAATAAGTATCCAAAAATAATGTATAACTTAAGGAAAACTATAGCTACTACCAAATATTCCTTAAAAAATAAAAATTAATATTCAATATTATTTACCTCGTTTCATTATTAAAATATGTATAAATTACATAGATATTTTTGTAAAGTCTCCATCCTTATCTCTCAGGTGATTCTCATGAAGAGCTCCTTATGAAAGACCTACATTGATTTTTTTTCCCATAGAACTCCTTCCTTAGCCTTATTTTTTCAAACAAGACTTAATTGTATTCACTTATGTGTTTTTCTCTCTCCAGTCTTTGAAATACTGATACACATACAATTATAAAGAGGTTTACTTACGGAAGCATGGTACTGCTGGTGACCATCCTTTTGGTCTGCAATAAATATAATCCCAGCTATGTCCTGAAGGAGTCACAAAATTTTTATCACAGTAGTAGGAATAATAACGTCCTACAGACACTGGAAAGTTTGGCTTATAATAGTCTTCACTGTATAGACTTCCATGTCTTATGTCTGGAAAATCACAAGTCTTCACTTTCAATAAAAAACATAAGAAACCAGTATAAATAATGTTTTAATTTAATAAAAAGTCAGATTAGAGATGAATTGTTTCATTGGTGAATTATATTCTCTTATTAGCCTAATTATCCTCATTGCATTAGAGATTCTAGGACAAGAGAAGTTATCAAATTCAGATGACTGAGGTATGTGAGGAAGTCCTTGGTAATGAAGATAAAATTATGTCTTGTGGATCATATGATATATAAACTTGTATGAAGACTCTCCAGGAAGAAAACTGTGCAGACCTATTTAATGAGGTCTCCTTGAGTACATAAATCCTAGCCCAGGTTGATTAAACGAGCTTCTCATTTGAGAGATAAAAGTGCTCATTTTATCATTCAGCTCATCTGTTTTATTTTCCTTTGTTATTCTCATCAGAAATCAGAGTCCTGCCTTTTCTTCTGAGCCCAACTCAATGTAGGAAGATAGTGGGGTGATTTTCTTTTAGATTAACATTCATTAGTTTATTTTCTATTTATTGGAAACAATGCAAGAAATACAGAGAAGCACAAAAAGTTTCCATTGGTCCTAACACACAGAAAAATAGCATTCTTATTCAAGCCTCAAACCAGTCATTGAGGCAAATGTTCCCTTCTTTATTTAACTAGACAAATGAAGTAGGAATATTTCTTAATATCCAAATCATTAAGATTATGGTAAACATTTGATTTTTTATTTCTGATTTTAGTTGGAGAATGAGATGCTTTTAAATATGTCTGATACATATTTTTAAATGAGGTATAATATAATTACATTTTATTCAGTTCTTCTAATATACTGAATAATTTTAACATATATGTTTAAGTGCTATGTTGTTTTGTTGTTTACAAACATTTATATATAATATTTTTCAGAAAAATTTGCCCTTTTAATTGGATGCTTTAGAGATAATCTACAACTTTTACTACCAGATGAGTCTAAGTTTTTGTTTCTTTCTTTCTTTCTTTTTCTTCTTCTTCTTCTTTTTTTGGTGAGGAAGATTGTCCCCGAGCTAACATCTGTTGCCAATCTTCCTCTTTTTGCTTGAGGAAGACTGTCACTGAGCTAACATCTGTGCCAATCTTTCTTTACTTTATATGATATGCTGCCACAGCGTGGCTTGACAAGCCATGCTAGGTCCATGCCCGGGATCCAAACATGCGAACCTAGGCCACCAAATCAGAGTGTGCAAACCTAACCACTACACCACCAGGCAGGCCCCTGAGTATAAATTTTTTCCACGAAATATGATTCTATTACAAGAAACTTTATGCAACATGTTAAAAAAAATTTCAAACACACACACATGGATATACACACACAAGTATTCATTATCTTCTTCATCTTCCTTAAGTTCACTGATCCATTTTCTTTTTTGTTTGGAGAAAATTTTCAATAGTTTCTACAGGCTTGTTATGTGTATTATAAACTTTGAATCTTTGCATATACTAATGTCTTTCTTTAAAAAAGATTTTTGAATGATATCTTCTCTAGGTATAGATTCTTGGTCTAAAGTCCATAACTCTCATCCTTAGATGTTTGTCCACTTTTTTGAAGCTTCTAATACTGAGATTCAAATGCTCATTTAATCTCATTCCTTTTCAGTAACATTCCAGGGGTTTTTTTTCCCCCACTACATTTTGGAGATTGAGAGTATTTTCTCTTTACCTTTGGATGAATTTCATCATCATATGTCAAGATGCGTGTCATTCAACAATAACTCTACCTTGGGCAAGCTTGAGACTTTGGATTTGCAAGAACTGGAGTCTTAAGGAGCTCAGTTAAATTTTCCATTGAATTATAGGGGAGGAAATTGAACCCCAGTTGTCTGATTTCAGAACAAGCGTGGTTGTCCATCACATTATGGTGTTTCAAAGGAAATGAGATAAATAAAATAGTCCAATGAGAATTCTTTTCTAAAGGTACACAAAGTAAGTATAATTAAAATTGCGTTATTATTATCACAGGCCTGAGCTCCTTTGTTATTTTTCTCTTTCATTTGGGTACACTTCAATCTGTCTTTACCATCTAACAACATCATTTCTGAAGCAAATATACTATTTCCCATTTGGTCTGATCAGCACTTACATTGGCAGCACTTACAATAGCTTCCTTCTACCTCTTACACTTCTACCAATGCAGGTTGTGGTCTCATTGGCAGTTATGGTAGTTCCAGCATAGTTTTGACTCAAATTTATCTCAAAATTGATTAAAATATTCACTAATTTTTAAAACTGTTTCTACTCTCTCCATACTTGTACAGCTAATATGTTTGACCCAAGCTCAGGATCTTATAGTTATCACTGTTAAATATCATGTTATTAGATTCAACCTAGTGTATAGGATTCTTTTTGAACGATGAATCTGTGCCAATGAGATTCACTATCGCTTTGCCCGGTATCATTCCAGGTGTGAATTTGTACTGCATTTCCTCCAAATCGTCAAACTGTTTGATGACACAAATGAATGATGGAGTGGGCCTAAGAACAAATTTCTGCATCTGAGAATCAGAGAAGGTCATTTAATGAAACTGCAAACTCTCTGATAAACCATCTAGCCCGTCCATTTCACTATGTTGTCCACAAGAACCTCATAACGTCCTTTGTGGAATAACCTTGCTGAGATCCAGATACAATTGGGCTGATCTATCATTTTCATAAATCAACCATAAACATGATTAAATATTTTCCCTGTGGAAGTGGTTCAGGTGGCAATGTAGGAGGATCCTGAACTCACTTCCACCCACAGACACATCAAATTTACAGCTAAAAACAGAATAATTTCCTCTGGAAAAAAAATAGAAGGAGCTGAGTGACTCCTACACATCAGGCAAATGAGGAAAAATCCACTTTGACATGGGTAGGAGAAACTGGACACATCTCACCATAAACCTCACCCCAATCATGGTGACCCACAGTCAGGAGGGAACTCAAAACCCCAAGCATCTCCCTGAGGAGTGAAGGGTTTGAACACCACATCTAGCACCTGAAAAATGAGCCCCTAAAGCATCTATCTTTGAAAGTCAACAGGGCTTGTGTCCACAAGACTCACAAAGCTATAGCTACCTGAGGAATCATTCTTAAAGGGCCCACGTGTGTGGACTCACCAACCCCAGGGCCCAGAGCATAGGAAGCCAACTGAAAAGTGCCCAGACCTTCTGTGGAAGAAGCTTACTTTCCTACCATAAAGCATTGGTCTGTGGTGCAGACTTAATTTAACTCACGTCCAGGGGCCTCCCGAAATGCACCAGACTGTACTCTTCCTCTGCCTAGCTCCAAATCACTAGTATCTCCTAGAAAGGAGCTTGTACCATTCTATGATGCCCTGATATTTGTTGCTGGCACCCAGGAGATACCTCCAGATTGCTTGGATCTGGTGGCTAACAGATCTTATACTTGTGGGTTCCACAGGACTATAACAAAGGGAGAAAGAGTTTTTAACAGGCTACCATCCCAAGGGCACAGCAGAGAGGCACGGTCTGAGATGCCCATCTTTCCTCGAGAAGTCTATTAGATTTATCTTCATGGCTGTGGCCTGAGGCTCAGAGTTCTAATTAAACACAAACCTAAGCATTGAATGTAATCTTCTCCAAAGCCCTTAGAATTTAGGTGATATCTTCACGCTCTCCCTCTGCAGTGCTCCAGAGCGCCAGTATCGCCAAGACAGGAGCCGGTACAAAGGTCTGGCTCCCCAGTTTTTGTGTTGTGGTACCAGATTTACTCACTGACACCCAAGGGATGTTCTTTGATCACTTAGCTTTGGTGGCCACTGAAGTTTGTGATCATGGATCCCATGAGACTGTAGCAAATGGAGAGACAATTGTGGCCATCTACCACCCACATGGCACAGTGCAGATGCAGACTGAAATACAACCTCACTCCTTCTGTGAAAGAAGCTTATTACCTTGTCCTGAAGCTTTGGACTGAGGGGCAGGCTTCTGGTTTGCCACACATCTAGAAGTCTGCTAAGTGCTCCCAAGGGACCAAGACCAGGGGACACCATCTGTGTGCTCTCCCTCTGCCTTGCTCCTGCTCACCAATATCTGTACCCTCCTCTGGGCCCCAATTTCTATGGCTGCAAGTCCAGGGGATACGTCTAGATTCCTGGGCTTTGGTGGCCAGTGGGGCTTATGTTCATGGGTCCCACAGGACTATAACAAAGGGAGAAAGCATTTTTAACTAGCTACCTACCCCAGAACACAGTAGAGACAAGAGACTGAGGAGTCATCTTACTGACAAAGAGACCTATTAGCCTATCTTTATAGCTGAGGCCTGAGGGGCAGGCTTCTAATTGAACACAAGTAAGGGCCCATGGTAATCTTCCCTCCAGAGACCTTCAAGGGCAGGTGCTATCTTCATGCTCTCCCTTTGCCAAGCTCAATAGCACTAGTATCTCCTGGACGGGAACTGGTGTCCTGGTTTGTACATCTGCTGCCCCAGTTTTTGTGGCTACTGCCCAGATATTACTGCTTGATTGTCTGGCTCTGGTTCCCAGTGGGGCTTATGTTCATGGTTTCAACAGGACAGAAGCAATGAAAGAAAGTGTTCTTAATTGGCTGTCACCCCACAGCTCAGCTCAGAGGGAGCAGACCGTAATGTCCATATTCCAGTCTTCCCTGAAAGAGGTATATTTGCATACTGTAAAAGCTGCTGCCTGAGGACCTGGCTTCCAATCAGCCTGAATCTAGGGGCTGACTGAGAGTTTCCTCTTTGGGACACTGATGGACTTTGACACACCCTCAACTACTGGGGACCACTAAAAGCAAATCACGAGGACTTGAGAGACAACCAAGAGCTGGGACAGAGTTGAACTATAAAATTCACCTTCTGGGGCTGGCCCCATGGACGAGTGGTTAAGTTCGCGTGCTCCGCTGCTGGCAGCCCACTGTTTCATTGGTTCGAATCCTGGGTGCGGACATGGCACTGCTCATCAACCCGCTGTGGCAGCGTCCCACATACCACAGCTAGAAGGACGCACAATGAAGAATATACAACTATGTACTGGGGGGAGCTTTGGGGAGAAAAAGGAAAAAGTAAAATCTTTTAAAAAAAAATCACCTTCTATGCAAGATCACACTTTCAAGACTGGAAAAAGTGGCTGTTTTCTCTAATGCACAGAAATCAGCACAGATAGTCAAGAAAAATGAAGAAACAAAAGAATATGTTCCAAATGAAAGAACAAGATAACACCTCAAAGAAGACCTTAATGAAGTGAAGATAAGCAACTTATCCATAAAAGAGTTCAAAATAATGCTCATAAAGATGCTGAGTTCAGGAGAACATAAGTCAGAATTTCCACAAAGAGAGACAAAATATAAGAAAGTACCAAATGCAAGTCACAGAGCCAAGAAATACAGTGAGTAAACTAAAAAATACAATATAAGAGTTCAACAGAAGGCTAGAAGAAACAGAAGAAAGAATCAGTGAAGTCAAAGTGGAGCTCACCCAATTAGAAAAGAAAAAAGAAAGAAAATCAGTGAAAATAACTAAAGGGACTTATGGGACAATATCAAGCAGACCAACATTCTCATTATAAGAGTTCCAGAAGGAGAAGAGAAAGAGAATGGGGCAGAAAACTTATTAGAAGAAATAATGGTTGAAAACTTCTTTATCCGAGGGAAGGAAACAGAATCCAGAGTCAGGAAGCAGAGAGATTCCCAAATAAGTTGAACCCAAAAAGAACCACACCAATACACATTATTCCTAAAATGCCAAAAGTTAATGACAAGGATTGAATCTAAAAGCAGCAAGAGAAGCACAACTTGTTCTGTACACATCTGTGTAGTCCATTAGACTATAAGCAGATTTTTCAGCAGAAACTTTGCAGGCCAGAAAAGAGGCACAACATATTCAAAGTGCTGAAGGAAAAAACCTGCCAACCAACAAGATTCTACATGGCAAAGCTGTCCGTCAGAATTGAAGGAGAAATAAAGAATTTTCCAGACAAGCAAAAGCTAAAGGAGATCATCTTTAAGCTGAAATGAGAGGCTTCTAATTAGTAACAGGGAAACATATGAAAGAATAAATCTCACTGGCAAAGGTAAATATAGAGTAAATTCTGAATAATCTAATGTTCTAAAGGTGGTGGCATAATCACTTATAAAGTCAGTACAAAGATTAAGAGAAAAATGTAGTAAAAATATAACTACAATAATTTCTTAAGAGATACACAAGATAAAAAGATGTAGGTTGTGACAACAAAAACATAAAAGTTGGGTGGGGGTGTGTGACAAAAGTGTAGAGTTTTAAAATTCAATCAGCCTTAAGTTGTTATCAAGTTAAAATAGACTGTAATAAATATAAGTTATTTTATGTAAGCCATATGGTAACCAAAAGCAAAATCTATATTAGATAAACAAAAGTTAAAGGGAAAGGAATCTAAGCATAGCACAACAGAAAATCATCAAATCACTAAGGGGGAAGAAGGAAAGAGAAGAAAAGAACAGAGGAATTACAAAGCAGCAGGTAAGAAATCAACAAAATGGCAATAAGTGCATACCTATCAATAATTTCTTTAAATGTAAATGGACTAATTTCTCCACTCAAATACATAGAGTGTCTAAATGGATAAAAATCAAGACCCATCTATATGCTGCCTACAAGACACTTCGAATCTAAAGATACACACAGACTGAAAGTGAAGGGATAGAAAAAGATATTCTATGCAGATGGAAACCAAAAGAAACATGAGGTAGCCATACTTACATCATACAAAATAGACTTTTAAAAAAAAGACTAGAATAAGAGACAAACAAAGGGCATTACAAAATGATAAAGGGGTCAATCCAACAACAGGATATAACATTCGTAAATATTTATGCACCCAAGATAGCAGCATTTAAATACATAAAGCAAATATTTACAGACCTAAAGGAAGAAACAGATAGCAATACAATAATTGTGGGAGACTTTGATACTCCACTTTCACCCCTGGATAGATCATCCAGACAGAAAATCAGTAAGAAAATATTGACTTTAAACAACATGTTAGACCAGATGGACTTAATAGATATGTACAGAACATTCCATCCAAAAGCAATGGAATACACATTCTTCTCAAGTGCACATGGAACAGTCTCCAGGATAAATCACAAAACAACGCATAATACATTTAAGAAGACTGAAATTATATCAAGTATCTTTTCCAACTGCAATGGCATGAAACTAGAAAACAATTACAAGAATAAAACTGGAAAATCCACAAATACATGGAGATGCTACTGAACAACCAATGTGTCAAAGAAAATAATCAAAAGAGAAATCAAACATACCTTAAGACAAATGAAAATGGAAATAAAACATACCAAAACTTATGGGATGCAGCAAAATCCATTCTATGAGGGATGTTCATGGTGATAAAAGCCTACATCAGGAAATAAAAAAATCTCAAATAAACAAACCAACTTTATTCCTCCAGGAACTAGAAAAAGAAGAGCAAACGAAGCCCAAAGTTAGTAGAAGGAAGGAAATAACAAAATGCAGAGTGGAAATAAATTTAATAGAGACAAAAAGACAATAGAAGAGATCAGTAAAACAAAGAGCTGGTGTTTTAAAAGATAAACAAAACTGACAAGTCTTTAACTGGATTCACCAAGAGTCAAACAAAGAAAATCAGAAATAAAAGGGAGGCATTACCACTGATACCACAGAAATAAAAAAGATCAGAAGAGACAACTATGAACAGTTATACTAACAAATGAGACAACTGGAATAAATGGATAAATTTCTAGAAACATACAACCTACCAAGACTGAATCATGAAGAAATAAAAAATCTGAATAGACTAATTACTAGTGAGGAGATTGAATCAGTAATCAAAAATCTCCCAAAAAAGAGTCCAAGACCGGACGTCTTCAATGGTCAATTATAGTAGATATTTAAAAAAGAACAAATGCCAATCCTTCTCAAACTCTTCAAAAAAATAGAAGAGGGAGGAATACTTCCAAACTCATTTTATGAGGCCAGTGGTACCCTGATTCCAAAACCAGACAAAGACACTTCAAGAAAAGAAAATGACAGGCCAATATTCCTGATGCATATAGATGCAAAAATCCTCAACAAAATATTAGCAAACCAAATTCATCAATATATTAAAAGGATCATACACCACGATCAAGTGAGATTTATTACAAGGATGCAAGGATGGTTTAACATTCGTAAGTCAATCAATGCACTATACCACATTAACAAGATAAATGATAAAAATGATACGGTCATCTCAACAGATGCAGAAAAAGCATTTGACAAAATTTAGCATGCACTTCACTCTCAACAACTAAGCATAGAGGCAATGTACCAAACATGATACAGGCAATATATGACAAACCCATAGCCAACATCACACACAACAGTGAAAAGCTGAAAGCTATTCCTCTAAGATAAGGAACAAGACAAGAGTGCCCATGCTTGCCACTTTTATTCAACATAGTACTGGAAGTCTGAGCTACAGCAATTAGGAATAAAAACAAACAAAATTATCCAGATTGGAGAGGAAGAACTAAAAATGTCACTATTTGCAGATGACATGATGTTATATTATAGAAAACACCAAAGACTCCACCAACAATCTATCTGAACTAATAAACGAAGTCAGTAAAGTTACAGGATACAAAATCATTACATAAAAATCTGTTGCATTTCTGTATATTAATAATGCATTATGAAAAAGAGAAATTAAGAAAACAATCTTATTTACAATTGAATCAAAAAGACTAAAATACCTAGGAATAAATCTAACCAAGGAGGTTAAAGACCTACACACTGAAAACTAAAAGACAATAATAAAATAAATTGAAGAAAGCACAAACAGAAAGATATTCAGTGCTCATGGATTGGAATAATTAATATTGTTAAAATTTCCATGCTATCCGAAGCAATCTGCAGAGTCATAGCAAGCCCTTTTAAAATTCCAACAGCATTTTTCACAGAAATAGAGAAAACAATCCTAAAATCTGTTTGGGACCACAAAAGACCCCAAAGAGTCAAAGCAATCTTAAGAAAGGAGAACAATCCTGCTTCTTGATTTCAAACTATATTTCAAAGCTATAGTAATCAAAACAGTGTGGTACTGGCATAAAAACAGACATATAGATCAATGAAACAGAATAGAGAGCCCAGAACACATATATGGACATACACATATATGGACAATTAATTAATGCCAAAGGAGCCAAGAATATATAGTAAGGAAAGAACAGTCTCTTCTATACATGGTATTGGGAAAGCTGGACTGCCATATGCAAAAGAAGGAATCTGGACCACTATCTTACACCATGCACAAAAACTAACTCAAAATGGATTAGAGATTTGAACCTAAGCCCTGAAACCAAGAAGAAACATAGAGTGTAAAGTCCATGACATGAGCCTTGGAGATGATTTTTTAATTTGACATCAAAAGCAAAGGCAACAAAAAGTAAAAACAAGCAAGTGGGAAAACTATATTAAACTAAAAAGTGTCTGCCCATCAAAGGAAACCATCAACAAATGAGAAGGCAAGCTACCAAATGGGAGAAAATATTTGTAAATCATATATCTGATAAGAGATTAATATCCAAAAGATATGAAGAACTCATGTAACTCAATTGCAAGAAACAAAAAAGAAAATCTAATCAGAAACTGGGCAGAGGATCTGAACAGACGTTTTTCCAAAGAAGCCATACAGATGGACAACACATACATGAAAAGATATTCAACATCATTAATCATCAGAGAAATGAAAATCAAAACCACAATGAGATATCACCTCACACCTGTTAGAATGGCTATCCTCAAACACAAGAGATAACAAGTGTTGGTGAGGATATGGGGAAAAGGGAAGCCTTGTGAACTGTGGTGGAAATGTAACTTGTAGCCACTGTGGAAAACAGTATGGAGGTTCCTCAAAAAATTAAAAATAGAACTACCATATGATCCAGCAATTTCACTTCTGGGTATTTATCCAAAGGAAATGAAGTTACTATCTTGAAGAGATATCTATCATCCCATGTTCATTACAGAATTATTTACAACAGCCAAGACGTGGAAGCCACCTACACGTCCATAGATAGATGAATGAATAAAGAAAATGTGGTATATGGATGTATGGATATATATATATATATATATATATACGCACACAATGGGATATTATTCAGCCATAACAAAGAAGGAAATCTTGCCATTTGTGACAACATTGATGGACCTTGAGGGCATTATGCTAAGCGAAATAAGGCAAAGACAGAAATACAAGTACTGTATGAGCTCACTTATATATGGAATCTAAAAAAAAAAAATAACTCATAGATACAGAGAACTGATTGGTGACTGCCGGTGGGGTGTGGGAGCAAAATGGGTGAAGGTGGTCAAATGATCCACACTTCCACTTATAAAATAATTAAGTCATGGAGACGTAATGCACAGCATGGTGACTGTAGTTTTATCACTGTATTGTATATTTGAAAGTTTCTATGAGGGTAGATCTTCAAAGTTCTCATCACAAGGGGAAAAAAGTATATAACTGTGTGTGTTAATATATGTTAGCTAGACTTCTTGTTGTGATCATTAAGCAATATATACAAATATCAAATCATTAGGTTGTATATCTGAAACCAATATAATGTTGTATGTCAAGTCTAACTAAATAAACATTTTCCTTATAGCCAATGAACATTGAAGTCTGTTTCTTACTGATAACAGCTTCTTCTTCATGAGTCTCATGCATCAAAAATCCATTTTGGACTTAGGCCTGGAATTAACATTGAGGCCATTGACCTATTATTTGTATCATTACATTTTTTGTTCATGGAATATCCAGCTTGAGTGGGTTCGCTTTTACAATAAACTGTGATATAGAGAAAAGGAATATATTTGTAGAGACAGAAAACACTTGAAAAAGGGCAGAGGAAATGTCCCCAGAAATAAAACTCTGTTGAATTGAGTGGCATTTTGTTCCGTGATGGCTTTAGAAAATTCCACAATGTCTTCAACACAGCTCCCTCCAAAAAGGGAAGCCTAATTCCTCTCCCCTTGAGTGTGCTGGACTCAGTGACTCACTTCTAAGGAGCAGGTATGGCTGAAGTGACAGTGTGTGACTAAGTCATAAATGGGATGGAGGCTTCCTTCTCTCTCTCTCTCTCCAATCACTGGCTCTGGTGAAAGTTAGCTGCCATTCAAGCAGCCTATGGAGACACCCATGTGATACGGAACTGAGGCTTCTACCAAAAGCCACGTGGGTGGGCTATCTTGGAAGCAGGTCCTCCAGCCCAGCCAAGCCCTCCAGTGACTGCAGCCCAGGCCGACATCTGGACTGCAACACAGGAGTCTGACTCAGAACTAGCCAGCTAAGCCATCCCAAATTGCTGACCCGTAGTAACTCTGAGATGATGCAGTTTTGTTACTTTAAGCCAATATGTTTTGGAATAAATTTGTAAAGCAAAAATAAATAACAAATAGACTAGGGGTTCAAAGACACTCGTCTTACCTGATGTTTTAGTTCAGATGTTAGAATTACATTAGTTAGAGAAATATATAATCACACATACACATGTACACATATATTTAATGTTTAATAGCAAAAAATTAAAAGAGTTTCTCATTTACAAAAATATGGTTTTTGGGGGCCGGCTCAGTGGCACAGTGGTTAAGTGCACACGTTCCACTTCGGCGGTCCAGGGTTCGCCAGTTCGGATCTCAGGTGCAGACATGGCAAGCCATGCTGTGGCAGGCATCCCACATATAAAGTAGAGGAAGATGGGCACAGATGTTAGCTCAGGGCCAGTCTTCCTCAGCCAAAAAGAGGAGGATTGGCGCAGATGTTAGCTCAGGGCTAATCTTCCTCAAAGAAATAAAAATAAAATTCATTAATTTCAAAAACTGTTTTTGATCTTACTTAGAATTGGCTACTTTGAAAAGCAAAGAATACATTTAATACCTCTGCTTTACTTACATGGTAAGGCAAATATTTGGAACTGTTGTGTCCCTATGTTTTTGTGTTTAAGAGAAAGTAATTTCAGAATTAAGAAGTAGGTCAAGATATGAATGGAACTTACAGATACATCTTGGAGAAGGTACCCAGCCTGAACTGGTGCATTTTGCAGTATTTCCTCGTGTTGCAGGATGAAAGCCATTTTTGCACTTGTATCTGATTTCCTGTTCAATTCTGTGTTCAGTTCTTTCAGGCGTGTAGACACCATTTGGAATATAAGGAGGATCACATGTTGTTTCTGAAAAGCAAAAGGATATGTGGATAAGGTAGAACTCCGCCCATTAAAATAATCAACTACATGAAAATAAAGTAGATGCTACCTTTTTTTTGTCTTTACCGCAGCACAAAGGGCATTAAAATGAGCACAGACTCGTATCCTTCCCCCATATCACGCATTTCCCTCGGCTATATCTCTCATCTGATTTATTTGTGCCTCCTGGACTCTTGAATCCTCTTTCTCCAAAGCCACCACATACATCATGATATTCCATGCACGGCAATGAATTCATGATGTATCACTTTGACTACTCTTCCCACTTCCTTCAACTTCCTTGGCTTCTGTAGTTTTCCTAAGGACTGCTTACAAATGTTCTGAGTCTCTTCCTTCCAGAAAGTTCGTAGGATTGCATATCCCTTCCCCTTTGAAGTGGACATGGTCATATGACTTGCATAGGACAAGGAAATGAATGTGGAAGTTTCCATCTAGGGAGGAAGTTTTAAAAGCCATTGTGTGAATTTTTATGGTCTCTTCCCCACAGCTGCAGTGATTAAGGAAGGACATGGAAAGATGATGTCTCCATCCATTGCTTCTTACAACGAACACAAGGAGCAGAATCCATTCAGACCTACATTGGACGTGAGCATGAATGGGAAATAAACCTTAGTTGATTAGGCTACTGAAGTTCTGGAATACGTTTTTCTTACTGTAATAGAACAACCGGGTCCAGGATGTGGAAAACCTTTATTGAAAAGATCAGATAAAAGATCTCTGTCACATCTACTCACTTCTGCCATTGTAACACTAAAGTAGCCATAAGTAATAGATAAACAAATGAGCATGGCTATATTCTAATAAAACTTCATTTACGGAAAAGAAAAAAAAAACCTGGCTGGATTTGACCTGTGGGCTCTAGCGTGCTATCAATTGACCTAGTCCATCCTAATTTATAAAGTTCTCTCTCAGTTCTTTCCATCAACTTTGCTATATCTCAGCAATGGATCAATTTGCAATGTTCCCTTTTTAACAAAATACCATGCCTTTTAACTATTGTCAAAATGTTACATAACCTCTTATATTGGTGCCATATTGTATTTTGCACTAAAACCTTGTAGAGGACATTCAGCATTGGCTGAAATCCATTCATTTGCCTGTAAATTACTTCCTTTTCCATTCCCAAAGTAAGTGACCCATAGTCTCCTCATTATCTTCAAGTCACCTAACACAATTAACCCTTCATAGATAATAAGTCCCTGCATTCACAGAAATCAATCGAGACTACCAGCTTTGGGTTCTCTAGATTTCTTTCTAATATTCCTTAAACTTTAGCTGTAGCTGTTCTGGACTTAAGCTTTTCCCTTAATCTTCGATGATAAGATGCTTTTTTAAAATTTCATGTTAAAACTAGCTTCTCAAGTCTGTCATTTTCACACGACTCTTGAACCACTGTTTATTCCTTGCTTCTCTCTCATTTTGTCAACCACTCTATCTTAAGTGGATACCCAATCTTCTCCAATTTTAAACTCCCTCTCAGAACCCTGGGTCCAAGTTCAGCTAATGTACTACATTTCTCCTCTCCTTCACAGCCCACATCCTTAAAACACCATCTTACAATTACTGTCTCCACTTTCCCACCTCCCTTTTACTCTTCAACCCACTACTATCTGAATTCTGACATCTAAATTGTGCTGGCACTGCTCTGACAAATGTCACCGTTGTCCTCCAATTTCCAAATCCAAAACTCTCTGTAGTCCACATATCACAGTGGCTGGTATATATTAGGGGCTCCTTAAATATTTGTTGAACTGAAGAGATAAAAAGATTCTGTGCTATTTGACACTGTTGGTCACTGATTCTTGAAGTTCACCAGTGCCTTATATTCCTATGGTATCCGTACCTTTGTCTGAACAGCCATATTTTATTTCACTTGTTTCACTTCTAGCTGCTCCTCTTCTGCTCTACTTAATTTTCAGGACCTGCCTGCTTCCAGGTCTCATCTCCTACAACGCTCCTGCTCACTCTCTGTACTTCCCACGTGATAGCCCTCTGTCCTGTCTTCACACAGGCCACGCTTATTCCCATCACCTGCACTTCATATTCCTGGTTTCTTGAATGACTCTCCTCTAGATCTTCATATCGGTTCTTAACACCATTTCAGAAATATCTTCCCCGGAGACCCTCTAGCTGTTGTCTGATTGGATATCTAGGCTTTACAGGTGGTTCTCCATGAGTATTTGTTCTGGATTCTGTTGTTTTCCTCTTCACATTCTCTGTGTGATTCAAGCCACATGATGAAAAGCTATCACTGTTATGCTAATCACCTCTTCAGTGTGATCCAAATCCAGCTGTCCAACTGAAGCTTCACACTGGACAGGTCCGTGTATACAATTCAAAGTCATATTCAACTTATTTATGTCAGACTAAATCATCCTCCACCCCTGTATAGATGCTTTTCCTCCTGTGTTCAACATTTTAATTTGTAACACAAGAACCCCACGACAGAAGCCTGGAAATTTACCCTACACTCCTTCCTCCCCATAGCTCTGATATTCAGTCAAACACCATATTCTAGAAAGTTGTAATTATGGCTTATATATCTCATCTTCTCCATACTGTACTTCCACCGTGTATGTTCAGGTCCTAGACGTATTGCAATAGTCTCTTAATTGGTCTTCAATTTATACACCATTCTGCCAGAACAAGCTTTAATATACCTCTATTGCTAACATGATAATATACTTATATTAGCAATGGTTATATTAGAAATAATATATGACTACCTACACACAAATTTTAAGTAAAATACATGTTCAGTGTTTGATGTTAATCGACACTAACCTCAAATGAGCCTTAAATGTGTTCATTTATTTTGTGTTGTTGTTTCTCCCTCACTTCAGTCTGTTGTACCTGTCATACTTTCATATACCCATTGCAGTCCAGTTTACATACCTTAGTTTTTACCTCATACTATGACTGAACTTAAAACCAATGTTTGAAGTCAAAAGCTATGAGATCTAGAAAACATCAGTTTTGCTAAGAGACCAGAAAAATAATATTGAGAGACTTCCGTTAAATTAATTAAGAGTAGAAGAACTCTGGTGATTATTTGCAAGCAGTGGACATAAATCCCTGGGTAAATTTTAATTCTATACTCTCATAATCTCCATTAAGATAAAAGATGGTATTAAAATATTGATAGGGCAGTTGGTTCTATTCAAAATAGAAATCTTTGACACTGTCCAAATGTGTGGGGCAACATTTTTTCTATTGTTGGAAACAATCATGAAGCATTTGAAATAAGAATAATTCAAAGTTAGCACTCTATGTTGTGAATCAGTAGAAAATTTGGTCTGTACAGGAAACGGATGGATTTGGATCAAAGGGGGCAGGTCTTGGTATTTTTAGTTATTCCTGTAAATCACTTATTGTCAGAGACTGTTCCTTATGGGATTCAGAGAACAGAGTTTTGACAAATCATCCTCAAATAAAACCCTTGACACATACAAATCATAGACCTGATGGAAGAAAATTTACGTATTTTATTGTAGATTATTTTATGTAAATTTTCTTTTGTTATTTAGCTCTAAGTTCTTTAAAGATTTGGAGAACACAAGATATATAGATTTGAAATTCATCACATACCAGCAGGTAGATCCTTCCATTGTACCAGGAAAATAAGAAGAATTTGTGATGTATTAGCTGAGGCACAGAGAGTGGAGTTCCTTTTAATAAGAGACGTCCCTACATCTAGTTAATGTAAAACACATTTCAACAGGATGAAGCATGTTGTACGAGACAGTCCATGCTTATTTAATTTGGGGTGAACCTCTCTGTATTTATAGTGATCTTCAGTAAACTATCTTGTGAAAGAAAGTGCCCAATCCCAGTGCATCCCAATTCTGACATCTCTCTGCCCAAAGAAAGCAGGACCCTCAAGCACACAGTCTTGAATTTCTACATTATGACTGAGAAAATGAAATAGAAATTCTAAAAGGAAGATGTTCTATAAATTTGGAAACTTTGGTGCATGTGTGAGTCTGTGAGTGTGTAAATAAGTCAAAGTTCAAGAGAAGTAAGCCTAGGCATTGTAGTAACACATATAAGAAAAACAGAGATTTCCCATTGTTAAAACAAATATGTGCTAAGCAAGAGTTTTAAGTAGATAGCTAAGTGACCTAGAAAATAAATAATTATATGATTCCCATGATACAGTCATGCTGTCCTGAGTCCTATTTCCAAGTAAAATTAAATTCTTGAAGTCTTACTTTGAATTAATTGAAACCTGCAATGACGGTTCATTCTGCTGTTTATGCTCAATACAAGACAAAGGGCCTGACATAAAAGAAGTTTTTTATAAGTTATATTTTGATGGTTGGATAGATAAACTAATCAATTATTTAAGAGAGGCTCTGGAAGTAAAACATATGGCAGAGGTTAATGCCAGAGGACTTGTGCACCCACTTCCTTTGCTTAGGACCCAAGGATGACATGTAGACAAACAGCCATACTCAACATACCATGAGCCCAAAATGGATTTAATGTGGGTTATCACTGTATTGTGTTTGTTAACCTCTTGTTAAAATATTTTCCTCACAGTGCCTGAAAGTGGAGGTCCCTCTGTTGTGTAGGAGGGTGTAATTTCCAAGAAGCTGCTTATGAACTCAATCAAAACATTTTTTGAAAAAATAGAATCTACTCAAAAACTGTCTAGTTTTTGTAAAAGAGGAACAGTAAAACAAAATTTATATGTGGAATTAAGAATCCTATGATTTAAAGTAGAGGGTTCTTGAGAGGTTAGCTCTCTTCTCCCCCCACAATATGACAGTATCAGTTAAAGTCACCCTTTTAGAAGGTCCCATGACCTCTGATTTCATGTATGATACATGGTCACTTGTTTCACTCACTGCAGCAGCCTTTATCAAAAACTAACTCCCCCACTTTCATAAATGTCTGCAAATATCTCAACATAGTTCTTACTTGGCTATAGATATATCTTCTTGCTATTCTTCCTATGATATGATTTCTTAAACTCCTCAACTATCTACATTCTCTCTTCCAGGCCAGAAGAGTTTGACACCACCTGTTTAAAATGAAGTAGTTAAGTAGAATATGATATTCCAGACATAAATTTTGGTGAGCATAGAACACGGTTGAGAAGAACTCTTTGGCTCTGTAGAACGTCCTTCCATTTTAAAGCCTAAAAGAGTTGGTTTCTTTCAGTGCCATCATCACTGTTGATTCATATTAGGCTACTGAAATCTCCATTTTCTTCCACTTATTCCATTGTCAACTGAGGGTTTCTTCATATGATATTAATATAAATTACTTTTTAAATGTAAATGCTGGCTCTAGAAGACCAATCTACTTGTTGATATGTGTATATACCTGGGAATTAGGAAGACTCTTACAGTCCTGGCTTTCATCTAAACTTGCTTTTTGCCTGGCACCATCTACTTAATGACCTTTGAATTTTTCTGCTCCTGTTTATGTCTATCTTCAGACTGACAGATTCATACCTATTGATCTCAAAATGGCCCTTGTATACATAAAATTTTAAGATGTATTGTCTTCATGGTAGTTATTACGTTTATATTGAAATCATTCATCTTCTTTATAAGTTATCTTCAGAGATATAGAATATCCATTTAAAATTTCAAGCATCTCTCAGGAAATTTCTAAATGGAGATTAAATTCCAAACTATTTGTTATATATTAAAGGACTGTGTCCAAGACACAATTATATAAAGACACAAATTTTGTTTTCTTTCAGAGGAATGATGTCAGCATCATGGCAGAGTGAGTTCTCACAGAAATCTTTCCCCTCCAATATACAACAACAACAAAAAGCCATAATCCGAGAAAGGACATCTAAACACAACACAAAAAATGTTGGAAAGACCCACACAGCCATACAATGGAGGGCAGAGAGACTGGAGCCCCCTTGGAAGAAGTGGAACAGGGTAAGAGAAATCTTCATTCCCTCCACTTAAGGACTGCCATCCAGGACCAGGGGAAGACTCTGAGAGCTTTATTAAAGTATAATTGAAATATAATAAACTGCATATATTTGAAATGACTGATTTAATGAGTTTTCACATACGAATCCATAAAGCCATCAACATATGAAAGATTATAAAGAAATCCATTGCTCTCAAAGTTACCCTTGTATTAAAAATAAGAAATCACCATACATTTTGAAGTGAGATTCTAGCTTTTCTTGTGATATATTTCCTAATGTGGATAATCTGTGGAACTCAGGAAACAGAGAAAACATAATTTGTTTTCCCCTCAGATGAATATGAGATAATTTTTCTGTAAAGTTATTCTCTATTATGATGTTAAAATACAGATTATTCCTACTAGCTGACTCATTTAAAAAAAGAGACACAGAAGTCAATAAGACATGGAGTTACATTTAAGACGGAAGCTGAGAGTTCACCGTTGTTTTCAACTTACCTTCTCCCTGAGCACAGGAAACCCAGAAGGTGAGAATGACATTGATTAGTAACAGCATGTTAGATATTCCCAACAGTATGTTAATACTAAATATTCCAGTTGTGATGTTTGGGGTTTTAAATCTGCGTCATCAGAAGTTATCAAGTGTGACTCCAAATTTAAGTGCACTCCCATGAAGCAAGTAAATTGAGGTCAGTTAGTAAATATCAAAGTTCAAAGAGCTGTGAAAAATTGTTCAATTCCTGTTGTTTCACAATAATTTCTTGAATTCATTCCCTGATATGTACTTTTGATACTGAACCTGAAGTGAGTTCGCTTATCCGTTGTGCAGCAAGCCAATCTCTGACACCAGGGGTACTGGAAGAAAGTAGGAATTTTATTTTTGCACAGCGGTGAGCAAGGAGAGAGGGCAGCTAAGGCTGAAATGCCAAACTCCCCAAAAGCTAAAAGCAAGGGTTTTTATTTGTGGTTTTATGTAGGGGAGAGGGAGCATACGGTCTTGCTGGTTGGAGCTTTCCCACCAGCTTGTATCTCTTTGTGGGGAGGAGATAGTGAATCTAGGTGCTTGCCCTTGGCAGTGTCTGTCTCCATGGAGGATAGTAGATTTTGGAGCCAGGAAGCCAGAGAGTAAGCAGAGAATGAGTGTTTTGGTTTTAACCCCATATATGCTGGGTTTAATGTGGGGGAACTGATATCAGGGTCGGTATCAATTCCCCCCTATTTTATGTCCATCCCTCAATCTTGAGGGATTTGGGATGGTGACTGATCTAGCTACTTCCTGCTGAAATGGGGTGTAGGTTCTTTCATCTCATTGAACCAGTCTTTTAATAAGGCAGTGATGCAGGTGGGCTCCCAGAGTTAGGGGTGTATCATGTAAGTAAGTAACCAGGTATTTAATAAGAAGTTTTTCTAGAGAAACAAAAAGAGAAAAACAAGGTTAATTGTTGGAGCAAATTATAAACTAGCTTTTGAGCCCAGGGGGCAGCCAATCAAGATTCCTCAAAGTCAGGGTTGAAACATCTTTTGCAGTTTGAAATGTCTCTGACGGCATCACTGGGCACTCAGGTAGCTTTTTGAGTGGCTTATACAGCAGTAGACATGAATCTTTCTTAAGTTTATATCAAGTTCTTTAGCTTCAATTTGCAAAGCTTCAAGAAAAAGGGCAGATATAGTTTCAATGTCTCCAAATGAAAATGATGGGGAAAAAAACCCCTGAAAATGTTAGTTTGGAGGTTTGTAGCCAGATATTTCAGGAGACTAAAAGAAGTCAGGATCCAGTCCAGTTAACAGATGTAACAAAAATCTTAAAGACAAATGATAAAACCAAAATCCAATATCCACAAATGTGTATTACAGTTTCTATTGAAACATAATTTGTTTCTCTAAAATCACCCTCAATTTCACTAGACATAGCTAAATTAAGGCTAATTGGTTTGCAAAATAACTCTAGTTTTAATAAATTTGGTATAATTATTTACATGAGTACAGCAAGACTAGTAATTGATCATATAAGCTCTTTTAAATCTGCTTTGCTGGAAACTTATAAGGAATCTCAGGTTGAACTTTAAAGGCCTCTCAAGGAAAGCCAAGCAAAGGACCTGTCATTAGACTTTTCCTGCAGTACCTACAGATTTGGGTGAATCCCTCTCTTTGTGAGGTTCCCCAAAATATTGAGGCTCCTTATGTCTGCCAGAGGGAGTGACATTCTTTGCTCAACTTTACCAGGTCACTGAACCCATAAGCAAGGTACCAGGCCAATATTTTCAAGTGGCTTTATTCCAGAATGTCAACTTTCATTCCTCAAAAGCTGTTTTGTTATATCCAAGCCCTTATGTTTTTTTTCAAATATGACGTTCCACTCAAAGCTTTGGTAATATAACCAGTGTTTCCAATTGTGTCCTGTTATAAGAAGAACAGAGGCTTATTGGACTTATGCAAATAACCATATTGCCACAAGAATAAGAATACTTACTCATCAGGAGTTTTTACATTTTGGAGGGCTCAGATAGGGAGAAAAAGATAAATGTTTCAATTTTGTTTACAAATTACTATAAGTCATAGTTCCTTAATAGAATAGAGAAAAAGGTTTTCTTAAATTTAGAAAAAACAAAACATCAAAAATCAACAATATCTCAATCAAAAAGTTATAAAAATTATAATCATCCCTATCAGTTTATTCTGTCTTGTGTAATTGGTTCTTGATCTTAATCTTCTATCAGCAGTTTGTGAAGTCATCAGTTTCTCTGTTAGAGTTCTGTAATTTTCACCCAGTTTAGTTTTACGATCTGAACGTTTATCAGAAGCTGTATTCTAGAGTAAGCATAAGAGCCTTTTCCATGAATTTCTCTGAAGATGAAATATATTTGCACAAACATCAAAGTAAAACAGCAACTGTTTGCAAATAACAAAACATTCAAAACTGGTAACTGACAAAGGCATTTGACCATCTCTGCGATGTACAATGTTTTAAGATAATAACCAGAATTATGGCTGACAATCAGAACAGATCAGAGTTTTAGATGATTTTTTAAATACTTATATCAATAACACTCATTTACATAATACCATTTAAGAAAGTTTATCATCACTTATTTGACAACGTTTTTCATGTAATTTAACATACAAACTAACCCTTATTAGTTTAGCATTTTTCTTATGGAAAGAGAGAAAATTTCTTTGAGAAGTCCAGGGGCCCTCTGAAAATCCCCAGAGAAAACTTCCCTCCTCCTCTAGGTCAAAAGAAAGCTTTTATTCGGGACTTGAATATGTTTTTTTTGAGGGGGGAAAGCTTGTCAAAAATATTAAAAGCTTTAAAACATTTGTTCAGATAGGAAACCAGGTTCACTGCAAAACCGTGTTCAGGTATCTATTCAAAGTGACAACAGAAACAATCAAGGGGAAACAGAGCTAAAACAGTTTTTTAAAAACCCTTTAATAATCTTTTTATCAAGAGCATATCAAAAGTTTAGGAAAATTATCCTTTTAAAAAAGAGGAGACCAAGTTTTAATTTTACACCAGTTTACTTTTAACATCAAAACTTCTCTACTTAATTGGATTTACTTTAATCTTAGCCAAGTTGACTATACCTAAAACTCTTTAGGGCTTTACTTTTACAAACCTTTGGTTACTTTCTTTACATTTAGAATTTGTCCCAGTACTTTAGGACAAATTTATTTTTCTTAACTCAAGAAACAAAAATATTTCCATTCTTTATATCTTTTTACTGAAAACATATATTTTACTTTCCTTGTAAACAGACATTTTAGAAATATGTTTTTTCATAGAAAATTTCTCAGTGTACATAAAACATGTTTATCAATAAAGCTAAGCACTTTTCAGTTTCTTTGATATAAGAAACCAAAGGCAGATAAATATATGCTTAGTAGTTAACTTTTAATATTTTATCTTATGTGGAAATGACCTGGATACCCAATAAACTGTTATTATTTAACTTAAGTTAGTAAAGCTATAAAGTTTGTTTTCAAAAAGATTTTTGGAAGCTGTTTCTTAAGTATGCAGACTATAAAACATAATTATTGTACTTAAAACTCTTACCCAGTTTTAAGAATTTCTCTTAAAAACTTCATGTGACATTACAGCAGTTAACTATCATCTTCAGTTGTTTTAAGTATATACATCATAATACATAGAATTATTGCTCAAAAATTTTTCCAAAAACTTTTATCTTTTTACATTTGTTTAGTTTACCTGTTCGTAACAATTTTATTTAGATCGTCTACAAAAACCCCATGAAACATTAAGCAAAATTAGCTATTATACTGAGTTATTAGTTTTGCTGATAAATTTTCTAACAGAGGTGACATGAGCTCATTTGACCAGCAAAACCAGGCTGTATGTTTGCACCATATCCAATGCAAATAAATCTGAGAAGATGTCTATTTTAAATCAAACCCAGGACACTTAAACAGGTTCTTATTTGCCAAAGACCATTTTATATCATGTTAAATAACTTTGTCTCTTAGAAGTTTTTGCATATTCATTAAAAACTGCATTCCATTATGAGAGATTTTGAATCCTCTTCCGAAACAGGTTCTCCAGAATGGACATTACAATTTCAAATTATCTTAAAAGTTTACTTATTTTTACTTGTTCAATTTTAGATCAGGAATTTTGGGGGAGTTGAAGCTTGCTGGGAAGCTCAGCAAGAGAGTAGACAAAAGCAGCAGATTTGGGTTCGGCTGCTGGCATGTTTAATTATGTTTTCTTAAACTGGTGGTAAAGTATTTCTAATTTTATTTAGAAGCCTCAAAAGATTAAGACAGGCTCCCCATTGTTGCAGCTGGCTTTTCCAATTGTATACATCAGTTTGGGTGAACTGAAATTGGTCCATTTAAGTATATCAATTTTTACAAAACTTTATCTTAGTTTTACTAACTCATACTTTTAATTATAACTTACATTAGAATTCCACTAACAAGTTTTTTAATTACAATATTGTGTAGGGGAAGCATTCCCAGTTAGACATAACATTTATTCCCAAAGCAGATATCCAGGGAAAGTTGACATAACCTCTTCATATAATATTAGCTTAAACACTTTAATCTTTATAGTCTTATTAACCTTAGTAGCCTAACTGTTGCCTCAAACCATTGTTGGTCAGGTTTCTCACTCTGATTTCTGCCTCCTGACCTTTTAAATTTTTCATACTAGGGTAAATAGAACAGGTTTGTCTGATGTCCTTTAATGTTGGAGAGCCAATGGCGGGGAGGGGGGGGTTCCTTTAGCCCATTCAACCTTAGGCAGTGTTTTATTAAAACGTTTGTTTTAACCTTATTTACACCTGTTCCATTTACCCTATTTTTCTTTCAATAACTAGCTAAAGATTTTTATCCCATTGGGGTGAGTCCTGTGACTCTTCCCTTTCTGATTTCTCTGTGTTAACTTGACATTTTCATTAGCATCTGTAGGACTACGAGAAGCCGAGACCCCAAGTTTGATTAAGTTCTTAAGACTAGTCATTATAGTTTCCTTTTAATTTGGTCTTTTCATAGGTACCAGTAAAACAGCTGTTTATCATAAGAGCTCTCTAAAAAGTTTTCCAACTTAAGGATCCATTGTTTGGCCTTTCTTTTCCTCCGGAGTCTAAAGAATATTGTGGCCACATGGTGTTACAAAAGAAAATCATCCCTCTTTAGACATTGGCTTATAGCTATAGGTCGACCATCAGCCAAAGTTTTTCCCAAGTGGCTCTTAGGTGGAATAGATGCAGCACCTCCCATGTTAACACTTTTAAAAGGAAAGACAGACAGACAACAGCAAACACCAAACAAGCACACTTTCCCAAAAACCCTCAGCCACAAACGGAAGCCAAAACAAAGACCAAAACCAAAACCAAAGTGCTTCCAGTCTCAGCTTAGTCCATGTCCTATACTCTGCAGGCGCCCAACAAATGAAGATCAGCCCCACAGATCTTCCCAAATGAGCAAGGACAAGGGACCTTGGTTGTGCACACCAGGGGGACTAACCAAAATGTGGTCGGAGCCTCGTGACTTCAAAACAAACAGAGCCCTGAGGGCTGCCAATTTATCCATTATTTCTGGCGGGTCCTGTTGGAAAAGGTTAACACAAAGACAAAGACAAAAACTACCAGCCACTTACAAGAGACGTCTTCCTAAGTCCTAAACCTGGTTTCTTCCACCACCAAAGCAAAAGCGCTGTGGGCCAACGACATCTGGTTAGCAGCCAGTTGCTTGAGGCTGTCCCTGAGACAAGGGGCTCAGGCAGCTGCAGGACAGCTTCCAAGAGAGGCCTTTAGCCAGAGGCTGGTGTGCCACAGGCGAGATGTCCACCTGGGACATTGTCCCATCTAGGGTGCCAAATTGATATGGAACCTGAAGTGAGTTCGCTTACAGGTTGGGCAGCAAGCCAATCTCTGACACCGGGGGTAGTGGAAGAAAGTAGGAATTTTATTATTGCACAGCGCTAAGCAAGGAGAGAGGGCAGCTAAGGCTGAAATCCCAAACTCCTCGAAAAGCTAAAAAGAAGGGATTTTTATTTGGAGTTTTAGGTAGGGGAGAGGGAGCATATGGCCTTGCTGGTTGGAGCTTTCCCACCAGCCTGTCTTTGGCCTTGAGACACTTGCAGAGAGGAGGGAGCCCGTCACCTTGCTGGTCAGCAGCTTTCCCACCAGCCTGTATCTCTTTGTGGGGAGGAGATAATCCAGGTACTTGTCCTTGACAGTGTCTGTCTCCATGGAGGATAGTGGATTCTGGAGCCAGGAAGCCAGAGAGTAAGCAGGGAATGAGTGTTTTGGTTTTAACCTCATATATGCTGGCTTTAATGTGGGGGAACTGATATCAGGGCCGGTATCACTTTTACAACTTCCTTTAAGAACAGTAATAAACTGGCTCCAAAAGCGATATAAAGCATTCTCACCATTCTCCTTACCCATACTGTTACAGGACCAAAGTGAACCCATTCCTTGCCTGTTTAATTAAACTGCACCACAAGTAGTTGTCACACAAAGCATAATTTTATTTTCAGCATGCTGCAAACAAAATGGAGACCATAAGGAATAATTTCACAAAGCTATGGCTCCCCAAACAAAGAGAGTGGGTGCCTTTTATTTTGCATAGGGAATGAATATGCAAGAGGGGAGTTTTGCTATTCCATGTAGCAGACACAGGCTGACGTGTGCAGTTCAGATACATGCATCCATACACATCACATGTTACGTTAATAGGACTTTAGCTTCTCCCAAGGCAGTGTGTCTAGTATTATAATGAAGCAAAGGTTACTTTTGTACACTTTTCCATTCTTCCGCACAGGCCATTCCTGCAGTGTGGTTTAAACTGGTCTGAGCTGGTTCAATTGGTGGGTAGCTGTTCATCTTTCTGAAAAACAACTTTGAGGAACTACTGAATGCTGAGGGCATTTGTTAAGCAGCTCTTTAAGCAACTTAAGCAGAAAGCAACCCTTTAAGTCTCTCTTTAAGCCTAAGTAACTCTTTAAGCAACTCAGGGCAGTTAGCTGGTGACAATACCACCAGGGGTTTACAATGACAAGACTCTTCGAAAACAGCAGTGTGGTGGTGAGTATACAAGAAGTGTCCCTGAGAGGTACGGCTGCTCCTCAGGGAGGGGCAGCAAACGAGTGGCCAATCCTAGCTTGTGGCTTCAAGGACTCTCTGTCCTGGGGCATGTCCCTCCTTCACCAGGAGAGGCATTACCTGTCAAGCTAGCTGATATATCTTGGGGAACAGGATTCATGAGAAAAAAAAAATTGGAAATGTGAGGAGCTCAACCAAAAGGCAAGAAAGGCCATGATCTGGACAATCAATACCACATGGAGCACAGTTAGTGGAACAGATCAACTGAGAAATTAAAATTTGCATAATGAATATCCTTAAATAGATGAGGGAATGACTTCAGCCAATGAATAAATCACTACGATAAAAATCAAAGTGTTGAGAGTCAAAAATCTTGCTGATGATTTACGGTTATTTCTTTTTCAAATTTCCCATTAAGCTCACTCCATGAACAGAGAATTAAAAGTGTACAAGCTTTGTCAGTGTTAGGAGTAGATTCTAGCGTGAAACGAGAATTAGGGTTAACACAGAACATCTAAATGGCAGTACTGTTAGCCTGAAAGCCCTTTAGAGTATTTAGATCCTGCTCTTTTATCCCCCCAAACCTATCGATACAAAGGGTTTTTTATCTGGTTTGGTTTTTCTAAGATATGTTACTGTAAGAATAGTTTACTAGTTTCACCCAAAGGGAAAAGTCTGTTTAAATATTATAACAAATTATATTTACAAGAATTATGTTTTACATAAAATTGACATGCCAAAACGAAAGAGCATATTAAAAACTCAAGTTAAATGCATGTTGGAATTTCCCTTTATGTTTTTTAGAGAGCATTAAGAATTAATACATGCCTTCTGCATAGAGTTCTCCTGAGATGATTAATAAGATGATAAACACTAAGCTTTCGACCTCATCTTCAGTGGTGTGCTGAATAAAGATTTCAACAATTCTAAAGCAGCAGGGACTCCTCATTAAGTACACAATGTCCCTCTGGAAGAAAAAGTTAATTACTTATCACATTTGTTTAAGTCCCTTTGTAACAGACCTTATATTTCATTTAAAATATTTTTGAATTACACTAAAATAACACAGCTATGTTCATTTATAATACTTTTCATGCTGGAGTTCAATAAGAACATGATAACCAATGGAAGTCACAATAACAAGCAGCATAAATAATTAACTCAGACCGCATGAAAATCAGGGTAAATTTTCAACAGCAATACCCACTTGTAAGTCCATTGAGTAAAGTTCATTTGTGGCCTTTGATTTCTTTACTACCACTGATTAAACGAAGAGATGAACTTGGGAACATGAGGTCATGAATACCTGATAGCAAAATAAGGTGTTGTCTAGATCGCGCTGCTTAAAGAGAAAAATGACCTTAACTGCATCAAGCAATGAGAGGATAATGTTATTGATAAGTGAGTCCGACGTTTAAAGAGTGCATTCTGTGGCAGGTGGTGAGATGGGCACTGCGCTGTGTATGATTCATTCATGAGAAATGTTGTGTGTGTTCACCATGTACCCGGTCATGTCTGCTCTTGGTTACATAACAGTGAAAAAATACATTAAAATTACCGCCATCATGGAGTTTACATTCTAATGGCTTTTAACTTAAACTACAAAATGATACTGTGAGGTGGGAGCTATTATTATTTCACTTTTGTAACTTTTTATTAAAATACAACATATTAGGAGAAAAGTGCACACATCCTAAGTGCACGGATCAATGGAGTCTCACAAACTGAGCACATCCATGAAACCAGCACCCAGAACAAGAAGCAGCATGTACCAGCAGCCCAGAATTTCCCTCCAAGTCACAGCCCACGCCCACTCTCAATGTTAAACACTATCTTGGCTTATAATAGCTTGGTTTTATACTACATAACGGAATCATATAGTATTTTTTTTAATCTGGCTTCTTTTGGTTAATGTTTTGCTTGCAAGATTCATCCATATCTTGGGCTGTAGAAGATAGTTCTTTCTCTGTATAGTATTCCAATTCTGTCAATATGCCACAAATTATCTATTCATTCGACTGCTCATGGATATTTGGGTGACTTCCAGTTTAGGGATATGATACGATCTCTGCTTATTGTCAAAGTTTTTTTTAATTAAAAAATTTTCAGACATAACCTCCACCTGGATCCTACCATTTAACATTTTATTATACTTCTAAAATCACATATTTATCCATCCACCCATCCTTTTTCGATGCCTTTCACAGTAAATCGCAGCTATCTGTGCATGCCCCCTACATACTTAAGCAAATATTTCATTAACTCAAGTTCTGTTGTTGTTGTTGTTGTTGTTTTTGAGGAAGATTAGCCCTGAGCTAACTACTGCCAGTCCTCCTCTTTTTTGCTGAGGAAGCCTGGCCCTGAGCTAACAACGTGCCCATCTTCCTCTACTTTTATATGTGGGATGCCTGCCACAGCATGGCGTGCCAAGTGGTGCCATGTCCACACCCGGGATCCGAACTGGTGAATCCCGGGCCACAGAGAAGCAGAATGTGCGAACTTAACTGCTGTGCCATGAGGCCGGCCCCTCATTAACTCAAATTCAATATTTTTTATAGATTATTCTGTTGATATGAAATCTAGAAAGAGATGCACAACTTTTAAGTATAGGTCTTGAGTTCTTGAGTAATGCACACACCTGTATATCACAAACCCCTACCAATTACCATTGATCCTTCCAGAAAGTTCCCTCATGCTCCTTCCTAGTCAGTCCTCACCTCCACTTCTTACAGGCAACCACTGTTCTGATTTTGCCACCAATCACATCGTTTTTCTGTTCTAGAACCTCATATAAGTGGAAATATACAAGCACTCTTTTTCGTAAGCCTTCTTTCTTTCAGCATAATGTTTTGGGATTTATCCATGTTATTGATTCAGTACTTCATTTCTTTTTAGTGCTCAACTTTATAAAAGAATACACTGAAGCTTAGAAAGCATTGAAGTTGAAGTGGCTTATCAAAGATCACTACCCTAGCAAGTGTCAGAGCAAGGATTCAAAGAAAGTCCTTTTTCAAAAAGTAAAATCTGTATTGAGATATCATAATTAAATACTTAAATTTTTAATCAATTAAAAGTTACTAGCATCTACTAATTTCAGTAAATATAGTAAGAGTATTACGTCTAAAAATCAAACTAAGCGAGGAAGTATATGAAATGTTTCAAAAATCATAAAGTCTGGAAGAATCTTCTATTCCAGGTAAGAACAAAACTAAACATAATTTTTAAATATTTTCTGAAATAGTCAATATATTTAAATGGTGCAAACTTCAAAGGATGTAAAGTGAGATGTCTCTGTCCCATACTGTCCCTCAGTCACCCAGCTCCCCTCTCTAAGAGGGTAAATAATGTCCTCAGTACCTTTTGCATTTTTCCATAGACACATATACAGCAAACATCTACCTTTTAACTGATTTCTTTTGCACTTAACAGTATATATTGGAGATCGCTTCATAGCAGAGCATAAATGGCTTGCTTATTTGTTTTTAGATCAGTATAGTTTTCTAGTATATTGACAGATAATTTAAATCAAATTCATTCTTGTTGGGTAATGAAGTTGTTTACAATGTTTTATTGTTGCTAAAATTTCTGCAGTGTCTAGGATGGTACATGTTGTTTTGCACTTGTGAATACATTAAGTAGAATAAATCCCCAGAAGCGAAATGTGCATTTATGATACAAATATTGATTAGTTTTTCTAATGGAAATTATGCCAATCAACTCTCCCAATAGCACTGTACAAGAGGATGTTTTTCCATAGCACCCACACAGCATTATTAAACAGTTCATGTTTCAATTTGATAAGTAAAAACATAATCACTGTATAAATTAATTCACATTTCTCTTACTATGTGTGAGATTGAAGACTTTTACATGAATTTCAAAGTCATTTTTACTTTATTTCTGTGAGGTACTTGTGCATATTCTTTGCTCCTTCTTCTGTTGGACTGTTGGCTTTTTCCTATGGACTTGTATGGACTTTTTTGGTTCTTGAGGAAGATTAGCCCTGAGCTAACATCTGCCGCCAATCCTCCTCTTTTTGCGAGGAAGACTGGCCCTGAGCTAACATCTGTGCCCATCTTCCTCTACTTTATATGTGGGACACCTACCACAGCATGGCTTGATGAAGAGTGTGTAGATGCGTGCCTGGGATCCAAACTGGCAAACCCCGGGCAGCCAAAGCGGAGTGCGTGAACTCAACAGCTATGCCACTGGGCCAGCCCCGACTTTATGGACTTGTTATATATTAAGATAAATGGCATTGGTCTGTGACTTTGAGTTGTATATACATTTCCTGGTATGCTATTTATCTTTTAAATTTGTTACAGTGGATTTTGCAAGTAAATTAATCTTTTCCTTCAAGATTTTGGGATTTGCGTTATAGTTAGAATTACTCCAATGTTGTTTTTTTTAAAAAAAAATATTGCCAGTTTCTTATACTACATTTATGGTTTAACTTTGAATGAATGTATATAATATAAATCTTTGTGAATGATGTCAGGTAAGTACACAACCTTATTTTTTCCCAGAGAGTTGCCATGCTGCTCCAATTATTTATCAAACGATTCATTTTTTTGCCAGTGGATTTCCTTCCTCATATGTTCAATTCCTGTACTATATGTTTTAGGTCTATTTTTAGATTCTCTATTCTGCTTTATTGTTTAATCATATTTTTTAGTACCACCCTTTTAGCTACCCTAGTTATAGAATACACGAGAGCATATAAGTCGTCTAGTCCTCACACTTTAGTCCTTTTTCAGAAATTTCCTGTCGTGTTTTGCTTGGTTAAATACTACAGGTTTGGAGTAGACCATCGAGTCACTCAGCTCTGACTTACTTTTTTTTTCTTTGAGGAAGATCAGCCCTGAGCTAACTGCTGCCAATTCTCTTCTTTTTGCTGAGGAAGATGGGCCCTGAGCTAACATCCGTGCCCATCTTCCTCTACTTTATATGTAGGACGCCTGCCACAGCATGGCTTTCACCAGGCAGTGCCATGTCCGCACCCAGGATCAGAACTGGCGAACCCCAGGCCGCCGAGAAGCAGAACGTGCGAACTTAACAGCTGTGTCACCGGGCCGGCCCCTCAGCTCTGACTTATAATCACAATATACGGACTGCAACTTTGGAAAGAGAGCACTCATTTGTACCCACATTTCTTCATCTCTAAAATAACGGTAAAAATAGTAGCCACCTCAAGCACATCACAGAAACGCTGCTGAGGATAATTTAGTACTCCACAGTTTGCTCATCCCTAAAAGAGTCACTATTAAAAATGGTTTGAGAGACAAAATATTAAGCCAAGTTTCATAAATACATTCTAAGGAAATATATGCCCATCCAGGTAAAAAAAGGGCAATAATACATTTAATGGAAATATTAAAAGATGAAATTATAAGTGTGTCATTCTAATTCTCTTTCCTTCTTCCTTCCTTTATTATCTCTGAAGCTTACTCGGCAATAATAAAAATCTAAAATCTCTCTTCATTTGGCTTTGAAGAGCCAGTTATAATAAAAATTTCATTTTAATTATATAACAACATAGTCTATGGGCTATATGCATGCTTGACAAAGTATCATTTCTACCCAACATTTTTCCAAAATTGGCACTTTAGGGATAAATAAGAAAAGTTTGACCCCCCTCCACTCCTTTCTGACTACTCTAGTTTCCCTAACCACAGGCCAAAGTACACCTCCAAGACGTCAGGACACCACAGCGTTTGAACCAACCTAGTTTCTACCCAGTAGAGGCATGCTGAGAAGAAATGGATCTCAAAGTGAGTATTATAAAGCAGAAGCCACATTTGCGTTGGTTCGGCCACTTGGCCTACTTACGACAATGCTGGAGGCACGAGGCTTTACCAAAACTGCTCCAGCAGAAGCCTGAGAATCTCAGCTCCAGCTTCACGGATGTCAAGGGGCAGGTTGTGGAGCATTTCCTGCTGACAGCGATACAGTAAGCATGGCGTGGTCCTGAGGCCAGTATTTGTGCAGGTGTCTCCTTGATGCCTCAACTTCAAGTTCATGGTGGGAAAAAGCACATACCCAGGCCACTTTTATGGCATGGTACTAGAACTAGGAGTATGCAGACTTGTGGTTTGCAATACAGAAGAGGTCCATCAAACATCTAATTGGAGGCTCAGTGTAAAACTTATGGAAACTAAAGAAAAAAATCTTAATATTATTGAGAGAGAAAAAAACATTACTTTCAAACATGCAATAATATGAGTGTTGAACTTCTTAACACAGATGATGAAAACAAGGAGGAAATGGAATAACATCTTTAATGTGTTAAACGAAAATACCTGACAATCTACAATGCTATAACCACTAAAAATATTTTCAGAACTAAAAGTAAAGAAAGATGTCTTCATCTTTACCAATCATTTTTATGCTGGTTGATTATATCCTAGCAGTATAACTTAGCAAAGTAATAGATTGATTGTATTAAGATTCTGTTAAATGAAAGAGAAAGTGTTCGGAAAATACTAAGTACCAAGAGTTCCTAAAATACTTTATTGAAAGGAACAAAAAAAAAGAGGCATGACAATATCAAAAATTCTCCAGAGTTAATTTCAATATACTCTTTAATATGCCAGTCTGGTCTTTAGAACAATCCTAACCAAATCCTTGACAATTTCAGACTAATAAGGTTTAATCTTTAGGCTAAAAATTAACACATTAAGTAGTTAATTGGTCTCTCCATTTCCAGCTACTACTGATTTACTTCAGATAGTTAAAAACCTTTATGGCTTCCCTGTATGGACAGACTTTGGGACTCTACCAGATTTCAAATAGATGCTAGAAATAGGCTTCCATGGCCCTGGGACCACATCAGTTCAGTATTGATAAGAGTACCCACAGCTATAGAAAAAGAATATGCTTTTATTTCAACACTGAATCATTTTCAGGCCTGTGGTATGTGGCTGGACAACAAGGTTCTACTATAAGCAACACCAGGCTCATCCTAGGTCCAATTATAACACTAATCAGTTCAAAGATAAGGGTTTTTAGTATATGAATTCATTTGATTTCCCTACAGGGGCCCAATGCCTATCGGATGGTCCAGACAGGCAGGGAAAGAAATGGAGATGTTGTCTATGGCATTTGTGAGATTACTGTACCCTCTTCTCACTGAGTTGGCAGAATCTTAAATTTCCAACATCTGTTTTAGAAAAATGCCTCAATATGTCTATAAAACAGGAGTAATAAGCTATTTTTCTCCCTTTACGAATATACCTATATTCAAAATAAAATAATATCTTAAGATAACAGACATGAATAACAGAGTTATAATCATTTTATGACATACAAGTTTGTTACATGCATAGAGCTATTAAATAATAAAAGAAACAATGACTATAAAAACAGTTTGTTATATACATTTTAAATTTTAATACAAAGTCAGATTTTTGAAGTTATACAAAGCTGAAAACACCTTACTACGCATGATTAGCTTTAATATTTCTTTTTACTGTACATACTGATAAAATGTTTACATTAACTAATAAGGAAGCCCAAGTGTATCCATAACCATTTGAATAGCTTGCAAGGAATTTGTGATTTCTTCCTTGTTATCTCTTCTCAAAACCCAAGCTGGTTTAAGTCTGTGAAGAGAACAAAAATCTTGCGTTAACAAACTTCTTCTCTTCAAAGTTACCTTTACCTGTCTGTCTTAACTAAAATGTGGCCACTCCCGAACACATCACTTCCCTGACAAGGCTCTCAGACAGGATGGAGGGCTCCATGTTACAGCTTTTACTACTTTCAGGGTATTTCTCTCCATCTTTCCTGAAAGATGATCCTGGCTCCTTTGGAAGCTTACGCTATTTAGCTCCACCATTGCCTTTGGGTCAGCTCCCAAACTTCCAGTGTATTCTGCTTTGTAAACTTGGTTCCTGGTCTTCTCTCAGCTCCTGTCACCATGCTCAGTAACTTCAACACCCATGTGGCCAAAAAGCCAATACCCTCATCTCTCAGTCTTTGCTTCCCTTTCCTTCTTTTCCACCACAACCAATCCCTTCTCACATGATCATATTACAGACTTTGTGACCACAAAGTGCACCACCCCTGACGTCTCATTTGGGGACTTCCACTCTCCAACCACTACTTCTGATTCAACCACATCATTTGACTTCATACACCCACTGGGTATATTCTTCCACCTCACTGAGATCTCCAATTCACTTGACCTCAACGCACACCCATCATGCATCAGAATGCTTTTCTCACTCCCCTCTGTTGGCTGTCTTAGGTCCATCAATACAATCCCCTTTGCAGATGCATTAACTCTATTGTTTCTCTTTCCTGTTGAATTCAACTGGAAAGTTCTATTTGGACTCCAAGTTGAATTCAAATATCTGCCTTCTTCATTCCTGTACAGCTGGACATTGCTAAAGAAATTTATAGAACCAGGCTGAGTGATTTATGCCCATAATTGCAAATCTAAATGGGCATTTGATATTTCCTAATATGCTTCCTTTCTCTTTCCCCAAGGTGACGATCTTATTCCTTTCTTCTTTTCAGATGTCCCCTCCATACCCTTTCTGATCTGCTTCTGAGCTAATTCCATCAGAGGGGAGCTCATACATCATTCTCACATAAATCCCTACTACTATATGCATTTCCATCTTCTTATACTTTGCTGTTAAAAATCCAAATATCTATTAACTGGTGAGTGGTCAAACAAAGCGTGCAATATCCACAGGACAGAATCGTACTCTGTGATAAAAGAGAATGAAATCTAATCTCTGCATCAACACGGAGGGACCTCAAACGCCTTAAGGGCAGTAAAAGAATCCAATCACAGAAATCTACGTACCGCGTGATTCTATTCACGTGACAATGTACAAAAGGCAAAACTAAACCAGATCAGTAGTTGCCAGACTCTAGGGGTTAAAGGGAGAGAACTGACTGCAAAGGGGCACAAGGGAACTCTGGTGTGACAGAAATATTTTATCTCAGTGGTAGTGGGTTTCACATCTGTATACACTGGTCAAAACTCCATTGACCCACATATCTACACTAGGGCGCATTTACACTGTTGGTCATTTTGCCTCAAAAAACCTGACTATATCAAAAGGAAAAGAAGAATCTATTCATTCATATGCCTTTAATAATAGTTTTTAAAACATAATTAATATTAAAATTTACCAAGTCCTTCAATAAAAATCCTTTGTAGAAAGGGTCTCCATTAAAAATTTCAAGCAAGGAGATATTTTTACTTTTATAATGTGAAATATGAGTGCATGAAAGCAATTTACAAGTATTATACAGATTATAATTATGAGTAATTATAAAGCTGACTGCTATGTAACCCAGATCAAGAAAGAGTGCATTGTCAACACCGTGGAATTTATACCTAGTAGAGAATTGTTGAATCATAGAAAGGAAGAAGGGAGAGAGGGAGGGAAGGGAGAGAGGGAGGAAGGAAGGAAATTAAATATCACGAGCTAATTTAGTTCATCAATTAAATCTTTTTATTAATAAGGGAAAATCAGAAAATGATAAATTGATCGTTTAAATAAAATTTTACTGCCTGAGCAAAATGTAAAGTCATAGCTCAAGTTCTAAAGTTATAAATTTTGGTCCACAAATGAATTCATGACTAATAACAAATCTGTACCTTAAATCAGTATTATAATTCTAATTTACGTCATCTAACAGAAGAATGTTGCTGGAGTTCTCCACAATAGAAGACCAATATTTGTCATAGGAAATTCATCAAATATTACTCGTATAAGAGGATGAGTTTTACTGTATGCAAATTATATCTCAATAAACTTGACTTTAAAACTATGCAATAGCAAAGTGAAATGACTACAAAGCTTCTAAGTGCTGACTCTAAACTTCAGACCTTCATCCACAGAGCAGCAGCAGAGTCTGCATCTGGCACTGGTCTGCGGGTCACAGCTGGAGCACTGCACAAGGGCTGGCGGTGCTTCATGTCTGATTCTGTGACAAGAATCCTACTCAGACGGTCTTGTGTACGAGGAGATCAGATCACCCTGTATGATGCAGACTGGCCCTAAACCCAACAACAGGTGTCCTTCCAGAGACACAGAGGAGGGAGAAGGAGAAGACAGGCAGAGGAGGGAGCTCTACAGCCAGAAGTCAGGACACCTGGAGTCACCAGAACTGGAAAAGTCCAGGAAGAAAGCTACCCTAGAGCCTTCAGAGAAAATGAGGGCCTCACTGACTCCTTGACTTGGAACTTCTGCTTTCAAGAACTGAGAGAGAACAGGTTACTGTGGTTTAAGGCCACTAGGTTTGTGGTTATCTGTTACAGCAGCTCTAGGAAACTAACACAGCGTCTCACAGAGAACCTCTCTAGGAGGAGAAATTTGCAGTATCAGGGTGATCCCAGGAGGGGTTAGAGGTTGATATTTTGGCCAAGAGGGATTTCTGACAGCTCTCAAACAGTGTAGCTTGTCCTACGTGCAGAAAAAAAATTGGCATAGCAAAGCTTATAAAAACCTAATTCTTAGTCTTAGTGCTTAACTATTTAATAGAAGGAATTTATTGAATAACTACTAAATACCCAAAGCTATCATGTTATTACTTCATTATTTATTGAGACCATCTCCTTTAAAAATTTACCAAGGCTTCTATTCTTTTTCATAGGTTGTTTCTCCAATGTCAACTACAATATTTTGCTTATAGTAGGTACTTAAATATTTGCTGAATGAACGAACGAATGACACAAAATGATAGAGTACATTTCTGCTTACCTTGAAACTATTCTGGTTCTGACAGGTGTTTCTGGAATAAAGGGGATGCTCATAGAAGAATTCACCTTTTGTTTATACAGTATTCTTTCAGTATTCATTTTATGTTTACGAGCTGTAAGTTTGTAGAGACTATAAATGCAGTCAACAATTTTGGACCTACTTCGAACATCCTAAAAAAGAAAATGTACCTTTATTAAAATGAATAAGAATTAAATTTTGCATCCCTTCTGTGCTAACAAAGTCAATCATAATGAATAAACACTATGCAGTAAACTTATGAGCTTTTAACAATTAAAAGTCAAGCTCTCTAAGTTTAGTAGTAAGATTGGTTTAAATTATGAATTAATATGTAAGAATTATAAAGAAAGCAAATATTCAAAAATTGTACACTTAACTCCATACTGAATTAAAAGGCAAATATTCTCCAGTTACCAAGTCCTGTGAATTTCACCTTTTCAAAGATTCTGAAGTTATCCACTTCCCTCTCACTGAGACAACCCCAGGTCAAGTACCATCTCTTGCCTGGACCACTGCACATCTCACTTGCCTCCTTCCCTAATGGTCTCCCTGCATCCACACATGCTCTCCCAAATCCATCCTTCAATCACCAGCCAGACTGATGTTAAAACTTAGACTGGAACACGTTCCCTTGCTTAAAAGCCTTCAGTGGTTTCCTATTGTTCTCAGGAAAGGCCACAATCCTATCCCAGCCTATGACCACATCTACATTGACTGTAACACCTCAAGAGAATAACTCAGAGGTCTCACAGTAGAAAAGCTTGAAATATACTTATGGTTACAACAGAAGGAGGAGGAGTCACACATCTCTGATTTTCTACCTGGCTAGGATAATTTGTCACTTCCCTCAGTTAAATGGAAAATGGTTACTAATATGGCTGCAATAGATTCTTTTTTTTTTTTTTAAGATTGGCACCTGAGCTAACATGTGTTGCCAATCTTTTTTCTCCCTCTTTTTCTCCTCCCCAAAGCCCCCCAGTACATAGTTGTATGTTCTCATTGTAGGTCCTTCTGGTGGTGCAAGATTCTACTTTTATAAGTCAGTTTCTTTAATACATAAGCAACAACTCATATATCAGCACAAAAAGTAGGTTTGAACACACACAAAATGCTACTTACAATGTGATAGTTACTGAAGGAAAAGTATAAAAGTCTTAGACCTAAGAACAAATCAAAATAACCTCAGAGAAAGTAACTGCTTAATACTTACAGAGGCTCGATTTGTTGTCTTCAGTAAAAGAGCTAACAAACAACAGGTTTTTATGAAAATGCTTCCACCTTTGTCTGCAACTTTGTCACCAGGCTTTTCTCGGTACATTTGCAAAAGCTGCAACAGTGTATCTATACAATTTTCTACATCATAAACTGCCGAAGTAGTTTTTTCATACTTGAAAAGAACAGAATGAAATTAAAAGTTATAACAAACACATACACTCTTAGAAACAGCCCAACCAAAAAGAAAGCTCAAAGAAATTTTGGGTCGATCTGCAGCAAGTGCCAAGGACTTCATGAAATGACATTTTGACATTACTTTCACTTCTGTATCCATCTCCTATGCGCATCGGCATTTTGTTTTCTTCCCAGCCTACAGAAAATGAATCAAATCTAAAACCTCTGAAAATGAACACCTTAAAGGAAATAGAAACAAACTTAAAGACAAGGTCGTTTTGGTGAGAACCTCTTAGGGAAAAGGTAACTTATCTGTGATAGCTAATCATAGGGGGAGATAAAGATAAAGGCAGGATTTAGTTAGTCACCCTAATACATGCTTCTCGAGAGGAAGAGGAGCTTGCTTCAAAACAAAATAAATCTGACACTAGTAAGTCTAGGATATATGCTCCCTGCCCCAGTTATCCAATTGTATCATTAGATTCCTATTGAAATTTGCATGGTAACAAATAATGCTAAGGACACTAAGCCAAAAATAACAAGACAATGTTCACAATTAATATTTAAAATTTGGCACATCTGTGTATCAAGCACTTTATGTACACTGACTCATTTAATCCTCAGAATAACATTATGAGGTAGGTACTGTTACTGTACCCATATTACAGTTAAAGAAAGGGAAGCACAGAGAGGCTAAGTAACCTACAGTAAACTGCAGAGCTGGGGTTTAAACCCAAGCAGTTTGGCATCAGAGTCTGTGTTCTTAACCACTCCTTCTCAATAAGAAGATACCGGGTAAAGTGCTTTGAGTTGTGGCTGAGGGGGTGGGTGGCGAAGATCAATCTGTCATCTTGGTACCTTGGGTTGCACGCATTATAGTTTAGTACAGATCTGCTCCCAGCCCAAAGCCAAACGACTTAAATCCTAGTACAGAGTCCTACAGGGTGACTAAGTTAGAGCAGTATCTTTATCATGTTATCCCAGACATGAACATAAGAGGTCCTATTGTTCTGATACAAGGCAGTGGATAAGAACACCAGCTCTGGAAATAGACAGAAATGATCCACATTCAGCTCCAGCACTTAGCTCACTCGAGGCCTAAGGCGAGGAACTTCACATCTGTGAGAATTACTGTTCCTTCTCTATGAACGCGAAAAATAACAGGAACTAGCTTAGAGGGTTACTGTGCAGACTAAATTAAATGATGAATGAAAAACAGTAGCACACAGTAAGTACTCAACAAATGTTAGTCATGATTGTTATTTACATTGTAAAGACAGAAGAAATAAAATTGTAAAAAATTCTATTTTTTCTACATTTCTCTGCACAGTGATGTTAACAGATTAAACATTCTTCCCCCTAAGACTCTGGCACATGAATGAATTTTAACTTGGAGATGTAAGTTCTCGTGACGAGCAAGTGTAAACTTAATTTGCTGAGTCAGATTTCTTGACCAATGAACGTTTCGTTATTAAAATGGAAAACTACCTTAGCGACATTAAGCAGGACTTGTACAGCGTAGCTGATGACTTCCATACAAGGGACGCTACGATTGCAACTTCGGATCAGAACAAATATTTTAGAAATCGCTCCACTCTGGGCCATGTTCTCACAACAGAGGGGAGACAATCGAGTAACCACCTCTGAAAGAGATAAAAAGGGATGAATTCACAGCAACAAAATGTTTCAGCTAATAACATATTAGTATAAGATTCTTTTTATTCTCAAAGGTAAAAATGCATTTCTAACCTTATACAAGGTATCGTTAAAACACAGCAACTAACCTAGGTGCTTTAAAGCCTCAAGAATAGCAGACAGGTGCTTATATGTCAAAAGATAATGAAGGGCAAGTGTGGTTCTTCTGTAGAGTTTGTTTTCTTCTCGAATCTCCTTATTCACAAGCTGAAGACTTAGTCGTATAGCTTTAATTTTCGTACAATCATTTTTCTTCCTCCAAGAATACCCTCTCCATAATGCCTTAAGGAGACAAAACATAGCAATTTTAAGGTTACAGCCCATGATGTTTTCAACGTGTATCTACATCTATTTCCACAAAGTAAATAGTTTCAGTAAATGTATATTATGTGAGCAGGTTCAACTAAAGCCTCAGTTCAGGTTCTAATAAATAGCAAAATCAATTTTTCTAAAAAGAAATACATATAATATTCCTGTGTATAAACTAAAACATCATCCAATGATCAAAGATGTCTAAGTACGCCAAATGCTAAAACACTTTTCCATCTTTCAGTCAGAAACTTCCTTTAGGAAATTCAAAAATAAAGGCCTAGCAATGAAATCATGGTGGGGAAGATCAAAGGTATTGAGATGACAGACTGATCTTCCTCATCATAATTTCATTGTACAGTATTTATGAGTTATTCTATTGGCTAATCTCAGGCTTTCTAAAATGTTTGTGACTGTGTTGTTACATGTTAGACATCATGTAGATGAATTTCAAACCAAAGTCTTGAACTAAAATCATTACATTTTCAGTTACCTGAATTTTAGTGATTCTGGCATTTAACTGTTCCTGTTTTTTACAGAGGAGAAAACGGCGTACTGCTTTCTGTATTACTGATGCGGCCCTATTTCGCTGGCTCAGACGTTCTTGAACTTCATGCTGAACTTTCATGCTGCTATGATATCTCTGAAGAAACTTTTTGTGCTGTAATCTTGCTCGAAACCATCTCTGTTTAAAACACATGAAGATATTTTTCTTTACTTCAGGTTTTTAAAGTAAATAAATACACATATACACATACATATATAAATGAAACAAACAGAATACTATCTCGAATTATCTTTCAACCCTCCCTGTGGCATTACTTCTCTACTCCACTTGATGCAAATCCTTCCAGTCCGCATTGGGGGGTGTGTGTGTGTGTGTGTGTGTGTGTGTGAATTTGACCCTGCACAACATTGCCTTCATTTCACAATTTAAAAAAATTCTATCAAGTTGTACATATCATTCTGCAATTTGTTCTTCCAACAATATTTTATATATATATATATATATATATATATGTTAACATATACAAACACAATTCTTATTCAGAATACATAAAGAACTCCTATAAATTATTAGAAAAAAGATGCTCAACAGAAAAATGAGCAAAGTATATGGGGGAAAAAACACATTAAAAAAAAAAGCACACAATGCACACATAAGAATTTGAATAATCAACACTTAAGAAAAATTTTTTACAACTGCTAGCAATCAAGGAAATTACAAACAAAAATGAAGTATAATTTGTCACTCATCAAAATGGCAAAAATCAGGTCTTCTAATGTGCGTGTTGGCAAGGATGCAGAGAAACAGGTACCCTCCAACTTTGTTCGTAGGAGTGTAAATGAGTACAATTACTTCAGAGAATAATTCACGCTTCATTCCTGTGTCGTAAAACATTGACCTATTTCTAACTCATCAAATCAGCCCAACAGCTATATGGCAAAAGGCTAAATATTATACGACCTTAGCATAAAGTATTTGGAAATTGCTTATTATAAATAGAAGAAATTTATAACAAAAATTATATCACACATTTTTACTGCAAAGGAAATGCTAACCTGGATACAGATAACTGAATTAACCTGCTCTTCCGCATTCTTCACAGCCACGTGACGTTTGTATGCTCTTTGAATTCTAACAGCGGACAGGTGATAATACGCAGCGGCTGTGAAGTGAAGGAGCCTAGTTTTGGCTCTCTGTTCTAAAATCTAAAGAAGAAAAGAAATATATTAATTACCAAATATTTGAATCTTAAGACTTCAATCAGTGTTTATTTTTGTATATCTTCCATAACAAAGTATATAAATTAGCAATGAAGAATGAACGTTTAATTATTAAAATGATTTACATTGTAACTCTAAGTGATTATACTTCTTTAACATACAGTATTTCCAATTGTGTAGCTATAATCGAGTATAGAATGCAAAGTTATATTTGAGGCACTTTACGAAAGAATAATAGCATTTAATTTAACTAGACTGCCAAATAACAGCTAGCTAAACCTTTGAATGTACTAATTATGAGAGAGGTATATAAATATTAAACTTTAAAAAGGTTACAGTGTTCCAGGCAGAACTGTGGGAGATGGTGATATTTAAGCAGACAAAATCACTTGAATTGATTTCTCCCGTATTAGACGGTCTAGCACAAGTCCAGCATAAGACTTTCGTAGAAGCTTTCTACCGTGGCCTTTGGCCGTCAGACTTCCAATTTATATTTAATGAACAAAATGGGAAAGATTTCTCCTTTTTCACCTAAAATTTAATTATTTTGTCTTTGCCAGAGCTTCATCTATTGGATGCACAAGACCTCATGAACTCCCTACGAAGGATTCTCTCCTGCTGAAGACGTGGACGTTATCACGGGAATGGTACTTACAACACCTCAAAGAGTAGCTTGTGGAAGCAAAAGGCTACTGCGCAACAACCTCCTTCACATATGGGAGCCCTTCCCTCATCCTCCTTTCTGCCCCTTTGTTAAGATTTATTACACAAGAGAAAGTTTATTCTGCATTTTTGGTGAGCATCTATGGGACATAGGCTTATGGAACAAAAATCTACAGCCGCCAGGGATCTTGATCCATGGCTCTGCTGAAGTTGAATAAACTCAAGTTAACGGTTATATTAGTTCTGAAATCGTTCTTCAAAATCTAAAATTTCTTAACACAATTTAACATCAAATACTTTCATTTCAAAAGAGTGAGATATTCTACTTAAAAATACTTACTCTTTTTCTTACTAACCAACCACGCACCAGTGCTTGCAGAACAACTGTAGATTTTTTTAACTCAAGATATTTTATTCTTTCACACTTCCCAGCCTTTCTGGCTCGAATATATCTTTGTATGGTCAAGGCGGCAGACTTCTGCCGAAGAAAGCGCTGCCTTCCTTTATATCCTCTAAAACTCGCTTGGATCAAACAAGCAGCTTGATGTCTCTGTAAGAAAACATTTGCAAGTAACATTAATAGATAGAAATAATAATTCCCACCCACCCAAGATTCTTGAATTTCTCACTGTAATGTGAGATGGTGTAATTATGACTTTTTTTACATTTTTAGCTTAAGAATGTCATATTTCATAGACAAGAAAAGGTGATGGTGTATGATTTCTAAACCCATACGGGTCCACAGCTAAAAATGAAGTTTTCATGAAGGTGCAAGCCAGGGTCAAGAGATGCCTGATGCTCTTTCTCTCTCATCCTCTTGAAACTTTTCATTGTGAAAGGGAAAAGGACTAATATGACTACAGGACAAATACCTTTGGTAAAAATGCTATCTACCATATACAGTACAGAAAGGCCATTAGAAACAGCTATGAGGAAAGCTGTTGCTTCAAGAACCATAGCATACAACCAGCACATCTTATTCCTTAATTATATAACACTTGAGGACCAAATTCTAAGACACATACAGAAGTATAATGAGTTGAAATGGGAATTGGTTTGTTTTACAGCATAGATCCCCGCCTACTAGCTGAATGAGCTTGGGCAGCCACGCTCCTTTTCTAGACCTCAGGTTCCTCATCATAAAATGGGTACAGTAGTAATAACTACCTCGCAGGTTATTACAAGGATCACATTAGTCAGTAAATAAACAGGAGCAGGTGTAATAACAACAGTGCCTATACAATCACAGTGAATATTACATGAATATTGGAACTTTCAAGTAAAATTTCCATTTTGATTTCTTTAAAAAAGACCATAGGTACTGCAGGTATTCTAAAACTTTGATGCTAAATATTTTATATAGATCACCAATTCTGGCTTAGAGAGTATGTTAAATTTTCGACTTGTACTAGATAAAATATACTAGATCTATTACGACTTTCTCCAGAGCAATTATTTATTCTAAAAGTCACTTCAAACTTGGGTTTGAGAATATTTTATGAATACAGATATATAAACAAAAACACCCACGAATACTATTTTTATGTGAATATAATTTTTACTTGATTGCAATGATGTATTTAAAATACATGTACAGTTAGGTCTTAAAATCATTTTTCTTGTTTTCTATTTCCTAAAGTAGTTCTTTGCAAATGAGCTGTGTTTTTTTACACCTACTTTTATCACTAAGAAGCGCTCACGAGCTATTCTTCCAGAAAGTGTAGCTCTCCATTTTCTCTGAATGATAACTGCCGATGCTCTCACATTCAAAAACCTAAAGAGTAGTTATTGGAAAGCAATTTCAAATTATTTTCATCTATGCAACAAGTATTTATTGCCCCCGTTTTAAATACTAGAACAGAAAGAAAATATGAGAAAGGCAATGAGAGAATGAAGGAAAGTGGAGGAGTATAACTTATTCCTGAGTTCTAGCCATCAGAATTTTACACACAGAAATTGACACAATGAAAAACAAGTTGTGCAACCGGCAATATTCCAGTGGGCAAGAAATAGGAAGTTGTAGAACGACAAAGAATTCTGAACAGGATCGAAAGAAGGTGCGATGACGCAGACCAGACACAGCCTGGGTAAAGGGGGTGGTGGGGGAAGTAATGGTGGAGTCTATAATCTGAGGCCATAACACACGTGAGTCACGGGCAGACACGACGTGGCCAAGAAGAGACTGGAGGGATGAGGGCAGCACCAGAAAAGTGCAACATGGACACTCATCTGAAGGGAAAGGCAGGAATCAAAATATCTAAACTGGGGTCGGCCTGGTGGCATAGCAGTTAAATTCGCATGCTCTGCTTCAGCAGCCAGGGTTCGCAGGTTCAGATCCTGGGTGCGGACATGGCACCACTTATCAAGCCACACTGTGGTAGGCATCCCACATATAAAGTAGAGGAAGATGGGCACAGATGTTAGCTCAGGGCCAGTCTTCCTCAGCAAAAAGAGGAGGATTGTCAGTGGATGTTAGCTCAGGGCTAATCTTCCTCAAAGGAAAAAAAAAATCTAAACAGAAAGAGTCTGTAAACAGAATTGGAGAAAAATTAAAAACGTGGGGGCTAGAGACTAAACTTGAGGCAATCAACATAGTGTCACAGACGAAAATTGAGAATGGACAGGCTCCTTGACCTGCTCCTGGTAACACGGAGAAAGTTGAAACTAAAGTCACGTGGCCACATCTCTTAGAAATTAAGGCTGAGTGTCAATGAGAAAAATGCAGCATTTTGCTACAGGAAAATTAGATATTGGTCCTTCAGTGGACAGTGGCAACTCCATCTTTATATGGGACGCCCTGATTCCACCACGAAACTCATTAAGGAACTCTTCTAATACCAATGTGCTTTCCTACAACAACCTTTAAAACCATCACTGATACGATAATTCACCAAGTCTTGGAACTGAAGAAAAATTCTTAAACTATAAAATAAAAAATAATATAGGTGATCTGGTAAGAGCTTCTGAAAATGTGTTTAAAAGAAATGAACTAGAAATAGGGAAATACAATTAACATAGACAAGTTGGGAATTAGGTCTTCATCATTAAGGATAAAAAGTACAGGAAACAGTACAAAGTAACAAGAAAAAAAAAGAAAAATGAGTAAGAAAACAAATTTTGTCAGCAGCTGAATCAATAAACAAAAGGGGCCAATGCACTTTAATAAGAAAACCAAGATTTACTAGCTTTATTTTATTCACTTCCCACGCCTCCATCATTACCTTCATCCCTATGAACCTGAAGTAATCCAGTTCATGAAAATATTTTTTACTGAATTATATCATCAAGGCTTTATCTTAAAAATAAGAGTCTTAGGGGCCGGCCCAATGGCATGGTGGTTGGGTTCGTGCACTCTGCTTCAGAGACCTGGGGTTTGCAGGTTCGGATCCTGGTGCTGACAGACACACTGCTCATCAAATCATGCTGTGGCAGTGTCCCACATAGAAAATGGAGGAAGACTGGCACAGATGTTAGCTCAGGGCCAATCTTCTTCACCAAAAAACAAAACAAAAAAAGTCTTAGAGATATATTTTGTTCCACTAATGGAGAAAACACCAACAAATCAAACTATACAAATTAGGAATAGCAAGTATTTTAAAAGAAAAATCAGGGCCAGCCCCAGTGGCCTAGTGGTTAAATTCAGTGCACTCCACTTCAGAGGCCCAGGTTCTGTTCCTTGGTGCAGACCTACACCACTCGTCTGTCAGTGGCCAAGCTGTCGTGGTGGCTCACATACAAAAAGAGGAAGATTGGCAACAGACATTAGCTCAGGGCAAATCTTCCTCAGCAAAAAAAAAAAAGAGGAAGGTGGCAATAGATGTTAGCTCAGGGTGAATCTTCCTCAGGAAAAAAAATCAATAAGCAGTATCACTTTATATAAAGACCTGGCTACTACACACGGCACCCCTCATACTCTCCCACACAGCTATGATACATTACCGTCTTCTCTCCAGTTTGGTAGAGAAGTAACCTTGAATGATTTTAACAGCTTGTAGTACAGCTAGATAATCCTTACGGGCTTTCCGGCTCCTATACCAGGCTTGAATCTTACAGGCAGCTTTCACTTCACGCAAATATTTCCTGGCTTTATATCCCCTCCACACAGCCTGTTAAACACGTAAATATAACAAAGATGCAGTGAGATGTCTATTTTCTCGTAAATTGGAAGAATCACGAGTAAAGACAGTTAATACAAGGTTAAGCAGACAAAAATCAATTGCAGAAATAAAGTCAGATCCCGACTCTTCTATTAGACTCATTCATCTCCGACACATAACGAGCCTCTAAGAACAGTGGAGCTCACCACAGTGAACGCCTGTCACCTGCTCCATCACGCATACCCTGTGGCTGGCAGACAACTGAGCCCACCATAACCCTGACAAATGTACAAAAACTGTACGATGTGCACAACATCTGGAAAGCCAGATATGTGTATTGTGCTCACTATCTCAATCGATTTGGAAGAACAGAAAGAAAACGGACACCCTGAGTACTCCACTTCCGGGAAAGAACTAGGAATCCTTCCCACGTCCCACCCCACCCACCCACCCCACACACATCCAGGGTTGCGTGTCCTGCCTGCAGCAGTATCCTGAGAGCAGGTGTCTATCGGAGGACTGTCAGATTTTCCAATTTCGGTCGCCTTGTGGCCGACTAAGAGTTTCAGTAACAGTTTAAACTCATAAAGCGCTTAGCGCTGTACGAAGCGGTGTAAGCCCTACAATAACACAGGTAGGCAATATTATTCCCTCTAATCTGGAGATGAGGGAACCACGGCCCAGAGAAGTTGAGTAACTTGTTGACGTCACAGGTAATAAGTAGCAGAGGTATCTTATTTAATCTTTATAAATATCTTGTGAGATGATTATTAAGATCTCTATTTTACAAAACAGAAATTGACGTTGAGAAAGAAGAGACTTGTTACCACATAGCTAGTAAGTGATAGAGTCAAGATCCGAACCCAAGTCTGTTTGACTCCAAAACACCTACAATAAATCCTGCAGCCTCACCTTATAAGGGAATTAAGCTCCAAATTCAGTTAACAGGCAAGACTTTTATGTAGAGTCAAAACTACTCTTGTGATGGCCGTAACTCACTCACCGTATATTATATGTGGTTTTTATGTAAACAAAGCTGAATACCAACATATCGGTGGGAGTCAGGCATCAGTACTTTTAAAGATTCCAAGTGATTTCAATGTACATTAAAGTTTGAGACCACTGGACTATGTTAACGACTAGATGTATAAGTATAATTTTATAATTTAATTATATAAAAGAAAAAAACAAGGTTGTGTTTTCACAAGGTTGTTATTTTGGCTTTTGTATCATTTCGGCTAACTATCACCGTAACTAACACATCCAGTTAACACCTTTCAGTCCTTAACTTCTGGGCAGCATTTGGAATTGGAGCGTTCCTTTCTTCCTCCCTCGACCCTTGGCTTCCTGATACCTTTATTTTAGTTTTCTTTGTTCCCTCTTAATACCACATGTTGGCTTCTCTTCTCGATACCCTTAAATTTTGACTTTCTTCAATGTTCAAGCCCCAGGCCCTCTTCTTTTGCCCATTTTATACATTCTTCCTAGGTGAGCCCATCACTCCCACAAGGTCGATTATCACATATATGCCAATAACGGAGAAGTCAAATTCTAAAAGCCACACCACTCTCCGAACGCCAGACAAACAGCTGACATCTCAACTGGGACACCTGCTGGGCACTTCAGCCTCCTGTCCCCAAACAGCTCAGCATCAATCTCAACACCTGCTCCTCCCTTTGTTCCCTGTCAGTGAGTGGTGCCATCTGCCCAGTTGCTGAAGCCATAAACACGGCTTGGTTCCTTGTGCATGTGCCACGAAATGCCAGTACTATCCTTCCACTCCCACTCACCCTGACAGCCCCGCTGTCACTAGCTGATACTAAACTATGGCATCTTTCCCCTGAACGTCTGCCAATGGCCTCCTGGCTGGTCTCCCTGCTTCTGGCCTTGCTCCCTGTCCGTCCATCTTCCACATTCCTGCCAAAGTGACTCTTTTTTTTTTTTTTGAGGAAGATTAGCCCTGAACTAACATCCGTGCCCATCTTCCTCTACTTTGTATGTGGGATGCAGCCACAGCATGGCTTGATTGCTGTGTAGGTCCGCGCCAGGGATCTGAACCAATGAACCCACCACGCCACTGGACCAGCCCTGAGTGATTCTTCTTTTTTTTTTTTTTTTTTTTTTTTTTAAAGATTTTATTTTTTCCTTTTTCTCCCCAAAGCCCCCTGGTACATAGTTGTGCATTCTTCGTTGTGGGCTCTTCTAGTTGTGGCATGTGGGATGCTGCCTCAGCGTGGTCTGATGAGCAGTGCCATGTCTGCGCCCAGGATTCGAACCGACGAAACACTGGGCCGCCTGCAGCGGAGCGCGTGAACTTAACCACTCGGCCACGGGGCCAGCCCCGCCCCCTGAGTGATTCTTTAAAAAACAAATTATGATTCTGGTCTCCCCCTGCTTAAACTCCTCTAGAAACTTCTTTTAGTCAAGAGGATAAAGACTAAACTTTTTTCCATGTCTCACCAAGCTATCCATAATCTCACTCCCTCTGCTGCCAACCTAGCCCCATATTGCTCTTCTTAATGGCAGTGTACACACTCTCCCTAGTTTTTGAGCTCCAAATTACCTCCCTAACTGGAATATTCCTTCAATACATTTTACTTGGCTATTTCCAAATCATCCTTCAGCTGAACTTAATTAACTTCAATGCCTCTTGCTCTGGGAAGCCTTCTCTGACCCCTGGGGTGAACTCAGGTTTCCCTTCTTTAGGTTCCCAGCAACAGACACTTGTCATTTCTACTCCAGTCACTCTTCCTGGCTCAATTCAGTTCTCTGAGGACAGCAGCTAAGTGTATCTTACCATCCGCTCCTGTTGCCCACTACGGTATTTGGCACATTACCAGCACTTGGCACTTGTTGAATGAAAACATTATTTCTAAGCTTCACAGCAACCCAGCAAGATCCCGACATCTCACACCTAGGTTCAAAGCCCCGGTTATTACAGGTGGAACAGAAATAGCTGAAGTACCCAGATTCAATTCCTGGATCTGCCTCTCTCCACGCCACGTCAGCAAGTCTTTTAACCCTTCTCGGTCCCCTCATATTTCAAAAAAGAAAATACTCTACAGTTCTCATACACTGCGAGAACACAATGAACAAAATAATATAAAAGTGCTTTGGAAACCAGAAGTGCTAAACTCTGAATAAAGGACGTATGTCCACCCAGCCGATGCAGCTCTTAGGAACAGATTAGTACAGGAATCACGCTATCGCATTTGGCCTAAATTACACCAATTTACCTTAGCTTAAATTTTTCACTTAAAAAAATAATTTCACCCAATAGAGAACTCCCATTAATCAAGCTATATTTTCAAAACTCTTCCAGGAGTGCTCACCTATTGAAATGCAGAAGGAGTGGGTGATCACGCCCAGAACAACCCCAGCTCTGCGCTGTCTCGGCTGAATTAGTATGGGTGCCCTTTCTCCACTCTCAAAAATATTTCATGTTGGCAGATAAATGAAATGGTTATGTAAACTAAGTATTATTCCCTATGACTTGCTCAAGCTCATTTTATGAATTCTAACAAACATCGGTCAAAGAAAGAATGAAGGCTTTATATTGAAAGATAGAAATACCTGGATTTTTATGGTGCTCTCTTTAATTCTCTGAAACTTCCGTCTCTGTATAGATCCTCTCAGTGTAGCTTGAAGAGTGCTAACCCTGCTCCTTATTTGTAAAGGAACTTCTCTTTGACATTCTGCGGACAAAAAGGCACTGTGGTGGTTTTTTAAGACAAGTGCTGCTTCTCCGTACGATGAAAGCTGTTTTCTGGTTTGCCAGGTCCTGAAATACTGCTGTAAGGTCACAGCAGCTCTTCTCTGCTGAACAAATCTTCTTCGACACACAGCCATCCGAAGGAAGGACTGAATTCGCAGGGCAGCCCGCTCTCGCGTTTCCAGTTCTCTGGTGACCATTTCACGGGAAGCTGTTTGAATCGTTACTGCAGGCTTTCTTGGCGAAGCCTCTGCTTCCTGTGAAGGAGCGACTCGGGCAGCTTCATCCCACTTTGGAATCTTCACCGATGAGCTTTGACCAGCTTCACACGGAGTCTCAGTCCCGTGACGGCACAACGCAGACTGGTGAGCACCGGCTGCCATTTCTTCCCCAGGTATGTGTTTTGATTTCTGTCTAAGTTTCATGCCTCTAAAAGCAGCCTGAAGAGTTCGTACGGATTTCTGAACAGCTAAAAATTTTGTCCTTTCCATTTTTACTCTGATGTACGACCTATAGAGATTCTGTATAGCAATAATGGCAGCTTTCTTTGTTTGGTAATCGACTCTGGCCCTGTGCATGCGGTAGAATGACTGAATTCGCGTGGCAGCCAGGTGCATTTGTTGGATATCCCTGCGAACTTTGCAGCCTCTGTAAAAAGACTGTATACGGATGAGTGCCCGGGTACGCACTGCAGTTCGTGCTCTGTATCTTCTTTGGACAAAAACCACTGTTGCTCTAAAATGCAGATACTGCTTCCTTATTTTAAAGGCTTTAAAATGCTTCTGAACAATAATGGCAGCCTGATGCTCTTCTGGAATCTGTGTCCTTATGCTCATGTCCTGAACACCTGCCTGACCACAGGTTGCTGCTTTCTCGAGTGCACCGTGTTGTAGAGCTTTCTGCTTCTCTTTATTTGCTCTGTATTTTTCTTGTACTACTTTTGTGGCCCAGTGAAGCTTTCGGTAGAAATAATACTGCCTGTACATTCTATATGTGCTCTGTATTATGACGGCCGCTCTGTGTTTTTCCCTTAAAAGCTGTCTTGCTTTCATTCCCTTATATGCAGCCTGAATGACCACTGCAGAATGCCTTTGTCTGATATAATTTTCTCTTTGCAATTTTGCAGCTCTATACGTTCGGTAACGCTGCTGAATTAGAATTGAGGCACGCTTCCAAGTCTGAAATGTAACGTGGGCTCTGTGCATTCTGAAAGTAGCCTGGATGAGAACCGCAGCCCTGTGCATCTCCTGTAACTTCTTCTTCACCATCAGTCTTCGGTAAGATGACTGGATTGTAATGGCTGCCTTTTGTAACTGTAGGAATTGCTGGAGGTGATGCTTTGCACAGACATTTGCACGATATTTTCTCTGAACCCAAAGAGCAGTTTTCCTGAGAGATAGGAATCTTTTTCTCATCATTACAGTCCTAAATCTCCTCTGAATAAGAGTTGCGGCTAAATGCATAACTTTTAGATGTCTTCTGGCTCTCATGCCCCTAAAAACAGCCTGAATGCGTATTACAGACTGCCTCAGTTTGTTGTACCTTTGAAACTGGACATTTCTTTCCTTCACTGCCCGGTACCTTTGCTGTACCATTTTGGTTACCTTCTTTAGCTTATTAAAATACGTTTGCTGTCTGTGTCTTCTATAGTAGGACTGAATGAGTGTGGCTGCAACCTGCATCTTGCTCAGGGTCTGTCTAACTCTCATTCCTCGAAAACTTGCCTGAAGAATAGTAACAGCTTTTAAAAGGGCCAAGTACTTTGCACGCTGAGTTTTGCCTTGATAATATGCTCTGTATCTGACTTGAATGACAACAGCTGCAGTTCTCATTTTATGGTATCTTATTTTTGACTGATGCATTTTAAACACGGCTTTAATAAACGTGGCTGCCATGTGCATACGTCGAATACGTCTTCTTACTCTAACACCTCTATAAACAGCTTGGATTTTAATTGCTGCCTGCTTTAAATCAAGATATTCCTTACGCTGACGGTTTGCAATTTTAATATTTTGATACCATCTCTGAATGACAATTGCTGAAGCTCTATGGGCTGCATATTTCCTTCTGGCTTTGTAAGCTCTGTATGTAGACTGGATAGTGGCTGCCGCTTTGTTGCATTCTTTTATTGCTTTTCTCACTCTCATACTTCGGTAGGCTGACTGTAAAATTACTACAGCTGTTTTGGTTTTCAAATACAAACGATGCTGCTTCCTTCCAAGACTGTAAGCTCTATAATACATTTGAATCAGACAAGCAGCTCTTTTCATGCTTTTCCACTTCCTTCTTTGCACATACATTCTATAGTATGACTGTATGATAACAGCACATGCACGTTGCCTTTGAATCTGTCTTCTGGCTGTTCTTCCCCTCCATGCAGACTGAAGTGTCAGGACTGCATGATGCAGTTCCAGATACTCCATGCGTTGCTTCCTTCCTGCCGCCCATGCTCTCAGACGCTGCTGGATGACTAATGCTGCTGTTTTCAACAATCTGAACTGTTTCTGGGCCTTGGCCATCCTAAAAGCAGACTGAATCTTCACTGCAGCTTGAATTTCCCTTCTGATTTGCTTCCGAACTTTCCAGCCACGATAAGCAGACTGGAGAGAAACCACAGCTGCCCTTGTCTTTAGAAAATGTGTTCTTGTATCCTTAACAGTCTTGCGTGCCCTGTACCATCTTTGAATCTTGATAGCCGACTGAAGCACAGATTGATATTTCCTCCTTTGACTGTGGCCTCTAAAAGCAGTTTGAATCTGAAGAGCAGCTATAGACTGTTGCTTGATTAGCTGGCGCACTTTATAACCTCTGTAAGCCGCTTGCAAGCAAGTAGCCGCTCTTTTGATTTCCAAGAACTTCTTCCTCTGATTGACCTGTGCTTTGTATGCACGATAGTAATTCTGGATGACAACAGTTGCTTTCCGAGCTTTCAGGTAGGATTGCCGTACCTTTCCCATTCTGAAATAAGACTGTAGTGAAATAGCAGCTTTTCTTTGCAACCTCATCTGCTTTCGAACCAGGAATCCTCTTACAAGAGCTTGCAGTTGGATACAAGATTCCCGCACCTGCATGTACTCCTGTCTCTGTCGTGCAGCCAGTTTTGTAGATCTGTACCATTGCTGGATAGACAGCGCAGCTGCTCTTAAATGTAAATATTGTTTACGTGTTTTTTTCATCCTGACAAGTGATTGTAACTTTATCGAAGCCTTTCTTAGGCTCAGAAATTTTTTTCTGCAAATATAAGCTCGATAACATGACTGAATCTTTGTAACACATGTGCGGATGTGAACAAACTTTTTCCTGGCTTGCATCCCTCTATAGGCAGACTGTAGAACAATGACAGCGGAACGTGTTTCCTGGTAAGATGCTAGAACTTTCTTGGCTGAAATGTAAGCTCGAAAGTGAATCTGAATTACAAGGGCGGCTTGCTTCATCTTCTTATATTTCCGTAATTGTTGATGTTTTCTTACGTGTGCCTGCAATCTGATGACATTTTTCTTAAGGTTTAGAAATCGAGATCTGTCTTGCCTCATTCTCCAATATGACTGAAAGATACAAGCAGCTCTAATTTGTCTGTGTAAATGACGAGCCTTCATTCTCCTGAAAGCAGCCTGCAGTCGAATGGCTGCAGCCCGCTTCTGCAAATAGTTGGTACGCTCCATCTTTCCTTTCAGATATGCTCTGTAGTACTTCTGGATAGTCAGTATAGACTCTTTTTTTCTTTTATATAACTTTTGGGCTTGAAAGCACCGGAATCTTGCCTGAATTATAACAACACAAGATCTAATGTGAATATATTTCCGTAATTCTCTGTGCATTCTGTACCATGATTGTATGACAACAGCAGATTTTTCTTCTTTAGCTCGTTTCCTGACATGCCATTCTCTGAAAGCTCTTTGCAATATTATTGCAGCTTTTATTTGTAAATGCATTTTACGTCGCTTCCATCTTCTGAACATAGACTGGATTTTAAGGGATGATGATTTTAGCATTTTATATCTCTCTTGATCGTGTTTTCTTTTTAAACAAGCACGCCAATGCCTCTGAATTGTAACTGTAGCCCAAAGATATCGTTTATAAGAAGTAAGAGCAATTATCATTCTTATCCTAGATTGCAGGATGATTGAATAATATTTCAACTTCAGAAACTTTTTTCTAGTGGAATAGCTTCTCCAATACTTCTGAAAAAGGTAAGAAAAGACACAAAGTAAAATAGACATAACTTCCTATACTTAACACCCTTGAAAGTATTAATTTTTCTAACACTTTGCTTAAAAATAAACACATTAAATTAAAAAACAATATATTTTTGAAAAAGGTATTTGTCTCTTTGGTTTGTAGTTTAGTTGGTACATTGATACAGCCGTTGCCAATTCAGAAACCATTGTCTCAATTCTAATGATATTTATATTGTGTTTGTATTGCACAGACATGAGAAATAGAAGCAACGTTATGTTATATTAGAAAAACTCAATATATTAGAAGCAAGAGTCAAAATAAAACTATAGTAACATTCTATCTATTGATCTAAGTAATTCCCTATGAATATACCTCTGGATCTTATACTTTCCCCTTATATCAAGGTTGCTATGCTATCGTATAATGGTTGGAAACTGTCTATGTGGGGGCTTCTATACTACCACTTTATAGGCCTGATAATATAAACACAGGTATTTGAGAAATAAGTGAGCCAGATCACTTCCAGAGTCATTATTTTCATTAAGAATAAAATTTCTTCCTTTTCCCAAATTTAGGAATTATAGATACATGGTTCAAAAGTAGAATTCTGGAAAGACTTGAGAAGCGGTAAACTGTTTGTCTCTTGAAAGTTGCTTCCCTCCCACACTACCCCACATTCCCCAACTCCTTAGCTAACGCAGCAACATGCTGGCTCAACAGAAAGGGCTGCAAAGTCTCAAGCTGATTCTGGTGGCTGGTATCTAAACGACCCTTGGCTACGGGTCATCAAGTTCTGGATGTTCTTCGAGCAATAAGATCACTCCTTTGTCCAAAACACTACAAATATTGCTAAGATTGGGGTGGGAGGTAGAGGGGATTTCCTATTGCATCTTAACTGTCCTTACATATAAGTAAAGTAGTATAGGGGCTGAGTACTTTCCTCTCCTATAGCACTGCCCACTGCAGATGCACCTGTGCATGGTCCAAGCACCCCTACCCACGGGTGAGGAGAGTTAGGGGAGAACATGTGCATCCTGCTGACCCTAAGTTTTCCCCAATAGATACTGCCTCATTCCTCTACTCCATGTCAAGTGTAGTTTTGTTCCTACCCTTCAGTCTGATAGGAAATGATGTGTGCACCACATTGTTTCTCTTGCTATGAAGAGATGCATAAGTAATTAAAACATCTATCCAACTACTGTTAAGCTTATTTAAGCAAAATGGCTTTGAAAACTATAAGATCTATATAAATGTAAGGTATCATTAAGGCACCTTAAAAGGAGTAAAGTTGAAACAGTGTTGAGAGTTGTGGAAACCATTATTTTTCTTTTCTTTTTCCCTGAATGTTTGTAAAACCTTCCACCTCAGAAATTGAAAGGTCAGTGTGGATAGCTTATTTTACACTTCAATAATCATTTCTTCTAAATACTGTTACTGCGATGTTAACATTTCAGTCTTGATATGGAACATGGGAGGTAAGTTCATCTCCTCTCCTAATAAATGCTCATAATAATAGCAATTTTATCAGCACTGCCATCTATCTATTAAAAAATAAATAGCTTTTACTGAAGAGCATTGCATATAATTTCCTCATTTAATTCTCACAAACAAAATAAGTTAGCATTCTTTCTTCACTTAAAGAAAGGTACACTTATGTCGCAAAACTTTTTCCAAAGACACATAGCAAGTGACAAGAGTTGACGTTAGGGCCTAGATTTTAATACCAAGATAAAGTGTTCTTTCTACTCCACCGTAGATATCTGTGGCAGATGGTCTTAATAGCCCCAATTCCTCATTTCTCACTGCATCCACAACCTCTGCCATGTTTTGTATTTCTTCTCACTAAAGACGCAGAGTCTCTGCTTGACCCCGGATGTGGGCGCAGTCACAGAAAGGACACAACATAGCAGGTAACTAACGAAAGCGTCAGTTTTCACGCCAGAGGAACAAACAGGGCAGCCCTAAGAAACTGGAGAGTGCCAGGGAGATCAAAGAGAGGGGATAACGCAGGAGAGAAATCCCTTAACGGTGTTTAGGAATTCCTGGGTTCATCACCAAGCTGTGTACATGTGGATCTAGCAGCAGACTAGACTTAGAGAACTGAATTAAGATACGGATCACCACCTAGATCCCGGACTGCCCACTGGCTGATACACACATTGGATAATACAAAAATCACTGCAAACACTTTGGAGAAGGAACTGACACTGAAGCCTTACCCACTGAAGGCTCACCAGAACTGGTAGCCCGAACCCAACCAGGCGCATTACCTGCTAAAACTAAAATATCACATTCACACAGGATTTAAAGAAAAAAAGAAAGAGTCTCATAACATAACGTTTAAAATATCCAGGATGTAATTAAAAATTACTTGGCATAAAAAATACAAGGAAAATTTCACCTTGCATAGGAAAAGACAATTAACAGAAGTCAATGGTGAGACGACACAGACATTGGAATTACATCGGAAAGACTGTAAGGCAACTAATGTAAAAATGCTCCAGCAACTTGAAACAAACGGAAGAACGGAAGGTCTCAGTAAAAACATCAAAGATGCAAATAAGAACTAAATAGAAATTAGAACTTAAAAGCACAATAACTAAAATAAAAAACTCACTGGAATGGTTCAATAGCAGAATAGAGATAAGAGACAAAAGAATCAATGAAATTGAAAATCAATACCAATTATCTAGGCTGAACTAGAAAGAAAAAAATGATTGAAAAAAGAAATGCGTCAACAAACTAGGAATAGAGGGGAACTTCCTCAATATGATAAAGAAGATCCATACAAAACTAGAGATGACATCAAACTTAATGGTGAGAAATTAGATGCTTCCTCCTAAGATCTGGAATGATGCAATGATGTACCCTTTCACCACTCCTATTCTACATCTACTGGAAGTCTCGGCTAATGCAACAAGCAAAGGATATAATGCAGACAGAGAAGAAAGAAAGAAACCTTTCTTGTTCACAGATGACACGATCACCTATGTATAAAATCCAAAGAAAGGACAAAAAAACTCCTGAAACTAATAAGCAATTATAGCAAATCTGTAGGATACA